>NC_136631.1:21193673-21853673 GCF_933228915.1 Telmatherina bonti | reverse complement strand
AACATTCGAGTGAGTGTGAAATACACGTGTGTGCATTTCATATGTTGCATGTGGTAAATGGCATCACTCTCCATGTCACAGCCAATCAGTTTTACGACCACGGCAGCCATAAATCTCTTCATTTATTGCCCCCTTTCTTTTCCAGTTTCTCCTCTTCTGTGAACATCCTCCTTCTTTCATTCCAGACTCATCTATTAATGGTTGATTGAGCAGATGTCCAGAATCAAAGAGATGGAGGAACTCCACATGGTTTGCATATACTGATCATCAGACATACACTGTAGTAGTTTATGATAATAATAAGGCATGAGGTCAAAATCTCTATGACGGTCACACAGAAACAAATTAGCTTTGTCAGGTTGAATTTGACATAATTTGCCATATCAGGAGCATGAGTAAATTCAAATCCAAAGGCCCCTAATTCTTCTAATGTAATCTTTGTCTCATATTAAAAGAGCAAAGTCACACATATAGCAGAAGATTTTACTAACTGCAGTCCATTTTTTGAGATCTGTAACTCACTCGGTTTACAACAATGCACATTTGAAGGAACCATATCTGTGGTTACTTTGCCACAATTTAATGTTTTCAACTACTTCACATTATTAAACCCCTTTCAACACAAAGTAACTACATCATTCATATTTTAACTTGTAAATAATCATCATAACATTTGTAATGGTTAGAAATATGTTTTAACATATTAACAACTGTTCTGAAGCACAAAGAGACAAAATTGAATTTAATTTAGCTTTTGCATCTCTTGTAAGAAGAAACTAGCCATTAGATCCAGATAACACTCTAATAACCTAAAAGCCTCTCCAGTGAAATATGGTTATTATGCAACGGCAAACTGATGAATATTGGACCTGTAAGTTAAGTGAAAAGAGTCTGTTATGGAAATCATTCTGTCTGGTGTCAGAGTTCAATCTTCAGAGATTAGGGCACTCTCAAAGACAATGACACATAGTTTTAATGCTCAACACACGCAGACAAACACACATGCACACATAGGAAGTGTCATGTATAAGGTCACCTGATCTGCATGACTCATCCAACACACGGTGTGTGGATTTGAATTCAAGTAACATTTCCAAGGCTGAAGCCTTCACAGTGAAATATAGTCTTTATAGATGGAACTTACTTATTTTTATTGGTATATGAATTAACTTATCTATTTGTTGTTTTTTTAATTAGCACATGTGGTGTTTAAGATACAGTATAATTTATAAAAGCTATTCACGTAGCTTGTTTCTGCCACAGTAATACACTAGATGTCAATCTCTTTGTCCACCCATCTCTGATACCACTGCAGAGTTACTCTTGTAAAGTCATTAGGAGGTGTTTTTAGCATCCATGTGATTAATTTAGTGTCTTTTAAAGCTTTACCTTCACCCAAAAAAAGTGTAAGTACTTCAATAATTCTTTACTAATAACAGGCATCTCTGGATGCTTTAAAAAGAAAGATCATAGCAATTCTTTCTAAAACACTAAGCAGTAGAACTAGATGAAGGATATGTTGCTGTCTGCCTTGACTGTTTGGGATGAGAATAGAGACAAAACACACAGAGACAAAAATAGAGTTTGGGAGAAGGGGAAAGAGGAAATAAACAATAAATAAGTGAGCTAGAAACAACAAATCAAAATCATATAACCCAAATTCTGGAGAAATGTATGGAAAAACAAATGACACAAATAATAGGACATAACGCACAAAGTCATTTTGCACATAAGAGTCACACTGATGCAACAGATTTGTGTCAGACTGCACTTCGTCACTGTTTGAGCCAAAGTGGACTTCATGGGAGACAACTGGACTGGAATTTGCCACAACATATATTGGCAAGCCACAAAGCTTCTGGAAGAATATGCTCCAGACAGATGAGACTAAACTGGAGTTTTTTTGGCATGGCACACCATGAAAACAACACTGTCCTTACTGTGAAACATGAAGGAGGCTCGGTTATGTTTTGGGGCTGCTTTGCTGTATCTGGAAGAGGGTGTCTTGAATCTGTAAAGGGTACAATGAAATCTCAAGACTCAAGGCATTCTGCAGCAAAATAAGCTGCCTCGTGTCAGAAAGTTTCATCTCAGTGACAGGTTATTGGTCTTCCAACATGATATTAATCATGGAGCAAAAACACCAAGAATGACTAACAGCAAAACATTTGGCTATTGTGAGGAGGCCTTTTTATGAGTCATCATCTAAAGCATATTGAACATCTGTGGAAGGACCTGAAACAAAACAAAATATCAAGTTATAGGTGCCATAATTTATGCAGGCATATTTCATTGGTTTGTTCAGTAAAATGATTCTGTTCATCAATAATTCAAAAGCACTGTGATTTTCCTCGGTTAATTTTCTTTATATTTTCATTATTACTTCTTTAGTTAGTGTGACCGTTGTGTGTTTGTTTTTATTATCAGAGGGATGTCTACAATTTTTGTCCATGTCTGCAGATATTTGCGTTTAAACACACAGTTTACACATTACTAAATTTGTAGTTTATTATCAAAATCATTAAATCACAAGATAAATATAGAGAATCATTCAATTCAGCCCAGAAGTATTACATGCCTAGACTAGTTTCTAATCATCAGAATGAGACAAGATCCTTATCTCAATTTATTTAGATTATTTTGCTATTGAAAGAAAATTGTCCTCAATACTGGCTTTACATATGAACCAATCAACATATTCCTACTATACAGCATGACATGGTAAAGACATCAAGGGAATCTTGGTTAAATTGTTGTTACTGTTTGGAGCCTAAACGTATGCTTTATGACTTGTCTGAATTTGACAGCACAAAATCAGTATTGTACAGAGAAGTGCTAAATGACTTTGTTGATATGTTGACATTCTTTGGACAGAAAATTAATTGTGGTTTTAAAATAGTCCCTCAACATGATCATATATTTTATATTTCCTCAACCCAAAGGTAAATGGAACAATTAGGGCTGCCACAGATGTACCAGCAAGGACAGAAAATAAACCTTAATTGATTCCATTTTAAAAGGTTTGTTGATCCACATATGTAAATTCTAAATGTGTGGAGATTTCTTACTTGCTGTGGTGGTTATATAGTGGGTGCATGTACAGGAAAAGGCAATCTAATTAGACAGCTCTAGAGAGATGACTTCATCCTGATTCTTATCCCCCCTTCCTACCCAATACTCAGAACTCTATCCATGCACCCCATTTACTGCACCCTCCCCCCACCCTTACTATTCCTTGCACCATTCATGGGTTGCACAGCACTATGACAGTCTATGGACTAAACTAGCTATCAGTGTAATTCCCAACAGGGAGCGGGTTAATTTAATCAGTCGGCTATAGCCTGCAGCACAACATGCTTGCTTCCAGACATACAAATCCATACTCACCAAACAGACCACCATTTTTTTCTTATAGTTGATCTATTGAGATCAGAAAAATAGCTAAATCAAAGTCATCTAAGACATATGATGTCAATAATTTGATTATATCATCAACATTCCCAAAGTTGCTCAATTTTTGTGTAATCATTTCAGTATATTAAGTTATAAATTTCAGGATTTAAATCAAGATTGATCAATTAGATAGATTGGCAGGCTTTGTGGTGCAACTTTTAAACAGTGTCCTACTTGTTAACTCAGTTAGGTGTTTATCAAATGATACGTATCATTTTGACTGGCTTTTTGTTGTGTGCTTACTTGCATTAAGCTTAATCCTCATTAGATAGATTAAAACACCCAGATCACAATAACTGGATTATATAGACCACCCCCTTAGAGTCAAGACCTCCTGGCCTTGTACAAAAAAATCTCTTTCAATATAAAATAAAGAATGCACAAAAAGGATATTTTGTAGATTTCGGGGATAAACAAAAATAATTAAAAAGTGTCAAAAAAAACAAAACAGTCAAAGCAAAGTATTTTTATCCTTTTGTGCGATAATGTAATTGAGAGATCATCTATTACTCAGATCCAGTGTGAGGGGATTGATTAATGAAATCATCTAATTTAATTCTCAAGGGTACAAACACACACAATCGTTGGTGTTAACAGTGTAACTACAGCAGCAACACAATGAACAAAAGCCCAGCTGTCACTGGTGAGGCTTAACAATCACAAATGAATATTCATTAAGGCCAAGTGTGACAGAAGGTGAGCTTGGCTTTGCAAAGCATCATCTTTGCTGAGCAGAGTCAGCTCCTGAGCCTCATTAGTTCTATATTTCCTGACCAAATAGAGAAAACACCAGCTCTAGCAGAAGTGCCGCTAACAAAGCACATGGTCGCATGACATGCAACATGCAAAGGTCAAGCAGAATATAATTTAGTTATGATTTTGTTTCTGCTTTAAATTGTAAAAGACCATGCTTTAATCTATTTTTATTTTTGATTTTCTAAGAAACTTTGATAGAAATATTGAATGAAAAAAGAAAGAATGAAAACAATAGAGGATGAAGTGGCAATTTATTGATTTATCATTGGTGTTTAAAGTTTAGCAAGAATTCTGCATAATGAATTGAATGAAATAGGTTTGCTTCTCTAAACCAGATTAATGTCATTGATTCTTTTTTAAAAAAGTATCGAATTAAATTTAAAATAATAAAGCACAAGTAGAATATCAACGATTTTCAGATGTATTTTTCCTGAGTTTGCCTGATTTGATCTGGCAGTCCTTTCATTCACAAAATATAATCAAACTTATAAACTGAGAGTAAAAAGGTGTTCATTTAAACAATGTTGTAAGTCACAATACTGAAAATGGTTCACATTGTATTTTACTTTGATATTATAATGACACAGTTTTGACAAAAGGTAGATAGGCGGAATGGATTCTTCACAATCCACAGCAGTTTGTTTGTCTTAGTCCTCATGCCCCCAACTCAAATGCTTCCAGGTTTGCTGGGACAATTTCCTTCTTTTATGCGATTTTATTCTGCCTGCTACATCTCCAATACTGATGCTGTTCCTCATGCAGACCTTAGCATCAAGAATTACACCCAGCACCATTTGCATATCTTACTGTACACATCAAAGAAACTGAACTAACTCAGAAAGTAGTCTGCTCTTCTCATTTTGTACAGAGCATCACAGTCCATTTCTGCAATAGGATGTATTAGTCAGTTTTACACCAACTGTTCCACAACTTAATCTTCCCCATTGATTATGTGCATAATCTTTGTCAGACATGATGTCTTCCTGATGTTACAACTCGAGACTCCACTCATTAGAGACATGGTCATTCAGAATATTTTTGTCTAAATTAACTGTACGACAAAAAGCCAAATGGCCAGGAGATGGCGGAAAATACACATTTAGAGTAGATAAATACAATGAGTGGCCCATTACGAGGCGTGTCAGCTACAACGCACACATTTAAAGCCCGCCTTCATACAAACTGGATTGGCTAATATTTTGAAACGCTCAGTCAACTTCTTCTATGATTGGTTAATGTGTGTGTCCTTTCGACGTAACAGACACAACACTGCTAGCTGTTTCGAAAATGAAACTGGCTTGTGTCAGACTTTCAGAGAGAGAGAAAAGAAAACGAAAATAATACACTTATCACATAAACTCAGGGGAATTCATCGTTTAAGAGCGACCCAGTGTAGGCAGGGGAACCGAACCATGAGGACTTTATGCTGCGTGATTCGTGAGGTGACATATTTTTGGTGAGGGAGGCAGGCCTATGCTGTCAAAACACGAACACACCACCATCTAAATCAGATCTGTATTGGCTTCGTTTGTTTGGGTATCAAAGATCATTAATGTACTCGGGAAAACGCAAGTAAAACACGGCTATTTCTGATGTGCTGTGGGTTTAGCTCTGTGCCGTTTCGTTTGTTACCTCGTGTTGCCTTCACCGTCAGTGTCTTGTAGTTATATCAGAGTAGGCTGTATATCTTAGATAAAGTGATCTTAATCCATTTTTATCTTAATTTTTTTTTTTTTTTTCTTTTTCAGCTGGAAATGTTGAGCAGCCCCCAGAGATGTGCCGGACACTACGTATTGGAATGGATGTAAGTCTGCCTTTATGTACAGTGCCCTGGCATTTTTCTTGTTTTGTTTCTTTAGAAACCTTGAATCACAAAAGATTTTTGAGGGTTTGGATCATCTAATTCACACAACATGCCTACAGTTTTGAAGATGGTTGTAATATTATTGTGTAACAGATAGGACAAAATAACAAAGCATCAATGTGTATCACTGTTCATCCACCTCTCAGCACTTGGTAGAGACACCTTTTGCACCTGGAAGTCGTTTTTGATTAGTCTATGAAATCACTGGGATTATTTGCTCTTTCATCAAGGAAAAACTGCTCTAGCTTCTTGAAGTTTGATGATTCTTGCTTGTGAACACCAGTCCAAGTCTGACTAGAGTCTCCATTTGATTCATTTCTTGGCTTTTATTTGACCATTCCAACACATTTCTATGTTTCACTTTAAACCACTTAATTATTGTTGTAATGGGTGTCATTGTCCTGCTGGAACGTGAAACCGTGGTCTACTTTTAAATCACTTTTGACTGTTTACAGGGTTTCCTCAAGAACATTGGCGTACCATTCATCTTTCCCTGGACCAGTTTCTTCATTCAGTTTCCTATTCCATGCAGCTGAAAAACACCCCACAGCATGATGCTGACAACACCACGTTTCATTGTGGGGTGATGAGACCTGTTGGATGAGCCTCACACAGTTCTTCCTTGATGGTCAAAAAAATAAATTTTAATCACATCTTACCTGAGCCCATTTTGAAGATCTCCCACATGCCTTTTTTGCAAATTCAAAATGTGCTTTCTTCATTTTAACTTAAAATAGTTACTTTATTCTGGCCACTCTTCCATAAAGCTCAGCTGTATGGTGTGGACAACTTGTTGTGGTCCTACAGACAGATTCTCCAGCCTCTGTTGGGGGATGCTGCTGCTTCTCAAGGGTTATATTTGGCCTCTGTGCTGCCTTTCTGATTAATGCTCTCCTTGCCTGGTAATTTGCTAGGCAGCCCTCTCTTGGTATATTTTTAGTGGTGCCATTTTCTTCCCATTTGATTGTAATGTTTTCAATAACCCAACCCTGACTTGTGCTTCTCAATAACTTTGTCCATGTCTTGCTTGTGAAGTTTCTTGGTTTTCATGGCAGTGTTTGGTTAGCGCTGCCACTTGCATACATGTGGCTGTCTCTGGGGGCCTTTCAGAAAAGGTGTGTATGTACAGACGGGTCATGTGATACTTAGATTGCACACAGGTGGACTTCATTTCACTAATTATGTGACTTCTCAAGGTAACTGGTTGCACCAGAGCTTTTTAGACTGGGTGGACACATATGCCCATGGCAGTTTTAAGTTTTTAATTTTTGAAAAATTCTTTTTTAAATATGTATTCTCATTTCACATCCAATTTTAGACGATTTAGTTCTGATGGGAACTTTTCATGTTAAAGGACGTGAATTCAGGCATTCACAACTTCTTACACTTTTACTATTGATTAGGATTTCTTCTCACCCCAAACTATTCGAGCATGCCCAGATGCTTTGCTTTCATCAACACTGTCAGCAAGAATATAGGTGTGGTCTCTGAATTACTGCTGTGTCTTAGATACGGTCTTTGCAGGGTTAGGAAATGATTAATCAAATGAGACAGTCAGTCATAAAACACAAGCGTATAAAGCGGTGCATGCACGGGTTGGTGCTGGTGGGCTACGAGGAGTTTGTACTCTACAGCATGTCAAAATCAGGTCATACTGTTGTTTGAATTTGGGATGTACACTTTTGTCTTTGGTTCAACGCCTTTCTTCATATTTTCATCCCCATTGTCTCTAGTCTGTAGCCGTGGCTGCTCTTTGAGACCGAAGCTGCTGTCACTATGGCGCAGTTTGACACCGAGTACCAGCGCCTGGAAGCGTCCTACAGCGACTCTCCCCCCGGAGAGGAGAACCTGCTGATGCATGTGCCTGAAGGAACCAAATGTACGATACACATAAACTAATCATACACATAATCACATCCTGACATTATTAGACAACATCATTACTAATTTGAAATGAATCTTTTGCAGCCCACTGGCACCACATAGAAAATCTGGACCTGTTTTTCCAGAGAATATCCTTTTGAAATAAATTCTTCAGGGCTAGTCCGTGTGGTATATTTTGCATGTTAATGCTAAGTGAACCTTCCTTCATTTCTAATAGGATGTCTGAATTTAAATATATTTACCAACCTCAAACAAATTCCCAAGTTTCCTTAATTTTCATTACGTCTATAATCTTCACCAGAAGAATGGATTCACCTGCATGCTGCTGGGAGAGATTTTTGAGCTGATGTATGTATCTTCTACATTATAATAGCATCTTTCAGGCAATCTGGTAGCTTAAATAACCTTATTATGCCCTTCTCCCCAGTTTTTTAACCACAGCCGGCTCCTTCTTTTTCTCTCTCTGTTTGCAGACAACTCCTGTTTGTGGTTGGCTTCACAGTGTTCTTAGCTAACTGTGTGGATTATGACGTGTTGTTTGCCAACAAGTTTGTAAACCATACTGATTCATCTAAAGTCACCCTGCCTGATGCATTCCTCCCAATGGATGTCTGTAGTGCTCGGTGAGTCCTGTGCTTTCTTTGGTGCATTTGCAGACACCACTATATATTATAGCAGTGTTACTAATACTATTGAACATTGGGTTTATCCGGATTGATGTTTTCTTTTTTTCCCCCCTAGTATCCGAGACAATGCATTTGTGATCTTTGTTCTGATAATCTCTGGGGTGTTTTGGTTACATCGCTTGGTTAAATTTATCTACAATGTCTGCTGTTACTGGGAGATCCGATCCTTCTACATCAATGCTCTCAAGATGACCATGGTAAGATGGACATGTGTATTCAGGTTATTATTTTCCAGGGAGATGCTGTTTGAATTGAATACCTGCTCAGCTGATATTAAATACATCCGCTAATGTTGACTATATTCACAACCAGTAAAGCCCGACCTCTAACCTCTGTTGTGCCATTTGTGCTTCAGTCAGAGCTTCCCTATGCAACATGGCAGGAAGTTCAGGCCAGGATAATTGAGATCCAGAAGGAGCACCAGATCTGCATTCATAAAAAAGAACTGACAGAACTTGATATTTACCACCGCATCCTCCGCTTCAAAAACTACATGGTGTGTTACTTTCGGATGAATTCCTAAAGGAACTGAACTGTTTGACATTGCTGCTTCCAAGAACAACCAAATGCATTAATTAACAAACATTAATTAATTAAAAAAACAAAACAAAACACAATCAAATGCTACAAATGTATACCAAAGATGTCTTCCTGCTCTTCTGCAGGTTGCCATGGTGAATAAATCACTCCTTCCCGTTCGGTTTCGACTTCCTGTACTTGGGGAGAGCTTGTTTTTCACCCGAGGTCTCAAATACAACTTTGAGCTCATCTTCTTTTGGGGACCAGGTTTGTTAGAATTGTGTATTTATTTTCATTCATTTTTACATGCATTGAGTTGTAATCTGCAGGCAAATGGAAGGGTTTGCTTATTTTACAGAAGGTCTGCACTTCCCTCTAGCAATGTATAGTTCTTTTTATTCTCATTTTGTTTTACCTCTAGGATCTCTCTTTGAGAATGAGTGGAGTCTAAAATCAGAGTATAAGAGAGGAGGTAACAGGCTTGAACTTGCAGACAGACTTGCATCTCGTATCCTGTGGATTGGCATTGCCAATCTCCTGTTGTGTCCAGTCATTCTTGTCTGGCAGATTCTTTATGCCTTTTTCAGTTACACCGAGGTAAACAATTCACATACATGTATAATTTTTGAACAATTAGCGTTTGCATCAATTAGAAATGACATTAGTTTGTTATGTGTGTATACATAGGTAATAAAGCGAGAGCCTGGTTCTCTGGGGGCAAGATGCTGGTCTCTGTATGGTCGATGTTATCTGCGTCATTTCAATGAGCTAGACCACGAGCTCATGTCACGCCTCAGCAAAGGCTATAAGGTTGGTGGATCTGTCATCCTGACCATTCCTTTCCAAGGACCATGAATCTGATTTTTGCATTAATCCATGAATCATTTTCTTCATGTCAGGCCAAAGAAAAATATTGGAATCTTAAATATGGCCATACCAATTTCACTTGTACTGAAACGGTTATGTTGTTATTATTTCTGTTAATACTTCCTCCATTTTTAAGCAAGTTTTGTCCTTTTTTTTTCTAGGCAGCATCCAAGTACATGAACTGTTTTCTTTCACCGCTGCTGACAGTGGTTGCAAAAAATGTAGCATTTTTTGCTGGGTCTCTTCTGGCTGTTCTCATTGCCCTGACAATCTATGACGAAGACGTGCTCGCAGTGGAACATGTTCTCTCGTCAATAACTCTGCTTGGAGTGTGTATCACAGTGTGCAGGTAAGGATCAGTTCAATAGTTTATGTGTTATCATTTATCTAAATCCAGATGTTTATAATCAGTTAAGTAATGAACACTGCCTGCTGAAGTCTAAGATAATGAAGAAATGGGTCTGACTAATTTCTGGTTCTCAATTTCAAGTACATTTCTCAAAACCTGATATTTTAAATTAAAAAAAAACATGAAACAAATAGAAAGCACGAGTACAAAACTGCTTATAATCACTAATGTGAACCACTAAGCAGAAGCCAGCTCTTTATAAAAGTTCTTTAAAGCTATCCAGAGTTGTTGCTTTCTTAATGCTCTGCAGCAACTTATTCTGGTGTATTTGTAGTTTCTGATTTTCAATCAGTGTAATATTATTTCTTTCTGGTATCTTAGACATCATAGAAATTTCCTAAATCATGGTTTTCAGTCTTTGGTCTTTCTTTTTATCAAGTCAAATTTGAAGCTTTGCCGGTTAGCAGGTCAGTCAGCCAATCAGTCATCCTACCTAATTTGTATCTACTTCTACACGTAGAACAGAACTGAGGCTTCAAAAAAACACCAAGACTTGAAGTCTTTTGAGAAAACTAAACAACAAATTAAACCTATTATTTTGCAGCATCTGAAGATACTAGATATCTTCTATAGATATCTAACTATACTGATAAACAAAAAGCATTAAACATCTTAAATATTTTAAGTTTGTACTGAAGTACAATGCTCTTAATGTTTTTGTCTGGAAAATATAGACATGATTTTTATTTTACATCAAACTTGAGCAGCAAAATCAGATGGAATGTCTGAAAAACATGTTTCTTTGACTCCTCTTTTTTATTTTTTCGGTTTTTTTTTTTTTGCCAGGTCATTTATCCCTGATAAGCACATGGTGTTTTGTCCTGAGCAGCTGTTGCGGGTTGTTCTGGCTCACATCCATTACATGCCTGATCACTGGCAGGGCAACGCACACAGATATGAGACCCGGGACCAGTTCTCGCAACTCTTTCAGTACAAAGCAGTGAGTAAAAAATAATGACAGAGGAATATATATCAAGTCTTTAGTGTGACTCACGGCTGCAGGTTGATGTAAACTAAATTAAGTCTAAATCTAACTCATTATTCTTATACTGACCTGTGCTCCTCTGCTGTGATTAAAGATATTGAGCATGAAATAGGTTTACGCTTCCTGTGGCCCTCTACAGAAGTGGTGGGTGATTTAAGTATCATTCTGGGGTGCAAGACTTATCTCTATTCTCAGATTTATCCAGCATGTTATTATATCTTATTGCAGTCACTACATTGTTTTCTTTTTTACATTTACACACCTTAATCTGCTTTCAGGTGTTTATTCTTGAGGAGCTACTAAGTCCAGTAGTGACTCCCATCATCCTCATCTTCTGTCTGAGGAGGAAGTCTCTGGAGATCATTGATTTCTTTAGGAACTTCACTGTAGAGGTGGTCGGAGTTGGTGACACTTGCTCTTTTGCCCAGATGGACATCAGGCAGCATGGACATCCAGCGGTGAGGGACTGAATCATAGATGAAGGGCAAAGTGCTCATATTTGTGTAAAAAAAAAAAAACATGCAGAAAATAAATTATGTTTGATCTTCACTTTTTAGTGGATGTCAGAGGGGAAGACAGAGGCATCTATCTACCAACAGGCTGAGGATGGGAAAACAGAGCTATCACTGATGCACTTTGCTATCACCAACCCCCACTGGCAGCCTCCTCTGGAAACCACTCACTTCATCAGTCAGCTAAAAGAACGAGTTCATCGAGAGGCCACGGGGGTTCCTTGTGATACGCATCCGCTCTCCTTGTCAGAATCTGAAGTACGGTGATCAATTAGCATTCATGCCCAACTATTACAATAATCACATCTCGGATATCTGATTAACTTTCCTGTCCATTTTCTTTCTTGTAGCCAAGAAGTCTTGTTGCAAACCTCTTGGCTGGACCCTCAACACTTGCTTCTGTTCACTTTGGCCGTGAAAGCTCTTTAACCAACCATGCAGCAACTTGTATAAGCGATGGAGCATCTGCCTTGCGCTCTCTTTCCCCAATTAGCAGCAGTCTTCATTTGAGAGGAAGTTTGAGTGCCATTCATAGAGCCAGTGGTCTCACCAGCAAAGCAATGGCAGGGTCTGGGTAAGTGAAAACTTTATCTGAATTGCTCAGTTTTCAGGTTACGGCTTCCTAGGGAGTTGCTTGTTGAAATCTAATTGACATACTGTTATACAATCCGTTTTGTAATATCTTCTTGTTTTTGTCCTTTACTCTCAAGGACTGATGCCCGTACTGTAAGCTCAGGGAGCAGTGCATGGGAGGGGCAGCTTACCAGTTTGGTCTTGTCAGAGTATGCCTCTACTGAAATGAGCATCCACGCACTTTACATGCACGAGGTAAATCTGTACGAGTTTGAGGCGTATTATGAATTTCTACATCTCTATGTTTGAACCAATTCAGCTTTGTTTTGTTTTCCGTTACTGAAGCTCCATAAGCAGCAGTCTCGTACAGAGCTGTCCCGTCACACATGGCACAGACAGGACAGCGATGAAAGCAGTGACAGTATCCCAGATGAAGTAAGGAGTGAAGCTAACCCTCACTCAAAAAACTTCCCACGCTCACACACTTTCCCCACCACGATGGCCAGTCCTAGTTCCATTCCCACTTCCAATTCAGCCAGTAGTCGTACTCCAATGGAACAGGAGGGGGCAAAGTCACACAGCAGCAGCCAGCGGCGCCACAGTGGACCCGCCACAGGTGCCTGTTTTCTTTCTAACATTTATATCTTTTATATCTTATCTTCATATTATATCTTTCAAAACTTAATATAATAAATCCAAAATCAATTTTTAAAATACTAAATGGTTCTAGACTCCTTGCAGCATTATTATAGTTATAAATAAAAATGTTGACAATGCAATGACAATGCATCTTCTGAAATGTAATGATGTTGAAAAAAGAAAGAAAATTAGCTTGGTGAAAAACACTTCTTTGCTATGCAGCACTTCTTAACTGCTTTTTACATCTGTTTTCTAGATCATTTTGGTTCAGGAGGAAAAGTAGGAAAGTCAGTCCGTGTGCCCATGGGTGGATGGGCAGAGGATGGTCAACCAGCACCAAGACACCCTGAGCCTCTTCCAGAAGAGAGTTCAGAGGACGAAATGCCGCCTCGTATACATAAGGTAAATGCACTTTTGACAGGAGTAAGAATCTTATTTTGAATATCTTATTGTACGGTAATAAACATGTGCATCTATTTTCTCATTTCAGGTCACATAAGCAGGCCATGTGAATAAATATCGGCAGCCTAGCTTCCACAGATAATCAAACACATGTCCTCATCCTTGTCTGGAACTTTTCCAAGGACTCATCCTTTCATCATGCATTAAAAGACAGAAGTGAATGCGAAGTTAACCATTTAACTTTAAAAAACTAAAGTAGTGAAACCATCTGGATAAACTCCTATTTGACTCTTATTTTACTACAGACCTGAACAGACTAAGCATTGGCCCATCAGAAGAGGACTTACAGGATAAAGTAATTTTTATAGCTCCTGACAACCTCAGGTGACATTTAAACATTTTATGTCAAAGAATATAAGAAAAAAAGTAAACATTTTGTTCATACATGAAGACAACTGTGAACACTCTGCATTACTAGAAGCACCCTCTGTGTGTTTTCAATAATTTGCTCACTAAATCCAGTCTGGATTGTCTGTATTGGTCTGCATTTTAGAAACAAACAAAAAAAAAAGAAGATGGATAATGTGATGTCTCTGATTAGCAAAGCATTTCCCAAAAGGGGTTTAGAAGGATGCTGGTAACACAGAGACTTTGATTGTGTATATCTGTTCTTTTACTAAATAGCAGGAGGATGTGTAGTATACTTCATGCATTTTATGCCGGCTTGCATTTTGCCTCTTGGCAAAACTTATGAGGGTATATGGAGTCTAATTGACACTTTTTGATGACTTTTTTTTTTTTTTTTAAATCTGAATTCATTGCTTCACAAGGGAATTTTCTACTATGGTCTTAAATTTTGACCAAAGTCTGGCTAAGTGTGCACAGATATATGTGTGTGTAAAAGATAAATTGTACAAAGCATCTGCAATTTGCATGCCCACATGCAAATTGCAGTGCACACATGCACAGTGTAGAGTATAATCAGCAAACTGTATCACATTTCTGTGCAAACTGTATTATCAACAAACTGTACACAAAATGATTCAGTCTCGCATTTATAAGACCAGCATGCCATGACTTGCAGTCAGAGATTTTCCCCCTATTAATTTCATAAACTTGCCTAAAGGTGACAATGAACATTGGCTGTTATAAGCATGTACAGTTTACTTTTTTATGCCATAAAAAGAGCTCTCAAGTGCATGAACATTATCTGCTCACTTCTCCAAGTTAAACTAAATCACTTCATTTGTCTCATGTGCTTCATAGCATGACTTTTTTTCCCCCTTAAATCAAGATATGCACTTTAATAATTTATCAATGCAGAAGGTATCGCATAACTTTGATTGTATATTTTCTTATACATCTTTTTAAGTTATTTTATTTATCCAAAGGATGTGCCATGATGATCGACATCAGGGATGCGATTTATGTGTGCTCTTGGTTGGGGACTGAGACACGCTGTCATCCTACTGAACGGATATGTCGATAAAGGGATTCGGTAATTCGTTGCGGTAAAACTGAGTGATTATTGTCTATTTTTGTTTAATAGAACCTGTATAATACCATTTTGTACAGTTGTAATTTCATGTATTAAAGACACGGCAACTATTTTGTGTGCAAACTGTGATGTACCCGTTAGCGTGACTGAAAATAAGAACCATGACGTATATATGGGTATGACTGTACCTATTGGAATCCATGATTAAATGGTTATGCTATCAGAGCCCGGATAGCTCAGTCGGTAGAGCATCAGACTTTTAATCTGAGGGTCCAGGGTTCAAGTCCCTGTTCGGGCGAAAATATCTAATTTTGGCTCTCGGATTTTGACAATCACAATTAATCGGAGAACCTTTTATGCAACGTTAAACTGAACCTCTTCCGGCTGGGATAAATGTTACTTGATTGTATTGGAACATCTCGAATAGTAAAAAATAACCGCACTGTCGGCCAACTGCTCCAAATGATCTTAAAAATTACTCGAATCAATGTGTAAGACGGAGGCGGTACACCAAGGCAAGCAGTACTCGTCTAAATCGACTCCGGGTGAAATCCTATTCATTTTAGATAAGTTCATGTGAAATACTTTGATATCAGTTTCATGATATAACATAGATGCTAAATGCACTGGCTTTGCCTCAAGTTCCAAAACCACTGAAAAAAGCGGGCAACAATTCAGAAAAACGATATATTATATATTTCATGCTACAATAAAAGTACAAAACTGGTGGTAAGCGACATGAAAGGATAAAGGTTAGAAAAAACACAACGGACAGAAGACGGACATAAAAAGAATATATAAAACAAACACAACATTAAAAATATTAAACGATATGTTATCGTATAAATTACAATTTTGTTTTCTAGCTTTGTTTGTCAGACCGATAGACTTTCCGTGAATATAGTCAGAACTCACGTCCATGGTGCAAATTAACAGTTCATTTGACGCTTGCATCAAGCAAACCCAGTGTGCAATAGATTCCCCGCCCCCACAACATTCAAAACACACGACCGAAGAGGGCGCGATTGACATTTATCTACTATTATTGGCTACAAAAGCCGTCAATCCAAGATAGGCTCTTTGCCACTGAAATATAATTGGTCAGATAGATAATAGTTTTGGTTGGCCATGACAGGAGATACTTTCAGTTAATTTCTTTTAACGCAATTTCTATTGGCTTCTCGCATGGGAAATCACAATTTGATTGGATGTTTGATTGAAGGCACCTCAATGAGGGCGGGGTTAAAACGACTTGGCGGCCATATTGAATATTATCTGTTGACAGTTGTATCCAAAGGAGGTTCAAATTGTGTTTAAGCTAGTTTTTTGTTGTTATTTATAGGATTGAAGGTCTGCTGTGTTGGTCAGTGCTATTAGGACTTATGTCCTGTGGTTCTGACGGCTGCATTTAAACCAAGTCATGGATGAAGATGAACGGCAGAGGAAATTAGAAGCTGGGAGAGCCAAGGTTTGTTGCTAACAATTAACGCATGCTGTATTGCTAGCAGCTAGCAAACTCTTTTGTCACATCTTTGCTTTCACAAATCTAACTGCATCAACCTGAAAAGGTTCGTACCTTTTTGTTGTACGTTTTGTCTTGGTTTTTTTTTTTTTTTTTTTTTTTTGCAGGGGTCAGTCACAGGTTTTCGTCGTACTTTTCGCCTCCGATTGATTATTGTCTAAATCTAAACTACTTTTGGCTGGTCCAGTAAATCGGTTGCCATACAAGTTATTTCGAGTCCCGCAGTGATAGAAACATGTGTTTAATGTACAAATGCAAGTCAGGTTTAAATATGATATATTAAGATTATTTGCATGTTGTTGTTGTTTAACCTATCTAGTTTCGCTCTTGAGCATAATCGTGGCAGTGTGTAGGTGCTTGTTGTTTTTGTTGGGTTCATAAGTAAATTATTAAAATAAATGTAACTTACTTATACACTATTTGATGCAAATGTGCATTTGCTGTTGAGTTTATATCGTAAATTGCTCAATATAGTCATAACTTTAGTTTACAAAGCTTTTAAACGGCTGTATCCCCTAAACCAGCTAATGGAGAAGAATAGCAAAGCCTTGAAAAGGGACTACTTGAAGGTCCTGCTTGAAATGTTGGACAATAACCTATTTTTATTTAGCCTGTTCAGATAGAATGGAGTTGGAATAATAATAATAATAAAAAATAATAATAAACTGGCACAATTGCTAAGCATTATGTTGTTTTTAATGATTTTTATTCTGGGTAGTACTGCCTCCACCATAGAGGGTGGAAGGGTCACGAAATGATTTGAACATGAAAATTCAGTCACTCCACGTGTTAAATGTGGTTAAGACTGGGTGTCACAATAGCTACTGAGCAATTATAACAGAGATGGTATACCATATGGTGCAGTTTTTACCATAGTTTGAATATATGTAGTTCCACATATCTGACATGGGAGAACAGAGGGCACATTATTAATGGGACAACAGTTAAAAAAAAAATCCTGCCTTGCATAGAAAACAAGCCACATTGCTGAGAAAATAATTGCATATCAAATCAGGCCACCCGATAAAAGCAGGTAATTGAGTTTATTATGATTTAATAAATTTCTAGCTTATGGAACTCATGCAGAGAACAATAAGTTCAACAGTACAATGCACATTATTTCAAATAACTCAGCTATGATGTTTATTTCTTATGACAGAATTCTTCCAACATGCCTCGAAGCCAGTCGGTAAGTGTGAAGTGGTTGCTGGCCGAAACATGTAGCATCATGCTGGGATTATGGGTTGCTACTAGTGATTTCTATCTTTTTGTTTTTGTTTGGGTGAAGGCTTGTCACTATAATTTTGTTAATAATTACTGCGATATGTTTAAATAACCCCAGTATTTCTTATTGAACCTAATATAATCATAACATTATGTTTACATTTGTGGTGTTTTCATTAAGGTTTCACTGTTGCAGTCTTCTTGTCTGTTTCTCTGAATTCAGAAAAATGGACAGTGCACACTAATTCCCATATTTAAACATTTTCAGTTATTAGAATTCATAGTTCTTTAAGTACACATGCATTATACATGCCTTATTCTTTTAAAATACAATTTAAATGATCATATTTGTGTAATATGTGGTATGAAATGGCACAGTTGTGTTTACTGGCAGATATATCTGGGGCAGTTTCATCATCCAGACGAAATTGGTTATTGTGACAAGCTGACTGGGATATGAAATCATGACTTCATGCTTTTCTGCATCATGCTGTCATGTTTAGTGAGATGGACTTTTTGCTTAGGAAAAGAATGATGCGCTTTTGTGAGTCTTGAAAAATGAGATTATAAACATTTGCAGCCTGAGAGGAAATATGATCTGCAGCAATAATAAATAGAAATGTACCGACCTGGCATATACTGTAATTCTGGTTGCAGACCATCAGGTGGTGTACTTGGCACATGAGATTAAAGAATGTTGATTTTGTTGTGCTTGCTTGAATCTCACATGGATGGTGTTGCTATGGTAATGCAAGGCTGTCAGTTGCCTATACTGCTTACTGCATCAGAAAGCTCAGATTTATCTGCCACAATTCAGGCATGACACACACATGTATTAAATTTTCACAAAGGAAATGCTCCTTTAAACTCAATTAACATGCATTTTGTTGTTATTGCTGAAAACATAATAGCATTAAGTTGCCAATTACTACCAATTTTAACAAAAGTATGCTCCAGTTAGCTGCTTAGTCACGTCAGAGGAGGCCTTGGGGTAAACCCAACTCATCAGGCATATGTCTGTCTGGGATGTAATGTTTAGTGGCAGGCTGAGACTGAATCTGGTGATGGAGGGAGCATGGGTGGGGTCTAAAATGATTAATGAAACCAACAGCTTGAGGTGGGAACGAGTGGGACGAGTATGAAAAGGCAAATGGAATGATTTTATTTATTTTTTGATCAACCTGATTCGAGGCATAATTAATGAAAGTAGTATTCTGGTTTTTGTTTAGTACAAAACAGCCCCTACAATTTAATTTTATTCATTCGAAGAGGTATTGGCACCCACGCACACACAATTAAATTAAATCATATTATGTGACTCATTGCACAAAGCAACAAGTAGGTCTCCTGAGACCGTATATTCTTGAATTGAAGGAAGCATGCACACTGATGCTGGTTGCCACACACAGAGCTCTGTCTCCTCCTCTCTGTGCGAATGCATCTCCTAGTCTCCACCCTCTATCCTTGGTGTAGACATGTGCCATCCTCTGTAGTTTGCAGATCTGTCTGCTCTGTGCTCTCAATGTTTGCTTCAGCAGTGAGGTCTGGCAGACTGTGCTGTTGCTGGTAGACTTCAAGACTAACATTTGGACCGCAGAGCAACTGCCTTGATGAGGAAGAAATGACAGCTTTGGCCACTGGCAAGAAAGGAATCAATCAGTGACTGTCAGATATTGACAGAGAGCCCTTACAGGGTCTCTGTGGCAGTGAAAACTGCTGTACGCTTTTTTTTTTTTTTTTTTAATTTATTTTTACAAAGCTGCTTAAAGAAGAGATAGGTCAGGAGAGAGGCAGCGATTAAAGAGGGGGAGTGTGTTTCAACGAGCAATGGGCTGGACTGGATTTATACCAAAAACAATCCCTTTGGATTTTAACCTCAATAACCGCTTGATTGGGATATTTATTCATTTACGTGAAGTAACTTCTCAATTTTGTTTTTATTGATATTTGAGCATGTAATATTTTGGAGAAGATCTTCCAGGTCATTGTAAAAGTTCCAGTAAGCCAATGTGCATCTCTAGTTTGACATTGTGAAATGAAAGATGCAATGTGACAGATGCAGCTTTTTTTTATTAATTTCCTCCTTTTATCTTGCTTTGTCTTCGGGCTGCTGGGATTTTTCATGAGTCATTAAAATCTGCATTTCTCGTGGGTATGCTACAGCTCGCTGGAGGTCCAAGAATTTTTAGCTCCTTCATCCCATTTTGAACTTGTCTCGACAGGTTATGGTGTATTTTTGGAATTAATCTGGGATTTCTACTTCCTGCACTGGCTCTTTTTTCTTCCTCAGAACTGACTCATTAAAATGAGTTCCAACACTTACTCCTTTCTGCACTGCAGATCATAAACAATATATACTATTTGTCATGGTTGTACAGTGTTGTTTAGACTGTTTTAATCTCTTGATCCGATAAATCTGGACTGTAGCTCTTCTTCACCTTTGACTCCAGAGTTTCACCATGCTAGTAGTTTGGTGGTGCTCTGTGGTCCTGACCTATGTGTCCATCTACCTCTCACTGTCCTTCCTGCGCAGCTTGCTAGCTTCAGACAGAAGCGGGCGAAAAGCGACAGTGCGGGGGCGGCGAAAAAGACGCAGAAGAGGAAGGGTCAGACTGTCTCGAAGAATGACAGCTCGACGCAAGACCGTCACATAGATCCAACTCTTCCATCAGCCAATACCGTGGAGCTAAAGAGCAAGACCAAGCTTGAGGTATACCACTCATTTTCTATAGATAATCAGCCATCTGTCAGTGGTTTAATGAGAAAGCTGAAGAAATTTAATTCTTATCTTTCAGATTATTGGTTCACTTTCAGCATATTTCTATTTGTTTATTTATTTGTTTCCTTGTTTGTTTGTTTTTTACTTTTTAAAAACTCACATAGGTCTCTGTAATTGACTTCCTTTTGTTTGTGTAATTTTGTTCACACTATTCTTTAACATGTTGTCTGTGCCCCTTGTCTGATAAACATACATTAGAGAACTGGGTCACTAACCATCACAATGCCTGTAGGGCATGTTGCCATAGCAACCTGGCTAGGATTAACTAAAAACTATTTCCTGTTTTTGTATTTTTGTTTAGCAACTACATAAAATGTAATGTATATATGTGTTTACATGATTTGTTCTGATTTTTTTGTCAACATTGTTAAAATAGAAGGTATTTCCGATGTGAATTGATCCTCTAGGAGGCCCCGAAGCTGGAAAAATTAGAGGTTCAGCAGAATGAGGAGCAGAGGGATCAGCCTCCTACCTCGAAGCAAAGCCTGTCTCCTGTTGAAGACTTGGATTTGAGAGATGAGGAATTAGCTGCACTTACAGGCAAAGAGCAGCTGAAGGTATACAGCATCCATAATTTGACATTTACAGATTATTTTTTGTTTTTAGGGGAATTATTTGCTTATTTTATTGTGCATATTGAATGACAGGCTGAAAGTCCTGTTTTACAGGACATATTTGTCCTTTTGTAGTTTTGTCCTAAGGTAGTTTTTTTTCTGTCCCTTTTCTGGTTTTGCTACTAAAACCTCAACAAGGCTTGGTTGTAACTTCAAATAACTTACAAAATTACTTCAAACACTGAAACATGTCCATGAAATAATATAAAACAGTTTCATGCACATGCTGGCTTGTGTTGTATTTGGTCGGATTTGTCTTTATGCTCTGTTTACTGACAAAGACTGGAGGTCTTGTGGTGTTACAGAGTGCCTGAGCAAGAAGGTTTGTGAATTTCTGTCAACGCCAACCCATGGGGAATTTATTGGTTTCTTTCTGCTCGGCTGCTCCAATCTCATAGTGCAGTGTTGTTGGTCTAAAATATGAAATTTTAGGTGTAGAGGAAGAAGATGGGTGGCTTTGTGACATGAATGTATTTAGGCTTGACAAGTCACATGTCCATTTCAGGTTTAAGTTTTAAAGTAGTGCAGCAACATTTTTCTTATATTTAACCAGGAAGTCAATCTTATTTACTTTATTTTCATTTTGTCAGGGTTTGTTGTTTGGAATAATCAGATTGTCTGTCTTTTCTTGCTGGCCAGACAAGTGAAATATTGCTCAATTTTTGTATTTAACATCACCTCTGTAATTATTAGGTCCTACTGATTCCTTTTAATTAGACATTAAAGTTGCTGTCAAAAGAATCTTCCAGTGACAGCTGCAGTACATAAGCAGGCATGTGAACAGTCCTACTTAAGATTGCACTGGTTTCCAGTGTGAGCTTGTTGTTATGATCAACTCTTCTCTGTTGCTTTAAAGATAAATGAATGCCCTGAACTCAGTTTGTTGAACAACCTTGAGCCAAGTATTTGAGTTTGTCTTGTTTGCTTATAAAACTCTCCCATCCACTTACCTGCAGCAATTACAGCAAGCTGTTGAGAAGCGTAATGAAATAATAGCAAAACTCAGCTCCAACTTGCAAGAGGCCCTGGCGAGTAGAGACCAAGTACAGCTTGAGGCACAGTCACTTGCTGGACAGATTCAGTCACTGCAGAAACAGCTCCAACAGGTAAGTGCCTCTCAAAATGGCAGCATTTCAGGATTATTTTAGTCCATTACAGCAAGTGCACCTCTATGTTCTCTGCCATTTTTTAAAATTTATGTATGCATTTTCCTCATACAGACCAGTGTAGAGTTTCAACGAATCAAAGGCCAATCGGCAGCAGAAGTGCTCAGCTTTAGACAGCATCGCCATGGCTGTTCCTCTCAAGATACAAACATCAGTCATGCAGAGACATCATCAGATGGATCAGGAAATGCAAGTCCCTGCTCTCAGATAGGTTCTGAGGGCTGCAGCACTGACAGTATCACAGAAATAGACGCTGTTGTGCACAAGCTGAGGTTGGAACTCGAAGAAGAAAGGAAGAAGAGCGAGCTTGTATGTGCTGAACTAGCAGAGGAGATGAAGAAAAATGAACATGTGCTTTATTTACTAGAGAAAGAGAAACAAGGAAGGGAAGAGGAGCGTAATGAAAGGGAAATACAGCTGCAAAACCTTCAAAGCCAGCTACACCAAGTCCAGTCTCAGTGTCTTGCAATGCAGCAGTACAAAGAGGAGAAAGAGAAGCTTAACAGAGAAGTGTTGGAGCTCAGGAAAAGACTTCAGGAGGAGGAAGATTCGGGAAGGAGGTATAGTGATGAGGTTGCCAGCTCTGTCCTCCATCTTCAGAGTCTTGAAGAAGAAAGACAGAGACAGGAGGAAGAGATGAAGAGGCTAAAAGAGGAGAACAGAGATGAGGTTGAGCGTGTCAGGCAACTGTTAAATGAGAGGGAGCGGGAGCTTAAGAAGAGGGAAGAAGAGGTAGAAGGACTTAAAGCGTCTAAAAACCATCAGAATCGAGCAAAAGCTGGCTTTAGCTCTAATAGATTGGAAATAGATGAAGCCAATCTAGAAAGTGGACCTGATCAGGGCGTGATGAGTCCATCGCTGTCCAAAGACGCTCTGATGGAGCGTTACTTGTCTTCTGCGCCCCTTGCAAACTCTCAGTCTTCAGTGGTGAACCAAAGCTTTGATCGATGCACTCAGCTGGACTTATCTGCAGACTGCAGGTGAGATATTATATCATTGAGTGTCTTTATGGGTTTTAGTTTTCTTTTTTTGAATTATTATTACAATTTACCTTACAGATTAGTAATTAAAGCTCCCATTTTGTGTCTCTCCACAGTTTTGAGCTGAACAGTGAAGTATTTGGAGAGTCTGCAGACCAGCCTCTACTATCAATTTCCAACCGTCCTTCACAAGAAAATGACGACATCCAGAACATGACCAGCTCACAGTATTTTGCACCAGAAACTGATGATTCCAGTTCCCAGTCTCTTTCCCAGTGGCTTCAAAACTCAGCTTCTGGTGAAATGGGGTTCAGTAGAGTGTCGGAGCAGCATTTGCAGGAGATAGACTTGGAGAAAGAGCTGCTAAATCAACAGTGTGGGGAACTCCGTGATGAGCTGGCTCTTAAGGAACGTGAATTGGGTGTGTTGAAAGAAGAAGTCGTCAAAAGTGCAGAAGAGCTGGATGAGGCAAGGGACAGGTACTGAGGCTGATTATGTAATCATGTGAAAAACAAAGTGCATCCCTTTTCCATTTCTAAAATTTTATACATTAGGACAAAGGAAATGTAAAACCTTAGAATAAAATGTATTCACACTAACGGTACAGTTTTAAGACAAACAAAACAACAGGTCTGGTCAGTGTTTATGAACACATTTAAAAGTTTATCCCTCTTCTATTGCAGCAGGTGGGGCAACAAAAAATGGCTTCAGCTTGTCACAGTATTACATCTGAGAAATAAAACCTATATTTTGTTTCAATGATCCTTCTGTTTAGGTGGGCGCAAGTAACAGAAGACCTCCGGCAAGCTCTTTTGGAACTTGAGGAAGAGAAAGAAAAGAGGAGACATATTGAGGAGCAGATGAACTTGACAACTCATGAGCAAGTTAACTTTAAAAACCAAGTTGGTGCCTTATGCGAGGAAAGTGTAAAGGAAAATGCCATAGAGACTGAATGCAATGCAGACCCCTCTCTGCTCATCTCTTCTACTTTTCCATCACAAGATGAAGATAAATTGGCAGGAGATATAAAGGACATAGAGACATATTCTGCCAAAGCAAGCCCAAAACAAAGAGATGATAGCCAAATCCTAACATTACAGGTAAGTCTCTGTGTTCACACCGTAATAAGTGACCTTATATAACACACCTTAATAACCTTCCTCTTGTCTTCCTTTCTCAAGGGTCACTGCTCAAAGCTCATATCAGAGCTAGAGGAGACAAAAGTTGAACACAAAACAACTTTAGCCCTGTTAAGTCAAAAGACAATTGAGTTTGAAACTGTGCTGAAAGAGCTTGAAACAACGCGTGCACAGTTTCTACATGTCCAAACCGAAGTGGAAAGACTGCAACAAGATCTTGCAAAGAGCTGTGACAGCCTGGACTGGGCTGAAAAAGAGAAAAATGAACTGGAATCCCAGATCTCCTGTCTGAGACAAACCCTGGTCCGTTTGGAAGAAGTCCAGACTCAGTCTGTGAAGCAGAGGGAGGTGGACATGAGAAAAGAACAGATGGATGAACAGATAAAAAAGATGGAACAAGTTCTAGCGGAGGAACTTGAACAGTTTGAGCACATGCTGAAAGCCAAGGATGCTGAGGTGAGACGTGACCTGATAACATTATTTTTCTGTTTTGAATAACCCATGGCCAGCCATTAACATGTTCTACAACACAATTTTAACAGTTAGCTGAAGAGAGAGAAAAATGGGAAGTGGAGAAACAAGAAAAGGAAAAGCTCCTTGATGTGACTCGTCGATTGGAGGAGCAGATGAAGGACAAGGAAGAGGAGGTTAAGGCCCTCCTTGATAAGCAGAATCTACTCGTGAAGGAGGCGATAGAAAAACTGGAGACTTCTCACCAGCAGGAGATAAAAGACCTAAAAGAGAAACATCGTCAAGAGGTGAGATTTACAGACTCTGCAGCTGAAAACAGGTTCTTAATAAATAATAATATTACCAAGAGGATTGTGCAACCCTACCATGTTTGTGTGACAAGTCTATCCTGCATGAATGCCTAGATATCTGAGTTGAATTCTCACCTGGAGACTGAGGTCCTGAAGCTACAGGTCAGTATGGAGGATGAACAAAAGCGACAGATCAGCTTGATCAAACAGGTACAAGGCATTCATTGTCATGTACATTTTTATAAATATGTGTTCCCATTTTTACCATTTTCTGGATAATTTTTCTTCTTTCTTTTTTCTTTTCCTTTGTTCCTCCCCCAGGTAAATGAACGTGAACATGCGAGAATGATATCAGAACTGACTGCCAAACATAATGAAGAGCTAGATCGGCTGAGAACAGAGGTGTCCTTGGAGCTGAGAGAGAGCTTGGAGGCAGCTCACCAAGCTGAGATGCAGCAGGCTCAAGTATATTATATACAAACGCATATTCTAGCATCTTTAGGCACAAAATGTTGCAGAATATCACTTATTCCTCATTCCTTTTCCCTGACCTTTTATCATTCTTGGTAGCCTTTGGTAGTTTCTGTAACTTCTCTGATTTTAAATGGTATCGTTTTTTTACTGTAAGTTGTTAAAAACGGTATGAAGGAAAATCGTGACCAGAGTTTAACAGTAGGATACAACCCTCCTTTACTGCACAGTTTGTGATGATTATATCAAGACAAATGTCTCACATTAACTACAGTCTGTATTTCATCATGTTTAGGCCCAGAAGACCTTGGAGTTTGAAGCCTTGCGTCTGAGCTTAACACCAGTGCACGTGTCTCAGCTGGAATACTCTCATGTAAACCTGCAGCAGGAGCAAGAATCTGCTCTTAGCCAGACTTCTCTAAAGGAAACATTTACCCACAAAAATTCATTTCTGCAAGCCCCTCATTTGCCTGATGTGGACCAGATCAAATGGCAGAGTCACAAGCAGCAGGAGAGACAGTATGAGCTGCACCAACAAGAGATTGGTGAGTTCAGACAAGATTGCTTCACAGTTCAGTGGTTTATTATTTTATTTTCTTTCACGCTAGCTCCCTTGATTCACTCGACTTATCCAGCATTAGGGTTGTGAATCACCCTCATTATTTAGTATTCTGTTAAATGAAAACAAAGCAAGATGACAGATATGTAACCCAAGACCTGGCGAATCATGTTTGTTTATGTTCAGATGATTTGAAGCAGCAGTGGGAGAGGTGCATTGCTCAGGAAAGGGCTTTAATGGATGAAAAGCAAACTAAAGAGATGCAAGTAAGACTGAAGTTGTTTTTACCCAAATTTCCCATTTTATCACTTTAGTTGTTTGATTTAAATAGTAATAAATATTCCTTTTTTTTTAGGCTTTAAGAGTGCAACTGGAAACGGAGGCTGAGGCAAGCCTTAAAAGCTCTCTCTCAGAGATTCAGAGCTGTCTCACTGCCACCCAGGCAGAGCTCACAGACACCAGCAAAGCTCTAGCTGAAGCCAAAACAGCCTTATTCCAGACACAGTCAGAGCTCCAGGAGACAAAGGAGAGACTGGAAGAACTCCAAACTTCCAGTAAGGAGCAGACTCAGGAGCTTAAAAAAGCCGCAGCTGACAGAGATGCTGCTGTCTGTAAGTAGCATCCCACAGGTTGTTCTCCATGGTCCACAAAGATGAAAGGCTTCCTGAAAGACCTCAGTAAATTTAGGCACTTTTCAGTGCTTCATCAAATATCAGTCATTTTGTTCAGCAGTTTGTTTCAAGTTTTGGTCATTTGTATTTGACATAATTCTTGCAAACATGATTAAATTCATAAAACTTGTAAATGCTTTGCCTCCTGATCAGATTCTATGCAGGAGTTGGCTTGTAGTCACAAGACGGCGCTGCAGGAAAAAGAGCAGCAAGTACTCCACCTTGAGGAGAAAGAGCAGCAACTGCAGCAAGAGGTTGGTTTCATCTTTTCTGTAACATCAATTTAAGTTGTAGCTTCTTTGCTAAAAATGAAATTATTTCCTGCCTTTTGAACAGTTTTCTGTTGATATTTGGGAGATTTTTTGTTTTTAATCAGTGTACATAAATTGTGGCCATAGCATTTAAAATATTCTTTTGAAAATTGTGATGCATCCTGATTTGAATTTCAAAACCTTGTCAACTAGGTTATCCATCTGGAGGAGGAGAAGGCCTTGCTTAAACAGAGCTCAGAACAGGAAGTAGGTCAGCTGTGGACCCAGCTGGAGAGCATGAGGACCAGTCGTCAAGAGCTTGGAGGTGAGATTAATACACCAGCTTGACATCTGTTTGACTGGGGGTGGTTTGGTAGCTGTATGTGTTTTTCCATCAGCAGTATTCATTCAAATATTCAGCTAATATATTTAAGATGATTCACATGTGTTGTGTAAAGGATAAATTGTGTCTTGGGAATAATTTTTCTGTGTCTGATTTTCTAACAGAGCTTAAGGAGCAGCTACTGGCTCGCTCCTCCCGCGTCGATGACATTGAGCACCTGAAGACGGAGTTTAATGAACAAAAGCAAGAGATCAAAGAGCAAAATGAGGCTGAACTGGAAAACCTGAGGAGGTATGAGTGCATAAGTAGACACTTAGGCTCATTTAATTTCAAGAATAAAATGAAGTGCTTTATTCCACTGGGAAGTTGGAAAATGTCATCGATTTTTTTCAGTTTGCTGTTTAAGACAAACTGTTCTGCATTTTGATCACTTTTAAAATGGTTTCCTTTCATATATTCTCACCTTGCATGTCCTTAGGTATTTTGAAAAGCGCCTGCGTGCAACAGAGGAAAGCTATAAAGAAGAAATAGCTCTGCTCCAACTGAAGTTAGTAGAAGGAGCTTTGGAAGAATCTTTGCTTAAAACTACAGATGACAGGTATATCAGCTGGTTTCATGTGACAGGAAATTTCTGAAGTGGAATGTTTTTATTAAATGTCTTTTAAAATATGGTTTTGGGCTCTGTTTCAGTTATTTGTCTCAAGTTCAATCCAAGGAGGACAAAGATGTTGCTTCTAGCAGTGCCCAACTTGAGAAACAGAAGGTAAGAGTTGCACACATATAGCCTTTTTTTTTCAATTTAGAACATTGTTTGGTTTTAAAGCTAAATGCTTTAAATCTTTTATCCAGGAAATTATGGACACTTTAAGGCTTCAGCTGGAGGAAAAACATGCCATGGACCTTTCTGATCTTCAGTCATCTTTGACTCTTTCTTTTAAAGAAGAGTTGGAGCAGGTCAGCTTTGATCATTGAGTTATTGGCCCACCGAACCTGAGCCCTTTTTTTTACTTACAGGCTTTTTTTTTTCATTACTCGTTTATCAGGTGCGCTCAGACCTCACTGACCGTTACTATGGAGAACTGGAGGACATGAAGGCTCGTCATGTCCTGGAATTGGACAAACTCAAAGCCAAACTTTCTGACAGTCATCTTTTAGGTACCTCATCGATTCACTTTTGTGATGTAACTTAAACTTTCCATTTTATATTTGAAAGTTAACTTCGAGAAAACAACTTTTTAAATGTGTTTCAGACCTTACCAGGGTGCGTTTGGAGGCAGCAAGGCAGGTTGAGGTGTGGAAAATGAACTTGAAAAAAGTTATGGACCTGTAATTCAGTGCTTTTGATGACTAAAAAAAAAAAAAAACTTCTTTTTTTTTTTTATTCATCAGGCTGAGGTAGAACAGAGGATGTGGTGTGTCTCAGAGGAACTGCACACAAGGATGACAATCATCCAGTCCCTGGGTAACAGACAGACTTCTCTGAGTAAACAGCATGAGGCAGAGATGCAGTTGAAGACTCAACAGGTAAATACCATATTTACCAAAGTGCAGTCAAAAAACATGTAATCATACTGTGCGGGATGTTTGCCCCAAGTTATTAAACTTTTTCAACTTTAAAAAATGATCTTCTGCAGGTTGCCATTCTTGAGGAAACTCTAAAACAAGAACGGGAGGAGTTGCAGGAGAACATAAAGAAGCTGAAAGAAGAGCTAGAAGAGAAGCATGAAAGTGAGATCTTTGCACTGAGGTCCAACTTTGAGAAAGAGAGGACACACCTTGAAAAGGCACTTCAAGATGAGAAGGATAAGTTAAAGTCCTTGCAGGATGCTCTGGATAACAATGAAAGTAAGCATGTCTGGAAGACCTGCATTATTTATATGTTTAATTTAAATCAGTTTCTGAAGAGGGGTTTGTCTTTTAGGCCCACAGGTGTTGCTGGTGAGGCAGAGGTTAGAGGCTCAGCATGACAGTGAACTGCAAAAAGCAAAAGACTGCATGTCTGCTGAAATCAAGGAGCTTACTGTTTTATTACAGGAGCAAAGTGATGAGAAACTCCAACGAGCCCAACTGAGGTGAAAACCAAAGCAGAGTTCATACAACAGTTTTTATTGTCATCCCATTATGTTTTTCACACAACACAGCTTTGTTATCTTGTATTGAGGAATTTTAATTTCTTGTACAATTAAATTATGTAGCTGATTTTTGGCCAAGTGTGTAAATGATCAAGATTTTTGGTCAGGTTTATTCTATGATATTGCACATCAGAAGCTTTGTAATCTTCGTTTTAGGACACGTCATAGTTTAACTACACTTATCCAAACTACACAGTTGAGGTTATACTGTAAAAGGATATTTTTTTGTTACTCCATTTTCATGGAATGATGCCTCTTAACTTAGAGCATGTGATGTTAGCCCCAACTTTTTTAGTTTTATGAAAATTTTTCAAATCCACAGTGTGGATGTTTGACTCAAAGATTAAACTTTCATAAACTTGTTTAATTTCAATAAATGCTAGAAAATAACCATACCTACATTTTCATAATTAGGGAAATGCGTAAAAGTATAATGATTTGATTATTATTGTATCATAAAAATGTTTTAAATGTATTTACAGCCTAGAAGAGAGCCACCGTCCTGCAGGTTTTCATTGTGTTCCTACTTCAACATACCTGCCTCAAATTAATGAGTTGCTGTGCAGAACTTCATAGGCTGTTGGATCTGTTTCATTTTAGTCAGATGTGTTGGAGTAGGAGAAAACCTGCAGGACTGCAGCTCTCATTGAATCAGAGTGAGGAACCCTGGGCTAGAAAGCCACTTACAGTCCTGGTCTAATGATGTAAATAGAGAACATCTACTCCCCTTAGTTACTGAGGACATAATTTATACTTGTTTTAAACTTTGACAAATCTTGGTTTTAATTGATTCAAGTTTTTGCACACATTTTGTGTGTTCAGGTTCCAAGAGGAGAAGGCCTCCTTGGAGCAGCAGTTGGCCCGAAAATATGACATTTCTGTGTCAGAGTTAAAGAACAAACACGAAGCTGAAATGGAGCATGAGAGAACAACACTACTGAATAAACACAACCAAGAGATGGACACACTCACTGCCAAACACAAAGCACAACTTGATTCACTCAGTGCCAGTCACAGAGAGCAGCTTGTAGCTATGGCTGCTGAGATTGAAACTAAGCATAACACGGAGTTTGTCGCCTTGAAAGATGCCCTCAACTCCAAATGTAAGGAGGACCTTCAGAGTCTGGAAGCGGTTCTTCAGGAGACGTGTCGAGCACAGTTGGAAGCTTTAGAAGCAGAACTGACTCGCAAACACCAGGAAGAGAAGGACGAATTGGAAAAGAGGATGTTGGGTAATATGGACACTTTGGAGGCAACTTACCTGAAAGAAGTGCAAGTAAGGAAAAATAAGCATAAAAGTAAAATATAACGATCTATTTTTAGTTAATCATCAAAAGTATTTTAAAAATACAAAATACACCCTTTGATTATTTTTCTCAAGTTGTAAAAACTCTTCAATTAATGTGTTAATCTCCTTAATCTCAGGCTCTGCGAGATGAAATTGTTCAACTTGAGGAGAGGCACCAGCAAGACCTGATTTGCCAGAATTCTGAACACAAACAACTAATGGAGCGTCACTCGGCCGAGCAGCTGTCAGTCAGGGAGGAACTGAGGAAAGAGCTGGCGAAGGTACATATGGAGAAGTTTAGATCCATGGCAGCTGAGCTAAGCCATGTTCACAAGGTGAGAGATTCAGATTCCCAATAAAATCCAATTTGGTAAAATTGTTTTTCAAAGCATAAATTAAAATAAATGTGAAAAATTGACATGAACTTTCTCACTATGTGTTGCTCTTTTAGATTGAATTGGCTGCTCAAAAAGAGGCCTTAGATACTGAACACTGCAAAGCCTTGGAAACACTCAAGAAGCAGGTACCTACACAGTTGTTTCTGCATTACAGTTGATTTTCTGATACATGTTTGTGACACTAGTATGAAAACTAGCTTTTCTTTTTACTTATTAAAAGCGAAAGAGCAGAAAAACAGGTATTGAATTCACAGATGGAGTGATTGCAAAGTATGATTTTTGCTAATCAAGTTTTATTTTATTAAATTAAATTAAATTGACTAAAGATGAAAGAATTACTTTTATTAGTCAGAGTTGCTCAGCATGCTCCAGCCTTTGAAGTCATCCTGATAGCTCTTACTGAATGTCCTGTTTGCTAGATTTAAATCCAGGGGTGACAGAGCTTTCCCTGTTGCTGCTTAGAAGCTGTGGAATATCCTTCCTTATCACATCAGAGCTGCTCAGTCTGTCTCTGAACTTAAGTATCTCCTTAAAACCCACTTTTTTCTGCTTATTATTGATTCATTTTAAATTTTGAAGTGTTTGTTGTTTTATTGTTCAGCACTTTGGGCAGCAACTGTTGCAAATAAATGTGCTGTACAAATAAACCTGAACTTGTATACAAACCTTTATGGTGCAGGATTACACTATTAAGAGTTTACCACTATTCAGAGTTTTTAAAGACTTGCTAGTTGAATTTAACCCTTTGTTTCAGCTTCGAATCATAATTGTATTTTTATCAGCTTCTAATGTGATGCTTGGATGTTCAAAAGATGAACAATTTCCATGGTTTAAGACGAATATGTTACGCCAGCAATGAATTTAATTCCTCCTTTCAGGTTTTGGAACTAGAGCAGCAACACAGCTGTGCTCTGCAGGAGCTCTCGCACACCTACACTACTGAAAAAGAGCATCTTATAGAGCAACACCAACTCCAGCTTCAGGTTTGTGTTACACTTGGGTGATTATGATGGAACATTTGTTGTTCTGTGTAATAATATCCGAACACCTGGATTATGACCTGCAAGTTGCCTTTAATGCCTGCTGCCAGATTTCTCATGTTGGTGGCTATTAGGAGCCATTAGAGAAGGGATTACATTGAATCATAGTTCATCCTCTGTAATGGTGTCTTTGTTTAGCGAGATGGTGTATGTATTTAGTTTTTTTCCCCCTTTTTTAAAAACACTACATTTGCAACCATTGTACCAACTGCAAATAGTGGTATTAAAGAAATGCATGTTTCTGCTGTAGGAGCTGAAGGGAACCTCTGCGCGGGAACTGGAGGCTTGTCGCAGGGAAATTGAAGAGGAGTCTTCGAGGCAACGGCAACATTTCCTAGAAGAGGCGGAGCTCCTTAAAGTTCAATCAGAAGAACGACTACAAGACAGGATAAATCACCTTAAAGTAAGAGAGAATAAAAAGATGTTTAGCTCAGATGTCACTTTGATTAATATATTAACGTCTGCATTGCCACTGGATCACCAGCGATCCAGTAGTACCCTTTATCACCATCTAGTGTTAATGAAGAGGTTAATTGTTTTTGCATGTAAACTGGCTCACAAAAGGATTCTTAACAATATAGGTGGAAATGAGGTGCCTTGGTAGTCTGTGCTTTCTGCGTGCTAGTTCACATATCCATGGTATCAGATATCACATTCTTTTAAAACTGTCATTTGCACAATCTAAGTGGAGTGAAATCTTTGGCAAATAAACTTGCCTTTGCTGTCATACTGCATATTTTACACCTATTTTCAAAGACCATCTCAATTCATCGGCACTAATGTTGGGAGGTCATTCATATCCTATGGATAAATGGTGGTTAACAGAGAAGCAAGGTCAAAAAAATACATTTGTTGCTATTTAGCTTTTATTCAGACTACATGCAAAAGCCTGAGGTGCTTGTGCTGATATGGTTTTTGTTTTTTGCTGAACATGACGCTGTTTTTAATGACCAGACGTATACCCTTAAGTTTCACCTGTCCAAAAGACGTTGTTCCTAAAGGTCCAGTGATTGTTTGAATTCAGCTTTATCCATCCATCCATCCATTTTCTGCTGCTTATCCGGGGTCGGGTTGCGAGAGCAGCAGCCTAACTGACTCATCAATACAAAGAACACTGTTTCGCAGATCATGTTCATTAAAGCAAAATTCAATGAACATGATCTGAGTAACAGTGTTCTTCTTTTTATTGATGAGTCAGTTAGCAAACATTTACTCATGAGGCCTGTAGAAATGTGCTTTAGCCTATTGTAGGTTCTCTGAGAAGTGCATGGTATGATCTTGGGGTGAACTTCCTTAAATGTCACCTCGTGGTACGAGAATGGTAAATGTGTTCAATTTTGGGGATTCCATGTTGTTTGGGAAAACATCTCCATTACCCTTCCCTGATTGATGCGTAGCAACAATAGCCTGTCAGACATCTTTGCAAATGTCTTTTCTGGTTTGTCAACACAAGTGAAATTGTTTTATAACACACCTGTGAGCTGAATACTATAGTTAGGTGATCTGCTGGAAGTCCTGCTTTTACCTATATTGTCACACTTGCTGTTGATTAACTAACAAGTGTGTTTAATAAACAGCAGCGGACTGCTAGTTGACCTCTTAACTCCAGTGGAAGTAGTTCGGATGAACTTGGTTTTTTTTATACATTTCTTTTGCGTTTTTGGCTTTTTTTTTCTTTTTCTTTTTTTTTTTAAATAAGGGCTCCATGTCCCATGTTCCTCTCACATTGTGAGAAGTCTACTTTCTATTTTACATAAATGTATTTAAAGGGAAAAAACAGAACATTAATGATGGAATAATGATTTCAGACTGTTTATTTATTTTTACATGTTGTGTGTTTATTTGCTTCAGAGTGTTTGTTAAAAACATTATGTAATAGTGGTGGATTATTTCGAGCTGCTGCGTGTGTGTGAGTGAGTGAGTTAGCGGGGGCAATGCTCTCCCTAAGCTCCAGTTGCACCAGTTCAGTCGGAGGGATAGTTCCCTTGGACTCTCTCCCACTTGAGCTTTATTCAAACCCAGTTTTCCGTAATCCACCATCATATACGTAGAAGTGTTGAAGTCCGTCTGTCTCTGAATTCTCAATCTGTGCTTGTGCGCTGTGCTCGTGTTTCTCTTGCTGCCATCTGAATAGTGACTAAATGGGATGGATATAAGCTTTTTATCCTCTGATGCAGAAGGTTTTAAGGCAGAAGGTTTTTTTTTTTTCCCCTACAGATATTTAGCATTTGACCATCTGCAATGTTAAAGCCAGTCGTCAGCTATAAGATAGTGAGCATGTCAGAAATCTGAGGGCTGTACAAACCTACAGTTGTCTGCAGCTTTATTCTCTTTCGGTCTCCATCTCTTCTATTCATGTTTCCACATCACTGGTTTTTTTGAAGACGGAATTTGAAGAGCAGAAGGAGGTGGAGCTTGACCAGCTCAGGCGGAGCTTCACATCAGAACAACAGGAAAAGGAACAAAGCTACACAGACAAGATGAGCCAGCTCACTGCCCAGCTACAGCAACTAGATGCTGTGGTGGCACAGGTACTGGACACACACCTCCATTCAAATTCCTTATGTTTCACCTTTTGTTGAATATAGAAAGTAGCAACAAGAAAGCCCTGCATATGATTTTACATCTTGTCAAACTTTGTGGAAGTTTAAGATATTATATATTGATGAAGTGATTTTGAATGATGTAATTTGGGTCAATTAAAAAAAGACAGTCCTGTGAAAACCGAAGGCCATCAGCAGAGTTCTTGGTTTTAAGAGTAGAAGAACATTTCTGCACATCAGAGAATCCTTAATCTAGATTTTCTTCTTAATATTACATCAGATTACATCTTGTAAAAGACATAAGAATATTTACAAGCTGCTGAGAAGTCTTGGATGTATATGGATGCTGTAGAGTACTTTTTTTTTTTTATAATCTAAGCAAAAACATGGAATTCTTTTTAAACATTAAGTTTTTTTAAATTGATTTTTAACTTTTAGTTAAACATTTATCTTTAATATTATCTCAAGAAAAGTTGGAATTATCTTTACTATTACTTCACTATTTCAAAATGTATTTTATTTATTTATTTTTTTTATTTAAACGGTTGAGATGGTAAAAAGATTAATTGATATGTTTTGTGGGATTTGTTTACTTGCATGTTCTTGGTTCCTAACAGAGTTTTTTTTTTTTTTTTACCCAGAGCACTACATTTCTGTTTCAAAAGGTTTCTGATTGCATATGGCTGACTTAAGTAGTGTAGTAGTTTTACAAACATTTCCTACTGATTCTGTACATCTGTGTTCATTGTGGTAACAGTCAGGGACAGAAAGGTCTGTCATCTTTGATGTATTTGTTTCCATGGCACCTGTCTACCTTGACTCTTTGTAGTGAGATGATTAACATGTACTCATGTCTCCATGACAGTGGCGTAAAGAGCTTAAAGGGAGTTTGGGAAGGGGCTGTTGCCATGGCAATGGTATTGTTTTGTTGAGTCAGGTAGATGCTAGAGAGGGGTTTGTTGCGAGGGAGATGTAAAAACAGTGAAGACATGGTGGTGTCAGAGAGGGGGAAAGAAGAAGCACAATCAGTGAAGGTAAGACGATGACTACAGATATAGAGATAATTTTATTTTACTTTTTCTTTATTCAAACATCCAGCAGTTAGTTTGGATCACTGCTCTACTGACTTTGCTCTTTAGTGAAGTTCTAGTGCCATGGATGCCTGTTCGTGCGTGCGTGTGTGTGTGTATGTGTGTGTGTGTGTGTATATATGTGTGTGTGTGTGTGTGTGTGTGTGTGTGTGCGTGTGCATCGACACACACAAAATGTGTTTTAGAAAATGTATTTTAGGCGCAATAGCCATTTTACCATTTTTTTGTGCAAGCCTTTGATATTTTAATATTCAGGATTGAATATTGTGTCATGCCTTAGATATACATAGGTTGGTTTTAGAATTGGTCTGAATAGGTGAGAAAAATAGAGGTGAATTATTCGTTTTGTCTGATATTATTGTATTTAACAAGGTCGCACTGTGTGGTATTTTTTTTTTTTTTTTTTTTTCCCCCAGCTGAGAGCAGAGGTTGATTGTCTTCAGGGTGAGTTGCAAGGAAAGCGTGTTGAAATGGAGACCCTGGACACACTCCTTCAACGAAGGGAGCGAGAAACTCAGGAGGGGGGAAACCTTCTAAAGATGCTGACTGATGACTTGCAGACTGCTAAAGTGGAAAAGTAAGTTATCCTTCTTATTAGATTTTATTGTGTGCGTGTTTACGTGTGTCTTTCATATAGGTGGCTTTTTAAAAGAATGTTTGTTTTGGTGAGAAATAAATTAAGTTAGTCAGTTCTGAACATTTAGCTGTGAACCTAATGTTGAATTTGTCTAAGTTTTGTCTAAGAATTTGTATAAATTAAAAAAAAATTTTTTTCAGATTATAGGTTTTGATTATACGCTTGATATATTTATATTTTATAATAAACCTTTTGCTCTTTTCAGTATTTAGCAATAATGTTGATTTCTGCTACATTAAAAATACAAAAATTTACATATCCTGTGGTTTGTTTTTTTTTTAAGTTAGTCAAAAGTCTCTAACATCATGAATTTACCTTTTTAAAGTTTCTGTGAATGTCTGATTTTAACTTCTGTTTCCCTAGATCCAAACTTCACCATGCAAATGAAAAGTTGGGTAAGGTGCTGATGGAGATGTTGCGCAGTGTCGTAGCAACAGAGGAACTGATTGGACAAAAGATCAGGACCAAAACATTAGAAGAGGCTACTCTTCCAGGGATCTTACCAGGGAAAAAAGATCTCCAAGAATCAGGTCTGTTGACCTCAGATTATAATATTGAAGAAAAGGTCAATTTTTGTTTATGAATTCTGACTTAACTTTTTCTTTCAGGTATCTCAGTTGCAAATTTGTCAGCTGACGACTCTGAGCTGACCCAGCTGCTCTGTGAGAGTCTGCTGCTTTCAGATACTCAGATCAGTCCTGGGGGAGAAGAGTCGGCTCTAAATGCTTGTAGCAGGCTACGTAACGCAGTAGACGCAGTCCTGGATCTGCTCAACCAGGCCAATACACAAGTAAAGAATCGACCTTTACTGATACTTCAGCAATCCTACATGAATGTCTGACTATTTTTTTCAGTCTTTTCAGTCTTTTCTGTCAAATTATTGTGGGTTGTTGTCATTTTAATTCAGCTGGAGCAGACTCGCAATGTCCATCTTTCTCTGGAAGAAAAATTCTCCCAAGGCAGAGAAGACTCAGCCCACATCCTTGAGCAGCACAAACTCCTATTGGAGCAGCTTGATCAGGAAGCCAAGCAGAAAAGTCACCTCCAGCTAGAGCTTCACAAAGCAGAGGGTGAGCATTAGATTGTGTTTTGTTCATTTCTCCAAGTGAACTAATATCCTGCTGCCATTGATTGTGAGTGTGTGATTCCTTTTGCCTCGACTTCAAATGTAAGACTTGCACTAAAGTTTGAACTTTAACACTGCTCTGTTATGAGAATGTCAAATACATAAGTTTCACATAAACTGATGTTTAGGGCTTCTGGAGGGATACATAGCTGAAAAAGCTGCACTAGAAGACTCTCTGCAACAGAAAGAAATTCAAGAGGAAAGGCTTGTTGAGGAGCTGGAGGACCTCAAAATGAAGTTGCACAAGATGGAGGGCCTCACTGCAGAGCTGGACTGCCTCAGAGCAAAGCATCAGGAGCTCAGTGAGGAGCACACAATTCTCCTGCGCCAGAAGGAGCATCTTTCCACTGGACTTGGGGAGAGGGAGAAAGGTGAGCAAAGTGTGCTTAATGTCTTGTCTGTGCATGCAATTGTACATGACCTCTTTGAGAGAGCTTGACCATATGTTGATGTAATATCTCTGCTCAGATGTGCCTTTTCTCCGTAGGCTATTGGCTCATTTTAGATCCTGACTCAGGTTTGTGGGTCAGAGTATGAGTGTGAATGATGGGGGTGGGTGGAGATGAATTTGCAGTGCTGTGTGAGGTTGCCGTTTGACAGTGGCAGTAGCTTTTAGGAAATCTTATCGGAGTGCTGTGTCATTCTTTTATTTTTTTTATGCAAATTCTATGTAATTGTGAGTATTTAACATCTCCTGAGATTTCTCCTTTAAAATAACTCTTCAAGTTGTACCGACAAAATTGAAATTATTCTAAAAACATTTAATTTTTTTTCCAAAATAATTTCTTTATATATTCTTTTCTCCTTTTTTACTTTCAGCTTTGCTAGCAGAAACGGAGCGTTTGACCCAAGATAGGCTGGACTTGCAGCGGCAGGCAGAGAAGAACCACAAATCTCTGTCACTGCGCCTCAGGACCTTGGAGAGGGAGCTTGAAGAGCAGGAAACTAAGGGCCTGGAGACAGAGCTGCATCACAAAACCCACACTGATGACCTCGACCAGCGTGTGCAGGCACTGGAGAAACAGCTGAAACATAACAGGCAGTTTATAGAGGTGACTTTTCATGCATTTATTTGTTTTTTAAAATTTTATTCTCTAAAATTCTAAGTAAAACCATTGATTTCATTGTAATTTGTTACAAATTACCAAATTGTTATTTGCTGATGAGCATTTCATGGAGCTCTTTATATATCTTCCATTATTATTTGTTTAACTTTTTAAAGCAATCCCAGTATCATTCTGCTGTTAAATGCAGCAGACAGTCTTCCATATCATTTACTCTGACATGTACAGGAGCAGGCTGTGGAGCGTGAACATGAGCGAGATGAGTTCCAGCAGGAAATCCGCAGGCTTGAGGCTCAGTTACGACAGACAACTAATGTGGATAACAAAGGACAAAGGGTGAGAACCATTAACTTCATAAAATGTCTGGATAAAGTAAATGTGAATGTCACCATTTTACTGTTCATTAATATTACCCACCTGAATCGCAAAGCACTGTCTTTGTAGAACACATGGCTGTGTTTGTAGCTGATGCAATCTGGTTTTGTTTTATTGCTTATGCAAGAAAACATCTGTTGGAATTCAACCAGAGGTCAGCATGTGGAGTGCAATTTAATTGAATTGCAGAGTAATGTACAGAAAGCTGAGATTACAAATGGGGAAACAGGTCACTTTCATTTTTTTTTGTCTCCGTAACACCTGATCTGTAAGGCAGGATCTTATCATTGCAAGTGCTTTTATCAGTCACTCCGTTGAAACACTTGGATATTTAAACCTTTAAAAAAAAAAGGTAAAGAGTGTTATATAATCTTTGAGGATATAAAATCACTTTTAAAAAATGGATACTTTTATCTAAAATAACAAAAGTTATGCTGGTCAGTATGTGGTCAGTATTAATAGTTTATAGTTTATTGATTATAAGTGATTGATTGGTGTGTGGAAATCAGTATGGTTCTATAATTTCATAGACCAGCATGCAGAGGTATTTTGTATTTCTAACGAGGAGTACGATCATGGCCGTTTGCTCAGTAAAGGGTTACATTTATTAATACTTTATGAAAACATTGGATGTGTTGCACTAGGTTTGTCTGTGAGGTTTTATATATTAGCTGGGATTTTTCTTTTCATTTTGTGTTTTTTTTTTTTTTTCCCCTTCAGGGTTTGCTAACTCTATTATAAATTGGTTAAGTGAAGCATGCGTAGTACTGCTAACAGAAATGAAAGTAACTATTTCATTGTTTGTTTGCCACTGAGTCTGACTGTTGCCATGTGTTTATTCCTGTGCTGAATGGATTGCTGTAGTTTGAGGACTTAAACCTGCAGGTATGAAACTTGGTTGTAGCACATTTCTCATAGTTCCTAATAATTCTTGTGCATGATATGTATTTATTTATTATCTACTTTTTAAAAGTGTTTATCATAATTAATTTTCTTTCCAGTCTCATCCATTTCCCTGCATTCATTTGCTGATTTTTCACATTTCATTTGTCTTTCATTTCCACATCATTGCTCTCTAGAATGGCTTAATTTATGTGTTTGGCTGCAGATTGGAATGGCTTCTCTTTTAAATTTGTAGATTCTTAGTTGCAAACCTACCTTTTCTTCCTGAAACTCAGAAAAACATGTCACTCAGAGTGGTGTTTACTCTCTCTTTGCAGTTAGAGAGTCTTCAAGATGTTATCAAAGACAAAACGGAGGACCACAGCTCTTTACTTGCAGCCCATCAGCAAGCCCAGCGTGACCTTGCCGAGCGCAATGAAGAGATAGACAAGCTCGCCGGGCGAATCAGGGAGTTGGAACAAGCGCTGCTAAACAGTGCTGAGAGTGTTCGAACTGTCAGTCAAATGGAACAAGAACTGCACAGAGCGAAACTGCGAGAACAGGAGCTCACACAAGTAAGAACAACATGAAAACTTTCAGCTTGGTCATTTTGACAGTGTGGACACTCAGTTTATCACCGATGCTTTCCTCCTGCGTCAGGATAAGCTCGCTCTGGAGCAGCAGCAGATTTCCAGCATGCTTCAAATCTCAGCTCTGCAGTCAAAACTAGATGAGACAAGGCATTGCTACCATGACAACACACGTGACCCCACTCAAGAGCTTAGAGATGCTTTGGATGCTGCTCAACAGAATCTACGTAGCAAAGAGCAAGAGGTCTGTCAGATTTAATGTAAAGCTGGTTTAGGGATGATTTTAGGCTGAAAAAAACGGTGGAAGTTGACTCCCACATCAGAATAAAGTGCCACCTTTTGGTACAAACATGAATTTCATTTCATATCTGTAATCTAGTACTACTTCTCAAAGGATCCATTTTTATTGTATTTTAAAAAATACCATATGTTACAATTAAAACTTTTTTTTAATAATTAGTTAAATTTGTTTTTAATGGGCTCTATTCTTTCTTTTAGGCGGAAGTCTTGCTTGGCCAATTGGAAACTGTACAAAGAGACTTTAGCCTCAAAGAAGTTGAACTGAAACATCTCACTCTTCAGCTGGAATTACTGTCCGATAAGAACACGGCTCATGTTCATGAGCTCCAAGAGCAGATCTTGTTCCTCACAGTGAGAGCTACTTTGTTTTTTACATTATATATGTGTATATTGTCCTGTTCAGGACTGCTTTATTGTATTTGATCCAAACCTTTAGTTTTCTGTACTAACTTATCGTATTTGATAATTGCGCATTGCCCTGAAAAGCGGGACTAAAATACAGTGTTCACTATAATTTAGTGTTGGAGAATTACGTGATTAAGTCCTAAGTAAATGATAACTTTGGCTCTAGGAGAAAGTGTCTGCCCTCACCATACTCAATGAGGAGAAAGAAGAACTCAGTCATGTGAAGGAAACAGAGGAAGAGAGCCTTCCCTCAGCCCTTCTTCAGGAGAAGAACCAGGAGATTGACCACCTCAACTGTGAGATCCAAAGAATGGAACAGGAGCTGGAGAATGCCAGACACAATGAGGTTGGTTTTAAGCATCCAGTGAAAGTTTCTGTCCACATAGTTGGGTCTATAGTAAAATGCTTGCTAAAACAGGTCCTGGAGGCGGAGCTTGAGGAGCTACGCTCTCAGGTTGAACATCTTCAGTCAGAAATCGCAAGAGTGCGACACGACAAACAGGAAGAAGAGGAGCGCCTTCATGAGGTTATCAGCACTCTTCAAGCAGAGCTGGCTACCTTGGGCCCCAACTTGCATGAAGTCAGTGACTCACAGGATGGTGACAGTATTAATCCTTCACCTGCTCCCAGCCCTGAACCTCAGCAGTATACCGTCCACGAACATGATCGGAGGGAAGGGCCAAATAGTCTGAAGCACGAGCTCAACTTGAGTCATTCTGCTGCTTCACGTTCCCTTCGATCTCGTCTCAAGACCCTTCAAAATCAGCTTGAGACTGCTGTGGCAGAGAAAGAAGGGCTGGAGCGAATACTGCTCACCCAAGAGGAAGAGTACAGAGCACAGGGGGCAGAATTTGGAAAGAGGCTTAAAGATGAGAGGGGAAAATCAGACGAATACCAACGTCTCCTCTTGCTGAAGGAAACTGAGCTGGAAGATGCCAAAGCCCAAGTAGAGCAGGAGAGGGAGAAGAGGAAACTGTCGGAGGAAGAGAGGGACAGTTTGATTATTCAAGCTGAAGAGGCTCGCACCCTACGTGAAGAGAAAACCCACCTTAACTCTGTGGTTTTCAGATTGCAAAAGGATGATCAGGAGAGGGAGAAGGAGATCGAGACTCTCAAAGCAAAGGAGCAGGAGATGAAAATGGAGATGGAAGTCATGCGAGAAACTAGTCTCACTCTTGAGAGGCAAGTTCAGGAGATGCGAGCAGAAGTGGTGGACATGGAAGAACTGGTTGCTGAGGAAAGGGCAAAAATTAAAATGCTTGAAACTGTGAAAGGGGAGCTTTCTGCTGAGCGTGAAGCACTGAGGCGGAGAGAGGGGCGGCTCCAGCAGGAAATTGAAAGGCTGAAACAAGAGGTGACTTCAATGAAAGCCCTTATCCAGGATCTGACAGATAAGCTAAAGGAAAGAGAAACCAATCAAGAGGAGACTCAAATGGAAGTTCTGGTAAGAGTCTCCATTTACCTTCTTCTAAGTGTGCGAAAATTCGTCCTCACTGTGATCTAGCACTCAAACAGGCTATTTCCAGTAAATATATGTATATTCATTAATCTCAGGGCATAAAATGGGTGGATAAAATGGGCCAGAGAATTATCTATTCATTTGTTTTTTAAAATGAATTAACTAAATTGTAAAGAGACTTTTCGAACACCCTGTATAGGGAAATTGTTTATTAAAATTTACTGTGAATTTGCTTTAAAAAATTTCAAGTTTAGACAAAAAATGGTATTGGTGCTCTTCTCTTTCTTCGTTTGCTAGCATACAGCTATGCTAATATCCACAAGCAACACCACATCTGCTTTCAGTTAGGGGCGCTGCTCTTGTGACGTCTTTGAACGCTGAGCCTGCAGGAACTAACTCGCACAGAGGAAGTTGCAATTTACAGTTATGAAGGAGAAGAAAACCTAGCTTCACAGAAGCTTCGCTAGCTCTTGGATTTTTTAGCTCTTTTGCATTGTTGTCATTCACCTTTTTAGGCAAAGCAGGATGTGGTAAGAAGCAGAAGTGGTCTTTGGAGGGGAAAAAAGCATTTTATGGGTTGGTTCAGTCATGTCTGAATTTAGCAGAGCTTTGTTTTGTGTTAATGTGTCATGCAAGTGTTTGACAAACTTATCCACTTTGGGTTATGCATGTATGGTATCTTTTTTGGTGTGATGGGCAAAAAAATGCACAAGTTTCATATATAAGCACTGTGTACTGCATGCTGTGTGGTACTAATTAGTACTTGTTAAAGTGGAACATGCTATGTTACGAGCTAAAAGGCTCAACGCTGGTCATACAGATCTCATTTACTGCCAGCTTTGGAGAAAATGGAAGAATAAAAAAAGATTAATGCTTGCATTAATTTACTGTTGTGGTCTATGTAATTTATTTTGCATGTTTATTTTTCTTCTCAGACCCATGCAGATGTCACTCTTGCTAAGGCAGATGCTGCCTTGAGACAAAGGGAGGCTGAGTTTGCCAGGCTGAAGGCAGAACACCAAGCGCTGACAGCAGAGCTAAATGCAGTGAAACAAGGGCTGAGTAGCAGCACGGAAAGAGCTGAAAAACTTCAGGAGGAAGGACAGGTGGATATATGAGAGCAGAGCACAAAATATTAGATTGAACATTTGTAACTGAATTAGTTTGTCCTGAGCCTTACAGCTGAACTTCTTCCTGTCTTTCAGACCAAAGACCGTGCCCTTGTTGATCTGGAAACTGACAACCAGCGACTGAAGACAGAACTCCAGCACCTTCAGGAGGACCTGGCTGTACAGGAAGAGGAGCTAGCCCAACAGCAAAAAGAACTAGACCAACTCCAACAACAGTGTCACCAACAGGACACACTTATTCACCAGGAATACCCACAGAAGGGTAAACACAAAACTCATTTTTACTCAAAAGATATGTTGTAATAGCATAATGTACAATACAATGTAGTGACTTGTTTGAAATGTATAGCTTCACCTTTTTCATTTGGGACATTTGATGCTTATTTAATTTGATATGGTTCAAATGAAAGATTAAAATCCATTTTCAAACATTACATCTGCAGATGGTTCTTTCAGAACCTTTGAGGATGTTCTGACCGTCTCTCATGAGGAAGCCTCTCTCAGCTCTCCGGAGGTTTTAAGGAGACTTGAACGCTCTGAGGACCGAATCCGAGAACATTTTCACACCTCAGTTCTCGATTCACGGCTGTCTGAGCTCAGCAATCTGAACATCACAGGCCCGGATCTCCCGCAGATCAAAACCTCTCCCAGGGTTGTAATGGAGCCTCCATGCTCCAGAACCATCACCCCAGATCCCGTCACACGCAGTACCCACACACCAGGCTCTTTATCAGTCTCTGACAACTTTTCCGTCCTTGATTCACTGGACACTGACAAAGTATGTAGTCTAAACAGTTCTTGCATGTATAATTTTCTGAGCTTCTCTTAGAAGCATTTAGTGGTTTTTAAACATTTGTGTGATGCCTTTTAGGTGCATGAGTTGGAAGGACTTGACCTGACAGCACCTCCATCTCCACTCGGCTCCACCTCTTCCATGTCAGCACAAGAATGGGCCAGTGATGGATATGGAAGTAGTAAGTATTTCACCAGATGGCTATAAGAATGTGACGAATGTTTGGACTGGCAGGTTTTGGTATATTTTATTGATTTGCACGAAGGGAACTTATGTAACTTAGAACTTGGAGTTTATTGAATGAAATCCCTTTTAATCCTGCAGGTTCTATCTATCAGCAACTATGTATGACTATTGTGTTGTGTCCCATGTGGTATAATAATATTCTCAAAAAATGTCTATTTTTTTTAAAAGCTCATGTAGCACTCAGCATTTACTGTTTTAGTTCTTTCAAGATTCGGCGGGAATATGCAATAAGTAAAACTATTTTGTGAAGACGTTGGGTATTGTCCTTATGCTGAATGAATTAGTTTTTTCAGAGGTAGAAATGTTATGGAGAGCAGGCTGATGTATGTGAGATCATTTGAACTGAAATGCAGCGTCTGTGTCAACCACCTACCGGTGCTACACACTACATTTTGTTTTGTTTACATACAACAATTAAAGACTTGACTCTGTGCTCTCTCCTTGTGCTTCAGATGTGAGTTCAGAACTGGGTGCCAGACTGAGAGTAGAGCTTGAACAGACTGAAAGGCTGGATGCTCAATTTGTTGAATATCTCCGCTGCAGAGGAATGAACCCCACAGCTAACACAGACAGTGCTGCAGGCAGTATGAGCTACAGCGATGATTTGCTGTCACCTGAACTTCAAGTAAGGTTTTGCAAGTATTAAATTGTCATTTGGAAATGAAATGTTGCCAAAGCTTTTCTTTAATCTACTTTGTTCTCACAGGGTCTGTTGAAAAAGGTTTATCACGAAAGTTGCAGAATTCTTACTTTGAGCCAGCGCCGTGCCACTCCTTCAATTCAACCAAATGTTTCAGACCTACAAGCTTTCTCATTGAGTCAGAGGCAGCATTACTCTGAAGATGGCTCTACTCCACTGGATCACAGAGATAACTCAACGCTATCAAACCCTCCCATGAGCTGGCAGCAGGAAAAGAGAGCACTGCAAGAGACTGTGATTGCTCTCAGAGAGCTCCTCTGTCGAATGGCACAAAGACGCACAGAAGTGAGTTAGAAGTAAAGACACAAGATGAGTAGAAGCCTGGTTTAAATAAAGATTAAATAAAATAAAAGTTTAAAAAGGCATGTTTCTTTCAAATATTTATCTTAAATGTATATTTTATAGCAATTTTATTTTTTAGTTAATTAAAACATTAATTCCATGTGGATTTAAGATGACAAACAGGTGACGTCCGTATATCAGTAATTCGTATTACTCTGTTGTTCTGATTATATTTTTGTTTCTTTCAGACTGATTACACTGATGATAGCTGGCACAGAGCTCAACTCCAGGCTGAACAGGTTGAATCTCAACTGAGAGAGGAACTGGAGGAGAGCAGGAAACAGCTGAAATGTGCCCAGGATACTCTGCAAGATCAAAAAAACAAAATATTGTCACTTAGGTACAGTACATGTTTTATAAACCAGCACTCATCTTTAGCAGAATTGAAATTATGTAAAGACTATATTGATTATTTTTTACATTACTAAGAATTTATGGAATCTGGTTTTGCTTATTGTTTTGCTTTAGATGATGTTTGTGGATCTGTAGTACCATCTGTAATAACAAACTCCTATTAACAGCATCCGAAAGTAAATAGTCTACTTCAGTAATCTGTCCCTCGCTTCCGATAAGATCTCATAATATTTACATCAGGGTGTAGAGGTCAGTTTTTGTGAACCTGGAAAGTTATTACAAACCTGTTATTGCTGTGAGGTGTACTTTAGAAAAGTTTTTTTTTTTTTTTTTATTGCAAGCTAGTTCCAGAAGTCTTGGCTTACTCTTTCTTGAATCATTGGTGCAGTTCTTTTAACTATGTGTAGGTTTTGATTGTTAAAGGGGTCCTATTATGATATTTCAAGTTTTCTGAGCTTTCTACAGTGTTACAGTCTTGAATCCTCATCAGACATGTGAACGGCACTGTTTTTTATCACCTAAACGCATGTTTGAATTTGAGTTTGAGTTCCAGCACTCTCTCTCTCGCTGTTCGGTTTCCATGGCGACGAAAAACGCATCGTTTTAGAGAGTTTTTTCTACTTGGAAATCCTTGTGACGTCCCGGGGGATAAGGTTCGGTGATTGGTTACCTTCTACTGGTTAACAAGGGCATGTACAAATACATCAGGCGGGTGGAAAACGTCGGATAAAGTTGTTTCGAACGATGGTTGGTGAGTTTACCAAAGAGAGACATCCTGCTGCATTCGTTGCTGTGGGTTGCTGTTTTCCACTTTGTTTTCAGGGTCTGATTCAGGTTCCAACATGTAGGGCTGTATGCTATGTGTTGAGATTGTATTTTGTTTTTTTTTATTGAGTTCATATGAACCTAATCCTTCTGTTTATGAGATGTTACAATGACGGCGAAAGCAGTTGCGGTGCGCGCTCCTGATGTAGTGCAGTGGCGGGAGGCGGGGCTTAATGTGGAAGAGTCTCAATCCACTCGTTTTGCCCACAGGCTGATCTGACAGCCTACGGAGAGGGTCGGTCTGAAGTAAATAAAGCGATTTGTGACAATAACTTGACCAATCCCAGCCCTTCTGGTCTCAGAAATAAAAATAAATTAGCCTGAAATGCACATAATAGTTCCACTTTAAACTTTATTTTCTGTTATCTGAGTTGGTTTTGGACAAGTTTAATTTAAAAAGCAGAGTTCAGAGTGGTGCAAACTCAAGTTGGCATGTTACTCTTCCTTTCATCAGACTGACTATTGAAGAGGGGGAGGAAGCTCTGAGGAAGGAACAGTTCAGAGTCCAGGAGCTTCGTCAAGAACTGGAGCAGGAGAGCGCTCTTAGTCTCTGTAAAGACAGACAAGAAGAGGAAAGGAAAGAGGTAAGACTAGAACCGATGCATATAATGTCGTATATGATTTTTGGAAGGGCAGTAAAACAGGAAAAAAGGCTCTTTTATTGTCAAGCCAACAATATGGTTCCAGCATTTTTCCATGGTACATGAACAGTGTTTGAACATTTCTCTTTACATCCTGAGAGATAAACCACTTTGTTTTCATTTCCAGGCTCTGCAAATATCTTCTGAAAAGCATAGATCTGAAGTAGTGTCTCTAAAGAGTCAGTTGGAGCAGGAGAGGGTGACCTGCAGCAATCTGAAACGTGAACTTCAGATCGAACAGTCCCGTAGCTTGCTGCTGGAGAAACGTCTAGAAGAGACGCAGAAGTTGCTGGAAGATGAGCGCCAAAGTTCTGCCTATCAACAAGACCTCAACCTGCAGGAAAAAACTCGCATTGAGCGCCTTCTGAACGAAGCGGAGTCCCGCCTAGCAGAAACTCACTCTAAGCTCGCAGATTCTCACAGGAAGCTTGATGAAGAGAGAGACCATTGGTCCAGGCAAGTAGATGAGCTCAGCCAAAGACATGAGACGGATGCATCCAGAGACAGAAAGTTCATCTCAGATTTGCGCTCCCAGCTGGAGCAGGAGCGAAGGCAGGGAGAGGAGCTGGCAGCTTTAACGGACAAACTAAGGGCTGAACTACTGCAGAGCAGGAGGAAATGGGAAGAAGAGGATCGAACAAGGTGGGAGGAGCTTCAGAGAGAGCAGGAGGCCGCCACCAGAAACAGAGTTTTAATGAAGACTTTGAAGGAGCAAGAACAAGAAATCAGCTGTGCGTTGGAGGCGGAGCGAGAACGGACCAGACGGCAAGGGTTGGAACTGGCAGAGCTGAAAGAAAAGCTACGACTACTGAAGGACAGAGAGAGGGACAGAGAGGAGCAGTGGGAGAGGGAGAGGATAAAGGGGAGGCAGGAGCAGATGGAAAGACAAAGGAGGCACGAGAGGACTAATAACAAACTGGTAAGTCTTCAGTAGTCTGGGATCATCTCTGGTATACTTATTGTTTTTGCTAGTTATACTTAAATGATGGATGCACACATGCAAATAAACATTGATTCCTTTAGCTGGAGTTGGAGTTGCTACGGAAACAGGACCAGCAGCGCATGCAGGAGTTGCAGCGCACTTTGGCAGAGCTGGAGAGAGATGAGAGAGAGATGGCTGCACAGAGGCTACTTGGACAAACCTCAGGACAGCAACACAAAGCGGCACCTCCACAGAATTCCCACATGACCTCCCACACTGATGGAGGCCAGGTAAGTATCTCACAATGGCACCAGCCAAAGTCGTGGCAATCTTTTTAAGTATGTGCTTCTTTTTTTTTTTTTTTTCTGTTTTGTCCAATATTAATCATAAAATACATATTGTTTTTCCTATAGATGCCGTCAACCTCGTCATCCAACCAGTTGGAGACATTGCTGAGAGAGAACTCTGAGTTAACAGAGCGTGTGGCATCACTGAGTCAGGAGAGGGCCACCTACAAACATAGACTCACCTGCCTGGAGAGACAGCTGCGGCGCTCAGAGAATGAGCTCGCCAGCGTCACTGCAGAGACTGAAAATCGACCCATCAGCGATGGGTCCAACAACAGCAGGGTGAGCGAGGGGAGCATGTGCTTATACTTTCACATATGCATATAATTACTGTGCTCTAACTGGACTTTACAGTTAGCATTGCAATGCAACATATGGCCAGTGTCAATAAGCAAACTTTAAATGAAGTAATTTAATAAACCGATTAAATGCAGTGACACACTTTCTTACTGTTTTGCAGCTACAACGTTATTATGAACGCTATCTGCGAGCTGAGAGCTTCAGGAAAGCTTTGGTGTACCAAAAGCGTTACCTGCTGCTACTGCTAGGAGGATTTCGGGAGTGTGAACAGGCCACTTTGTGTCTTATTGCTCAGATGGGAGCACGACCCTCACCCCCTCTCTCATCCCAGCCCAGACCTCTTGGTCGGTTTAGGGCTGTGGTTCAAGTAGTTGTAGCAGTCTCAAGGTAAGAAATAAATTTGATTATTTGTTAGCAATCTCATCCTTATTGAATAAAAATTACTTCAAACTTGACTTTTTTCTTGTTTTCTTTTTCTTTTCTTTCCTTTTTTTTCTTTTTTTCTTTTTTTCTTTTTTTTTAAATAAATGTTTTCAGAATGAGGTTCCTTACCAGGAAATGGCAGAGAGCTGTCAGAAAAATATCATCTGGAACTGTTAATGGGCATGCTCAAGGTCAGCTTGAGAACATTTCAAAACATAATTTAGTTGTTTATAAATATCAGTGAGTTTTATTGATTTTTTTTTCTTTTCTTGTCATCCTGTGTGTAGAAGCACTGAAAACAGAGGCTTTATGGCAGAGGAAGCCAAGGTCAAATTCGGACACTTCTCGTACCAGAGACGGCAACGCCGTCCCGAGAGACAACGTGTCTGCTCTCATTCCACCCAGCAAATCACCTTTCAGGTTGCACAACAGGTATGGCTCCTATTTAAGTGACCTTTTTTTTTTTTTTTTTTTTTAAAATGCAGGTCTTCATCCTTTAATAATTTATCTCTCTCAGATCATATTCCAGTACTACCATGGCCTCGGTACATTCAGGTGGAACGTCTCAAGATCCTGAACGATCCCTGATTGAATACATCCATCATCTAGAGAAAGTCCAGCAGCGGTTGGTGGGCGCCAGGCCAGGTGAATTAAGAATGATAAGAAGAGCTGAAGAATTTTAGGGCAAAGGCCTGGAGGGATCTTTCAAAAGCTTTCAGAAACTTGGTGTGCACAGGGTGCAATGGGTAATTCAAGCGTCACTAATGGTTTTGGCACAGTCACATCCTGTTGTTTCGTTTGTTGCACTGGGCTCCACGGCAGACTGAGCAGTAGCAGGTCCAGATAGAAATTACTATGGTGATTGTATCTAAACACTTACAACCTTTTTTTTTTTTTTTTTTTTTTTTTTTTTTAAATTTATTGTCCGATTCAGGCTCCACATTCATAATCTGTCATAAAGTCTTCATTTACTCTTTTTTTTTCATTCATCTATACACGTAATTTTGTTTCCATTCCAAAAAATACAAGTTTAATCTAAACCAAATTATTATAAAATAGTTTGATTATTTTTGTCATGTGGGGCCTGAAACTTACAGGACATGTGTAGAAACCATACGGCCTATGGTAGAAACATGTTAAGATTCCACAAAACTTGTGCTTTATTATCTGTCAACATAGTGAGAGAGACTCATTTAGCCCTGCCCCATAAAGAGGAAAAGAGGATTCAGTCAGCATGTTCCCCTTGTATGATTGGTTATCGGCAGCGCTGGCTGCAGGAGAATAGGACGTGGCTGTACCTGAGCTGCTTGTCGCCTCTATACCTGTATGGTCCAGGTGAGTGTGAGTGTAACATACTCACCCCACCAAAATAAGCAGCAAAACGCACATCTTAGGATTGAATCGTTAGATGTCGGAGCACAGTATTTACAGAGTAATAACACTCTGGTCCTATACATATATGTGCAGGTTGCAGGTACTCTTAGCTGCTAATTCAAGGTTATTCTCTGCAAATTGTGAAACTGGTTGTGCTTGTCATGTCTTGTTGAATTTTGTTTTTAGTTTTTATTTAGCCTTTATTTAACCAGGTAAAACCAGTTGAGAACAACTTCTCATTTTCTCATTTACAATGATGATGGCAAATGAGAGTTGTGTGTCACAACTTACCAGCATGATATTAACATGCACTGCAAGGATTTACTTTTTTGTTTTTTTACACTGTATGTGGGAAGCTAACAGAGACTAGGCTTTAATCAGTGTTGTTTTTAGAAAATCTTTTGGCATTACTTTGTCTATTCAAATATGTAGCCAAACTGCTAAAAAAATGTCATAAATCCCACTTACACTTTTTTTGGGGTAAATAAATTTTAATATTAGTATTAATGATACAACTGTCAGGGATAATACATATGTTTGTGTGTATGAAATTGTGAAAAAAAATTGTTAACACATACATACATACATATATCAATATATAAATATAATATCAATGACTGACTTGAGGCACCATCTAATGAGCTCTGAAATTTCCGTTTGTACACATTCTGTTTATTTTTTCTAAAGTTTAAAGCCCATATTGACTTTATATCTGAATCACAATGAACGTCTTACAAAGGGTGTCTACAGTTTTATTTATTAATTTTCTAATGGGCAGTTAACCATCACTAACACATGCCTAGACCAAGGGTCTTGTATAGAACTAAATATCTAACTAATAGAACTGAATATTATGAATTATATCTAAATACTATAACTGAATAGTTTTTACTGTTCAGCACACTTGCATTCACACAAATTGTCCATACATAAAGGCTGATAATGCCCTTTGGAAAGCATGTCAGAATCAGACTTGATATTGAGCTGTAAAAGTAAATATTTCTACAAAGAAATTATAAACCTTAGGCTGAAAACTAAATCATGTCATGGTAATGTCTGAAGTTTTGCGATTATCTTTACTAACCCAAACCATTTTTGGTTTATCTGTTTGTTTTCTTAGGTTCATCTACCTTCCAGCCCGACCAAAAGTAGTCCAACAACTGAAACACTGGATTTTGCTTTTCAGCATATTGATCCAGAACTAAAAATGCCTTACTCTCTTGAAGGAAAAATCCAGAAATACCACACTTGTTATACTTCAAATTCTGTTTTTGTGTGCATTTTTGTTACATTCTATAAATTATTTTTGAGTGTTTTTCTATTGTAATTTTTGTTTAGTATTTTGAAAAGTCATGTTTAAGATGCTGCAAGAATAATTGTCATTATTTTAAATAGTGCTATTTTTTCACAAATGTTTATATTTTGAATGTAAATGAGGCTGAAGTTCATTTCACAATGTCTAGATGTGCACTCGTTTGACATTGGAAGTCTGTAAAACTAGTGAGTGCAGCGTTGCGTAAAAATGACTTGTATGTGTTTTTTATATAATCTGTTTTATGAAAATTAAAGATTTTACACAATTACAAGCTAGAGATTTGGTTTATTCTAATTTTGCTCCATAGAGCATAAATAAATTGATCATGTTTGCGTGTCATTAGACACTTTATATTCCAATGGTGAGACAAGTGGGGTTGCACTGTAAAACTTAATGACAAGGTAAAACACAAACGATTAAAGTATTTTAAGCAATCATATTTGGATTAGTGTTGTGTTGGTGTAATTTTAACATGCAATAGCTGTAGATTTCCCTAAGATCGAGTTAACTTTGGCATTATGCTGAATATTTAAGCAGGACAGCGTCTACCAATGAGAGTCTAAGCTGGTCCTGGTTTAGAGGTTTGTTGGTTTATTCATTCTAACTACGCCGCGTGTGCCCTGGCGTTCATCTTCGGTTCCTTTTCTGTTGCATTTCTAAACACCGCCCCCCCCTCTTGCCACTGACGTACAAAAAAAAACAGTTGCACCTCGTACAACGTTACGGAATGACGCACGTAGCTTTTCAGCACAGTTATGCTAAGCTAAAGATACAGTAGGCGTTGTGTGTCGTAGATCGTCGTTTGTCATTCTGCGCGCGTAGAAATCGTCCTGGCCCGTGCGGAAGACCTCGTTACATTCTTCTCGTATTTGTCTGGGATGTATGGATGGATAGTTGACGGAATTTCGTCGCTGTTTGAGCCCATAACGGGGCAAAACTCCACCGAGTGGCCCGGGAAAAGAAATAGTGGCGAAGCGGAACTCTCGCGACCTGGCTTGAAAACACCAGCACAGTGGCAGGAGAGCCACGGTAGACCAGCTAAACGGAACTACAAGAGGTATGTAGATGACTGCTCCGTAATTAATAAACCTGTTAATAGTTAAATTAGCAAGTGCCCGTGATTATTTAAAGAACGCCAACGCTCTGGCTGAAGGAAATCTATGGAGCTAACTAACCTAGCTGATATGTAAACAATCATAACAAGGATGCCTGTGTGCTGTTGTTTCTAAACCAACATTTCCATCCATCTGTGATACATGTACCATAAACTCTTTTTCCGAGCTCCAACAGTAAACGCAACTTTTTCCACACAAAAGTACTCAGAAATAATTCACATTTAAAACGATCTACTGAATGTATTAATACAAAATTCTCAAATGTAACCCATCTTATTTTCATGTGTTACAGTGTGCATGTTTCAGATGGTGCTTGGCAGAACGACCAGGTAGAGGTGAAAAGGCGTAAGAGAGGTATGTTGAAGATTAAACAAAATGTTATTTGGGTTAATTCCAAGATTTTTGGATTTGTATCAGTGATTGTTGACCATCATTGCCTCATCTTTCAGATGTAGTGATCAGCTTTGTGAAGAAAACTCTGTCAGGGGTAGCAGGTCTACTGAGGTTGCGGAAACCTCTGACAACTAGGCGTGAAAATCCAAGGCAGGATAAAGAAACACAGGTTAGTGTCCTGTCCATTTCATTTAGTCACAACATTTGAGGAAGTGTGTGTAAAGTATAATGTTGCACTGACAACATTTGAAGTTCTCATTTTTGTTGCTTACAAATGTGCAGTTGATACACATTTTGAGTTGAAGTGTAAACTTCAATATCTAAGATAAAAAACAAATACATCTAATGATACTTGGTCTATGCATTACATTCAATTACCCTGTTTTTTAATCCCCTCGCACGCTTCCTGTTGATCCAGCCTGTAACTCTAATGGGAATAGATGAGCTCCACACATCATGGCTAAGCAGCTCTGAGTGGAGAATGGGTAAGGAAGGACACATACTACTGTAGAACAAAAGGGATTGTAACATTGAGTATTTTGTGATGCATTTTGTTCCTTTCACACAGACAAACCAATAAATGGATTAAATGAAAGGAGTGGGAAGAATCCCTTTCAGAGTTCCTTACCCCCTTTAATGAGGAAATACAGGCAAGTAATCTGGAATTTGAAATTGATTTGATTTGAAATTTGAAAACTGATTCTTGCTGGCACAGTTTATTCATTAACAGATAAGTAACACTGTATAGCCCTCCATTTGCTAATGTATTTGTCTTCTTTTTATACAGTGGGGCAGCATTCAATGCAGGGCTCCCAGACAGAGCGAATGACAGGGAAAGGAGAGGCTCCCTCCAGCTGCTGCCTTCACGACCTGCTGTCAGGATGGGAACTGCTAATCCTGATCCCACATGCAATGGCTTTGGACACAACCGCTGTTACAAGCCCAGTCTTACTGTGGAGGAGGTAAATATGGATTGTTACTCTCCAAAGCGCTCTTAAAACTCTATAACCCAAAAAAGAAAAGAAAAAAAAGTATTGATTAACAGTTTATTTTTGTAATGCTTTTGATTTGTATGAAGGTCTCAAACCAAAAGTAATGGGCTTATTTTGTATCTAGTAGTTGTATGAAGTAGGAATCCTTCTCATTATAATACCAGAACTGATCCAGTTATGTTTTATTTCTACATGTAGACCATAAAGCAGAACAATAAGGAGCATTACCGGCGTTTGTTGGAGATAATGACGGAAAAATACAGCAAAAGCCAACCACTACCTTTTAACCAAACAAAACCACAAGAGTAAGTATTTTCTGTTTATTTATTCATCCATCCATCTGTTTACACTGACTCATTTACCCCAGTGTCAAGAGATGCAGAGTGTTATTTAGTCAGACTGATTAATGATGGTTCAGATGATTGAGGGGATTCCACAGCAAAATGCTTTATTTATGGGCAACAAGAGAGAAGAAAGTAGTTTTATTGGCCTGGATGGCTGTGGTGTTAAGAACATTTGGAGGTTTACCAAAAATAACATATTTGAGGGGTTTGGTATAGATTTATGGCCAATATATCTGAGATTGCATGGAAGAATTGTTACCAAACTTCAAACAATTTGGTGCATGACCAGAACATATGAGTAAGTTTTCACCGCGTCTGTGAGCCAACCAACCAACCAACCAATGTGCTGCATCATTTGGACCGAAATTTGGAGTGCTGCAATGTCAACAGGGTTGCAAGCATAAGCTGTCAAAGAGAAAGGCAAAAAGCTACATTCTAGTGCCAGCAGTAATACTGAAGAGACGCATTCATTTTTGCACCAAGTTGGGATGAGTCAAACCTTGAAAGGATCTTATGTATCATTATGTGTATTAGCCACCCAGTAGTCGCCAATTAGGTGAGGAAGTCCCAGACCGCCAGTTGATCTGTATCTACAGAGCAGCGTCTGACTTGTCCATGGATATTAAGACGTAGACTGAGACTTCATTTAAGGTCACAGTGGAGAAATGAACTTGTTACAGCAGCTTTTAGTGTGGAATAAAGTGTTGGAAGCAACAGAAAAAAATTAACATGCATCACAAAAAGCCCGGATGAATAAAAAATCATCTCATTTAAATTTATAAAAATGAATTTGGGGGAATAAACATTGGGAGGCCTTTGAAAATATAAAAATATTTAGGTTCTTTGTTTATATTAATAAACTGAACCCTACCTGCTAGCGACAACGGTGCAAAACTCCATTTTTGTAAACATGCCTAAACTGTTGCTGTTAGTGGAACAAAGTTCTGATCTTCAAGATTCAAAGCTTAGTCGTGCACTGTAAGAAACATGTTTATTGCTCAGTAGTTCAGGAGCCTGATAGCAGTGAGGTAAAAGGTGTTCTTAAATCTGGTGGTCCTGCATTCACACACTTCTGCACCTCTGGCCTGACGGTAGGAGTGTGATAAGTCCATGTTGGATGTCGGGGTGGTCTTTGATGGAGGCAGCTCAAAGACCGCACCGTTCTAGCATTGTTTGCGAGTTTTGCCATCTCATTCATGGAGAATATGAAAAAGAAATGTATCCAGATACATTTAATAATACACCTTTTGGAAAGAGGCGGATTAGTTTTGCTTAGTTTTTTTTTCTCTTTTGCTCTCAGTGAGGTGCAGTCACAGGTTCGTAAAACTGCTGCTTCAGGAAAAACCTTTGAATCAGTGTCCAGGAAGGTGGGATGCACAGGTAGGAAGCTTGAATAGATGTTTTCAAAAGAACACAGAAATTCTGTTCCTGTTAAAGTTATATTTTATTATATTTTTCATAATTAAAATTCTCTTCGCATATGTCAGATTTCTAAATTGTTGCACATTAAGAACCTGTTTGCTCTAATATCTACAGTACTCACAACTTGTTTGGACAGTTATTTTTAATAAGTATCAAATAACTTCTCCACAGCTGCACCAAATGTGTTTACATACAGAAATACATCTACAACTACGGACAGGTCGGTATAAAATCATTTTATGCGCACATTTTATTTATAATCAATCATTATTTTAGTAACTTCTACTTACTTCATAACCAGGTGGGGTGGCTTGATGTTTAGTAAATCATTCAGCGGAGCCTTGGAAGACACACAGCCTGTTAGATGTACAAAGGTAGGGATTTCTTTGTTTCTTCTGAGGTATTAAATGTTAACTTTAGGTGGTAATGTGTGTATCCTGTGAGTGATGTTGGACTGTGTTGCAGCATAAACAAGCTGGAGAGATGGATCTTTCTACAGAAGTAGCTACTCGTCTCAGTCTAGTGGATAGAGATACTCCTGCTGCATATACACATACAAGGCTCAGTGATGAGGACTTGCCAAGGCTGACCAAGGTGAGTAAATAATGTAGTGTTATTGTTTTGAAGAAGGCACAGATACACTTTTAGGTAACTAGATGCATTGCTTGTTTGTGTGTGTAGGAGATGGCAGCAGAGGTGAGTGCAGCTCTGGCACAGAGTGATCCTAACCTCGTTTTAAGTGCAGCTTTCAAACTTCGCATCACACAACGAGACCTTGCCACTCTACAGGAAGGCGGCTGGCTCAATGATGAGGTGAGATGTGATGAGGGTGTTTTCGTGGATATACATGATTTAGATTTGTTTTGTTTCACTACTATGATAATCTCTTTGCATAATACATTTCTATAAGATTGATTATTCCATAATAGTAGATGTGAATGTTTAATGATACTGATGAGAGGGAAATGAAACTGGAGCTGCAAGTCATGATGTCATTCAGGTTCTGCTGTTGTATGCCATTTGTTTTCTCAGTGAATACTGCAGAGTTTTACTTCCAAAAACTCTTTGAGTCTGCTGAATATTCCTGGCAGCATTGGTTCATTGTCCCCGACAGGAATGTTGGCGCTTTGTGGGAACAAAGTTTTTTTGCATAATACATTTTCCATAATTAGCATTGCAAAACGTGGTTCATAAAGATGTGAACAGTCCTGTTGGGTTGCTCTCACTTTGCTGTTTTTATTTTACTATTTAGTCTGTGACCATGTTAAAAGTAAATTCTACCGACTTTGCAATAAATCTGTAAAAAATTTAGTTTCATTGTATCATATGGATGTTTTGTAATTGTTCCTATGTCTCTCACAAAGGTCATGAACTTCTACTTTTCCCTTATCATGGAACGGTCCTCTGGAGATGGAGGACAATTAAAAATCTACTCCTTCAGCACCTTCTTTTTCCCAAAGCTGCGGGGTGGAGGAGGTGGGCAAGTTGGAGGACATGCTGCTGTGAAGCGCTGGACAAAGGCTGTCGACCTCTTCCTCTTTGACCTCATTCTTGTCCCTCTGCATCTTGGTGTCCACTGGGCACTTGCTGTAAGTCAGGCTTATGGTGGTTATAAAGTTAACCAATAGCTTAAAACGAAAACAGCCAGGAGAGTGGGGCATACATACGGAGCTCATAGGACCTGCAAACTTTCATCACTTTTGCTCCTTTCTTTTCAGGTGATAGATTTTAGGTCAAAGACAGTAAAATCATACGACTCAATGGGCCAGAGACACGATGACATCTGTAGTCTGTTACTGTGAGTACATAATTTTCTCTTATGCTCCAGTGTGCACAGCTTCATTGTTGTTCATACTATAAATCCTCTCATTGTAATATCCCAGACTCTACCTTAAAGAGGAGCACAAAACAAAAAAAGGCAAGGAGTTTGACTGTGCTAAATGGACAGTTGGAAGCTTGAAGACTGGAGTAAGTCAAACTAATGAATAAAACAACATTTGTCTTTTTTTTTAAATGAAAGATTAATGACATTTTATTCTGTAAATAGGAAATTCCTCAGCAGAAAAATGGGAGCGACTGCGGCGTTTTTGCCTGTAAATATGCTGACTATATTGCAAAAGAAAGGCCTCTAACCTTTAAACAGGTGCATACAACATATTTACATAAATCACCTCGTGGAAGTGTATTGTAAACAGAGTACCATCATTTAAAAAGTGGAAAATAATTTGCAGAAAAATAACATGTACTGTTTTTTGTGTGTTTGTTTTTTTTTTAGTGCCACATGCCATTCTTCAGGAAAGTAATGATGTGGGAAATCCTCAATCAGAAACTGCTATAGGAGGTGTTTTCAGTAGGAGCAACACTGAATACATGGATATCTCACAAATAATTTATGGGCCAAAGACAAGGACTTTACTAACTGGAAGTTAACCCAGAGCTGGAGAAATTAAACACTATTAATGATAAGTTATGTGTCCTTGTTGTAGGGGACATGTTCACGATTTGTAATCTCTGAGTTGTATTTGGAGACATTATTGGACTTTTGCGTGTGGGTGTGTGTGTTTGTACTCGTAGGAAGAGTCAAAAATGGTATTTTATTAACTGTATTAAGCGCCTGATCTGATGTGTGATTGTATTGCCATCTCCTCCCAGCAGTGTGCTGCTCTTCTATTTTAACAGCAATGCAAAAAGCAAATTTTACAATAAATGTGCACAAAAAAAAAAAAAAAAAAATTGGATCTCTGTTTGGTATCTTCATTGAATTGTGATTTGTGCAAATTTTAATCTACTTTTGCTCTCTCTCCCACATGTTGATTTTCTTGTCAACAGCAAAGAGGTAACATTTTCTGGGAAAACTTTCTCAACTATGCTTAAAAAAAAAAACAAACAAAAAAAAAAAAACAAATCTTGAGAAAACTCAAAATTTCAAGTTAAAAGTTTAGGCAACGTAACTGAAGTTTTCTCAAGCTTTCTCACTAGCACTTCTGTGCACTTTGTGCATATAGGGAGTTTTTTTTTTTCCAAAATACAGCTGCAGCTTTTATTGTGGAGTTTAATAAATGGCTAAAAAAATGTTTTTATGTCTCAAGTGAGGAAAACGGTAGTACATCTGCTACACAAGGTTCACTTTGATTGAAGTTGAGCTTTAGCAAGCCAAGACTCGTTTGAATTAAAGATGGCCACCACCGAAATATTAATGATATGCACCACTTTGCTTACATGCTTAAAGGATCAAAGATCCCTGAAGAAAACCAAGTCTTTTCTGCTTTCCTTATATACTTAGTTTTGCACTCACAGGCCAATCTGTATCTCTCACACCTGTATTTGAGACTTTTCTCACCAATATGTGCCTATGTCTTATGCGTTTACAAACTATGTGGTTGGGAAGCGTAAAGTGCAATACCTCCCACTTAGTAATCAGACTGACCCAATACAGCACATGGGTCAGAATGAAAAGGAAATAACTTAAGGCTTTAAGTTCACATAACTTAAGTTTCAGGCTTGCTTGGAGGTAAGAAATAGATTTCCTACCATTCAAAGACTCAAAAGGTGGAGATTTCTAAGCAGTCTAAAGAAATAAATTCATGGGCTCCTGTCGGTATAGTGGTGTGATACTTTAACCTAATTGTCCCATGTTTTCTGAAGCAACCCTAACCAATTTGCTCTAGAGGTGATGGTGGTGTTGTAAAAGGGATCTGCTGTCAGGGCTATTCCACTCAGTCCCACAAGGGCTGCAGGTTTTCAACATATCCCTGCAACAACACACCTGAGTCAAATTAATGAGTCACTGTGCAGAACGTTATTGGCTGATATTGACTTAATTTGGGTCAGATGTGTTCAAGCAGGGATACATTGGAAACCTGTAGGGCTGCAGCCATCGTGGGACCAAATTGAGCATCACTGTCCTACATAATTCACACAAGGACATTGTCAGGACTGTGCCACATGATCAGGCTTTTACACAATATGCTTTTAAAGAGATAAAGGCCACTTGAGAGATGAAAAATTCATCAACCTTCCTAACTGCTTGTTCCAATTATTGATCGCAGGGAAGCTGGTGCCTATTCCAGCAATCATTGGGCAAGAGGCAGGGTACACGCTGAGGGGGTCACCAGTCCATCATAGAGAGACAAACGACTATTCACACTCACTCCAAAGGACAAATTAGAATCCCAATTAACCTAGCATGCATGTCTTTGGACAGTGGGAGGAAGCTGGATCACACTGAGAGAACCCATGCATTCACACAAACTCCACACAGTAAGGCCACAAAATGATACAAGAAGTTTGGTCCATCTGCAGACAATCGTTCTCTCTCATATTATTATGGAAGACATTTTTTTTTCCTTTGTGCTGTCATGTTGGTGGACAGATGAACAGTAGTCACAAAAAAAATGGCATTCAGCAGCCAGTGAACTCCAAGTAAAACAATCTCATTTATAATATATTGCCCTCTAAAATGAAGCCATTTTACCACTTTATTGTCATTTCACACATTAATTTATAAGGGTGGACAAATTATATATATTCTCCCTGATCCAGGGTGATGAAACTCACGGCTGGTTGAAGAACAAGCATTTGTCACAAAGAAAGCATTTAGAGATGCATCGGGAATCGTGATGACACAAGCACGATGTATTGTGTTAATACTTCTATTACTGAGGTAATCAGTCCATGTGTTTAAGCTGGTGGTTCTTAATCCATGTCTTCCTCCAGAGGCTGCGTTTTCACTTCAACAGTTTTTGGGGGTATGTAGGATCCCATACCCGCTGCTCTCTCTGCCTCTGCCTGGGTGTAAGGCTCTTCCCTGAGCTGTTTTAACCTGGATGGTGGGAAAACAGGCAAGTTGTGAGTCTCTGGATAGATGTCCACATAAGATATATATGAACCAATTTCTTACCGTTTCTTGTGCACTTTAGTTTTAAAGTGCTCTTTCAAGGCTCTCATGTCCACAAAATATCTCCTGAAAGACATTTAAAAAAAACAAAAGAAAAAAAACATGGTTATTAAGATGAGAAAACTTGTTTAATACAGTGGGGATCACAAAAGCCTCATTAAAATCTAAATGCAAAAAAGTCTCATAACTGTCGTTATTCCCAGACTTCATCACATTTGTAGAATCATTGTAGCTTATTTTCTGTTTCTGTGATGTGATTGTAGAGTCAGGAAAATGCAGCATTATATTTGAAGATGACCTCTTGAAGAAGTTAAAAGAAAGAGACGACCTACGCGCAGTGTAAGCAGTAGTGTTGCGCACATCCAGTCACGTCGTAGTCCACCTCCTGATGGAGTAGTTTGGCTGCTGTCTCTGGCTTCATGTCCGAGTGGATCTGGTCCAAGTCTTTGGTCCTGCGCTTTGTCTTCCATGTCTTTGAGATGTTTTTCTTCTTGTCACTGTTGTGGTTTCTGACTTGTTTGGATTTCCCCATAGTGGACACTGCAGAACATGACAATGTTGTTCGTAAAGAAGTATTAGAAGAGCATTTTCTCCAGCTTGCCACCGGACCACCAAAGCTGCATATTACTGCGATTTAAAAATGCTCTACAGACTGTTCAAGGTGTACTCTGAGGCTCTGATATGAGGTTTTTCCTTAACAGATAAACAATCAGGTACCCAGCTATTCCAATTAGTAATAAAGCAGATTGAACTTTAAAATATCGTGGAGCGAGATGCTTACCTTCCACATGTGCTGCAAAAGGAAGTTAAATGTATTTCCGGGTCAAGAGGGTGATGAAGTACTTTCATTTACCTCTAGGTGTCGCCAAATGCTATTTAAAAAGCTAAAAGGCTGCATATTATATTAAATATTAACATTTAAACAACTTCTCTGCAAACGCTGACGTAAAAAAAGCATTTTTGTCAGCTTTGTCTGTTTCTCCACCACTGTGAATTGTAAGTCAAGATATTTAGGCATGTTTGTGATATGATACAAAACAAAAAAGTAAAACAACTGTTCAAACTGGCTGCACGGTGGCGTAGTGGTTAGCACTGTGGCCTCACAGCAAGAAGGTCGCTGGTTCAATCCTTGGCTGGTTTGGTCAGTGGCCTTTCTGTGTGGAGTTTGCATGTTCTCCCTGTGTATGCGTGGGTTCTCTCCGGGTACTCCGGCTTCCTCCCACCATCCAAAGACATGCATGATAGGTTAATTGGTCACTCTAAATTGCCCCTAGGAGTGAGTGTGAGCATGAGTGTGGTTGTTCATCTCTCTGTGTGTGGCCCTGCGATGGACTGGCGAGCTGTCCAGGGTGTACCCTGCCTGTCACCCAAAGCTGGCTGGGATAGGCTCCAGCTTCTGAATTGGAATAAGCAGTTCGGAAAATGAATGAATGAACTGTTCAAACTACAAAGTGTGTTCAGGGACAGGCTTCTTCAGGTCCGCTGTAAAACTGAAAGATACAGAAGATCATTCATGTCTTAGCCAGCAGCCTCCAGAACAAGACCTCCTCAAGTTAATTTTATACTACAATATTGAATTTCCCTTTGGGGATTAATAGAGTATTTTTCATGAATTTCATTTTCATTATGGGGAAAGAATAACTTATTTTGCGTATGTCTACTTTCGGTAAGGAAACCAGTAAGGTTAGTTTCACGTTGCCTTCTTGTGACTGTGTGGATTGAAAATTAAACAACCTGCTACACATATTTTGGCCCCTCATCTGCCACAGAGGAGCAATATGCATGCTTGTTCATGTGTATTTCTGTGTTTGTTTCTGTTTAGCATTTGCCAGACTTTGTAGTATTTATTAAAACCTATTGTTTCATCTCTTTGTTTTCTTTTCAGATTGTTTGTCTTTGTAAAGGATGCATTTAATATTGTTTTTTATGTATATTCTTTCCCTACAAGTTTTTTTTTTTTTTTTTTTTTTTTTTTTTTTGTTCTATTTGTCACATACAGGAATTGTAGGATATTTCATACCCTATATTTTGGATATTTGACTTACTTCATTAAATAAATTGCATATAAAGAATTGTTTTGGGTTTTTTTTTTTGGCCTTATTACATCTCTATGGAACTATTATGCGTAACATTTAAGTCATTCTGACTTCCGTATTGCCATATAACAACTTTAATGTTTATTAAATGTCTCGACGGCAGTACGAGTAAGTTGTTTCTACAGCATATTTTACTGGCAGCTGATCTTGTTAGGCCCCATGGCCTTCAGCCTAAGGTCGAAGGCATGTTCTCTGATTTATGTACAAAGGCTTAACCTTGAAACCACATATTCAACAAAATATTCTGAGAACATGTAGAAATATTGCTTTAAATTCAGAATACATACCAGTATGAACCAGGGGGGACTCAAATCATTCATTTACTTTTAAAAGTGCTAAACGACTGCATTAAAAAACACACACCAAAAAAAAGCACACACACACACACACACACACACACACACACACACACACACACAACTTAAATAAATGCAGAAAGCATGTAAATAGAAGAGTATTTAAGTGTTCTGTCTCAGCTAATATAGTCGCACTTCTCCGTTTAATAAATGAAATAAATACATAAAAGAAAAAAAAAAAAGATTGGGGTCATAACGATGAAGTTCAATATGAAGATCTGCAAAATTCCGACAGCCATTGAAGGCGGCGCCAGGCTGCACTGCATACGCGCCGTGGCGGAGAGCGAAGATGGCGGAGAATAATGTCGAAGCGGATCACGAATGGAGCGACTGGGCCTTGGACACGGCCGAGGATACTCTGATCGCTATGGAAACCTTGCTAGCCACACTGAGAGCGTTTGAAGACGTCCTCAGGCAGCAAGAAATATCCGTAACATCCTCCACAGAGTACTGCGATAACTTCTGTCAGGTAATGTGTGCATGCAACACCGAAGCTACCATTAGCCTTCCGTTAGCTCACCCCGGACTGGTTTCTCGCTGCCAGAAAAATGTGATCTTTTGCAGCGGGTGCTGGCCTTCTCATTGCACGGCTAAGTTTTATTTCGGAAAGCAACTGCACGGTCTTATTTTTTTCTTTAAACACAGTATACTGTCCGTGTATTCAGTTTATCAAAACAACCCACTATCATCGGGCTAGATGCCTTGGTAGCGGGGTGATTTATTGCATCTTTTCTTCGATTAGATTTGCGTCGTGTAGCTGAGTGTTATTTCGGGATTTAAACATGCTGTGAAAGCAGTAGATGTTTGCCGTTACTTGATATTATCACAGTTTGCACATCATGCATTACAGTATCCATGTGGGGCGGGGCAGCATCGCGGTGTGTTTATCAAAATTTTTATGATAATGCATCTTGGGCAACAAGATGTTCATGTCTTCCACACATTGGGCATCGTTTTTATACATGGAGTGGTTTTACACAATGTGTATATTATGAGTATTTGCATGTTGTTCAACTGGCAGTGTTGTACATCTGCCATGTTGTCTTTCCCATTCCACCTTATCAGCAACAAATGTGGTTTAAAAAACAAAACTATGGAATAAAATCTATACCTTGTGATAGAAGGAGTATTTATAGGTTTTAATTTAGGCAGATCGATATTAAAACACTAACTGCTTCTGCAGCAAAACCTATATCTAAGTAAAATTTAGATACTTTAAAGTGAAGTCTTATAATGTATACAAATTATCTTGTAATTACAGCCTTTTAAATTGGTTGGTTTGTAAAAAGATAAATAATCAAAATTTCTACAAGCTTGGAGGTATAAATATAAATAAAGGCACCCATTTTTTAAAGCAATATAATTTTTCACAAGGCAAACTGGGAAAGAATGGTTTCACAGTTCATTATGATGGTGTTTTACCTGAGTGATTACAAGTAAAGTTGTTAGTAAACCAGTATTTGACTTCTGCATGGAAATAAAGCTTAATGTGTAACACATTTACATAATATTTTATAAGCTTTGTATGATAAATTCATAATTTTTTCCATGAGTAGTAAAATAAACTATGAAACAATACATTAACACGATAGGTAAAATATTTTAATCATCAAATCAGAACTTTGAGTTCAAGTTCAAATCCAAGGCCCCAGTCTGCAAGCCTGCCTGGCCAGCTTTTTTTAATTTTATTTTATTTAATTGGTATAATTTTACACATAATTTTCATTTATAATCAATTAAGTTATTTTTAATAGTGGTACTAAATCATCATATGTAGAATCACTCTCTACACATTTGTTTTTGCTATTGCAAAAACACATTGTGTGTATATATGTGTGTGTGTATGTGTGTATGTGCTCACCAAATCGCTTGACATCTTAAGGCACACTATCCATTCTTTAAGTTATCATAATATTTGGCGCAAAGTCATTGGTTGAAGTAGTACTAGACTAATACCATCAAACAACAGACATAAAGTGGTCCTGATAGGTGTCACATTGCAAGAATCAACCGCTTCCAGCAGATTGGATGTTTTCAGTAATGTGGCGAGACCTAGCATGATGGTACCAGCTGCAACAATCACAGGTGTTTGTCCCACCTTCTCTTCTGCTTCTGAAGGCATCGTCTGCAGCTGGATTAACCTCAGTCCCACGCATCTTCACGAAGTGTAATCAGTCACAATTTCATTTTTACGATCTACTGCGGATGTTTCCATGATGCTTCAGAGTTGAAGTTGCTCAAAATGAAACACGATCAGTTAGGATCTGCTCACGTAGCCTTTCTTAAAAAATATACATATGTAAACTCTGCAGGTTAGTAGCGGAGCGCTCCACCATGGTTCCTATTTAAATGGGATGTAGAAGTTTGTTCAGCAGCTAGATCATGATGCAAACATCTGCGTTGTGCTGAGCGTTTGTGGTGTTTTGTGTAATATTTGATCCATGTCTCTGACCGTATGTCTCATTGCTGTTTAGGTTTCTTGACCAACTGATCTCAGCCTCACATAGTCTGTCCTTAAATTCTAACCTGTAATATTAGTTAAAATGAATAGATTGACTTTATTATTTCTAAATTAAATGTTCTGTTTTCTCTTAAATCAGTTTTTATTACAGCTGATATCTGCTGGGTCAGTCTTTCTTGCCTTTCCTGGTTATACTCTAGTACTACAGGTGTAGTATTTATGAAAAAAGAGATGAATGAGGGTTTTTTTTTTTCTTTACACTCTACACAGTACCATCTTGTAATCTTACAACTAGCTTTGCTATTTTAATTTTAGTTAATGGGCAAAGTAGATTTCAGCCCCTCATATCTGTTTAGCCACTGCCTGCCATTTAAGACATGAATCTGTCTTTTCTAAGTTTGTTTTAACAAAGTACTTCCTCTGTAAAATATCAAATACACATTTTTTGGCTCTGATGCACTTCTTTTTTTTTTCTATTGTATTGTCATTAACAAATGCATCAACGTGCACGTCCACTTTGCTTTATAGAAATGGCATCACAGCCAGTTTTGTGATAAGTTATTTAAATTACACTTGAACATAAAATTAAAAATGCTTGTTGCAACCGCAGTGATTTTTAAGATTGTAATAAGATGAACACGTGCACGTTAGTCTCAGTTCCGGTCGGAAGTAGTCCATTTGTAATTAGTACGCTGATGTAGGTCTCAGGGGTGAATGCTTTATTTCTAGCTCCCTCTGAGAGGGTTCCATATATTTAGACAGAGGGGAATTAAATCATTGCCTCTGTGGACACGGGCACCAACCAGCAAGATTTTTTCTGTCTGGCAAATGAGACTCTCGGGATGGTGCTGCTGTTTAAGTCTCTGTGATGATTTGATGTGCATGTCTGCCATCCAGGTCCACATGATGAACAGGTTGGCTGCTCCTTGTCAGGGAAGTTAAACATATTTTCTCTCAACTACACGGTCATGACAAAGATGAATGAATGAGGAGAATGAAACTTCTTCTTTTTTTTGTTTCACTTTATTTTATCATTTAGGTTTTTAGTTGGTTTTTCGGTTTCGATGTTTAGTTTGAATCGTCTGATGTTCATTGGAAATTCATATTTGGGTTGAATCAATTTTGATCAAGTCAAGTCTGAGTTTTAGACAAACTTCTAAGGGTTTTGGATTTGCAGCTCAGACTGGAGGTTTTCATTCTTTATGCTGCACCTTGAAGTCCCCTCAGACCCAATCAGGAGCACCTCGCTCCAGACAGTCAACTGGGATCAATCAGGTGTAGACTGGCAGATTTCCTCAGAGGAACCCCCCCCCCCCCCCCCCCCCCCCCCCACCCACCCAACCCCAACCCATCTGATCTCCTTTTCTCATCAGTTTTACACACTTCTGCAGGTTGTTTTCATCATTGTGATCTTAATGTAATGAATGTGTTTTGTATTTTTTTCTGTGTAGGCACTGATGCACTATGCTGGGAGCAGGAACTCCATGGAGCATGGTCTGCCTCTTCTGGAGGTCTACTGCCTGTCGATAAACTGCTTCGCTGCAGCCCGATCCCACCTCACTGCAGAGTCTGACAGAGTGGCCCTTGTTTTGAAGAGACTAGCTTTGTGAGTACAGAGACTGATAGTTCAAAACAGCTATGTTGTACATAACACACCATTCTGTCTAAGAACACTGAAGTGGGAACATTTAACTTTGGTTATGCTAAGAGCTTCAATCAAAAACAATTGGATGTTTTTTTCTTTCTTTTTTTTTCCCTCTTTCAAGCTATTAAAAAGAAGTCCAGCTAACTTTGATTCAACCTCTTAGTATGACCATAACCTGGATGAGTGAGAGTCTACACCAGGGGTCTCCAACTTCAATCCTCAAGATCTACAATTCTGCAGATTTGAGTGTTTTCCTAGTGAAAAACGCTGGATTCGAATGATGACTTGTTTTCATCTTCTGCACCTGTCTGTTAATGAGTCATAGATTTATATCAAGTATGTTGCAGCAGGGAAACACTAAAACTTGCAGGATGGTAGCTCTCAAAGACTGATGGAGACCCCTGATCGACACCTAAATTTCATTGGTACATTCACTTCTTTAAGTTGTGAATAGGCAGTTTTTATTTGCACACAGTTACGGCTCCCTACATGGATTTTAAGGTGATATGGTCAGCTTCTTCATTCACTGTATTTTAATGGCTGGTGTCAAAAAAGCTGACAGTCTGTAGTTTGCCTAATTTCCTGATTCAGGTCTTTTTTTTTTTGGATTAAATGTCTATAATTGTTAATGTTTACAGCACCATTGACCAGTTGTTCATGACCCTTTTCCTTTTACGGATCCTGAAATGCACCTAGAATCTAAATAAACCAAGTCTCTCCCAGTTTTTTGTGTGTTTTGTGTTGCTATTACATGATTCTATCCATTGTTTATCAGACATGCAAATCATGTCAACCTGTCTGTTTTCTTAAGATCTGAGATCTTCTTGTGACGGCTCTTGAACCGTGCTGAATTTAAATTTCTACTCTAAATTTCCCTGCAACTTATTTTTTGTGTGTTGGTCAATGATGGATGACTGTAGAGCAGCCGTACAGGTCTAATTGTTGGCGGAAGATATCAGTCTGCACATCTTGCAGAGCGTTCTCTTGCCCTAGGTTAAAATTGTGAAACTATTGTATGATGACTTTTCTTGAAGTATGTCGCTCCTTTTGAGTCATGCAGGGGACAATGACCTTTTTGACAGGACGGCTCCTTTCAGAACTCTTCTTGAATACAAATTATTGAACACGGATGCAAGTCTGCATTGTTGGAAAAGTCCTGTTTTCAGTTTCTTGCTTAGAGTTGGGGGTGCTTTAGGAATATCTAAGATACACAGAGGAACCCGTGAAAATTTCCTGAAAGAAGGAGTCTGTCAACGAGGCTTTTCCCGAGCCTGTCCTGAATTTGACCTGTCTGAGCCACCGTATCACCCCGGTATAACATGCAAAGCACCTTAAGGAGGGTCAGTTTCATTAGTCTGTTTTTAGTGATCAGTTTTGGATATAAATAGTTTGCTAGAAAGTAAAGAAAGTGATTCTTCTGTAAGTAACACTAAGTTATTATATATTTTTTACCGACAAAGTTTAAATGTTTAACCACATGGCATAATTGTCAGATTTTAAAGTTTTGCAAAATAATGACGCACGATGAATCAGCTGTGTTGGGAGAGTAGAACTAAGTAGATGTCACAATTTGGCCAAAAATAATGATAATTATGCCATGAGGCCAACAAAATGTTATAAACTGTAACTTCTTACGTTCAAGTCGGATAAGTCACTTCAGCTCAAGTAAATTATATTTTAAACTGAGGAAAATGACACAGTCATTTGCTTTCAGTGACTAAAAACGTAAAACCAAAAAGCAAACCGTTCAGTGAGATTTCTGTTTGAACTTTTCATTGGCGCTCGCTGTTTCCTCTCTCCATTGTGAATGACCCCACATGAACGGCACAGCAACCTCAATCAGTTGCTCGTGTTAAAACTGCTTCAGAGCCTGTTCAAAGTGGGAACTTTGTTTCTTGTTTTCTGTTCCTTCCCCACACGGAAAGCCATGTTGTAAAACCCGTCTTTCAGGATTTTAAATCTTTTTCTGAACTATTCAGAATTTCTAAATAACTTTGCGTTTCTTTTCCAGCAAATCAATGTCTTATCAGTCTGGTCTATAAACGGCGCTATAAACAGCTGTCATTTTAATTTGCAACGCCGACTGGCATTTCTAATCTCTGTGCAGTATTTATTAATGCAGCTACAAATGGGATTTACGTGTGCTGTTTAAAGCAGGATCTATAAAAACCAGCTGGTGATATTAAGACTCTTGACAATGTTTGTAGACAAAGTTGTTACGCATTTTATAAATTTACCTGAAAATAAATGGAGAATGCAGCTTTGTCAAACTTTGACTGCTTATTTTAAATTTAAGGGGGAGATTACAATAAAAAAAAAGAAGAAAAAAAGTGAGCTTGTGTCCTTCAGCTTCGTTTCCATATTGATGTGTGTGTATTGATGGCGTAGCATTTCACCTTCACCCATTTCATTCTAGTGAATTAAACGTGTGGTCTTGTGTTTTTTTTCTTGCAGGAGCTGTTTTGAACTTTTGCTGTCAGTGCCTGAAAATGAAATCCCATTTGAAGCCTGGGTTCAGTTCCACCACTCTGTTCAGGTAGAGGAATCTTAAAAGCATTGTTAGCTAATGTAAAACATATGGTGACGTGTTGTTTTTCTGGGCTGTGTTGTTAAAAGCCCTCTGATATACAAGTGGTGGAGTAGATGGCATAATTTGCAGGAGACAGGAGTGTTGTGTGTCTTTTAGCCTCGTTTTGGCTCTGACCTATTGGTGTTTGACCTCCAAGAATTCAGTCTTACCCTTGTACAGGACAGTTTTAGGATCACAACAGCGAGAGTCTTTAGACTAAACCAGTAGTATAGGGGTGCTACTATTCCTCTTCCAATTCACCTGCCTTCAATTAAATGGATCCAACAGCCAGTGAAGTTCTGCACAATGACTGATTAGTTTGAGTCAAGTGTGTTGGAATAGGGATACATGGAAAAAATGCAGGATCGTGGCCCTCGAGTAACGTAACTACAGTAGTACATCCAGTTTTGCTTTGTTTTTAACCAATATCAGGTAGATTGCTGCTGGGATAGGCTCCAGCCTCCCATGACCATGAATTGGACTTAGCAATAAAGGAATGAATGGATATCAGGTTTACATCTGAGCCTTGTCATGTCAGGGTTTGTCAACGACAGCATTTCATGTGTTTCCCACTATAGAAGCTGTCATCAGGCGTATGTTTCACCGCAGTGAAACATGCATACAAATTCACAAGGTTTATTGTTGTTAAAATCTATCTGTAAAATTATTTTTTTAAATTTATTTTTATCTTAAACGGTATAAGATCTGTCTGCATCAGTCTTAAAATAAAGGCCCAAATTCTGCCCTAAATGCAGGTTTTTTCTTTAACTTTGAAGACCTAAACTTGTGGCCTATTTTCACAATGTAAAAGTGAATTTTTAGCCTCACCCTTTGAAGGAAATTGAATGCAGATTAACACAGAAGGACTTTAATTGTCTTAATTTTCTTTTTACTGCAGATGAACAATTGTTTATTGAACTGTACATTGTTTGGGAAACCGCATGTCTAGCTTGGTTTGGAAGGCCATTTGCTTTGCATGGGTTGAACTCAATAATTAAATTCTTTAAAATATTTTTTTTCGAAGAAAATATTTCACTTTTTTTTTTAATTTTTTTTTTTTTTTTTTAAAGTAAAATCAAATTAAAATTCCATTTTATTTTAAATCGTTCTTCATGTTAAAAGCAGCACAACATGGTTTACATAATAAAAGCAATTTATGCATATTAAGAAGACCTAAAAAGCCTTTGCAGACCTCAGGATAAAACAGCAATTTCCAACACACACCTCATTGCACTCTCTTTCACACACAATCATACATGTGCACTCACACACACAGACTAACAAACATGAACTTCCCATCCCTAGCTACTGTCTCTGAACTGAATGCAGGTAGAAAAATATTAAAAATACACAACTGGCTCGACGCTGCTGTAAGGAAATTATATTTTAGAACTATTGTCAAGTTTTCTTTACAGATGCAAGAAGTGGTTAAAAGACTGTTTTTACTTTGTGTTGAGGAGATAAACCAATAAATCGTTTAGTAAGTTTTGTTTGTTTTTTCGCAGATTGCACATGACACTTTGTTACAGTATGGAAGCACAGACCTCCAAGCTTTACTCCAGATTACAGGAGAGGGCGGAGCGTGGAGTAACCCAGTCCTCACTGCTCTTCTCACTGGCCAGCCCACCAACTCAGAGGAAGGTTAGGGTGCCACTTAATTGGTCTGGCTTCCGTTATTGGACATGACAATGCAAACTTAATTTCTGATCTCTTTATTGATGACCTTCAGCTGATATTGTAATTCTGTCTGCAGTTGATGCGTACATAAGCCTGGAGGGCGAGGGCTTCATGGAGATGCGAGTGAAGCATCTGGAAAAGATGGGGGAAGTGGCAAAAGCTGTGGTGCTGGCCAAAGCTTGCACTGACTGCAACTTAATTCCCAACCAAACAACGTTTCGTCAAACATACGTCTCCCTGCTCTGTCACCTGCTTCCCAATGAAGAAGCCATAATGGAGGTATGGTTATGTCAGCTAAGATGCAACAACTCAAACTTAATGACAGCATCCCTATTTTATTCAACTTCTTCATACATTTTCCCCTTCTTTCATATGTGCCACCCCATCTGGATGAATTTTAAGGGGAGAATGCTGAGCGTTGAATCTTGTGTAAAGTGTCAGGAAGTTTACAACAGAACAGCAGTAGTCACATTAGAACACTTTCAGAACATGCAAATCCATTTCTTTGTATTCCGTACCACATCCAGAGTCTCAAACTTCATTTCTTTCTCCCCTGGTGATATAAAATTGATATTAGATAAGAGTGAGTTGTGTTTGTAGATCAAACCTCCGTGTAACTGATGATGACAGTGGGGCTATTTATAAAGTTTATCTGCGCTCTTTCCAAAAATAGAGTGCCACATTTACATGCAAATGGAGTTCTAGTTTACTAGCATTCAGTTACAGCTTTTTAGACTCTACTTTCAAAGAAATTTAATGGGAATTAAAAGTAAACCACTCCATGAAGTTCTTGATGCTCTTGCAGGCTATAAATAACTGATCAGTGTACTGTAATGTGTTAACAGAAGTTGCAGGTGCTGTTTGGTTTGATATTGGACATGTCTTTTTTTTATGAAAAAGACAACTAAACCTCTAAAAGTCCAAATTGTCAGCAGGTCAGCCCACGCTATGTTTAGGCGACTATCTGGCCCTTTAAGAGCATTATGCTCTTTCAAAAACCTTCACATATTTGGGAATAAGTTGCAATGCAGATGAGACAGTTTTCTTTTTATCTGAAGCCTCGCTGGTTTAATCCATGGATATCCAGAATAAAAGCAGTTTGTGTTTCCTAAATGCTGCTAGAAAATACAGTAATCAGTTACCCTTTAGTTCACTCTAGCAATGAACTGATTTATATTATACAACACTTAATCTATTGTGTCTTCCTTTCATTGGTTTAAATTGAAAGAAAGAGAATTATGGATTAATGTTTTGTTTCCTGTATTTAAGTCACAGATGTCTAAAGGTGTGTTATCTGTGAGTTAAACGCATCATTCTTTGTATCCTGTCAGATATCCAGATTGGACTGTAAGGATGTGCTGGAAATCACGTGTAATTTGGAGACTGAGGGGGAGGAAAATACAGCCTTCATTCTGTGCACAACTTTCCTCACACAGCAGCTGCAACAGCAGAGTCTTTACTGCTCCTGGTGAGTCGTCTCTGTTTGGCTCAGACTGTGTGTGCGGTTGCTGTCGTACGATGACTGATCATTGATCCACCAGCAACCTAATTAGATGTCTAAATCCAAGCTCTTTTATTCTTCTGATTGTTTTCTTTTATTATTTGCAGGATTTTTATGTTATTAGTCAAGCGTGTGTATGCATGATTTTTTTTTTTTTTTTGCCTTGTCTTTTATTAAAAGGGACTTGACTTTGTTGTGGAGTAAGCTTCAGAGGAGGCTCGACCCCTCATTGATGTCTCTTCTGGAACGATGCCTTCAGCTTGGGGCAATTGCCAAAACAGCGCAACATCTGCTCTACCTGGTCCGTGTGATTCAGGCAGAGGTGAGTGTAAACTGCAGTGTTATTCATTTATTATACTAAAAGTTATTCCATTGCTGTGATTTTCGGCACAACTGCTTTACGTTGCCATCTACTGAAGGAAACCTCACCTTATTCATATGTAGCCAGAGAAAACAGACCAAGATCTGATCACAGATGCATGTGTGTGGCTTAATGTAAAATGGGTTATGGTGATTTTATTCTCCCGGCACTCTTTAACAATTTTGCTTTCTTTTTAGGCAGAAGAACTGGGGATACCTGCTTCAATTGAACTTTGTGTCAAAGCCCTACAACTTCCAAAGCAGGATGACTCCGAAACAAGAACTTCCATCTGTAAAATGATGTCCTCCCTTCTTCCGAATGATCTCGAAGTGCTGCGTGCCTGCCAACTCACTGAGTTCTTACTTGGCCCCTGCCAGGAAGCCTTTACTTGTCTTGAGGAGCTCTACTTGCGTCCTGACCAAAAGTATGACCAGGAAAACGAGGTCATTCCCAACTCGCTACGCTGCGAGCTGCTCCTGGCGCTAAAAGCACACTGGCCTTTTGACCCCGAGTTCTGGGACTGGAAGACTCTGAAGTATCGCTGCGTCTCCCTTCTGGGGTTGAGGCCTGAATCAGAAGGAGAGGAGGAAGAGGTAGCGGTCAAACAAGAAAAGGCTAAACAACATGAAATACAAGACAATGCAGCGAGAGGAGAGTCTGAGCACCAAAACAAGATAAATGGAGATCTTGATTCTGAGAACCAGGACACAATACAGTCTACTAAGACAGAAATCAAAGCAACATCTGAGACAAAGACGCAGAAGTTCTGTAAGATTTGTAAGAGGTCAGTTGCAGACTCGCAGATGATTCACCACTCCAAAAGACACGCCAGGGACAACAGTCACCTCTGCCCCATTTGCTTGGAAAAGTTTAAGAGCAGGAAAGACCTGGTTCCCCACTTGAAAAAACACATTCCAAGTGAAATACTTGATTCCCAAAATGAAAACATGAAGAGCGAGAACAAGCAGAGAGATGAGGACGACGACATTGAACCTGGAGAAATCCCCATCGACCCATCCTTAATGCGGTACTACAAATCCACACACGATCCAGATGTGTTGCATCACATCGTGGAGCAGGTGAAAACCGTCAAAGAGAAGCAAGCCGACGATGACGAGCACGTAACCTTCGATTACATCGAGCAACACTTCAAGCTGCAGAACCGCGATGAGTATCCATGTCCGGGAACTGGTTGTACTCGGATCTTTAAACATTCCAAGTACTTGTATGTGCACCTAAAGTCGGATCACATCGGCGACGAGAACGTGAAATATTTTCATCAGATGAGAGACAAGCGGGAGAAGTGTGTGTTTTGTCGCCGTCATTTCGTCTCAGCTTACCATCACCGCAAACACAGAAGAGTTCACTTCGGTGATCAGCCTTACAAGTGCGTGGTTGTTGGCTGCGGGGCACAGTTTAGTACGTCCAACGAACTTGTCGCACACAAGCAGACCCACGGCTATCAGCTCAACTACCAGTGTGAGCTCAAAGGCTGTTACGTCACTTATTCTGACTTGGGTCAAATATATCACCATGAAGCACAGCATTTCAGAGATGCAGCCTTTACTTGCTCTAGTACTGAATGTCGAAAATACTACTGGTCCAAAAAGGATTTTCTAAAGCATTTATCCACACACAAAATCACCTTCACAGAAGAAGACTTTGAAGCTCAAAGGAAGGCGAAGCGGAAACTATTTAAGACTGTTCATCACCCAACAGTGCAACCTAATAAGTCAGTCAGTTCAACGGACACTATAAATGGAGATGTCCTCAACTCTCCATCAGGTAGCTGTGCTTCCCCTTCACAAGAATCTGACGTTAAGGAGCCAAAGGCAACAATGACATTGGTGGCTGTGTGCTTTGATGGAAGTAAGTTCACTTGTGGCTTTGAGCAGTGTGGAATGACTTTTTCCAGAGCCAGAGATGTCCAGAGACATCTGAAATGTGCTCACCCAGAGCATCTTAAACTGGAGAACAAGGAGCACAAACATGATAAAGAACTGGCATCCAAATCCAAGGGGATAAGAAAGCCTGAGTCAGGTGGTGAAAAAAAGGGAAAACATGAGCCCTCGACTGCATATCAACCTGTGGAGACTGGCAAAGTGAAAAAAGTGACCTCTCATCCCAAAAGTAATGAAACAAGCTCAATCAGCCTTAACCCAAAAAGTGATGCTCTGAAAGAAATTCTGATTGGGTTGAGTAAGCTGAGCCTGAACTCTTCACCAACGAACAGTTTGCCAAGAGAACCCTCACAGTCCAACACAGACTCGAACGCATCACAAATGGCTCTTCATCAGGCCATAATGGCAAAGCCTCCCATTGTATTGCTCAAGAATAGACCATATCTGCCTGAAGACAAGATAAAAGATCAAAGTGAGCAGGCATTAGTAACCAGCGATGAGGATGGTAACGAATCATTGGCCACTGTCAAGCCATACGTCTGTGAGGTGAAAGGTTGTGGCTTTCGGTCCGCTCAAAGTTACAGCTTACTGCGCCATTATAACGCCAAACATGGCTGCACCATAGAAGAGGCCAAAAAGATGACGTCTTTGAAAACCACATCTTTCAAGCCTTACGTTTGCCAGCTTTGTTCCAAGAGTCATAGGGAAAAACACGTGTTGAAGGCCCATTATATCAGTGTCCATAACATGAGTGGGAGCTTAGTAGACAAAATAAGCTGTGGATCTGTCCGGTCTGAGGGAAACAAAGAGCCTACATCACCAACCAAGAAGGCATCAGAGCTTCCGACAAACCACAATCCAAAAAAGAGGAAGGAGAGTCCTAAGCTGCAACGCCAACATGAAACAAATAACTCAACCACAATAAGCAAAAATGGTCACAACTTTGATAATCACTCCCCATCTGAAGAGGAGGGAGAGGATGAAGCTGAGAGTGCAGGGGAGGCCAGTGAGCAGAAAGGGGAAGGTGAGGATACAAACACTCAACAGCTCAGAACAAGACGTTTGGTAGCTAAAAGTAATTTGTGCTATATTCTGGATAAATTCAGTAAACCATTTCATTGTGTGGCAAAAAACTGTGCTGCAGCTTTTTCCACCCAAGGAGGCCTTGTACGCCATCTGCAATTGGTGCATCATTACAATCGCTCGCAGCTCCTGCTGGATAAAGATGGAGATATGCGTAATAGTCCCGAAGTCAGAAAAGAGTCCACAAGGAAAAAGCCTCCCCCGAACTCGGATGAACCTCAGCCACAATTCAAATGCCACTTTGCAAATTGTAACGCCTCATACCACCTTAAAAGCAGCCTTGTACGTCACACTCGGCTAACACACACCTTTCATTCTCAGCCATCGCAGCTGATAAGGTGCAAATACGACGGCTGCACAAGGATGTTCAGCCACCATGATGCACTTAAGAAACATACACTTTATAGTCACTATGAGTACTACGATTCGCTGGTGGTACGACTGCAGAGCACTCACAAAAAGTCAATCACTGGCTGCCAAAAGAAGCTCATAGTGACACCACCTAACTCTCAGAAAGGAGAAGAGCCTGGTTCACCCACCACGCAGGATGATGAATCGAGTCCAAACCCTGAAGCGACATCCCAGTTGGAAGAAAACGCCCATGACGATCATGAAGACAACAAAGTGCCAGCAGAAAAAAAGAGGTCAAGACGAAATAGTTTCAGTCGTTTTGTCTTAAGATCTCATGAAGAAGCACTACAGATGTGTCAAGACCGCTCCATGCCTGCTGCCTACCCGTGCATGGTCCAGGACTGCGACTCCGTAGTCACGTACTTGCACAGCTTGAACCGTCACTACCTGAAGGTGCACCAAATGCGTCGAGAAGATCTCGTGAATAATAACAATAAGCTTATTTTTAACGCTGAGCAGCTTGAAGAACTGATTCAGAGGAAGTCAGCCAGGCCGACTGTCACCGAACCGTGCACTCCTAACGAGGCTCAAAATGTAGAGCACCAAGCTGAGCCAGAAAACACAGGTGGCCAGCCTGTGGTGAGCCAGCACTCCATCAAGGCTCAGACACAGAACGAAGATAATCATGATCCACTGGGGTTCCCTGAGGAGGAAGAGAAAGACCCTCCACCTGTTGAGAGAAATGGTGTCCTTGTTGGAGCAGACGAGGTGCTATATGGTGAAGCAAGCACCGGTGGACGCACTGAGGAGTCACCTGCCACTCCACAGAACACTCAGAAACAAGAGGAAAGGTTAACCTTGGATAAGATCAAACCTTTTCTTCGTCCAGTCACGGTTGACCTCTCACCACCGTGCTCACTGCGCTTTATGACTGAGGAGGGTTTCCAAGACGCATCAAGCAACAAAGATGGTAGCAAAATGATAAACGGGGCAGCAACGTTACCCTCTCCTCCTGTCCGTCAGCCGTTAAAGCGCAAAAACGAACTGTCTGAACAGCCTACAAAGTTGAAAGATTCTCAACCACAAAGTCCATCGCCGCGCCCTTTTGACATTGCTGCCTATAAGCCTATGGGCTTTGAGTCCTCATTTCTGAAGTTCATACAAGAAACGTCTCCAAAAGAAAAAAAATCTCCTGGGAAAAGGCGCGACACTTTCAGACGCAGCTGTTCTGTTAAGGAGAACAACCAGCTGGGAATCTCTCACACCCGCAGCAGGCGTACTCATTCCCCACTGGTGAAGCTCCACACTATGAGTGGAGACTTCACATCAGTACAAAACTTGAAGTCTATCCTTGACAAAGCCCTGGCTGGGTGCGGGGACCTGGCCATCAAACAGCTTCAGTACCTCAGACCGGTGGTGGTGCTGGGAAGGCCTGTGTGCACCACCACGCTGTCTGACCTCTTCCCATCTGACACCAACAACAGCAAACTGCTTCTTGGAAGTTAGTTTAACTAAGCACCTTTGTAAAGATGGCAAATTAATTTGTATTTTCACAAGCTTTGACTCAGTATTTTCATTTCTTTTATTACTGAGAATGTTATGTTTTGCTGTTTGTTTTTCAAATTGCCAAAATGTTTTGTAGAAATTATGGTAAGATGAAAAAGATACAAGCCTCAACAATACATGTCCAGTTTGACTGTATTTTGGGTATCGCTTATGAAAACAAGTCTTCTGAAATATATTAATCCATGATCACAACTGTATATACTGTAGCCCCCCCAAGATAAATGTACAGCTTTCCAGATAGTTAGAACTGGTCAGTAGCGTATTGCAAGGCCTTTTCACTTTTGTGAAAATGTGACTAAGAATATTTCCTTACTACAATGTTATTGAGGAATATGTTTGGTTATTTTTCACCTCAGTTTATATTAAATCAGTGTTTGGATGCAGTGGACAGACATTGGCAGACATGTATGTGACACTTTCTAATAAAATAAATTGAGAAATGAATTCAGCTTTACTTGGGAGCATTTCATATTTACTTTTTGGTGCACTATGGGTCTAAGACACTTTAGTGAATCCAACAAGAATGTGTTACTCATTTCAGATATCTAAATTCTGGAGATTTTAGGATGAAATAGCTATTTATTCCTGATTGTTGCATTTCATAGAAATTGGGTGTGGTGTCGGTGCGACAGGAAGCGCCGCCTGCTGGATGTTGGAGTGGCGCAAAATTTTTATGAGGCTCCTCGATACTAACTTCACGACAGACTAACAACTAATAAGTATTAAAAACCTTTCTGCCATTGCACACATTTTCCACCCTAGCAAAGTAGTTAATGTACATTAATACTCCACATTAATACTTTGTGACGGGAAAATAACTGGCCATCTTCGTTTTTACAATAGGTAAGATAAAGTCAACCAAGCCTCGTTTCACACGGTTCTGAGTTGGATTTATCATATTTTGCATTGAATTGTAGATTATATTGTTACGTTACGTTTATTTTTAAATGTAAAGGAAATTCTAATATTCTAAATTCACTAACGGAACCAAAGTTACTCTCGTTGCAAATGAGATGTTTCATAGGGGACAGAATTCGCGGACACGTTTGATCGACAAGCTCGTTCGCATCACATGAATGGAAAGACAAAAGATGTAAAAGCCTGAACTAGGGAATGGAAACTGAATGCCAAGATTTAGCTTTTAGTCAGTATCTTTAGCTCAAACGTGAGAGTACTTGTCACGTAAATCAAGTTTCAAGTGTTTGTGTGTGCGGAGCGGAAGCTACGTAGCTGTTAGCCCAAGTACCAATCAGGCTACTAAACGAGCTAGTCAGCGCTTGTCGGGAAAACCCAAAGCAAAAATGGTTCAAACTATTTTTGACCTCCCCGTGGAAAAACAGATATTTTATGCTGTCCTGGGGTTCTCGTGGACAGTGTATCTTTGGGAAGCGTACTTGTCTTATAGACAGGTAAGGAAATACATTTCAGCATCATGCTCCACTGCTCGATCGAAATGGGGACAAAATCAAACGTATCAATGAAAAGAGCAGAAGATCTGCAACAAAATACTGCTCCATTGTCCTTTGAAACTCCTAGTAAGCAGCGTCCACAGAGGAAGACACCAAATGCGAATGGGAAAAGCTTGCTTGGGCTTAGATAAATATACTTGTTAACAAGTTTTTGCAGTTTTTTTTTTTTTTTGTCAGCGTTAAATTGTCCTTCAACATGGCATCACTCTATCACTCGGATATGTTTATAGTTTACATTTGTAAAAAAAGAAAAACAAAAGAAAAGGTTTAAAGTGAAGTGTTTGGAAAGCCTGTTAACTACAATTCTTTTTTTTATTTTTTATCATCCCTTGCCGATTTTATAAAGTATATTATAATAATTATTTGGGGTAATTAATTAAATAAATGTCCAACATAAGTTAAATAGTTCAAGTTTTCACAATGTTTGCATCTGCATCACGTTGATCCATCTTTGGAAAATTATCTAGTTTCTTTCCTTTAGTGGGAAAAAGGTATAAGTTCCGTTAAGAAATAATAATAATAATTAAAAAAAAACTATGCTTCATCTAAGTAGCACATGTTGTGAACTCCAATCAAATAGATTTATCAGGAATTCTTACATATGCCATTAAAGTAAATGCTTTTATGTTTTTATACAAACCTGCACAACCTCATATATTTTCAGCAAAGATCTAAATGTTTCAGACCTTTAAAATGTTGCTGACTTCATGGCAACATTTTAAAAATAAAATGAATGCAGATAAGAAGTGTCGAAAGTTTGCTATAGTTCCTCTAACAACAGGAATTAATGCACAGAAGGCTGAGTCATGTCAGTTTCAGCTTGATTAACCTACAATGTTATTAAAACATAAATTTAGGTCTGCACGCTTTATGATACAAGAATATATACAATATATCGCCAAACTATTTCTATACATCTTTGAAACGGGCAGACATCTGTAAAAAAAAAATTAAACTAATCATAATTTCATGAGTATAGTATCATGTGTTTGCTATGCGATAATTAGTGGTTTTGAAGTGAGCAATCAGTTTTATCTGACATATGTTGTTTGGGTTAATTGTGTGGATCTTTATTTTGCAGCAACATTTATTTTTAAGTTATTTTTTTAACATTGTGATTATGTGTTTTTACTATGCAGAGGAGAATATATAGGTCAACAACACATGTGCCGCAGGAGCTTGGCAAGATCATGGATTCTGAAACCTTTGAGAAGTCTCGCCTTTATCAGCTGGATAAAAGCAACTTTAGCTTTTGGTCTGGACTATATTCTGAGACTGAGGGCACGGTAAGGCGTACAGTAATTTAAAGAGAAAATGAACCTTGATTATTGATTTTCAAATAAGATGAATTATAAAGATTAGCCCCATCTTTTTTCTATTCCCCCAAAATGAATACTTTTCAGCTGATCCTGCTACTGGGTGGAATCCCATTTCTGTGGGGTGTTGCTGGTTCGGTGACATTTCGCTTCGGATTTGGTCCAGAGTATGAAATCACCCAGTCGTTGGTGTTTCTGACGCTTGCCACCCTGTTCAGTGCCTTAACTGGACTTCCCTGGAGTTTGTACAACACATTTGTCATTGAGGAGAAGCATGGCTTTAATCAACAGGTTCGCTGACTGAACAGCACTTACACACACATCATAGTCACAATGACAGATGTAAAACATTTTAATGTTTTCTGTTGTTGACGTTCGTATTTTTTCCACTTGAATTTTTTTTTTTTTAATCTTCCTCTTAGACACTGGGGTTCTTCCTCAAGGATGCTGTGAAGAAATTTGTTGTGACCCAGGGTATTCTGCTGCCGGTGACCTCACTGCTCCTGTACATCATAAAGATCGGTGGAGACTACTTCTTCATCTATGCTTGGCTTTTTACTCTGGGTGTTTCTCTGGTTAGTGATACTTCAACTGTTTTTTTAGACCATGTAGAAAGGATTATGTGTGGTTTTTTTTATCTCTAAAATAAACAGTTTGCTGAGTTTATGGTTGTTTGCTTCTAATTGATCACTGTTTCTTTCTTTTATCCCTTTGTTCCTAGGTACTTGTAACCATCTATGCTGATTACATTGCTCCACTGTTTGACAAGTTCACTCCATTGCCAGAAGGAGAGTTAAAGACAGCAATTGAGATGATGGCCAAAAGTATAAGCTTTCCCCTTACTAAGATTTATGTTGTTGAAGGTAAGTTTCTGAATGTTTTTTTCCCTCTTTTTTTTTTTATTTTTATTTTTTTAAATTTTGATTCTTTAACAATTTGCTATGGTTTCTTCACTTGTTGATTGGTTTTTGTTGATTTGCATATTATCAGGTTCCAAGCGTTCATCACACAGCAACGCGTACTTCTATGGCTTCTTCAAGAACAAACGAATTGTGCTGTTTGACACTCTGCTGGAAGACTACTCCCCTCTGAACAAGGCTGGAGAGCCACAACCTGAGCAGCCAGAGAGTGATGAGACAGCCAGCGATGCAAAACCCAAACCCAAGGTTGCCTTTCTCAAAAACTTTCATGCCATTTCCCTTATATGAACTCTCAGCAGGCTTTAAAATAGTTTCCAAAATTGTTGCAATGGAAAACTGAAGTTGAAATATTGCCTTGATAGTTGCAGCACCTTACAGTGAGTTGCTCATTGAGACCTTCTTGTCTCAATGACACAAGAAAGCAGCGATGCTCTGATAAGATAACCTGACTTCACATGATTTATTTCAGCTATCGCTGTTTAATAATGTTGTAATGTTCCCTTATACGCTTTCACAGAACAAGAAACAAGGATGCAACAACCTTGAGATCCTTGCAGTTTTGGGTCATGAGCTTGGCCACTGGAAACTTGGCCATACTGTCAAGAATATAGTCATCAGTCAGGTACTGAATTGTCTTTACAAATGTGTCAGTGGTTGTTTTTTTTACTCCCACATTGAACACAAATTACCCTGACTGATTGGAAATGCTGGCATCACTTATACACTTCTGTCTCTGCAGATGAATTCCTTCCTATGTTTCTCTCTGTTTGCTGTTCTGATTGGACGCAAGGAGCTGTTTGTAGCTTTTGGATTCATTGATAACCAGCCCACATTAATAGGCTTGATGATTATCTTCCAGTTCATCTTTTCTCCTTACAATGAGGTGATTATGAGATCAACTGACTTATTAAATTCCATTGTTTTTGCTGGTTTAGATATTTCAGTTTTTCTTTTCTCTTTGCAGCTCCTTTCCTTCTGTCTGACAGTCCTGAGTCGCAGGTTTGAGTTCCAGGCAGATGCCTTTGCACGTAGTATGGGCAAAGCCTCAGAGCTCTACTCTGCTCTAATCAAGCTCAACAAAGACAACTTGGGCTTCCCTGTTGCAGACTGGTTGTTCTCCATGTGGCACTATTCCCATCCTCCTCTCCTCGAGCGCCTCCGAGCACTGGGCAACGTCAAGCAAGACTGACGGGGCTGGAAGGGGGAGCGGCGATCGCTGGCTCCTCCAAAGGGCCTCCGCAGACCTCTCCTGGCCCTGTGATGCACCCTGATCATTTTCTTCCCATCTGTCCCCCACCATCTAGTTTTATCTTATTTTAGCCTTTCCTTTAGTTGCCACGATTTCCATTTAGTTCCCTTTGTTGAAAATTGAAACCAAAACATATCAGCATGAGGCAGCGTAGAAATTGTTGGCCTATACTCTCCATTTCAACACCTATTACGCACTTGCTGGAAGCAACACATCTTTAACATTTTTAAACAAAAAGAAAAAGTCCTAATAGTGACCTGCTTGTTCTTCTGATTGGATTGGTAATTTTTTCTTAGAAATAGTTTACTTTTCCATTAAATCCTTTTTTTATGATTTCAGAAGGTAATAAAGAGCAAACAATGGTAAGGGGAAGCATATTTTCTGGTCTGTAGATGTTAGTGTTGTGATGCTGGCATGACATCCAACTACTGATGATTTTGGAGAATATTTTTGATTAATACTTACCAAACTGGTTAATCCAGCAGTCTATTGTGACTTATTGATTTAGCACGAGCTCAGCTTCATATGTTTTCATGACAATGCTTTTGAGATACACAGGCCTGATCTAGTTCTGTCACCCAAGCTGCATCCTCAGCAGTTTTTTCTGGTGAATCTCAAGAAAACCTGCAAAAATATAATTTGCTCAAATTTTATGTTTTGTTAGAGGAACTATGTAAATGCTTAGTCACCATGACAAAATATGAGTGCCTCTAATCTATTTTGTGCTTAAAATGAACAAAGCAGTTCTTTGAATTTAAAAGAAATTTGAGTTTTTTTTGTTTTGTACAAGAAGTGGGGAAATATTTTATTTTATCTTAAGCTCTTGCTTGCCATCTAGAGTGCAAGCATACCTGTAAATATGTATTTTTGGTGATTAGAGATGTATGAAGTGAAATGTAAAAAATTTGAATGTGGTTTAAAATTTCAAGTTGACACAATGTTTAGTTTTGTCTCGATTTTGGTCTAGTATTGCCTGGCAAGTAAAGTATTTATAGGGGACTTTGGAGAGGGGGTTGACAAGGATCCTCACACATGAGCCAGCGATTGGTTTGTTCAAAGAGGGAGGGTATTCTTATTTTGCTGCGTTGATTAAAATCCTACAAAGCATTTTGTCTGTTTGTCACTTATTTGACTTGTATACGAAATTAACATTAAAGTATTGTTTTATTTGTAATAGGTTAAATCAGGCTGTGCCTTGTCATACTGTGTTTTTCAGAAATACAATTGTTAATTATAAATTCATAACTATTAAAGCCTAGAATTTTGTTGGGCTGTCTTAGCATACCTGTCATGTTACAGCTATCTCATGTCTGCCTGAAACGGATATTTTCTAAATGTATTTGAAAGTTACATTCGTATTTATTGTCACACAATTAGCACAGAAAATTATATAAATGTCAGTGCATTTTTTTTTAATATCCACGTAGACAAGTAGTATTGACTGAACTTTTTTTTCCTTTTTTTTTTTTTTTAAAGAACAAAAGCCTCAGTAGAAGTTTTTACATGTTGGAATTAATAATTCTTTTTATTTCCTATATTTTTGTGTCTAAAAATTTGTTTTAAAAAAATACGCTCTGGAATAAAAATTTAATAAATTAACAGGGTCAGAGTTTACGCATGCGTAAGGTACTGTCAATTTAGACCATACCATTACAGGGAGACTCTTGAGTTTTTATCACTCGTTTCAGATCTCACAACGTATGTAACAACATTTACGGCATTTTTGACATATCACTGAAAAATCTTTAGTATATTTGTGCTTTAAAACAACGTCATATTCATCTCGCCTGTCGTTCATGCAATGGTACGGTCTTATGGCGTAATTAGGTGGACAAGGACAAGCGGCTGTGTGTCAGTGCCGTATTCACATGAAAATCAAACATGGCGAGGTTTTTGAGGCCTAATATCAGGACTTTTGTCACCTCTCAGCTGAGAATGTCATCCGATCAGGTAATATACGTCGCCAAAACACATTACTCCATTAAAATCCGGATGCAAACGGCTGTTGTGTATAACCCATCTGCGCCATTTAGCTTAGTAATATTAAAAGAAGAAACGCCTCGTATCAGTTATAACGTTTTACACATTGGTGTTATTATTACAGTTCTGATGAAGAAAGTCTTCATTCAGAAAATGGGTATTGGTAAGTTTGGATGAAATGATGTTAGTTATTTTGATCCGTTATTTTGATCCTTGGAAGTTTTGTCAAAATTGTCACCCAAAAAACCAGGAAGGATTAAAAGAACTCAACCTATTACGGAGTTGAGAGCGTGGCTGCATTGTTTTAATGCAAAGTTATTCTAGACAGTTCTAAATACCTCAATTATCACTTGGAAAATTACATTTCAATTATATTTCTTGTAGGTATTTATATCTTATCCTCTGTAACGCAACCTCAGTCTTGACCTTCAGTTCGTTTCAGAGTGATATACGTTTTATGTTAGTATAACAGGTGTTAATTAAACTTTGGATAGAAATAAACTCTCAAGATTGTGTGAACTGATATCACCAAAAGTCTACAGGGGGGAAAAATCTCAGTAATGAGTTCTTGTGTTCTCCCGGTTTATTCTCTAAACAAATCTTCTTTGTACTGGTGCCCTGCCCTGTCTCAGTTGGGTGAACTGGGTAAAGGTGCAGGGAAAGGTGGTGGAGGTGGTGGTTCTATCAGAGAGGCAGGTGGAGCCATGGGGAAGAAACAGGCTGCTGAGGAGGAGATGTACTTCAAGTATGTATTAGTTTATTCTACATCAACCAAATAGTGGCTTGAGTATTGATGTCTAATTTTGTTTGATTTTCTCCCATCATCTATCTTCTTGTGTGATCCTGTCTCTCCTGCACATAAGGCGTAAAGAACAGGAGCAGCTGGCAGCACTGAAGCAACACCACCAGGATGAGATTGAACATCATAAAAAGGAAATTGAACGTCTTCAGCGTGAGATTGACCGCCACAAGGGAAAGATCAGGAAACTGAAGCACGACGACTGAATAAAATCTTCATTTTTCTCGACGTCCCAGACGCCTTTAGTAATCACACCAATTGCTATGAGCACTGTATTACCATGCAGGTCATGAATGTGTGGGAGATGTTGCTCTGTAAATGCTTGAAAGTTATTAAAACTGTTCATGAAATTATAATTGTTTCCATGGCATGCTACAGAAGTTGTACAGCGTTGTCAAATTCTTACCTGTTGTGTACTTCATAGTTGGGCTGTTTGTTACTGACAGACTGTCACACTGGAAGCACTAAATTATAGTTAAAAGCAACACACATAATGTAAATGGTGCTGGTATTTCCAAAAGCTATAACAGCTAAGTAACACATCTCAAATCTGAGGATTATCTGCTTTTGATGTGTTTTCTATATATGCTTTTTTTCATTCTATATGCTTTGAGAAGTTATCAATATCAAGAGTGGTTATAAATATATATACATTATAACCTAGTTTCCCAGGAAGTTTGGACATTTTGTGAATTGTAAATGCAAAACTATTGAAATATTTTCAATCCAAAGATATATAGAGAGAGTGATAGAAGTAAAAAGAACATGATTCATTAAATAACATTAATTGGTAACAAATCAGTAGATCTGTGTTTGTCCATTTGTGACCCTTACGCATTGGTCAGGTGGGCCTGATCTGTACTCCCCATGAACCCATACACTGGTTACTTATTTGTGTACCACTTTGGATCAGTGATGGAAGTATCTGTGACATAGCTGTGTCCTATGTCTAATCCAGTTTTTAAACCCAAAGTGGTCCCAGTCATGTTGTCCATTATGAGCCAATGGATTTATCTTTGATGAGTGACCTATTTTGTACCAACACTAGGTGCCAACCCAAGTTTACCTGTATTTTATGGGTTCTGTCCAGTTGATACTAATGCTCTACACAAGAAACTAGCTTTAGGGATTTTACACTCTGTATTCATATAGCCCAGTGTTTCTCAATTCCAGTCCTCAGCCCCCCCTTTCTTGCATGTTTTATAGGCAACCCTACCTTAACACACCTGAATGAAATGAAGAGCTCGTTAACAGGCTGCAAAGAATTTGATGAGGAAGTTCAATAGCCTGACTCAGGTGCTTTGGAGGAGGATCATATCTAAAACATGCAGGGCAGGGGGGCATGTGGACTGGATTTGAGAAACATCTGAGAGCGTAGACATAACCTGAGTACTGTGCGGGACCATCATTAACATGTTGGCAATGTCTGCTTTATAATTTGTCCATCTGTAACCCATAATATTTTATAAGGTGGATCCCATTTGTTTCCATGAACCTATACATTGATTATCTTCTTATGTATCACCTCAGATCCAAAACATCATCGCCATTATGCATTTACTGTTTTTTTGCATCTGACCAAATTATTAAATCCAAACAGGTCCCTCTGCTGTAGTGTCCGTTTTAAATCAATGCATTTATGTCCCAGCTGTGACCCAGCAAGTACCCACAAGATGCACTGTCCTGCAACTTTTACTTGATCCCTTCTCCAATGCCTGATTCAGATGGACCTAATTACCTCATGATAATCATTGTATTAACTTAACCCTCCTTGTGGTGGCGCTAAAACATGATAAATACCCCACGAGGAAGAAGTGAATGTCATCACTTCCGCCAGCCCCTGCCTTTTACCATGAGCAACCCCGTGCATCTTTCTTTTCGCGCATCATGGCGGACCGGTTCAATAAGGTGGGCAGCTGCTGCAGAATCATAATGCTCTATTTGGGGTTTATATTGTCGAAATAAAAGCTGTTTTGGTCAAACATTGGTAGATAACTTTTAGCATACCTGACGTGGTTATTGTGTTGCTACACTTTTATCACCAAGTCGTTGTTTTAAAACATTTCAGGCCGCTCGTCGTAACTGAGTGAACGTGTGTCCATCATGGCAGCTTCCTGACCGAGTCAATGCTTCACAGCCTTGTGAACCCTGTTGTTTTTCCTTATTCCTGCCGCCGAGGCATTGACTGGGAAAGTTACGCCAAGGCTACCAGATCGATTTTATTATATACAAAAGAGCAATGGCATTTAAATCTTTGCTTATTGTTGAAGACATAATGTGTCGTCTTAGCTTACGGTGCTAGCTAACATCTTAAGCGGCGTATGTCCATGTGACGGCTTTAAAAACACAAAACAGCGGTGAAATGGCTTTTTAAGTCCTGGAGAAACTTTTTATTAAAATAAAATGAATGCAACAAGTCAATGAAACATTTAGCCTTATTACCTGCTGTGGCTGTTACCCTAAGATTGTGAGGCAGGCATCGGACTGTAAATTGTTACAAGTGTCTGAATGTAATGTTGAAGTAATTCGTAACGTTATTAATAATGGTAATAAGTAATGTTTCATTAAATCATGCAGGTTCTGCTGCTTGATGGCAGGGGCCACCTACTTGGCCGGCTTTCTGCCATTGTCGCAAAGCAGCTACTTCTGGGTAAGTTTGAAAAGTCTCATCGTGTAGACAAACTGCTCTTCAGTGTTGGATGACATTGAGCATGGAACAGCCTATTTCCAGTGTCTTTAATTATTTAATTATAGGCAAATTTAATAATCTTGTTAAAAAGACAGCACAAAATATCCTTTTTGTATTTTTTTTATCTGTATTCTTAACCCTGGTTTTCTTTTTAGGACACAAAGTTGTGGTTGTAAGATGTGAAGGCATCAACATTTCTGGCAACTTTTACCGTAACAAACGTGAGTTAGAAGTTTTGTTTTGTTTTTTTTGTTTTTTTTTAAAGGTGCTTGTTGTCAATGATGTTTTATCACTATTATTCGAGTTTCACTGACCATGAGAATACCTTACATGCACTACCATCTGAGACATCAGCTTTTTAAATTTTTTTAACACATGGTGTTTTTTATATTGTTTGTGTCTAACTTTATTTTCTACCATCTACACCTTGACAGTGAAGTATCTGGCTTTCCTGCGTAAGAGGATGAACACCAACCCCTCTCGTGGCCCTTACCACTTCAGAGCTCCCAGCAGGATCTTCTGGAGGACAGTCAGAGGTGAGAATTTGGTGTCCCTGAAATTCTAAGGATAACAATAGCTGTATTTTCTGCCTAACTAATGTAAATGTAATTTACCTATTACATTTAACTTATGAACAAATGTAATGAGTACAATGTAATGAATGTATTAATAAAATTCATCAGATGAGAACTAGCTGAATGCCCCATCACAATTGTCTATTGAAGACTAAATGTCTGATAATTAAATTTATCGAAGTATTCTCCGTTACATGGATGTTTTCAGATGCTGTTTTACACAGCAGTGGTTTGACTCATTACAAGTGGATCCTTGTTTAACTGTGATGAATTTTGTCAAAACTGATCATCGTTGATGAACACGACATTACGGATCTGATTGCTGAGCTAAGCAAGGATGTACACTTGTGCTGAGATTGACGTGTTAAAACTAGTCATTTTTAATGCGTTGAACTGAAGAGGAATCTTTTCCAACCAGGCATGCTGCCCCACAAAACCAAGAGAGGTCAGGCTGCACTTGAGAGGCTGAAGGTGTTTGATGGTATTCCCCCTCCCTACGACAAGGTGCCACAACATTTTATCTTTTTAAATCTTTATATATTGGCTGTCTGTGATGATTTCATTTACCCCTCTTGTTTGAACAATGTTATGAAAAGGGATTTCTGACCTTTCTGAGGCATGACATTTTTGTTAATGAAAAGAGATGAAAGTTTCTTCCCTTTCTAAGTTTGTCTTACTTTGCAGAGGAAGCGCATGGTTGTCCCAGCTGCTCTGAAGATTGTGCGTCTGAAGCCCACTCGTAAGGTCAGTCCAACATTTTTGATATTAAAAAAATAATCATGAGATTTGGTAGGTGGAGTATAAAAAGTGGTTATTTCTCAGGGAATTTAAAATAAGGATTTCTGTGCCTGAAAATGAGTTTTTCAAATGTCAGTCAAGCCACTCACTGCAGATAAGTTTAGACTTGATTTGGCTTATGAAGTTCAAACATTTTTTTTCTTTTTTTTTTTTTTCTCCCCCAGTTTGCTCTCCTTGGGCGTTTGGCACATGAGGTCGGCTGGAAGTACCAGGCTATCACCGCCACTCTGGAGGAGAAGAGAAAGGAGAAGGCCAAGCTCCGCTATGCCAAGAAAAAGTCTGTGATCAAGCTGACCAAGCAGGCAGAGAAGAACGTTGAGGGAAAGATTGCAAAATACACAGACGTTCTGAAACAATATGGTGTACTTGTCTGAGCTGGATTATTCCGGCTAATAAATGTTTATAAAAGGTGTGTGGTGTATCTATCCCTTCATATTTTATATTGCTGTAAAGAACATGAATGTCTGAGCTGAGTTGTGATTTAAAGGTGGGGAAATGTGAAGATTTACATGCCTGAGGAACCTGACGGCAAGTCTGTTTTAAGAGGCATGAACTCACTTGTTTTTTCCAGGGTGTGGGAACGTATTTCATAGGCGACTACCTCCATCAAGGCAAGGTTTTATTTTTTTAATTTTATTTTTTTAATTTGGTTCTGGTGGATTGTCTGTTAACAATATGGATGGATTCTGTTGTGATTTTAAAAAAAAAAAAATATATATAAAGGAGCAAGTGATTTGATTTTTCAGGGTGATCTAAATTGCTGCCAGATTCAGGAATTGTTTCCTAATGAAATCATTTTGCCATTAGAGCTTATAACTAAAATGCCAGTAATCCTTGGTGAAAAATGGATAAATTAAAAATGGCACACCAGGCCCTGACAAACATAACATGAAAGTACATCCTGAAAATCACGTCCAGAGAAATCATGTCTGATGGTATTCAGACCTGAAACATGGAACACCAAGTTTTAGTTATCTTTATAAACTCAAGCTTTATAATTGCATGGTTTTTACCATAAATATTTTGAAGAGGTTTTAACATACATGCAGCATTTACAAATGAAATGTATAAATGCACCACACCGGGACAAAATCTCTGCCTGTTTTTTCTGTAACTGGGGACCAGAGCTGCTGAACTTGCCATTTTCTTCTAGCAGCAGAGAGCAGTATTGCACTTTGAGTAAATTTCCTCTGCAGTATCGGTCACAGCAGACCTGTGATGGTTCGAGGTGCACCAAGCCTTGAGCCTGATATCAGCAGGAACAGCTCCCGGCTCCACACAACCCAGAATTGAATTACATGAATGTAGGAGCTGGATGGATGGATCAGCCAAAGCATTTGTCTGATTGCTTAAAGTAGCAGCTTTAATGTTTGCCTAATGCAAACATGCTGCAATCTTTTAAAAGAGTACTTAAAGGATTGCAGCATGTTATTGATGCACATTTCTGTGCTGTCTGTTTCAGCCTGAGGCTGATATATGATAAAGGCTTAAGACAACAGGATACAATGCTGTTTCAACAGACTTTGTAGTTAATGTCATTCTATTGTGGACCATTTTGTATTGCACAGACCTTGGTGATCTCTACAGTATAATTTATTCAGGACAAGTTGAAGTAGAACTTCTGTACTAATATAAATGTATCCCCTGGGAATGAATGGATGGCTTTTAAAGCACTTTTGTTGAGTTTTCTGTGGTTTCTCTACTTAAATTAGGGCATATTGAGGATATTACCACTGTGCTGAGCTGTTCTCTCCACCAATTCATTCACATGTCCTATTAATTATAATGGACATAAAAACGAAAAAGGTTTTGGTTAAAGATGATTGAACTGAATTTTCGCTTGTTTGGAGGATGTTTGATACACACAAGGACCCTCCACTGATCTTACTGGCCTGATAAGACCCAATTGAGTTTTGCATTATGATCGATCTTTGATAGTCTACCTGGGAACACAGGATCATTTTTCTGATATGGGTCATGATAATTCTGAATGATTTTGGCTTTTTTGGACTGACTAGGCTACATGAGCCTAATCCTACTCATCAGAAAGACATGGGTGCAGGTTTGCATTCATTATGTCCCGTGATTTTATTTCTTCTTCTTTGTCACGTGCATTCCCCTGAGGGAATTGTAACATTTCTTTCCTTTGAATATAAAAGAGAATTGGAAAAATGGGGCAGAATCATCTCTCAGGGCTGCTCAGAATCATGTTGTGACCACTGATTGATTTTATGGACCTCTTGAGGGGCCTGTCAGAAATGCCTTTGGTGTCTGGTGCTGGTGGCTCATTAATGATGTTTAAATTAAGCAAACCATTAGAAGTAAAGAGAAAAAGTGCTCTTTGATAGACACAACTTGCAACAACATATCAAAAACAGCTTGATTTCAAGGGGTCACATTGGGAGTTTGGGATCTTTGGTGTTAGATTTATTAATTTATCTGAAATAATATGTCTCATAAAACAGCTTCATAATCTGTGTGCATTTGCAAAATATAACCAAAAGATGTTATTCATATGTTGTTGTGCACAAATAATGTTAGGTGCTTCCACTAAGACCCACATCGTGCTGTGAGTGTAGATGACTACTTTTTATACAGATCTGAGGCTGCCTCCTCCTCCCCTTTTCGCTCCTTTACTTAACATTATAGCACAATGGAACATGTGTGATGAGGATTTCTTTCTCATTTTTAAACAGCATCATGACAGTGCTGTCTATTTCCTGCAGACATATCCTGGACACCCTTTGACAAACCCCCCCTCTCTACACACCTGCCTCTGAACTTGTGATGCCTTTAAATGATTAGCTATGCATGTGTGGGCATTTGAGTCATACAGCATTTTTCATTTTGAGTGACTTCAAACAAGTTGAAATATTGGTTATGTTTCTGATTAAGAGAGATGGCCCGTGGAGGATTTCTTGTATCACCAAAAGTTGGGGAGACAACCTTTACATTCTATGTTTGTACCTTTTCCCTCTCTCCCTCACTAAAACCACAGGTCCTCTAAGCTGTTCCACCGCAGATCGAGGCCAATCTGATGCCTGTCTACCTGAGTCACAGAGGGACGCCATGTCGCTGCTAAACAGACGGCGAAATCACTGTGACGGCACCAAAGATGAGATATTTGGCTGTTGCTGCCTGCAATAGATCATTCTCTAATCACAGCAGCTGATACAGATTGAGAAGACCTGATTGTCTGAAATGGCTCATTCAGGACTGTCCTATTATGTGCTGCAATGACTATAGACCCTGTAATCCCCTTCACACAGCACCCCTGCTGTGGAATCGTGTATGAGGATATAATTTACACTTTAACTTCTGGTTTTGGGATTATAGGATGAAAATGGGCTACTGAATAAACTTTTATCAAATGATTTCAGTGTAGATTTTACAATCCCACCTCTATCTGTATGTATATGGGACCATAGGAACCTCTCTGCGGCTGTCATGTTGCAGGGATGCACCTAAAAGATTAAGCTACTGTCTCCTGATCTCTTATTACTGTGTGAATTCAACACAGCATGAGAGTAATGAGAATGATGGGAAAAAAAAGGCTTTCCTACACGGCAGAATGAGCTGAGAGGTTTGTTAAGCTTCCATTTGATGTCTCTGTAATGTCTTGTTGCCATCGAGTCCGTCTCCAGCTCATGCTGTTGAATCATTTTGAACCAAAGATAGCTTTAAAATCAGATTAGCATAGAGGGGCACATAAAGGAGAACAGCTTGAATGTCTGATTTGTTTGTGATGAAATTGTGGTTTAGGGGAGGCTTGGCGCTTCAGAAGAGATTTGCCCAGTTTGAACCATTTGTTTTTCAAGTTATTACGAAATGAGGACAAATTATTCTTATTCTCAAAGGTAGCTTTAAGAAACAAGACTGAGTTTGGTGTGATACATGAGAGAAAAATCAGAAAAACCAAGACTTCATTCAGTGTGAGCTTGGACATGCAAGAATAGACTCAGAGTCACTTATCATGGTCCTAATGTCGTCAGTGACCTGTTTTGCTTTACGTTACAGGAAAAAACAGAACTTGCACAGTGCGCAGACATGAGTCATGTTGTCATGTTTCAACCATCATTACTTTCAGCAGAAAACAGTTTTGACTGGGAAATATTGTTTTACTTATACAAGTCAAACCTATCAGTCTGACCTTGGCAATAAATGATAAGTTTATGAAGACATAAAGAAAACAGCGACAAAGCCATCGATGCTCACAAGCCTGGAGATTTTGTGCCGTACAAAGACATTTTAATGAAATTTAACACCATTCTTACCCTCCACAGGAAGGATGTGTTCTTTAAGCCAGTTGTTGAGCTGTGATTTATTTTCTTGTGAGAAATAATCTCTTTCTTCTTCTTTTTAGATGCAACTGGTTGACACGTCCACATGTTCTACGTGGGGCCAGTAGGGGCACTTTGACTCCTCTACCAGTTCCAGTCAGACAAGTAGTTTTTATTTTTCTACGTTTTTATTTATCATTAGTTGAGTCAAGAGTAAGTTTTCCAATTTTATTTTTTATATAGGTCAGTTTGTTGGTTTTAGGTAAGGCGAGAGGCCCTAATGTGACGTCCCATTATTAGACTGGTTTGGCATTCTGAACTACTGAACTACTGGATTTATGATCAGGCTGCAAGTAAAAAGGCTTTACTCCATGATTAATATCTGTTCTTAGTTTGCCATATTTGATATGAAAAAACTATATTTTATGTGAAAAAATGGGTAAAATGAAATATTTGTTAAGCAAAGTGCTGGCAGTATTATATGTTGGACTTGTTTTGCTGTATCCAGGCCAGGATAATTTGTCCTGATGTAAATTCTAGATGAAAATACAACATCTGTCCTGGAAGTGGATCATGCCACAGGACAATAACCCAGCGTACACCGCATGGTCTTTGGAAGAGTGGCTGAATTGTATAAAGTTAATACTTTGGTTTAGTTAAGTTAAAATCCTGTTCTGAACCCGATAGAAACTTTAGACAGTTAATGGGAGGAAATGAACACCCAAGACCTGTTGCTGTCTGGAGAATGAGCTAAAATCCTGCTTTTAAGCAGAAATTCAGGGCTGATCTGCAATTACCAAAAACATCTATTTAGTTACGGAGAACGTTGTACAAGTAAATCACACAAGCTACAACTGCAAGTAAAGTATTTGTAATTCACATAAAGTAAGACTGATTCTTTAATACCAAGAGATAACTAACTTAGTAGAATATGCTTATCTTTATCTATTTGTTCCACTTGGGCACATTTGATTAACCTTATAGGCCATGTTAAGGTTTAGATGGTAAAAATGACAAAAAGTTCACAACCAAGTCTTTCTATCTTTCTACCTAATCACAGTACATTAGTAACCCTTGGTTGAGGTTTCCCCCTGTAATGTATGTAAATCCAAACATAGCTTCCTTGTCAGTCCAGTATGCACAACCACACAATTCTGCCTACACAGAGCTGCTCTCATAAGTACATTGCAGCAACGCTCTTTTGCATGATGTACGCTAGGTGTGCAGCAGTAATGCATCCTTATGAACATGAGGTGCAGCAGGGCATGTCTGCACCTTGTTTATATGCACTGACCCTGGGTGTAATTGAAATGATTTAGAGAGTAGTCCAACTCGATTCACTCAGTCAGGCTGAAGTCATTATTTCTTTTTGCACACATGAGTGGCTGTAAAATCTGGACATGAGAGACATCAGTGGTGACGGATTGCTCTAGTGCATTCAGGGTAACAAATTGAATTAAGGATATGAAAATGACCTATCACAGAAGCCTTTATCAACTTCACTTTATTGAAACACTTCTGAGGTATGTACACACAAAATACAAAGATTAGCGTATAACACAAGCAGGAACACACACCCAAGGGTCCTTGAACAACCAAAAAAAAAACCTGCATAGGTTGCAGATGCTCGATACAGCAATTCTTGCTTTCTCATGAGACAAGAGAGCAATTCTTTCCTGTAAAGAAAACAAATTCTTTATTACACAGTGTGTGTGTCCACTGCTACAAACAGAAACATTTTCTCCTTTTTAAACACACCAGTGCGACAGTTTTTAGTTCTTTCCCACAACTAATCAATAACAAGTTAAAGTGAGAGTGCAGCCTGCTGCCTGTGACTGAATGGGGCTGTCCTGACTATGAAGCCAGTCATGTTTAACAATCTGCAGTTATTGCACAACATGACCAAACACACATTGAGTTTATGTTACTTTAATGTACAAGTGAATGAGGAAATATCTTTATAACAACACAAGCTGTTGTCCTAACTGTTCAGATAAAATCTCAGTGATTGTAGCAGAAGAAACTATGATGAAAAAGAATGAACAAAACATAAAAAGATTGAAGTCCTGATCAATAATAGACAAACAATGTCAACATGGGGTCCACTTAGTTTGACTATATATATATATATATATATATATATATATATATATATATATATATATATATATATATATATAAAACACTTAACAAGCAGCATTGCTACTAGATGGAAACTGATGCTGTGTCCCAGTTATTGATGAATTTGCCAATCCTTTTTGTGGATTTGCACATGCATAATAACATAGACTTTTAGGCTATGACGAGCAGGTCAGAGTTTTGGTCAGATGTCTTGACACCTCAGAAGTGTAAGAACCTAATTTTCATTCCATAAAATGTAAATAAACTAATAAAGTGTTACAGAGTTGACAATAATAATAATAAAAAAAAAAAGATATAGAAAGTAAATCTGCACTGGAAATAATTATTGTCATCTTTTTTATTACTACTTAGTTTTGATTTTACTGAGTTTAAAAACAAACAGACAAAATAAAAGCACAATATTTAAAATAGTTTAAATTAATTACACCTTGAAATACCTGTTTCAATGTTTTGCAATGGTATAATAAAGGTTCAGAATAATAAATACGTGACTATGCTTCTGGGATGTTGTGTGAAGACCAAAACATGAAAAGCCCTGCTTATCTGGAGCAATCTCCTGTGGTTGATAGTCTGTACCAAATGCTGCACACCGAACAGAGTAAAAGCTCTGTGGGGGAAAATGGAGACGACTCTATCGACAAAGAGCCACAAAAAGGGCAAATTTAATGTTTACAACACATTCACATGTTCACATGATGGATATTTTGAGATATCGGACTACAGACAGATAAAATCTAAAATAGAGCTGTTTGATAATGCAGTGCATCAGTGGTTTTTTATCGGTGATCATACTGCGGGGCTCCTTCACTGCCTCTGGCAGCAGAGACACTGAATGCATCAAAGGAATGATGAAATCATGAGATTACTGAGGCATTTGACTGACAAATGTATACACCACTGTCAGAAAACTAGGTTTGAGGTCTTTCAACAACCTGACACACACCCTTTAACACAGGGGTGTCAAACTCCAGTCCTCGAGGGCCGGTATCCTGCAAGTTTTTGTTGTCTCCATGCTCCAACACACCTGACCGAAACTGATAAATAGGTTGACAAGGATCTCCTGGATCCATTTGATTTGAATCCGCTGTGTTGGTGCAGGGAAACAACAAAAACCTGCCGGATACTGGCCCTCGAGGACTGGAGTTCAACACCCCTGCTTTAACACAATAGATAACCAAATAAAAGGAAAGTTATCCTCTTTATCAATGAAAGCCGTCTGAGTGATCTGCCAAGAAAAAAAAACAAACTAAAAAAATCATAAAGCCTCCTGCTAACTAAACAACAGAGAAGGAGTGTCAGAAACTACCAGCAGAGACATTGCTTATCAGTAAATTTGTGCATATTATTAAATTAGCTTGGATTTTGAACCAAACTTTATTTAATCTGCATTGGTCTCCTTCTAACTGGGGAAATAAGACCTCAAAAGTTAGTAGTCACATTTTTATATGTAAACAGCGTGTTTGTGTGCTTGACTTGACATTAGCTTAGAGCAGGGGAGCCCAAGTCCAGTCGTCGAGATCTATTATCATGCAACTATAAGATGCATCCTTTCTCCAACACACCTGAAACAAATGGCTGAATCCACTCATCCTCTTGCTATTCAGCTCTGCAGAGGCTGGGTAACGGGCTGTTCATTGGATTCAGATGTGCTGCAGGATAGAAGATCTCCACAACCAGACCTGAGATCTCCCGGTTTAGTACCACATGACTAAACTTTGGTGCTCCCTTATGAAGGCTTATTTGGCATCTGTGTTGCATCCTGTCATCTCTCTCCCCAGTGATTCCAGTTTAACATTTATAAAGGGGCTGATTATGCAAACTGGGATGGACTGGTGACCTGTCCAGGGTATGACCAGCCTCTTGTCTGGTGATTGCTCGGATAGGCTCCAGCTTCTCTGCGAACCTTAATTAGATCAAGTGGTTAAGAAAATGGATGGTCACAACCACCACTGTGAAGTAAGAAGTGTCATACGTCTCTTATGCTTTAAATAGTTTTTTCGTGATAGAATGTTTTCTCCTTTCTTGTAGTTTGAACTGAAAATTTAATTTTCTTAATTACCTTAACCACATCACTTAACTTTGTTTTGATAGTTAATAGGAGTGTATACTTTAGGATAGAATATGGATCACAAGAAGCCACTGGGGTTCCTTAACCTTTTTTTTTTTTTTTTTACAACTATTCAGAAGGATATGCAAAGAAATGTTCCATATGAAGTCATACAAATTAATAAAAGTTAGATGGATACTATCAACTATGATTACAAGAGGCTACTCTGTAGTGAACAGGTTTTGTCCATAGGAGTTCATGCCACTGCAAAAAAAAAGTTTCCCTTCCACTTGCTGGATGAACATTGCAGAGAGCGGCAAGAACAAAGAGACTCTCAGTGGTGCAACTCCAGTTCTAAAGGAGAAGGAGAATTTCTTTAATGAGACCAGATGTGCTCGCAGTTGATGCAAAGAATTCCTTTGTCAGCTCTGTCGTATTGTTAAAGCCGTAGCTGCTTCTTATTTACTGCATCATCTTTTGCCTGATGGTTTCTCTGATAGCCTCTGCTGCCTTGTAAACAATTGTCTTTAGTAAACATAAGTATTTGTGTGTATTCATTTTTTTTTTTACTGTAAATTCACAGGGAGTGTGTAAAAAGGTTAAGTTACATGTAAAGGAAATACCCTGAAACTGCGTTGCATGAACTATGGATAACGGTGTACTTCATGGACTTTAAATCCTTTATGACATGGCACCCTTGCTTAAGGTATGGGACAGATATATATTTTACATGGATTTGACGTTTTTGCCAGAAGCACCTGTCTGGCTCCCTGGTATCTTTCCCAGTCTCTGTCGGAAGGATTAGCATTTTAAAACTGGCATTTAAATGTATGTGGCATGTGTCTGTTCTGCTGCTGAACGGATCTCTGCACAGCATGTAAATCATTATGGTTTTAGATGCACCTTCAAGCACAGAGTCTTTCTCACACAGACACACACACAAAATGGTGTGTCTGTGTGTGATATTCAGAGTGAATTCCATTTTTAATGAGGCAATCGGAACCTTGCACTCTGAGCCGTAAAGTCATACTGCTTCGCCAAATTTCCTATAATGAGGTAAACATCAAGTGAAATTGTTCATGTCAAACAACCAGGGAGAAAATAACTGCATGTACAGTAATTCTTTAGATGTTATGTGTGTTTCACTGGGTCTGAGTGAAAATCAATGAAATTTCAAGCACACATCAGCATTAATCTCGTCCTACTACAAGCTCATTAACATACATGCAAACACTCGGAAGAAAATTCTCTGAGCTAGGTATAGAGCAACTGTAAAGAAACCTTTTATTTCAATTATCCCAAGAGAGCAAAAGTTCAAGAGAGCTACTGCTTTGCTTAAGTGCAGACAGGCCATAACCAATCTTCTGAGGCCAAAAAGAAAAGAAAAAAAAGAAAGAGAAAACATAGTCAGACAGCAGACTCTCATATTAAGAGAGTCCCATATCATTTTGTATGACTTTAAACCAGTTATCCCGGATTATACTTCTAATAATAAGGTTTCCCAGCAGATTATTTGTCCTTGAACAAACTAGCCCTTAAAATGCAATAGTCTGTGTGTCAACAATGAGACCTCCTGTAAGAGACGGAGGCTCTCAAAATAGGACTTCTTACTTCTAATAGGAGGTGTCTCCAAAAATATTTAGGTCTGTGCAGTGCAGAAAACTACATATGTGATGGAACCAGCTACATACATGGCTCAAGACTGCTGGAGATATTTGAAAATGGATGATTTCTGTGTACAATACTTTCTGAAGAGCTTTTACTGGATTGCAGAGAGCTAAATATTAGTTATAAAATACTGTATTAACTGGATTTACTGCAGGATCTTATTGTATTTCAGTTCGGCAGCACGGTGGTGTAGCGGCTGAGTGGAGGTCTGAACAGTGGCCTCTGTGTGAGGTTTCCAGGTTCTCCCATGTATACGTGGGTTCTCTCTGGATACTCTAGATTCCTCCCACACACAAGGCAGGTATGTTATCTTAATTGCTGTGGTTAATTGATCACTTATCATATGTTAGTCGCTTTGGATAAAAGTATCTGCCAAATGACTGTAGAGCTATATTTCTGTATTTGTTAGTTTGAGTTAAATTTATGTCTTGTGTAAATGAAATGAAATCCGATCTCAGATGAATCATTGTGTCACAAGTTTCATGCCATAGTCAAAATTTTCTACTCTTCCTTCACTTTATTCTCATTCATTTGTTCATTCATTTACTTATTTTCTATACTGCTTATTCTAACTTAGGGTCACAAGGAAGCAGGACACACCCTGGACTGGTCACCATCAGTCAATCAAACTTTCTTACTTTGATCTCATAAACTTTATATAAATGGATTAAAATGACCTGTTATGAAACATGAAGTTTGAGTTCAAATATTTAGATGGTTAGGTATTACCCATTTAATGATTTATGGGCTGTGGTTCCTGTTGTGTCAAGTCGACGCCATGCTGGAGAAAAACGACAGCCTTGGGATTTACTGCCATCTCACAATCTACTGTTATGCTTCTACATTTTGGGCACGTGGACAAACATTCCTGTTACATGTTTTCTGCTGAGGGTTTTAATTGTTATTGCCATCAGTTCACAAATAATAGATTTCTGCTATTTATCCTGCCAAACGGGCACATCCACTCTCACTAACTGACCTCATGAGTGTGATGTTTCTGCACTGATGACAGCCAACACTGCCACACAGACTGCTGCATTTTAATCACAGAGTGATGGAATAATGTCGTTGCATGTAGTTTAATGTCATGATCGCTTCTCTGCTGGAACGTTCACCATCTCTTCAAGCTCATCTGCTCCACCTGAACTCCCTGATTGCTCATCACCTTCACCTCCTTCCTGCTCTACGTAAAGCCTATCCTCTGTTTCCCTGCCAGATGGTCAGCAGTTTCTCGTGTTGATAGCCTGCGTTCAGTCTTGTCTCCAGACTCCTGTTATCAACCTTGTTTCCTGGATTTCTTTTTGTCTTGCTTTGCCCTCGTCTGGTCCTTCTTACCCTGTGTTTTGCCTGAACTTTGACCCCCTGCTCAGAACAACCACATATTCTTGCCTTTTCCAACTGGGTAAGTCGCCTGATCTCTGTCTCTTGTTATGACCCATACCTGCATAACTACCATGTTTTTAGATTATGGATTCCAACAGCCTTTTAGGTGCCATTTTAATAAACCTTACTTTATCAAGACCTTCATTGCTTTGTGTCTGTGGCTGAACTTCTGGCTCCTGAAGGATACGTGATTACAGTTTAATTTTATTTGATGAGACATGGAACTACACAGTAGTTCATTGCTGGCAGTACGATGGATCGGTTTCTGTTCATAACTTTCACAATCAGACTGTCCAGGTGCAGCCAGAAGATTGAGAAGATCAGGATAAGATTTCTGCTTTTGCAGATGATCAAGTTCCATTTGCTTAATCAGACTGTGATCTTAAACTCTCGCTGGAACAGTTTGCAGCGGAGTGGGAACGGCTTGAGAGAGGGATCACCGTCTCCAAATCTGAGAACACGGTACTCAAATAGAAATTGGTGGACTCTCCAATCTGGATCTGAATTGGGATCCTGAATCTCAAGTGGAGGAGTTCAGTGGTTATTTGGATTTTGTTCATTAGTGAGGGCAGAATGGAGCAAGAGACTGATGAACATATAGGGGCAATATTTACTGTGATGGGACTGTACATGTCTACAATCATCATACACTTCTCTACAAGGGAAATCTGCTAAAATTGTCTGCAGCTCCTAAGCTAACACTGAGGCATTATTTAGTGGTGCTTAGGTTGTCTTCCATGGCTGGGCGCCAAGGTTCGCCTATAGACTAATCTGAGCAAATACACTTGTGTGTCTGTAATAAGTAATTCTGATGAGACTGATGGTGGAAAAAAACTGAATGCGATGAACACAGATGTTTAATACATGAAGATTGTCCTTGTCTGAGACCTTTCAGTTAACATAGATTTCCATGGGGGAGCGGAAGATGGGGACATTTGACAGAAGTGGGTCAAGGATGTTGATAGAATAGATTTTATTCCCAAGAACAGAAGAAAGGTACGTTTAGGTGAAAACTTGTCAATTCCACACTAAACTCTGCATTTCCATGTTGCTGTCGAGTCTTGAACAAGCCATGTTGTTATTGATAAGGGACGAAGTACTGTTGCGAGTAGAAGACTAATTTGAGAGATTTTATGAAATGTGTCTAGGTATAGACCTGCCATGCAAGAAAAAAAAAAAGGACTTTAGTTCTAAGCTCATTTATTTTTCTACGTGCATCAAATTAGTATGATTTTATTATAAGACTGTTAAATTAAAAACATTAATTAAATACATGTTTTTGTTTTTGAATGAGGAAAAATGTACAAATTTAATTTACAAAACCCGATGAAGTTGTACTTCATGTTGGGCTGAGACATGGAGACAATCTGCTGTTAACAGTGGATGATGCAGTAGTGTTGTTGGCATTGACCACTTAAATCAGACATGTTGGTGACTCTATTCTTTCCACAGGTCATATGAATAATTTGATTCCAGTTTTTAGAAGGTGCCTACAAAACTGGTGTAACCACTGATACATGCTCAAGAGTTATACACACACGTACACACAGGCATGCACCACTTCACTGTCTGCAGGCAGTTGACGCTTATAACTGTCCCACATTGCTGCTGCGTTTATAATAATTCTGTTCTGGTTGGTTGTGATATTTCACTGCTATCAAGTTGTTTACAACTGTCTTAAAACACCACAACAGGTAGAAAATTAAAAATAAAGCCATGGAGACTTTTTGCTGTTTGCAATTTCTTCTGCATCTTCTAAATGTGCTCTTTTATTTGATGTTTTCTGGGTTTCTTCTTCTTCTTCTCTGGTGTGTTTGGTTTCACTAGTTGGATGTCAGCTCAACAATTCAACACAGCTTACGGTAATTTCCAGTGGTATTGCTCTGTTTTCTGAGTCAGTCATTAAAGGGCCTTTATCCTTACCTGCCTCTGAGAATCCACATTCAAATTGCTGACATGAGATTCTTCTGCAGAGTGTTGATGGACTCCGTTAGAGATGGGAGGAAAAACCTGGCCTTTAAAGTGGGGCTAAGAGTAAAGTCACTGACCTTCTATATGAATAAGAGCCAGATGAGGTGGTTGTGGTGACTCGCTGTAGGCTGATGCAGCTGCTGCAACTATCGGAGCTGCTGCCTGTCGCCAGATGAGGAACAGAAGGTAAAATATAAACTCTGTCTAGTGTTATTTTATACTCCTCAGAAGAACACCAAGTTCACCTCTACATCATGAAAACCAAAACCTGGTTTTACCCTGTAGAAGGGTGTTTTGAGTAATTTTGACCCAAAAAAATCTCAGATTTAGAAAACATACAAATTTGAGCAACAGTTTGGGAGATTTTCATCACAATTAAGTAAAACTGTTTACATCTCAAATACACATTTTTTTTTGGTGGACTACCCCTTTAAAGACACACTGTGGTTTTTAAGCTGGCATGTTATCTTCAATTCAGTTCAGCTTTATTTGTATAGCGACATTTGACAACAGTTTAGGACACTTTACAGACACATCAGTTGTGCTGTGCTGATTCTGATAGAAACATTTTATCTGTTTAAAAAGAATGTTTGAACTAATCACATTAAATGGACAGTAAATTATATTTTGTGATCCTATTATAATAAAACAAATGTATCATTCATATTATGGAAATAAAATATGACTGACCAATGAAATGAATAAAAATTACAGAAGAGAGCTTGAATGAAGCCATAAACATGTCACCTCTGTATTTAGGAAGAACCAATACTGAGGTAAACAAAAGGAAGCTCCAGCTGCCATTTCAATATGATTTTTTAAATGCTGCAAGGCACTAAGTCAGTAACTATCCGAACCTGAAGACTTAAGTGGTTTTAATGAGATTAGATCCTGAGACTGCAGGAGAAGATGCATATCACATTATCAAACATGGCTTTCACATTTTAATGAGAAGAGTTTAGCCGCCTTTAAACTGCAAAACACCTGGGATCTATTTTCTCTTCTTATAGAATGAGGAAATAAAAGATGTGTACATTCATAAACCCACAGTTTGTAGTATTCCTAATGAGACTTTAAAGCCTGTTTGCATTTCAAACAAAGCACTGCACTCACCAACATACATGCCTAAGTTGAAAAATTATTTTCCAGAAAAATTTCTAGGCAACTTTTCCTAATTTATAACAATGCTTTAAAAAACTATCAATAAAATCAAAAAGAAAAGAGCCAAGGAAGGGTTCATGGGTTCATGAATAGATCTTAATAAACAGCAATGAAACTCCTGAGTTGGACATTAGGCATTGATTTCCTCTCCTGTAACAGTGTTCAGGGATGTCTCCAGTCATATTTAAACCTCCTTGGACAATTATTGATGATTGTATGAGCAAATAAGTGTCTCTATCCCATGTGCATGCTACAGTGCAATCACTGCTTCTGCATTTTACATGCTCTGGCAGAACCATTAATCATTCCACCACTAAGCACAAAGATTGTCTAGCAATAACATTAAAAAGCATTGACATTCACCTTATGTTCACCTTCATTTATTTTTTATTAAAGTTTGCTTTTATATGTTTGTTTTTCCTCTTGTAATGATCAAACTTTGAGGTATAAAAAGGACAAGTTGAACATCATTCAACATTAATAGCTGACATTTAATGTAAAACCAGAATCACTACCAGTATCTCATCTTTAGATCATTTAGCTGTTGAAGGAAGGTTACATTATACTGGCCTGAGGAAAATCCACATTAGACTTAAGTCTTGGTTAACAGAGAATCCTGCAGACTGTTCTTTAATGAAGGAATCTGTAGCTCATGTAGCGTTCATTAGAACGCGCCATCCTGCTATTTTCCAACTGAAACCCTCCTTTAAAAATGTAACCTAACTAAAGAAAATAAGTTTGTATACAACGTCCTCACTTTTATCCTGGCCTCTGTGTGAGGTTTCCAGGTTCTCAAGAAAACCATCGACATCACTGTTTTAACCTCATGGCGTCCCGTTTTCTTGCTGTTAAAGACAAGTGCCCGTCTTTTACCACATTTTTCTTTTGGAAAGGTCATTTGCCCAATGACTCAATGATGGACTGCATTTACTCTGAGCTGAATTAGGGTCAGTGAGGTCCAGATGAGATCAGGTTGATTGGATAAAACTGTGTGTGCTGTATGAAGCTGGCAGACAGTGTTGATAATTGTTGAGAACTAAAAAAAATCCACCTGTTATCTGTGTGCCTCCACTTTTACAATAATTAAATCATTAAAAAAAAAAAAAAAAAAGAGGATTTCTTTCTCTCAGATGAATTTTCTTTGGCTATTTACAAAGATACTGTTCATACTCAACCTTTGTTATCTCCATTACCATTTTTTTCCTTATGGGTTTATTCATTAACACATCCTCATGTTGACATCTGGATTAATTTTAAAGGTATTTGTTAATCATTTAAATTAATTAATTGTTCATTAAAATGATAAAATCTAAGGCTAAAATTCCAACAATCACATTATCTTTCAGGTTTAGTTACAAAGGCAAAATATATTTGTCCAACCCAAAGCTGAAAAAGATTCATTGGTCTATACCTTGATAAAAACTTACAGTTTTTGCTGGAGTGTAAGTAACATCAGTGCAACTAAGGGAAGGTAAAAATAACAAAATAAATAAAAATGTAATTTTTAGTTGCTGTTCCTTTATGATCTTCTAATCTTTCATGACTTCTCCTTACTACTTCTTACTTTGGCCATGATGGTAGTCCTGTTCTACAGAGAATATAGGTTATGATACAGTGTAGAATTGCACATCTATAAATATAAGCCTTAACTGATAAAAAAAAAAGATGAATTAAGAGGTGAAAAAGTGCAATTACAAATCTGTCAGCACTACAGATAGTGGCATTCAGTACAATGAATTTACAACAGAATTATACAACATTTCAGGGTCAGGGCCATGCTCCAACCTCAGTCAGATAAAGGATCAATTTGTTGAGCAGACTGGATAAAAATGATTGCACTTAACAACAATAAATAGGAGGATGATGAAAGGAATGCATTTTGGTTATTGTGTTAACATGAACAATGTCCCCCTCCACCTCAAGGTGCCTTGGGTTTGGTGAGGGAGTTTTCACATGCATATTTATCACACATATCCACCTTTTCATTATAAAATACATCTATTTGATAGAATGAAGGATGGAATAATTTTCATTGTATTGCATGATATATTCTGTGTGAGCTGTTACAAACTGAATTATTTCTCTGAGAACCACTGACTTGAACTTTTACCTCAGCGTGAACAGCCCCCCCCCCCACACACGCACACACACACACACACACACAGACACACACAGGGATAAGATGATGTTTCCCTGGAAATATTTGAGAATAAATGACTTTTCCTCGTTTTCGTGGCCCAGGCTGTTCCGTCTTATTTCTCTGGAGTTTTCTCTCAGAGCAGGAAGCGCTCACAGAGAGAGAGAGTGGAGAAGAGAAAAGGGGCAGGAGAGAGAGACCACTGAGCCTATTGCCCTCAGAGGTGGAATTAATTATCAAACTCCAAATGCAGTACTTCTGCTTGGTTGTGCATTGCAGGTAGATGCTGGGCAAGTTTCCTTGTGCAAATACTAACCTAGATTCAGAGCTTTTTGCTCTGAGGAAACGACAAATGACTAAAGACAGGAGGCACATGGTGTTTTACATTTAAGTGTGCAGTTATTTCTGACAGTGATGAAAGAAATACTGAAGTAAAAACAGTGAAAGCAGTCTCTAAATTACTCAATTGCAAGAACATAATAAACAGTATGTAATGCAAGCGTTGACAGAGCAGATAATAGCATGCATATTAACATTATGCATGGATAAAATTAAACAGGAGCCAGCTGCTGCTTAGCTTAGCTAGACTAGAAACTAAGAAATACTAGCCTATTTCTGTCCTAATCGGCTGTTTTTAAGTTGATAAACTGGCCAAATATTGTTGTTGGAGTCTATTCTGGTTTCTTGCATTCTTGGATTAAATTTTAAATCTTTGAGCTCTTTATGCTGTAAATCTACTATACCACTAAGTACTCTTTTACAAGGTAAAAACATGTATTAAAAAGGCTTACTGCATGTTTAGCTCTACTTTTGTCAGCTTGATTTAATTTGTAATCACTTTCCACCACAGAAAGTATCCTTTCATGGTGAGGGGTTAAGCTGAACCACGGCTCAGTTAAATACTGCATGCTTTAATGCTTTGCATATCTTTAACAAAATATAGGTTAAAATTGTTCTCAGGCTTAGGCGTGCAAAGTTTTATTTTTCAGTGACTGATTGTAAATGCTCTAATTTGGTTGCTCCTCTCTGACTGTGCCAGCGGCTGTGTTTAAGCATTGACTTTACATGCATGACAGCACACAGAACAATGCAGTACACAAGAGACATAAAACGTCTGGTTCTGGTCCAAACTATGTGTCTGCACTGCTAGCGCCATATGAACCTCTGTTACTCCACAGATCATTAGGGTCAAGCTTGCTTACCACCCCAGGAGTTCAAGCTAAACAAAGAGAATTAGCATTCAGTTTTTAGGCTCCTATATCTGAAACAAATGACCAGAGAGCCTGAAGTCTGATTCAAACCTTAGTTTTTCTAAACTGGGAGAGGAAACTCTTATTTTCGACCGCTTTAATTATGGAGTTTTTACTTTTCTTTTTCTGTTTATAAGTGACTTGTGTGTGTTCTGTTTCTCTCTGTTTTAGCTCGCTTGGTTCTATTTATTTTCCACCATTTTTTTTAGTTCGTTTTGGTCTTCTATTTTAATGGTTTTTCTAATTTTTCTGTTGCACCTTGCTTTTAACAATTTCTTGTAATGCATTATTTTGGAGGTTGTATAATATTTTTTACAGTAGATTATCTTCTTGGCAACTATTTCCTGACTGGTCTGGTATTGGGGGAACAAATAGGAAGTCAAGGAAACCACTGAAAAGTTGTGTTTCGCAGCCCTTTGACCTTCCTGTTCATGCAGGCTTTTGCCTTTGTTTATGATTTAAACAATTCCACCTAAACTGCTGAATTTAAGTGTGCAACTGTGGACAAATGAAATAATTTACAGAGCCACGACTCACAGTGACTAACATGTTTTAATTTAACTTCAGACCATTCAGATGACGATCAGGAAAACGTACTGATATAACTGTATAAACTCATTTGGGGAGGTTTGTGGTTAAACTGGAGGACCAGGACCAGACTGGCAAGATAGACAAATCTTCTTCTATGTTTTTATATCTCTATTATATATATATATATATATATATATATATATATATATATATATATATATATATATATATATATATATATATATATATATATATATATATATATATACATATATATATATATATATATACATATATATATATATATATATATATATATATATATATATATATATATATATATATATATATATATACATATATATATATATATATATATACATATATATATATATATATATATATATATATATATATATATATATATATATATATATATATATATATATATATATATATATATATATATATATATATATATACACTCACACTCTCATGTTTCTTTTGCTCCTTGTTGTTATGGTTTTGTTTTATGTAAAGCACTTTGAGTCTTCTTACGCATGGAATGTGCTATGCAAACAAATTGCCTTTATTTCCACATTAGTTCAAGGTGGTTGCATTGTAAAGAACAAATCAGCAAAACCCTTCTCTGTTTATGGCCTTATCAAGTCATTCCTTGGACCAGTATGATAGCAGGGTGAAATGGAAGGATTGAAGGATAGATTGGGAGAATTTACATATTTTTTCATCATAATCTAACTTAAGATCATCCGACATTATCAGGACATTGGTGGTTTGAGCAATATATCACAGCTAATTCCACAATAGTGGAATTAGCTGTGATAATTCAGTGGTTTATGTTAATCAGACCAATCCCTAGTCATGAAATTAACTAATGAAAACGAAATGACTTGCAGACCTAGATTTTTCTTTGCCTTGCCTCTCACAGGAACAAGACCTGGTTTAATGTAACTTTTATAAAGCTTTGTTAGATGATGTATATTCTCTAAGATAATGTATTTTCCAGATAGAAATTCCATTGGCTACGATGGACTGGCGAGCTGTCCAGCCTTTCGCCCAAAGACTGCTGGGATAGGCTCCAGCTTCCCCGCGATATTTCATCGGACTAAGCGGTTAGGATAATAAATGAATGAATGTATTCCCTTGGAATGACAACATTTTAGGACTGCACACAGGAAGGAAGTAAAGCACAGAAAAGAAACTCCTTGATTAGGATTAATTCTTCAGAACAAATGTCAGACATGTCAAAGTCTTATTATTTTACAATATATGCTAAATATAACATCTACATGTATTGTTCTCTCCTTTAGTGGCAATAATCTTTCCTTAAACATTTTGTTATTAGATTTTCACATTGCAGCTGTCTGACCAATTCATGTGCAGACCAGTGAAAAATGTAATTTATATTTAGTCTAACAAATGATATCAGTCAGATCTGAAAGTGATCACAGTGAGTATAATAACTGGGCATTAAAAAGCTCACCTCTGGTTGGAAAAGAAAAAGAAAAAGCCATGAAGTGAATCCTTTCAGGTTACAAAACATCCTCTTGCTTCCATGCAAACAGACTTTCCAGGACACAGATGAGGCGTCCACGTCTTATGTTATGAAATGCATGCAAACAAATTTTAAAACTCCTCTTGTTTTTTTTTTTGTTTTGTTTTGTTTTTAAAAGAACTACGGAATAGTATTGGGGCCATTGAATTAAAAAAAAAAAAAATGTAATTCTGAGAAAAAGTCAGAATTCTGACTTTAATCTCAGAATTCTGACTTTAATCTCAGAATTCTGACTTTTTTCTCAGAATTATTTTGTTTTTTATTCAGTGGCCCTTATACTCTTCCGTAAAGAACAACCAAAAAACAAAAAAAAAAAACCAAAACAAAAAAACAAACAAACAAAAAGAACAAAGAAGTGCAAAGTTTAGCATACGATTTCATTTGTGCTTTCACAAGTGAGGATTTTGTTAGATCAAGCATTCTTGTGTGACGACTTCATCAGTCCCTGTCTGGTCTGGATGTGGTTACCAAAACAAACTAAGCACTATGATTGTTATTTAAACACAGATTGTGGGTGACAGACAGAAATGAGGCGATAATGCAGGTCTCCTGGGTGGCACTGGCTACAGACAATCAGATTCGATCTAATGTGTGACTAGTTATGTGTCTGAGAAATAAATTTCTATTGTCTTTCCAATTTTCTCTCAAATCAGCACAGTTTAGTGGGAACTGAAGAAAAAGAAGGCAAGTCTGATAGGAATAAGTGTGAAGCGGAAGCAGGGGAACGTGTGCATTTATAAGCCCACAGCAATGAAATATAATTACATATTAGAAAACAAATTTGTATGCTCAAATCTTCCTTCAATGTCTTTCTCCTTACATTGTAAATGAACACAGGAGTAAATTGCATATTTGCACAATCAAATTTCCCATCTTTCCAAAATCCGATTGGCATCCTTTGCCAGTCTCACTTGTCTCATGCATTATGTTATTATATCAGCAGATCTTTTCTTCTGCTGTCAGTCTCTCTTATTAAATTCCTCTGAGACTCCAGTACTCAGCTTCAATGAGCACAAATGCAGGAAAAGTGCCGCATCCAGAAGGTTTCTGTAGAGTAATGATGCCTGAGGTCTAAAAAAGAAAATCTTATGAAGTGTACAATTATATGTTGAATAATAATGTGAGATGGGCACACATGCAAACTAACTTCGGCCTGCTTCTTTCTTCCACCAACATATAAATGAGGTTTTTGTGCAGGTCAAAAATCCTGGTCTTGGGGGCTCCTATGTCAGATTTTATGCTCACCTTAGGAGCTCTTTATTAGATCAATTTGTTGGTAACAAATTTCACAGGAGCTGCTGTGAAATTTTCTGCCAGCAAACAGAAGCATTCCAGGTGGAACACTTAAATGACCATGAAAAGACCCAAGAAGTCCAGAAGATGGAAACCCAGACCGTTGCAACAGACCGCACCACAGCTGTGCTCAGTAAAGCACAAGTCTAAAGATTTAGAGTAGCAAAGCTTTTAAACAGACTGGACTAGAGCAGTCGAGTCTGGCGAGGACTTAAAAACTCTTAATTGCAGCTACAACTCTGTCCCATTTTTTTTTTTTTTTTTTTTTTAGCTAACTTTCCTCTCTTTTTTTTTTTTTTTTTTTTTTTTTACTTCAAGACCGGCAATGGCTCCAGCGGTTGTCCTGTGACCTGTAGGTTGGTGGTTCAAGTCCTGCTCTCTTACACTGCAGTCTCTGAGTATTTTCAAATGGAGCTTTCGGCGCGGTGGTTTGAAACTGATGGTTTGATGTGACAACTCCTCTGGAGGAAGAAGGCAATAGGGGAACTTTATTCGCTTTACATCTGTGTAAAAATGTAAAGTAAAACTTTACATTTATGTAATGTAAAAAAGTCTGATAAGTGAAACATGTACATATGTTATTTAAACCTTCTCACTCTTTCCAGTGAGCAGCTCCTCTGGCCGTGGGCAGATCTTAGCTTGTTTGAGGGGGAGACTGCCACACATCAGATTTATAAGAATGCCAGAAAACCTTTTCCTTGTTGGATGACGCCCTCAGTTGCTTTTTTTTTTTTTTTTTTTGAGCCCTCTAAATAGTAAGGCAGCTGTAAGTTAAGTAGCAAACTATAAAGCCATTTAGTATGATAGATAAGACTAATATCTGCACTGAAGGCTACATGTATATGGAAAGTTGTTATTGTATGGTACCACTAAGGACTTTATTTGTTTCCAATGAAATCTGAATTATTGACCGTTATAATGTAAGGACTCATTCTTTCCCTTCCAGTGAATCCAGTGATTTTATCTTCAGTTTGGATTTTCAGTTACACTATTAAACCCTGGTTGAGAGCAAAATTTGCTGCCTGTTTCATTAAAATCTGTAATTGCATGGGGATTGAACCATGCTGCCTTATCAGGATGTATTAGGGCATAGCCTGCTTTTAACCTTTTCTTACTCTTTTTTTTTCCTCATAAATTTTGTTTTATTTGTGCATGGCAGGTGTAACACTGATCATTTTTACAGTCAAAGCATCATACTGATATAACATATGACCTGAGTCAGAAATGAGTGGGTAGATCTGATGTGTGTGTGTGTGTGTGTGTGTGTGTGTGTGTGTATGTGTGTGTGTAAAGATCTGACTTTTTGCTTGGACGCAAGACCAGCATATTTATATTAGCCTCCATACGCTGGTCTCCTGAAGATCCGAAATGGCAACCCCATCCTGACTGATGGATTTTTCTTTGTTGTGCTTTTACAATTTGTACAGCACTTTGTGTACATTTTATTGTGTGAAAAGTGCTTTATAAAAAAAAATAGTTTGATTTGATATTTAGCTTGACAATGTGTGAAGGAGTGGGAGTGAGACCAACAGGGAGAATGTATGGTGCTTTGGGGATCAAAGAAGGCTTTAATCATCTGTGCTATCAGCAGTGAGGTGAGGAATCTTCTGAGAGCCTTGACTAGAAACATTGTTTATTTCAACAAACAAAAAGATGATGAAAGAAGCAGGTAATCATACTGTCAATGTTTGCATCTGACCTTTTAACCTTAACAATCTTAAAATCACAGACTGTACATGCAGAAGCTGCTGAAGGAACAGAGTCTTGCTCCTTTACCTGTATTGTAACTTATCAGTGTATTAGGGGGCAATCGTCATTGTCAATTTCAGGTTAAATTAATAAAAATCACTTTCCCAAAAAATGTGAATGGACTTTTAAACCTTCTGACGAAAAGATGACTATATGCTGCAGGGAGGGAAGGGATGGAACCCCCCCCCCCCAAAAAAAAAACGATTTACTGTTTAGATGTTTGGTTTTGTTAGATTTGCTGTCACCTGCAACTTTAAGAGACAGAAGTAAGACAAAAGCAGGGGTGGACTGGGACAAAGCACTGGTCCTGGCATTTTTAACACAGCTTCATGAACAACACATCTCCTTAATACCACCAAACCCATGCAGTGGGTTAGTGGGATCAATGTGAGTAGACATGGAAAATACTTCCAAGCAGTTGAATTTCTTATGAAAATAAAGATCTATCACTATGCTGGAATACAGATGTTTATTTGTTAATAAAACAAACATCTATACTCCAGCAGAATGGGAGCAACATTCATCCTACTTTGTGCTTGGCGGAGAAAAAAAACAGAAGCATCATGAGAAATGATGGACTTTCAATCAGAGGATTTAGTTCAGGAAGACATAATAGAACTAAATTTGAGACTGTGCTGTTTTAACCAGTGAACACAACCAGTTGAACAGTCATCATAACCAGTTCACAACTTAATAAGCAGTTAACCAGCCTTTCCCGCTGCTGGAAGCTCTGACTTCATAGCATCACCAAAGTAACAGGAAAACTAATTAACGAATAAAACAGCTGTTTTATTGACGCGTTTCATCACTTCATCAAAACTTTGTAAAAAGCCAGCATGCTCGCCAATAATTGGCTCAAATGGATCAGAGTTACTGGCTTTTTACCACAACAGTACCTCAGCGATGTGAAAGCAGTGCAGCTTTTATCATCACCATCCATGGTGGCTGACGAAGGTTCTGCTGTTTTCTAACTCTCTATCGTTTCTGGATGATCAACAGTGTCTTTTTGTTATTTTTTTTAAACCATACAGTTTCTCTGAGCCTCCTCTCCATTTTCCTCTCCTCAGTTCTGACAGGTTGCTGCATCCACCGTACAGAGCCAGAAGGGGTTTAAAGCATCTGATTGGCTCAGCCTGGTATACCAAAAGAAAAGAACCAGTGTTTTATGGGCCGGCGGTCAGGAAAGAAAGCACTAAGCTTAGTCTGACTATTTGGACGAACACATTCCACAGATACAGGGTTCAGTTTGGCTGCAGGCTACTGAGTTTTGTGGACCAGCAGACCAATAAATAAACTATGCTGGCTCAAAAAACATGATGGCTGACCGGGATTGCCGGTTGTGCCAGGTGGCCAGTCTGTCCCTGGAGAGAAGTTAGGCTCTTTAGACAAACATAAATGTTTCTAGCATGTTGCCATAGTTTCACAGTTGTGTCAGTAGAGTGTGAAAATAAATAAATGTTTATACTGGGGAAAGATCTTTCTGTAAGCTTTCATAAACCACATGGATTTCAACTGGAAAGAACTGAAGACTACTTTAAAATATTTTAATTAAAGCAGTATTCTTTAAATTTAAAACACAATATCTCCCTCCCAAAAAACAATAGAAAACAAAACTCCCAAAAAAAAAACAAAAAAAAAAAACAAACTCCAAAAAGGAACAAGAAACAAAACAAAACATCAGTCGGAAAAAAATACAGGATTCACTCAGTCCTTGACTGACAGGCTCTATGTTGGCGTGGATAGGAGCAGGAGGTCGGGCAAGTTGTTGCTCATCATCTATCTGCTGTTATAGAGCCTGGTTCAACCTCAACTGCCTGTCAGATTATACATTCAGTTATTCAGGCTTATTCAGAACTTTTTGGACTTTGCAGCTCTCAAGTGTACCCATTGCCAGTCTTTTTCCTTTTATATCTGGGGATTTACCTTTTCTATCTCTCCCCCGTACCTGAAATGTCTCTGAGGGCTATGCAACAATATAAGTTACGAGGCAGCTGAAAAAAAAAAAAAAAAGAGAAGAAAAGTGTGTGTGTGCATATAAGAATATCTGCATTTGCCAGGAAAGTAAGTAATAAGCTTGCTTCTGTGGTTTGGCTGTGTGAACGGGTTAATGTATGGCAGCATTCTTGTGATAGAACATCTTTATTTAAGCAGAAAATGAGTTAAGCCAGAAGTGTGACAAGATGATAAGAAGAAATTCAGACGTTTAATCATGACAGCTGACGCTCGTCTGCAAATGAAAACATCTCAAATGACTTTCTTGTCTGTGACATTCTTATTAACACTCCTCTGCTCTTTCCCCCTCTCTTTCATCATCCTCTTTTTTCCCCTGTTACTTGCTTTGTATAAGAAATATCTTTGGAAATGGAAGGAACAGAAAGCAAGAATTCCTGTAGCAAAACTACTTGCTCCTAAAATACATCACAATCTAGGGTGATTGTACATACAGGATGGACTTCAAGCAAATACTGAAGCTATAGCAGATAATTAGCTTGAATCAATAAGCAAAAAATAGATTGCTTTGATGCACACAGAAAATAAGCAAAGGGATCTTGGAAATTTTATGAAAGTAAACAATTTCCCCCCATTTTTTAAATTACCTTTATATCTAATGTATGTATAATTTTCCCATTGGCACAATGATGCATTTGTAATTGTTGCTTTAAAAACAAGGGGGCCCATAAATGTGCAGCAAAAGTGAAACTCCTGGTGATTTCCACAAAAAGCTAAAATAAATGATGAATGGAGTCTCCACTAAAGCAGAAATAGCTCAAGTTAACAAGTGAACTGAAATGTTGAGAAGCCAAGAAATGCTCGTGCTGCACCTTCCTTGCTCTTTTTCTCATTGATTACTTTCTACTGAGGTTTGACAAATGATTTGCAGGATGACTTGAGCTGTGTATCGGTGCGTGACTTGGAATGTCGAAAGACCCACTGTGAGCCGTTCTCACTTTCGGCATTAAAATTCCCAAGTGAAGCTGGTGTCTGTCTTTCAGAGACTACAACTCTGGTAAGGTAGTCACAACATTAGACTGGAAAGAGTGGAAGAAAAGCAAAATATGCTTCTAAATCTCATATTTCACCTCTTGTTTAGCATAAAGTTGGAAATATAATTGTATAAGTTGTTATATTTTTATATTGGCAAGTTAAAAATGACACTTTCCTGGTTTTGTAAATGCAGTAATTAAAAAGAACAACAACAAAGACTAAGAAAATGTATGAGCTCAAAGCTAATTTTGAAAACTGAAGATTTATTTCCCCTATTGGCTTGCAGGCTCAGGAAATATCAAGAAATGAGTATGTCTTAAAATGCAAAATATGTCCTCCCTGCCTGAAAGCAAAGAAGGACATGCATCATGAAAGAGAAGACACGGTTAAATTCGAGCAGCTGTTTTTGTGCCAAAATTGAGTATATTTTTCTCTGCGGGACATAGCTTACAACATGTCTGCACAGAAAATGGGTAAATAAAAGCCTTTATAACCTTGCTCAAATCTATTATATGTGACAGGCTCAGTCAGCAGGATACACAATGAAATCCTGTGAGCCTTCAGGTGTTTTGACATCGCTAGTTCTGCACTTGCTGGATCTGTGTAGCTGAGGGAGTAGTTAAGACTCAAGATGCCAATACAATGTACCTTCAGTGTGCAGGTGGCTGATGAGTGTGAGGGGGTTTTATATCCTCATGCATCTCATTTAGTGAGCACGCAGGGGGAACATAAACCCAATCAGCAAACAATCAGAAGAGAACAGTGATTTGTTGGCCAACAGTGTCTGCAGCACAACCCGGTTCTCTGAAATGGCACTACTAACAACTAAGTGAGCAATAGTTGTCTGGCTTTGTGCTTTTAGTAATATAAAACTGCTAAAAGAAAGCTTACATAGTTCAAATCTGATGCAGCTTTGTAGTCGTCAATTGATCATGCAAAGCCAAAACTGATGCAACCACCTATCTAAGTTTGGTCTTTTGCTTCTTTAGTCATGAGACTCCTGCTGTTACAGTGCTTTGTAATCAAGAATAAAGTATCTCATCTTATAGACCTACATCACCCAATTCAGCCATTATCACTTTACTGCATGGACATTTTTAGTGTATATCAGCCTATTTGTAAAGGACAGCAGAGCTTCATTCAGGTCCAGTTGGACATTATCATCTATTCACACTGCCAATTAGCTGCACCAATGCAGAAAGAATCCAGATCCTGTCTGACAGATACAACAATGTGTCTTTCTGGAGTAACATGAATGAATGGCATTTAAACTGGGACTTTTTAAATGTATGAGTGAAACAACAAAGAAAGCTTCCCAATGGATGTTAACAAATGAGATTATTGACTGAAAAAGCTAAACGTAATGTTTTTTAGCCATCTTATCAAGTCTTACATTCCCTTAGGTCTGAAGGAATTTATTCTTGATATTTACTGTTTTATTCATGATTTGTCATTTGTATTATTGTATTAATTAGTTTCTATTTGTACATGTGCGGTAAGTGTTCGCAAACGTAATTTGAGTCTTTCTTCACAGTGAAAGGTGCAAATTCCTGTGCAGCACAAACTGAGATATGGTGGACTGGAAATACTTAGTTTTTTAAATAAACTTCATTGAAAAAAACTTCCTTTTTTCGGCTCAACCAGCTCCACTCCCTTCTATCTGAAGACTGTCAAGTTTTCCAACACGCAGTTTTATTCTATTGGGCTCCTCAGTCCTGCCTCTCTTCTCCCTCGCTTCCTTCTACTTTTTGCTCCTAGGTACACCAGCTGCAGGGATGGAGAAAGCTGAGGGAGGGAGGAGATCAGATCAACCAACATTTTTGTACTTTCTGTAAAATGGTTCACTTGACATTAATTTGGGGTTCAGACTTCAGGCTGCCTGAGCTGACCCACTTCTGTCTGCAACAGAATCTGAACCTGGATCTATATTGTGCACTTCTCATTTTGTAGATAAATATTTAAACTTTATACATGAGTGTGTGAGTACTAATGTCCTAGGCAAAAGAACTGACCAAGGTGGAAGCAATTTCTCAATAGGTCTCACAACATAGCTGCTGTGGTTGCTATGGATGCTGCTAAGCGTACAGCATGTTCCAGTCCTGTACTGAACTGTCTGCTGTCAATGGGCTGTGTTCTGTTTCAAATCACCACTAGACGGGAATATGGAGATTTATAGGTTTTGCATATGTCATTTTCGTATTGGATTTCCACAAATATGTGGCAGAACTTTTTGAATCGAACCTCATTTAAATAAATATGGCAGGTATGTTTTTTTTTTTTTCTAATTAGCAATGACATCCACTTGAATATGACAGCACTTGAATATTTTGGGCTGATTTTTTAAAAATTTTTTTTATAGCAAAATGAAAAATGGAATCACAATGACCTACAGAGAAAGTGAAAGGTTAAAACATGTTTGTGTACATTAAAATTTTCCACCCTTACCATTAAAAAATTATGAATAAAAAGATGAATATGGTATTCATAGATCCCTTCTTTCTTTAAATAATGCTAACCTATTCATTTGCATTATTTGTTGTTGGGTTATATCATACTGGTGTCACTGGTTGTAGTTTTAACCTGAATAGGCTAGCAAATTCATAAAAAAGGGTTTAGTAATTATTTGTATTTTTTTAACGTATTAGGTGATATCGGCATGTAACATACTTAATGTGTACATAAATTTAAGGAAAAACATTAGCAGACAAGACGAGAAACATTTTGGGTAAACAAACAGTTTGGCTACTTTAAGAAAAAAAATAGACAAGCATACAAAATTTTGCAGAAATGCAATCTTCCACCACTAAATAACTTAAGGATGACAGGTTGGCAACAGTGTTATGTTTGTGAACATTAAATATTTGTAAGCACTTAACAAAGCACTGTGCACAAAACGACAGGTTGCAGGAATTGATTAAACTATTGTTTGCATGCCAGCCATTAAATGATCGTATTTGGCACACAAATAAAAATAATAATGAAGTTTGCAGCAATAACTAAATGGTTTAAACAGGGGTAGGCAACTTCGGTCCTCGGGTGCCTTAAGTCCTGCAAATATTAGGAGTTTCTCTGCTGCAGCACACCTGGCACACATCAGACCTAATTGCCAGACTTGTGCAGAGCTTCACATCAAACTCCACAAGTCTGCTAATAAGCCATTGATTTGAATAAGGTGTGTTGCAGCAGGGAAACTCCTAACATTTGCAGGACTGCGGCACCCGAGGACCAGAGTTGCCTACCCCTGGCTGAAAATAAAGCTTTTGTTTGTGTCATCATTTTTGTTTAAACTGTTCAACGATATATTTGTGTTTTTTTTTATAATTGTTTTGTTTTGATTGATAGTTTTATTTTTTTTAAATCAAGATATTTTTAAAGATCACATGGGGGTTTGTGCCTTGGGCTGGTTCTGGCGATATACTGTAGTAATCAACTTTTAAGCAGACAAATATCAGGATAAAAACACGTCAAATATTTAGTCTGACATGATGGATTCTCTTGTGATCTTGATATTGGGAATTTCACAAAATCCATTTGCTTTCACACAGCAACCCAGTAATCAGATTTGATGTCATCTTTCAAATCTTTTAATTATTAGTTATATTTGTATGTGTGAGCCAAAGTTGGTAAGGCTGACACACAGCTCAGGTTACAAGATCTTATCAGTATACTGGTGTCTACATGCACTTGGTTTACTAATGCAACAATGTACAAAAGGTGGGTTAAAATGTGTTTAACTGAGCTCTGTTACATATTTTGCTAAAATATATATTGCAAACAGAAGAGCCAATTTAGCATGTTGGTACCTCAGTAGGATTGTTACTATCGGAACCAATTCGCAGTCAGTTTTCAAGCTTTTATGTTTGGATCTGAAAAGTAAAAATGACTGGTCTTTCTCTCTTCCCTCTAAAATATAAACCAGTCTGAGATTCTCTTCTTGACCTTTTTAACGGCTTTACTGGTGCAGTGAGTTGAGAGTGGCAGCAGTGCAGACAAAGAAAGAATGTATAGTCTTTCTCTCTGCTGTTTAAAGTTCTAGATTTGTCTGCAGACAAACACCAAGTTATGTGGACTTGTATCTCAATGAATAGGAGAGGTTGGTGTCATTTCTGTTTTGCATAAATCCACAAGGGACAATCAAAACAAAGTTTGATTAAAAGTGTCTCAAAACAAACTAAACTTCATTTGGAAGGTTTATTTATCTTCCATAAGCTTCTGAATAGCTAATAGTGAAAGGAAAATTGCTGGCAGAAGTACGTTTGACGTGAGAAGAATCAGAACTCTCCATCAGAATGATGAAGAAGAAAATGAAAAGAAACACAAGGAAAAATAGAACAGAAATGAAGACTTTTTGATGCTGACCCCATCAAAGAGTGCAGTTTAGTCATTCACCAGAGAGCCTTAAGTCTTCCTTAAACCTTGCATTAACATCTGTCTTGAATAGTCCTCTCACAAGTGGGCAAGTTTAAGTGCAGGAGTGAATGCATTCATGATGAAATAAGATCCAATCAGTTCCACATCCAGATATATTCTGGCCTGGGTTGCATGAAGATGCTATCTTGTGAATGTAAATATGTCCTCAAATATCGCTCCAAGATTTTCTGCATAAAACACGACCAAGGATTTATTATGTTTGTACATTTGTATATTTGTAACTTATTTTCCAGAAAAGCATGTAAGAAAGCTTTCTAGCATACAAAATAACATCAACAGCAATACTACTACTACTACTACTACTACTACTACTACTACTACTACTACTACTACTACCTTAGTTATTATTATTATTATTATTCTTTGGCTTTTAGCCTGGTGTGAGACTGCCTAAACTGTTTTAGAAGCATGATCAATTATTTTATTGTATTATTTATCTTTTTTTAAAATGGTTTTTATTTTCTTGTTACTTTAGCTGATTATGCACAGAATTTTGTTTCAACTGTGGTTGTTTTGGGAGTTTTATAAATAAAGATGAGTTAATAATAATAATAATAATAATAATAATAATAATAATAATAATAACGATAAACCTGTAATTTCTTATATAATTTGAATGTAGATGTGGGCTTAACTGATTGTCTGTGTCATTATAGAGCAGCACTATTTAACGTTTGTTTAACGTTATGTTACATCAGCATTACTTTTCAACAACTGTAAATTATTTGGGAAATGATAATTATTATATTAGCTATGAGTTGCGGAAGTTTTTCAGAGGAATCTGAAACAATCTTGCTGAAGCCACTCTACAGTCTGTAGTAGGTGCATTTTATTCTCTTCGTTTAATGTCACTGATTTACACAACAAACGTCCACACACTTTCTGTCCATCTGCCATGCCACTTTTACCCACTTTTCTGAGTAGCATTGAACTTTGCACCCCATAAGAATCCCTCCCACTTCTCCACACTGTAAATGGACAACATAAATACACAACTCCATAATGTATCCCTAAAAAGCAAACAAACAAACCAAAAGACAAATAAAACCCAAACCTTACTTAAAAAGAAAATATAGATATTTCTAACAAAGTGAGGTTTGAGGCTTTACAGTTCACAATGAGAAAAAGGCCAGGATAAAATTTCTCTTTGTATTTTTCTGTTTGTTTTGGATGAGAATAATCAGAATAAATGTTTATTAGCGAATGATTGAGATATACGTTGATAACACAACAACAATGAATTGGTCAAAATTTGAAACAGTAGTGTAAAAAAACCCTGTGTACATTAGTTTTGTCATCCGATTGATCCAAACTCAGGCGCTTTGATTAAATCAAAAGGCTCCTGCGATTTTATAACAAAGATTGAAAAGCACTATTTCTAGATTCAATCTCCTTGTGAACTGCGGCCACATCAACTTGACTGAATGGTATCAAGTTTAAAAGAACAATTTTTTCCACAGGCTTAAAGGATAAATCCACCATTTTAAAACAGTCACTCTCCACAGCGCTTTCATTTCTCCAGATTTTCCTAAAGTGAATTAACACAGCCCCTTGTTTATACGTGAGGAGGATATAGAGCAGCCAGCATTTGTGTTTCAGTGATTGCATCAGTCTCATGTGGGGCTTCAAAGTGCAAGGTCTGGGTACAAATGCGCTCATGGCTTATGTAGACAATCTGACCAATATAAAGCTGATTACAAAATTGTTTTGAAATCGTTGGAAGCTCACAATTTAATGATTGAAGATAACTTCCATCTGGATGTGACAGTAAGCCAAAAATGGACATTTTGGGGTTTAAAATGACTTTGTTAAAAGAGCTTATTGTGTTAGAATAATTTACAATTCATCAAAAGTTGCAGTCATAGCAGCAAACCTCCACTGTGCATTTACGTTTCCATTTAGAAACTCCTGCTCTCCATTGCATTGTTCACTGAATAATTGATTAGGTGGCAGCAGAAAGTGTTGACGGAGGTTATCACTTTGTCTTGTGTAAGGAATTAAAGTGTGCTGTGGAGACTCATCAGCTGTGAAAGGCAAAAGGAATGTGATCCCAAAGAAGCAATAAGTGTAACATTGTACAGAGTCTTTGTTCATATTTCATGATTTGGAATAAAAAGTGCCCTGGTCATGTATTTTAGACTTGTAAACCCCCCCATCAGACCTTCTCCAAAATTTCTGTGTACTTTAATTCTTCAGACCAATTTTCACTATTATTCAGCTGTCAAATTCACACATTTTGAGGTTAAAACATAAAGAAGCTTTGAGATTTGAGAAGGAGCAAGAAGAAAAGTGCAGAGTGACATGAACGTTCTGCTGCTGTGATCATGGTGAATTGCTGGATTAATCCTGCCGGGAGTCGTGTGTGTGTGTGTGTGTGTGTGTGTGTGTGTGTGTGCAATTTTTTCACCCTGAGGCAGAGATTATTTTCAGTTTTCAGCTCTCTTGCTCACTTAGCTGACTGACTCCATTGTTAATGTACTATACTGTGCTTGTTACTGAGGTACTTCATCAGCAGGAACACCGGTAAAATAAAACCTTACAGAAAATCTGGATTTGCATGATGTAAACGGTGAACTTTGTGACAGTAAGGGAGGTCAGTATTTGGTTGATATTAAGATTACAGTTTAAAAATAAAGATGTGCAGTATTCTAAATGATTATATTGAAGGCATATAAATACAGATATTGTATATTCAGTCACATTTGTTGCTAGACATACTGGTCTCAGCCATATTCCATTGCTACCATTTAAGGATGTGCACAACCAAATAAAGTAAGGAAGCCATTTATCTCTATGCACATGCAAATAAAAGCAATTTGTAATTCCAATTATTACAATTATGGTCCAAAATCCTATTTTGTATGAAATGTTGCACTTCCAACCTACACATTTAATAACGGGTTGCGCAAAAAGTAGGCATTTTGGGTTTATGCAGGTAATGGTTGGGAAGATCTGCAACATGAGCTGTGATTCAGAAAACTCTGCAGCCTAAGTTCCAACAAAACTAGTTGTCCTTCATGCTGTTCTGCTTCAGTGCTGATGTTTCATGTTGGGCTTAGTTTCCAAATATTATTGTAAATTGTGGGAAAAAATATGAGAGTAGCCAAACCAACCTGCTGCATCTTATTCAGTCTGTTCTTAGACAGAAAGAGGGTCGAAGTATTTGGATATGTGTGGAAAAAGGTTTGGGTGGGATGATGCTTTACTTAGGCAGTAACTCTAGCGGGCAAATGGGATAATCAATAAAAGATTCACAAAGTCTGTGCTGCATGATTTGAACTCATGCATGATTTACAATAAAGTGAGTTTACATTGGATTGTCTTTTGCTTCTTTGCAGAAGCACGTTAGTACTTTTGTTTTGTGAGAAGGTGAGCGACTGAAATTGCAGTGAAAGCTTTTCAGCTGCTTTGCAAACTCCACTAAGATCGATAGGGAGATAAGCCATGGACTTAACATCTTTCCCAGCATCCCTAGCTTTGTTCCCATTTTAAAGCAACTTTCTAAGTGCTTCTTACTTAGACTGATTTAGGATCACATAAATAACTCTGGATGTCTGAAATGTCTGCTCGTATTCTTATGTTTTTCCAGAAGATTTTTGTCTTGAGACAAAGATGTACCCATGAAGCGTCTTCCAGCAAGTACCATAGACCAGTATTTGTTAGTATATTTATAGCAGGTTTATACTCTCCACATCCTTCTCATCTATACTTTATCACAAAGGTCATACAATAGTCATAGGATCACACCTACACCATTATGGTGAGCTTTTTGGAGGGGGCAGGGTCAATTTTATGCTATCCTTTTTAATTCTGTGTGAGGTTATTAAAATTGACCATTTTCTGTTGTTTTTTTCTTTGTGCTATATAGACTACAGACAAATATTTTCCTTATTAGTTTATTTGGACTTTTTGTCCACTTTAAAGAAAAGTGTAACAGTCAGAAGATACTTTCAGCTCTTTTAACATAAAAATATATAAGCACAATTCCAATAAATTTGTGGCATTGCGTAAAACAAAAGTAAAAACAGAAAACAATTGTTTCCAACATGCTCCCTGTATCAAATCCAAAGAATGAGAGTATTAAAAAAACACAACAAAGTTGATCAATTTGAAAATTGACTATCCTGTGTTTGCAGTATGTTCAACTGATTATACAGTGATGTGAAACAGGGAATATGCAGGCATATAGAGTATACACACTTATTTTTCAGTCAGCATGAGTATACCCACTTCTAAATCCCCTGTAATGCTGCTTTCACAATTACAAAAGTCCCTAAACATGTACCTACATCACCTAGCAGCTCAATTAACTGGTGTAGTTAGCCATCAGTTGCATTAACTTTTGGCCTGAACACAGAAAAATATATATATTTATATATAAAAATATATGTATATATGTCTATGAGCCTGTCTATCACTAGTTTGTGTGCTAGTATTGGTTTAGTCATTTCATAACTCCTCCTCCCTGACACAGAAGAGCAGAAATTTTGCGACAATGAGCAAATATACTGATAATTTTTTGGAGTTAACTAAATAGAGTAGTCTTACATGTCACTCTTTCTGAAACGGCTTTTCTTTTTAGCTTCTTACTTTTTCTTTTAAAAAAAAGGACAAAAAATTGAGAGTATAGCGACTTCTTGTGGAACCACTACACCACTGTGAAGACAGGTTAAAAAGGATTTGCAAATCATTGTATTCTGTTTATATTTCTGTTTTACACAGCGTCCCATTTTGAATTGGGGTTGCAGGAGAGTCTCAGACTTTCATTAATTACTTAGCATAACAGAGTGCTGGCCTACTCAAGGCTCTTTTAAACATGCCTGAAGAGAAAGTTTCCTGTGCTTCCTCTAACTCCTGAAGCTTTTTTTTTTTTTTTTTTAACCTTTAAAGACCGGTAGAGTTGGAGTATTATCTAGCTGTCATTGGGCAGCTGAGACTCAGAGAAAACAAAACTCATGTCCAGTCCAGATGTTTCCTATCCAAGGCCATACCATTTCTTTTTAATGGGGAGGATACTGAATAAATGAAACTTTTCTTTTTGCATAAAACTATTATTCCATCACAGCTGTGCTGGTTTCTGAAGCTTTCTTTGTTTTTGTGTTGTCGTCAACCGTTCAGATTTTCATTTCAGTGCGAATCTTTTGCTCCTGGCTGCTCAAGTTAGTTAAACCATTATTCATCAGATTTTAATCTCTTTTTATTCATTATATGCCAAAAAAAACAAAAAAAAAAACAAAAAAAAAAAAAACAAGCAGAGAAACACATTTGGTTAAATTTTTGATGTATAAATACATCTGTAGGTAATTTAATTCAGTTATTCTGATAGCCTTCAGTTGTTATTTAAATTAGCTGATTAAATCAGAGACCTCCAAACATTACATGTAAAATCTTTTTTTTCCCCCCCCAAACCTCAGGTTTCCAACCTATCTTCATATCCTGTTGTCTCATTTTCAATCATTACATCAAGACAGACGGCTTGAGGCCAGAACCGTATGGTCTCAGCTACAGCTTGGGAAGGAGGAATAGCTTAAGGTGTTTGCGTTTAGTGTTCAGATGTGTTAAAGTTACACATGGTGAGCAAATTAAATGGTGTAATAAATGTTGCATGTTCACTTCAAATGATTTTTTGAAGTGAAAAACAAAAAACAGAGATCTGGAAAGCCTACAGTTTGGTGATAACAGTACAATGCTCACCGGCAGTATCCAGGGTCTAGGTCATTTCTATGCCATTCAGCTTTTCTGTACATGTAATGATTTCTGTCTTGTGGATCTTCAAAGTTCAGATCAGAATTGACAGCTAGAACTGACATTTTACTGGCTCCATGGAGCAACAATTTCTGTGGACATGATTGAGGTGGTGATGGTTACAGCACCATTTGTTACAAGTGAAGCACTTAATACTTCTTACTATCATTAGTCCCCATATTGGTTGGGAATGGGTGAAAGAAGTAACTGGTGTTAAGGACGAAAAAAGTGGACCTTTAAAAAAAAAAAAAACCTCAGAAGACAAGACTGACTCTTAAATGACCCACTGGGAATGCTCCTAAAGTTCCTAATTGGCCATTCTGGTATGGCAGAGAAATGATAAAAAAAGATCACTTCTGGTAGCTGAGTATACCCTGCACCATTTTGGTGCATGAAAACAACCTGCCTTTTCCTAGTTGTGTTATTCTTTCTTGACTTTTAAAGAACTTTTTTTTAAAATATTAATTGATTTGTTGGTTGTTATACTTTTAAGTGGAATTGCATAATTATCTATAGGCTGAAACCAAAGGAAAACCTTAAAAAGAAAAAAAACCCAAAAATATATATAAAACCTTTGCAATGACTGGAACTAATGTGGATAATGATCATCATAAGATTGTTATGATGAAGTGAAAGAGATAAAGTTTTTTGTAAACTGTGTGGAAATCTCAAGATTTATCCTCCGAGCTGGAGTGCAACTGTCTTTTCAAATGGAATTTTTAATTTTTTATGGCTATATGTATTCTTATGGCTATATCGATCCTTTATCTTCATTATGGCAAGTATAGAAGCTAAAGTATGACAGTCAATTTACAGTTATGTTTATTCTAAGCCTGCAGTACATAAAAAATACAATATACAATACATAATATATGTAACAGTACAGTGATTGTTTACATTTGACCAAATATCTGGCCTTTAAACAAGATTTTGAAAATGCTATTTGAAAACACTTCTCAAAATCTTAATGTTATGTTTCGAAGATTTATTTGGAGCATCTGATTGGCTCTTTGTTGCCTCTTGTGGTGTGCAGCTGTATGACAAAAACACATTAACAGGAAAATGAAAATACCAAAAAAAAAAACAAAAAAACAAAATACTTGTGAGAAAAGAAGAAAGCTGGATTTTGCAAATGCAGTTTATTGAATCAGTTCTCCTCCTTTAACTCCTACAGGACTAATCTACATGCACGCATGTACGAAGCTGGCAGGCTGGAGTGGCCAATCAGGAGCTGTTACAGTAAGAAAAAGGGCTACTTTGCTAATCAATTTGCTTCATATTAATTGGCTTTTCACGTGTATTAATGTGCAGCCTAAAGGTTAGTGATAAATATATGGTTACTGCTACCTGAAGCAATTCCTTCTCCTGTGGATGAGACTGTACAGTCTTGCCTTGAATTTACAAGTTGATTTAATTAACTCCTTGATGTAAAAGGCTGTCTGAAAAGGAGAAAATTCAAAAAGAGCTGAAAAACACAGATGTATAAAAAAGAGGTCTTAAGAGGTGATGACATCAGATGTGTAAAATTTTCAAGAAAGAATGACAACAGAACTGCAAGCTAGAAGTAGTAATGACAACACATTTAATTTAAAAACACCTCTAAGATGACCAAGGACACTTTGCAACATTAAAAATAAAAACATTAAATCTAAGGCAATAAAGAACAAAAATACACACAAAGCAAACTGAGAATATGAAAAAAACAATACAAGAATAGATGAATAGTAAATTTGTATAGTAGTAGTAGTAGTAAATAGTATAGTGGTCTCTTGTGGCAGAGAGATCCAGTGCTCCCCATGGTACGGAGGTAGGCATGTGGCACAGTCAGGTATAATGAGGAGGGAGTTCAAATCAAACTTTATTCTTATAGTACTTTTTGTACAGATGCATTTCAAAATGCTTTATGACACAAAAACAATTTCACTCTTATGCACACATGTACACTGCCCAAACACACAACACCACCCTTACCTTAACCAGACTCTTATCCTGAGGGGAAGGGAAAACTGTGGAGCTGTCATTGGTCACGGAGAACCTGTTAGCTTTGGATAATATGGATTGTTAATTGTTCCAGTTAAAGGAATTTCTGTTTCATCACTGATTAGTTTCAGAACATTTGAGGGGAACCATGTTTTTATTTCAGATAAACTGGAAGTAAGGGAGGAGGGTGGGAGTGTGGAGTTAGGTTTCCAGGAGAAGTAGAGCTGAGTGTCACCAGTTAATCAATGAAAATAATGTCAAGTTTGCAGAATATATGGTCAAGGCGAAGGAAGTATGTGACTGGGGAGGGTTCGGATCTGTGGCCTGAGAGATAAGAGTAAAGTCAGTCGAGGGGATTGTTAAGTTATACACACTGATGAGAGCCTACTGAACAGAAAGGGGCAAGAAACTGTGTCAAAGGCTTTGTTGAGGAGGTCATTGGGCTTTTTTAAAAGAAAAAGATAATGTTGAAAAATTGTAACACTAGGCTTTACTTTCTGTGCATATTGGCTGAAAAGGACAAACTGGAAAATTAAATATTTCACTAAAAACAAGTTTAAAGGATGATCAGCATGTGCTGTCAGACAACCTTAATAGTAAATACTGTCTTAGTTTCAAGGCAGCAACTCTGTCAACCCCCTGCAGAGAATCATAATGATATGATGGTGTGATGGTCCACATAACCCCGGCTGCTCATCCACCTGTTGCCAAGTGGTTGAGTATTCTCTCGTAGTAACATTCAGCTAGTTCAGCCAGGGCCCACTGGGGCCTGTTCCTCCTGACTGTGGGGGAGTCTGACTGCCACCTCCTGGGTGGGTGCATGCTGGGCTCCGGAGCGGGGCGGTTGGGGTCTGTGCTTGGAAGTGGCTGCCGGCTGCCTGGGTCTCAGGGTCCTCCGGGCCTGCCTCTATATATAGCCTATGTATAAATATATATATATATATATATATATATATATATATATATATATATATATATATATATATATATATATATATATATATATATATATATATATATATATATATTTATAAATATATATATTTATATAAATTCTCTCCTTCTCAAACAAGCCAACTATCCAGAGAAGGGCAGTTTGATGAGACTGCAGAGCTCATTTCTCAGGATAGCTGATGTTTTTCCTGCTTTGGTTGGCAACCAGATTACAAAAGATCACATCTGTCTGCAAAAAAAGACATGCACATCGAAAGAAGAAAAAAAAAGAGAGAAAGACAACAGTGAATCAATCATTTGAAATAGTTGAATCAAAAAACTGATGCTGGCAAAGACAAACTGTGCTGTCACTTCAGTTAAGTCCGTCCAGAATCCACCACCTGCAGCATCCGACACATTTTTAATAAGACAGTCATCTTTTCTTTTCCTGCTTGTCCACTGATCAGCAGTCAGTTAATTTCCTGTTGGGTGTGCTGTAAACACCATACACACACGTGTGCACACATTCATATACCTATATATGCACACACCCCACGAATGCTGTATGTACACACACTGGAAATGAATGCTACAAAAGATTGTCTGAAAATTACAGAGTTTTGCAACAATGAAAATTTTAAACCATTTCTTCTAAAATACCAAAGTCATTCTGTCTTCATTCATTTCTTTTTAAGAGCTGTGTACCTTGTAGTTTGCCTTGTTTTGTTCACTTGTTTCCTTTAAGCCCCCTTGATTGTGGACAGCTGTTTCTCATAATCCTTTACCATCTTTGTGTATGTAGTCTTGTATCTCCATCTTCCCTGGTCAGTTTGTCTTTTCCATAAGCCCTGTCTTCATAAGAGTATCCACCTTTCCTCTGTTAAACCATCTAACTGTGAGGCAACAGTGCTAACTACCACATCACCATGCAGCTCAGGAAGTCTGTATTAAAGAATTAAAATACCCCTTAAAATCCTCTTATTCATTAAGAACAATTAAAAAGTTCCTTGGCAACATTGTGGCAAGCTATTTTAAAGCCACAGTCAGTGAATTGAGCCACAAACTGTTCTTTGGGGCAAGCTAGGCTTGCTAGTTCATGGCTATTGCATGAATTTGGTAAATGTTGTGATTGAAAGTGTTACTCAGTAAAGATTTGGCTCTATTTACTTGTCTCCCTTAGAAAAGCAGGCTCTTATCATTTAGTCTAATTTGGTGCTTCAATTTTAGCCTCATTAAGCAATCATAAATGATTTGTGTTGATAAATAATTTAAATTTATTACACCCCCAAACACATACCTTTACAACTTTTAACGTTTTAATGAAACCCCTTTAGATGAACAGATAATTTCATTAGCATTTTTCAGTATTAGTAAAGTTTAGTCAGATGCTAGCTTGTTTTAAATGTTTGCCATCTTTTTTCACTTGTTCCCAACACAGTTGCAGTCAAATCTAACTTCCAGTCTTACTCTGTAGTTATCTGCTCTCTGAGCAGAACCCCCTGAGGATTATTCTCTCTGGTGGTCTTCAGCTCTTCTTGTTTACTTCACAAACTTAATTTGCAAATGAGCTTGTGGACTGTATTCATATAAAATTGCCTGCTTTTACCTTTCAACTTATAATTAGTAATCAGTCCAATAGACAGTCTTGTGCTGTTCATAACTCATTACAGTTGATTCATCATTTGCAAAACAGAAGAATTTCACTATACTTAACTATTATTTCACAATTTAGTAATTTATGTCAAAATGAACACTGTTGTTGCCTATACTGTTCTCATCAACTTGAATGGATGAAAGTAGCTTACATATTACTCAGAATACTCAGAACTGCAGTTAGAAGAATAACTCAAGACAGTGATCACACTTGATAGATCACACTATTGTGCAGAGACAGTAAACAGATCACTAAAGACCCGTCTCGTTTTTCACCTGGTAGTTTAGCCAACTTTCACTAAGAGGCAGCTGGGATTAATTGATATGCTTCTGCTTGTCAAAGCCAGCTTTACAAAGTTCCTTTTAGTATTCTCACAACATTTACAGTTCAGGCACATCTTTGGCTTAAGATACTAATGTGAACGTGCAAATTACATATGACTTTTGGGAAACGATTTCACAAGTAGAACTAGAAATGGACTTGTGATTATGATTTACAATTCAGTGAGTTGATCTGTAAATTTAAGAATGACTCGTCACTTTAAATGAGTAGTTTGCACCATTTAGTGAAGCAAACCTTCCCTGTCATTATATATGGTCCTCTCAGTCAGCAAAGAGACTGATAGCAAAAAGATCACTGTAGCTTTGCTAACCTTGCATAGCATTAGCTAACAGCTTAATAGCCTGTAAGTAACTGCAGAAACAGAACAACTATTAATCACTTCGTTGGCTGTGTGTTGAGATGTGAACACATGCGGAAAGGGTGTTTAGCAGGGCCGTTTCTAGCTTTGTGGAGGCCCTAGGCAAGAGGCTGTTTCGGGGCCTCTAGTTTGTCAAACTGTGATGAAGAGATTCCTAAAGCTTTACATGGTCTGCTGAGATGCCAGCATCTATTACACTTCATGAGCAAAACAGGCTGCAGATAAAATGAATCATCTTAAGTAGATAAACAATTGAAACTGTTTTAAAAAACACTATAATACACGGAAAAAGAATTGTCTATATGTCAGTAAATAGAAAATATTAAATATTTATAAAAAATGTTTACTTTAAAAAAAGACAATTAAAGTTTAATTACCTTAGACTTACACTGATCAGCATAACATCTAATAACACCCATTATTCACAGTAACAGTCACAGTGTATCATCCTCAAAATGTCATCAATGATGACCTCCTATAACAACTGTTTGGACCAGTGAGGCAATGCCATCTCATGGATGACCTTAGGTAAAGTCTTGATGAACTTCTGCTTTGAGAAGCTCCTCTCTGCTGAGGCCACAGTTAGGCAGAGAGCAGGATCAATGTCTGGTGCTCCAAAATATATTGTATATACTTTTTCTTCCGTTTTTCCGCCCCACTGGGATAACCTCTTTTTGAATCCATTATGGGGTTTGTTTGTTTTTTAATCCTCTTGCTAACGGGAATGAGTGGTAGCTGTCAATCATTCCCATCATACCTGCCGGTCCGCTATGTCACTCACTGTGAGCGTGGGTATGTCATGTGACATGTGACATGTGTGTCCAACAACCATAGACTGTATATAAAACAACCTAATAATGCCAAAACAGAAAAGACCTACAACACTGCTTCCTATTGGCCAATGTTTATTTTTATTTTTAAGGGGAGTAATAAACACATAAGATAGCTCTTGATGAAAACTGACATTTTAATTCTCCTCTGAAGAGGCTGAAGATGCAGCTTTGGGGCCCTCTAGTTGCTTGGGGACCCTAGGCATTTGCCTAGTCTGCCTATAGCAAGAAACGACTGGTTTTTAGTAACATTAGTGTTGATCTATTTGTGACCATTAAAATCTAAAATGCAAATCTATCAAAGATGACATGTTTTGACATCTGTGAAAGACATCTTTGGTTTTTTATTTTGGTTCATATGAGTCATCACTTCATGTCAAAGAAAATGTAATTTAATGTTAAAGGACATCAGAGGGCTGTATAAATAATATTTTTCTAGTAACTTATCATCATGTTGCTTACATTAAGCACACACCTTTGGTCTAAACATAAAGATAAATCCATCAGTACAGCTGCGAGGCAGAGGTTTGATGCTTTGTTGCATGTTCTTGTACCTAAAAATTCCTCCCTGTTGTAAATTTAAGTAAAACAGGCTATATTAAATCAATTGATATTTTATTTTTAAGTGTCAAGACATCCCCTGAAATATTATTGTATTCATTATCTATCCATCCATTTTCCTATCTGCTTAGACTAATTCAGGGTCACAGGAAGCTGGATCCTATCCCATCATTCATTGGTCAGCAATCATTGGTTGAGAGGCAGGGTACACCCTGGACAGGTTGCCAGTTCATCACAGGGCCATTTATTCATTATTTACATTGTTTTAAATTAATCATCTGATTAAATCAGCTCAAAATATTTTTCTGCCAAATATAATTGGCATCAGCCAAAAAAAATTCATATTATTAACAACACCACATTCTATATTAAAATGATTCCTATCAATGTTATAACTTTGAATTAATGTTGTTTTAATGTGTATCATTTACTGCTGTTGATGTTTAATGTTGTGTTAATTCAAAATTTATTAATTTAGTGTTTTATTTGTTTAATTTGTTATATATTTGCATCACTAGCTTTTCCTGTGACAAGCTGTTTCATGATGCATTTTCCAGCAGGGCCAAGATGATACTTGAGGAGTCACCCCGCAAAGGATGCTCAGTTTGTCAAAATTATTACCATTAAATCATTATTTTGGGGGCACTTGGTTTCCGCTGAGCAGGAAGGGTCTGAAATATGTTACCAGCAACGCAAAAAATGTATAGTAGTAGAAAAGAAAGAGCAATATATATCATAGGGCCCCATGCCTGCCTTTGCCTCGGGCCTCAAATTTATTAAATCCGCCACTGGTTGTGAAATAATTATCATCTGTATTGTGCTTTTACTATTTAACATTGAAAGAGTTTGGTACACTTACAAATGGCTTTGTTTGCCCCTTTGTGCTTTATTTGAACTATTTGGAGATTTATCTATCAGCATCTTCACCAGTCATACTGGTTTCTACTTGCCGGTCTTCCATTGGTTTCAACCTTCATGATATGGACAGTTGCTTGTTGTGTTTATGATTATGAATCAAAAGTTTGATTGATGTAAATCAATCAAACACACATTATCATTAAATCCAGTTGGAAACTTTGGTACTGGTATGGTATATCTGGCATATTTGGTATATTTTATTTTAGTATTGTGACAAATTCAGAACAATTGTGTCCTTTTGGAAATTCAATAAATATCACTGCTTACTGTGGATGCTGCTACTTAAGGACGTTTAAAAATAAAAATAAAACAAAAAACAAACAGCACACAACCAACAACCAAGCTAAACTCAACCCATTATTTTGTGACCGCCCAATAATGACCCTTGAATACACTTTCCTATTAACTCCAAAGGTAAAATGCATCCAGAGTTTTGACAAATGGCTGTATGTAACAAATGTGGCATCTTTTATATTTCAAGAATAATTAATGAAGTCGTAAACACTTGAAATGATCAACTTTACTGAAAGAGGGAAACAAGGGAAGTAATAGTATTGTGGTATTGAAAAGTAGCTGTAACATTTCAAAACAAATAAAATATGACTTTGTTTGACCCTGATTCGAGTTATAGTCACTCTGAGGAGAAACAGGTTTTCCTTTACACAGCAAGAGACTTTACTTTATGCTCTTTTTGGAAGGAAATGGACGAATTAGATGCTATTCTAAGCTCATTTGTGAATACATCTACAGATATGACTTTTCATAAAAGTGCAGTGAAATACCTGGGCTTTGAAGTTTCATATGGTTTAAATCAGTTCAAACTGCTTCTTAAACGTCTTTAATAACACAGAAGTCTTGAAGTTACTGTAAATGTTGCATGTAGACTTATGGCGCGGTAGTATAATACTGTGTATAATTACCCAATACACAGCACACAGTCTCTCACATATGGAATGTGATTATATCAAGTATGAAGCATGCTTGTCACTTTGGAGTTGTTAAATATTTTATAAAGAAAAGTGTGGAATAAAACCTTGCAGTATGACTCGTATGTATGCTCTCAGGTAGGCAAAATATGTAATCAGTCATCATAGTGAAACAATAAGTTCAACTACATTTACTTACTTCTTGCTCCTACTTTCATGGCAATGCAATGTCCAGTTTTGAAATGTTGTAAACACCTAAACCTGATTATTTAAGAATCTTTAAGCGGATTTTATTAAAGGGCACACTAGATCTTATTCATTGACAAATTTCTTTTCTCTGAATGAATGATGATGATTCCAAGTGGTGAGTATATGGCTTAGGATGGCCATACTGAGCTCTGACACTTCAGATTTGTTTCAAAGATTTGTTCAAATCTTTTGTCTCATAAACACATTTGACATTGGTACTTTTAACAAGGGCCACAATTCCTCAACTTATGTGACACACTGCAGAACTTCCAGGTGGAAATATGAATGGAAAAAGATCCATTCAGGAATAAATGCAGCTTTTAATCCATCTTTTCTTTTTTGCTATCACGTGATTGATTGACTGATGTTATGGGGGATTGCTTTACTCATCCAACTGGTCTGTGCATTTTCTTATCCACTAAAGCTGCACATGAAGCGCTTCACCAAGTTGTAAATCACAACCATAAGACAGCTTCTGGGCCCATATTGTGGTATGCTAATTAGTGACCTCCGCTCTACTTGGTAATTCCATGACATGTAATCCATGATAACACAGTAATTTATCACATTTTCTTAGTAAAAAAAAGATTCATATCACTACTATGTTGCTAAGACACCTCTATTTTGACCTGGGTATTATAATGACCACTAAGATTGCTTATTGACTGTGATGTCCTATCAGGAACAGCCAAAGATCCACAAATAACAAAAATGTTATATGTCTGCCCGAAAAGAAAAGAAACCATGGTCCTTTGTGGCTGGAATAAAGCGACAATATTTCTGATGCACAATGCTTGATAGAATGATATGCAGAGGAGAAAAGGTTTAGTCATCGGCGATCTGTGCTATTTCTGTAAAGCACTGTTAGTAATAAATCCATTTTAGTATTTTTGGTGGGCTTTATGGTGCTATATCTGTAAACATATCCATTTTACATCCTTTTAGCTTCACAATCTGACAACTGAGATAGTGTCTGTATATGGCTGCTTAAAAGGAACAAGCTTCTCCATGTACTTTTTCATAAGAAAAAAAAACCTCAAATTGACCAGAAATAGGAAAACATGGCTTGGAAGGGTTAAAAACTGTTGATGAATGAGGCTCACTGTGTTTCATCACTGTATATCATTGAAACTCACTGCAAGGTCAAATTAAAACTAAACCTCACTGAATCCATCCTCCATGTGTTATTTAAAACCCTTAGGAGCTCGCAAGGTGTTGTCAGTAAATAATACATTGGTGTCCTGTGACCGCACATTATTAAAATGTGGCTACAATTTAATGATAACGTTCCCATGTCTTATTAACTTGTGGCCATAAGTTATTGATCTTTCAGGTATGCACTAAGCAATATCATTGCTGGACCATGTAGCCATGACTTAGATAAGAGTTTAAGGTCTTCTACTTTTCAGCAAATACAATTTCCACCACAATCACACTAATAAGATTGGTGCATGATTAACAATACTTCTAGTTCATTTGGACCTTTTGTTTTGTTCATTTTTTCAGCAGATATCCTCTTGGTGTGTGGCAGAACTCATTTGTCAGTAAGCAGCTCACTCTGCTAAACATGGGTATTGTTAACCAGAAACAACAGAGGCTTGTTTCACAGCTGAATAACCCTGTCAGTGTGGGATCCAACCCTTGATTAAAAAGTAAAAGGAAAACACCCTGTGGAAACCTTGCAAATGATGAATGGTTGAACTCAAAGGGAGTTAATAGTATTAAATAGGAGCAGTGCCAAGAAGCCTGTGAGATACCAAATAAATGAGATGTAAAGCCAGCAAAAAAGCAAAAAAAAAAAAAGAAGAAAAACACACATACATACAAAAACCACCACTGATGTATGAATGCACACACACACTTTTCAACACAACACATGGCTTTAATATTGTGGTAAATGTAATAACTGCTGCCATTCTTTCTTCCATTTGTATAATTTGACCTTCAGGCATTGTTCAGTCTATTTGAGACCAGGCATTGATGCAACTATTTTCCTCTGGCTGTTTTATTTCTACTTCAGTGCTTCTGGAAAATATTTCAAATTTTTTATACTTAAACTGAAGGATGCAAAAGCTTTTCCTTTTCTTTTCTTTTTTTTGTGAGTTTTGGCATAAAAGTTGTCCATATTTCAAAGTTAGTTTAGCTTAGCTTAACTTAACGCTTGCCTTTTTTAAAAGACTCTTTCTCTTCTCTTTCATGAGATCTGGTTTAAAGTGGCCTTTGTCTAAAAACTACAAGCTTTATTATATTTACCACTTTAAATACATACAGAATGACAGTTCATTAAGTGATAAGTAAATTATATTTGGGATTGTTAAACATGTACAGCCTTTGTGATGTTTAACTGTCTTGCTAATCTATGGAACAATCTATCCAATGAAATTTTCCTTTCAAGACATTGTTGAAAACCTATTTCTTTCCACTTAATTTCTATGCATTTTTATAAAGATTGTGTTTCAATAGGAATCTGAATTTATTTCACTGGACCACATACAATAAGCATCTAAAGGCTACTTGAGACTCACCATCAAAGATGGATAAGTTGGGAACGTTAGCAAACCACCACTAGCATGCTAAAGGAGCCAGGCACCCTCAACATCACTTCCATCACTGTCTCACCAGCTCAGATAGACTGGCAATGTTTCATTCCCATCTCCCCAAGAAAGTCCTTTACTCCCACCTGGTTGAAGGAAACCGTGCCACCAGAGGCCAGAAGAAGAGGTATAAGGATAATGTTAAAAAAAAAAAAACAAGAACAAAAAAAAAAAAACCTTAAAAAAACTTAAAAAGCGACACATTAATTTCAAAACCTGGGAAGACATGACTCAGGTGTCCACGAAACATGCTGTCCATGAGGGTGCTGCACTATTCAATGAAGACCTCCGCCTTGCTTCTGAAAACAAATGCTGGGTTAGAAGAGAGCGTCCATTAAATAGGCCCTCCAAACCCAAACCGATCACCAGCATCGCATTCTCCTGCCCACATTGCATGCAGCAAGACAAGGCAAGTTTATTTCTATCGCACTTTACATGTACGAGACAATTCAAAGTGCTTTTCATGAAACATTAAATGCAATATAGACAGTGTATAAGACTGTACAAGAATATTCGGGTCCAGGGCTGGCCTTTACCAGCATCAGAAAATCTACAAAGACCATGAAGGTGGACAGTCATACATCTAAAAATGACCACAGACCATAATGATGATACTGATGATGATGATGAGTAAGATGATGAACTTTACTCCTGTTAGTGCATTTTATTAATAACTTGGGAAGGATGATGCTGCATCATTTCAGTGGATTTGTAATAATTGTAAGTGTCACACATGTAACTGTGCAAAATTGCTCTCTGCACATGTATATCTGACACCAGTCTACATTTTTATTCAATATAAAGAGCATTAGGTGTAGTTTGTTGTTGTCTCAAGATGTTTACCATGTATAGGCATTGTGACTTGGGTATATTCTGATGAAAAAAAAGTCCCCAGGCAAATAATGCGTTACCATGAAAGTTGACAGGAATCATGTGACTCAGAAAACAGAAATAATCTTGCCTATGCTATTGTTGCCACTGAGTAGTTAGTTCTTTTCTTGTACTGGCTGATGTGAATGAATATTTTTACTCTTTAGGGTGACAACAGCATTTTTTAAATAGGCTATATAAATTCAAATTGCATTTTGAAAAAAGACTGGAAATAGTGTGAGGATTTCTTGAGTTTGTTTACTCTACTAGTTACAGTTAGTCCTTAGCATTCATTTCAACATACATTCAAAATAATGCTCTCATTTATTGTGGTAATATAAAGGCTTTTGGAAAGGTAGGATGTTTTCTAGGAAAATACATTTTGAGTTCAGAAAAAAAACCCAACACTTTTTGAGAAGATTTTGTAATCAGTAACATGACAGACTGTCATCTTGTCAGGCCTTTGCTTTCCTTGTAGTTTCTTTTGTCAGTTTCTTATGATGTTTGTTCACTGAACTATTGGATTTGTCAGGTTGAGAAACTGTTGTTCTGTACCTACAGACTGCCATGTGTCACAAAGCTGCGGGGTTCCATCAAGGGGATAAAGGAGACTAGTGCAAAGAGCAGAAACACAAATGCACACAAACATACGGGAAACAACGTAAAACAGCCAGAGAGGCTCTCATCCTGAGATTAAGTAAATAAAGTGCACACAGTTAATGGACCTTCTGTTTGACTACATTAGCACACAGCTAATTATGTGGTGGAAAATGCTATTGTGAGATAAAACTTGCTCCCAGCTAGCAGCTGGGGGCAAGTTTCCAGTGAAATAAGGGGCAAGTAGCAGGCCTAATTTCATCTTCATGGACGACAATGCTCCTGCTCATCGAGGCCGCATCATCAGGGAACGGCTGTTGGAGACTGGTGTACCTCAAATGGAATGGCCTGCACTCTCTCCAGACCTGAATCCCATTGAAAACCTGTGGGATCAGCTGAGCCGTCGTGTAGAGGCTCGAAACCCTGCACCCCAGAACCTCAATGACCTGAGGGCTGCCCTTCAAGAAGAGTGGGATGCCATGCCTCAGCAGGCAATAAGTTGCCTTGTGAACAGCATGAGACGTCGTTGTCAAGCTGTAATTGATGCTCAAGGGCACATGACGAGATATTGAGACATTCAAATTTTTTGTTGTGGTGTAACTACCATTGTTGTTACCTTTTGTGTTGAATGAATTTTTTGAGATGAGGAAATCAGTAGTGCATCCTTCTACTTAAATGTTTAACTTTTATGATATTATATCACTGTAGCATGAACATATTGCATTTTCCATAAATTTCACCTGAAAGCCAAATATCCCTAACTTTTTGTGAGTAGTGTAAAATGACGTATATCGCTCTGATTGGTTGACACCCCGCGTAATATTAAAATAACGTGTAGATTACTCTCTGTGAGCTGCAAAAGTTGCAAAAACCCATCCCTCCCCTCTCCTAAAGAACACGTAATTAGCTTGGACCTCACACAGCGTCCAGCTTCAAGCTGTAATCAGAGGAGGAGATGATCACCTCTGCTGGATGACCAGACCGAAGTTACCACTGGTTTAACCTGCCCTGGTTTACTGTTGGACACTAATGGCTATTACTGAAGAGTGTGAATAAAAACATTTAACTACTTGAAATTATGACATGTTGTAGACTAGGGGTGGGGAAAGTTGGCCCTCATTTTGATAGTTTTTGATGTCCCCCTGTTCTAACACACCAGATTCAAATGAGCGAATGATTGTGCAATGAATCATTTTTGGAGCCATTTGATTTGAACAAGGTGTGCTGGACCTGGTAAACATGGGAAATCTGCAGGATTCCAACCCTCAAGGATCAGAGTTTTCCACCCCTTGCAGTGACTGTAATTATAGAACAGCTGGAGATGTGAAAGTTAAAATGACACTTTAACTTTGGCTCTGCTCAGTTCAGTCATACTTTCTATATAAATGCCTTTCACCAACATTATTAGAGCTTTAATTAATATGAATCTCTTTGTCAATTATTTGATTTATTCCTCCCCTACAATCTATTTGAATAAAAAAAGTTTTTTTTTTTTGGGGCAAACATTGCTATGCAATAACAATATGATTAATCATGATGGATTATTTAGAAAGAAGCCTGTAAATTTTATTTCTTTAATTGAATCCCACACCCTTACACACACAAATTAATTATATATATATGTATGTATATATATATATATATATATAATGTATGTATGTAATAATGCAATGTATGCAAATAAAAAAAATGTTGTAAAATTTGCAGATACAGAGCCTCAAATTAAAACGTGGGCTATTTAATCGAAAATGAAATGCTCAACCCTCCATCAATTTTCCCTACTGCTTATCATTTCAAGGTCACAGAGGACCAGAGCTTATCCTGTTAAAGCACAGATTTAATTTAAATCATTAGTGATTAAATTACACCTGTGACAAAGTGGTCTGATTAAAGCTGTGGCTGAGAAGAAAATTTGAAACGATGTGTTCAAATGGTTCAGAGAGAACGTGCTAGATATTTGCATTCTGTGTAATAAAAAGAAAATGCTTTTTTTTCCATTAAATTGTAGAACCAAATTTAAAGGACGGCATAGATTATATTGGACCAAAATGTCTTTCCATCAACAGCCCCACCTTCTGTGGACAGAACAAAAATCTTCTACATTTCCTTTTACACCTGAGGAAACACATTAGCTTCACATGCCTTTCTATAAGGAACCCTGTTTCTATTTTTTCATGACAGGTCTGTGCCTCTGAGCAGTTTCCTTGTGCTGACACAGCGCTGCGATTTGCTTCACTTGTCTGTATAATGGTACCACACAACCAGGAGCTTGTAGCTTAAGTCCTATATCGCGTATTGTTTCAGTATAATTTTTCTCAATCTCTGAATGTCTTTTAACATTTAGCTGGAAGAAGATCACACAGAAAAGCTCAGAAAAGTAGACAGACAGACAGAGGATACAAAAAACAGCCTTAAAGGGAACGACACATACCTATAGATAGGCAGACAGATTGGCGTGGAGCACAAAAAAACAAAACAAAACACTGAACCATCTGCAAATTTTCTATGGACAACATGTTATTACCAAATGAAAATGTGATCATCCAGTGTGACTTGCTGCTGTCAGAGAATAACACTTCACCATATGTTTATGGTACTTGTCATGTACTTAGAGTCTGACTGGAGTACAAAACCACAAGGTGTTTGTGAATGAGAGGCAGTGGAGTGGGACTGAGTAGGTTTTTTCCACCACATTCATCATTTAGGATATGCTGCTTTGTTTCTGACAATATTTCCCTCTCCCTTCTCTTCTCTGAACTACAGTGTAACATTCTGTAAATAAAAGCTTCATTGTTGTTCACCCTGCGCACCTGCCACATGAAACATTTTCGATCATTGAACCACACAGCTTCTTTCTCCAAACCTCACTTTCTTCTCTGTTTCTACTCTGTGCTACGTGCAGGTGGGTTTTCTGAGAAATGAAAAGAGACGTTCTGATTCAAAAGACCATAATGTAAGGACTGAGGTACAACTATCTACACTACAGATATGTTTTAGCGCATAAACAATTTTCACTGGGGATTAATCGTGATTGATGGTGAACATTTTAAAATTCCGTTAAAATAATGTTTTAGATAATCATAATAAAAAGAAATGAGAAAAAAAAAACATCTCAGGTTTTGTAATGCTCTGAATATTTTTGTATTTGACCGGACTAATATGTTTTAGCAACATAAAATCTCATTCTTATATGAGGTAGTTTGGTAAAAATGCAATATGTAACTCTTCAGTCCTCAGATCATTCGTGTAATTTTTTAAATTATATAAGTATACAGATGAAAACACTTTGGATTGCATTAGTTCATTAAAAAAAAAAAAAAAAAAAAGAGAGCAAATACAATTTACTATTACAGAAACCGGTGTCCCAAACAAAAATGGTAAACAAGGACCAGTGAACGTCGTCTATACAGTCCATTTATTTTAGTTTTAAAGTTAACATTGAAATATCAGTAAAGTAACTAACTGGATCTCAGTTGACAATTTCTTTTATAACTAATATTCTATATTTGATATTCCATTGATTAATTTCCTTCAGGACTAATAAAGTATTCTTTCATTTAATTTCCATTATACATGTAGAATAGAATAGAGTGGAATAAAATAGCTCTATCATCATCATAGAAGGGAGCATAATGAAAATATAGGTAGCTATCTCTGTACCCTTAAACTATAAAATCACTTCATATCTACAAATAAATAAAAACTACATACATTCCAACATCTGCACAAAAGGCAAGATGTATACAGTGCAGTGAGGCGTTAGTGAGACAAATAAAACCAATAAAGAAATATTGCCTGTAAGCACCATTTTATAAGAGTTTACAAGGACTATAAAATTGAAATTTGTTCATTTTCTATATCAGCCTTGACATGTCCAAGGTTGGGAACCTGAGAAAATCCTCAAAGGTAAACACACACTAGGGACAAAGACAGTATTTTTTTGTGTGTTGCTTAGTAGTGTAATAGAGGTTTTTAGCTTTGTGTGCATTTCTTCAATGACCTTTAGGTAACATTTAAAATGAAAGTGGATGCTGAAATGCGTCCTGTTGAGACAAAGATTGTTTATGGGCTCTAATGCAGTGAAATTGAACAATAAATTCCTTGTGTGGTCCATGCTCTTTCAGGAAAACAGCATGTAGATTCATTGTGACCCTATTTCCCCTGGAGGGGATGCTAATCCTGAAAATGAATCACTCCAGGTAACTATAGAGCAGGGGTGGGCAAATCTAGTCCTTGAGACCTGCAGTCATTTGGAATTTTTCAGTTGCAACATACCTGACTCAGATCCGCCCTATTTAGCAGACCTGTGCAGAGCTTGACATCAAACTGTGTAGAAGTCTGCTAACTACCCATTGATTTAACTCACATGCAGCACAATGGGTCCTGAGGATCTGGATTGACAAATACTGATCTGGAGAGATGTGACTCCATGGTATCATAAATGCATACTTATTTAAACCTATGAGGCAGCATTTTTAATCCTGCACAGTTCAATTAAAACCCCTCAAGCTCCTTATTGAGTGTTTTGAACTTAATCTGTGTCTTCCACTTGACTGAGTTTGAAATTTGATTTTATCTTCCCAGTTATCATTGATACTTTAATCCAAGGGATTTGAACTCTGGTCCTGCAGGTTTTTTGTTGTTTTCCTGCTCAAACACCCCTGATTCAAATCAAATTGGATCCAAGAACTTGTTGTTAAATTCTTCACAATGACCCACTCTTTTCAGTCAAGTGTGTGGGAGCAAGGAAACAAAAACCAGCTGGATTGAATCAAGAATCAGAGCTGAGCACCTGTGATTTAATTACATCAAAATAAAAAGGATTTATCGCAGGTGAGCTGTCATGACTAAGATTTAAAACGAAAGGAATTGAAGCTCTTTGTTCATAAAAGGAGCATAAATCATCTAAAGTTTTATGTTAACATTACATTTAGAGTTGCAACACTACAAGCAAGCACACACACACACACACACACACACACACACACACACACACACACACACACACACACACACACACACACACACACACACACACACACACACACACACACACACATCTTTTTATATTTAAAGTGACATGCATTACAGGGTTTACCCATTTTGTCTTAAAAATTCAGAACTTCTGTCAGTGTGCATCTGTACAGTACAGATGCACACTGGTACAGACTGGACCATCGGAAAAAAATATATTGAGCCATTTTTGTATAAAACAGCAGTGCCCACAACTGACCATATGGGCAGTAAGGAGGGTTGTTTTGCTTAAGAGGTTTTTTTATGGACTTTTTCAACTCTTTCCTCTGTAGACACCTGTCCTTTTTGAGCAAACTACATCTGACACCAATTGAAGATGAGCACAGCTGCTGTTAGTTAAAAAACAGGAATCCTCCATCTTTGAAACAATAAATGTTACCACACTGCTGAAGGGACTCAGTAGACTCAAACTGTTAAAAGTAATTATTTTCTGAAAAAAAGCTAAATTTTTTATATTTCCAAAATTAGCATGACAGTCCAGGGTACGGAGCTGTAAGATGTGAAGGTGTGTGTAGGTTTTCTGTGGGGCAGCATCCACATGACAACCCAACCCAGATGTGTAAATATCAAAATTTGCAAACTAAAGTCTACCAATAATGTCAGTGATTGGGACATTTTGAATGTAAAATAAGTAAAATGAAAACATGTAAAAAAAAAAAAGAAAAAAAAAAAAAAAAAAAAAGGACAGTTTTCTTAGCCACAATTGTTCCCCTAAAGGCAGGGTGAACAGAGTCAAGCCACACTAAAAGTTCAAGTTGTAAAACCACTTTAATTAAAACATTGATATCACATCTTCCAAAAGTCCACTGCTGTGGCTTGGGGTAGGTCCCTTGGACAACATTTCCCCTTCTGGTTCTCTTCCCTGCAGTGACACCACATGTCCAGTCCGCCTGCAGAAGAAAGACTACACTGCAGTCCACCATTCCATGGAGGGAGACTCAAATCCCTCCTGCCTGGGCCTGCAGCTAGCCTCCCGCTCTGAATCCAAAGCTTTGCCATTATACTCATGGATTTTCTTTGGCCAGGAATATCCAGAGACCCAGGACTGAGTAATTGTACCATTGGCTGCTGCACTTCAGGCTCCCAGTCACGCCTTCACACCGCCGAGTCAGTGATAAACTCCACATCCAACTGCTATCTCCTCAGCAGTCTTCTCTTTTGTCTGCTCCCTGGTTCTTCCTCCTGCTCCTCTTGTCACACCTGCAACTCCAATCATATCCAGCAGAGACATGCACACCTGTTTCTGTTTGTCAATTAGCAAGAGGTTGATGGGCCTCCAAAGAGTGTGACACAGCAAACAATTCACACAATAACATGCAGAAGACACTTCACTAAACTCATGCATTTTGGCTCCTATCACACTAACCGTATGTTCTAAGCTCTTAATAAAAAGTGAAAGGAGTGAACATTGTGTTGGCCGCATACAGGCTACACACCCATCACAGAGCCAACACACAAAGACAAACGACCACTCAGTCCTGAGAGAATTCATTTAGAAAAACCAGTTACCACATATGCATAATTTTGGGTTGTAGGGATAAGTACTCACAGAGAATCTAAGCATGCACAGAGAGAATGTATAAACTCCACACAGAAAGGCCCCTACTTAAGTTTGAGCCAGGGACATTGTTCCTATAAGACAATAGTGCAAACCAGTTCACACCACTGTGCAGTCCAATTTCCTCCCAGTTTAGTTTAAATATTTCAAAACACTTTTAAATGGATTTTTGTTACGTTGGCCATGACTTGATTCCTGCAACTTATTGGAACTGAGGGCAAAGGGCTCTGAGACGAAAGAGAGGGGCGAGATTCACCAATTGGTAAACACAGAGCTGGAGATGAACACAGGAAGGTGTGCAACGTCCTGCCATACTCTAGATTAAATAACATTTCTGGTTCTTCACTTATCGTCTAAACAATTCTTCGTTTCAGTTTAGAAATGAGGAATTCCTGCTTGTTGCCCATTTAGAACCTTTATTGTCTCTACTCAGGATGCACTTGATGTCAGTACTGCTCATAGTTAACCTGTTTCCCAGCAGCTCGTGAATAATATCACAAAACCTTTAAATTAAGGGTGTGTAAAATAGATTTCAAGCATATACAGTTATGTTACCAACATGATGATTGCCGATCAAACTAATTCATGTAATTGTAGTTTATAATATATGATAAATCTGAATATCAAACATGTTAAAAGACTTAGATGTGCTGAATTGTGGCAAAACTTTCAACATTTTTCTGTTCTCCGTTGACTCCATGAGACATTGTAATATAAATTCTTCATAGTTGAACCCCAGCTTTTTAATGATAGGTTTTTATTAGCCTTGAAGTGACCAACTATTTCTTTCACTGTGCAAGCTGTCAAGTAATTTTCCAGCTGACAACTTGGGCTTCTTAGATAAACTGGGAAAGAATTGTGTGGTAAAAGAGAAGTAGAATCATTTAGCTAAAAGGGAAGTTGAAACATTGAACCAAAGATATTTGAGAGCTAGCTAAGTATGTACTTGGGGAATCAAAGCAATGTTTGGTGGAGCAAAGGGCTAATTTTATGAAAAGTCAAAGATAAAACATTGCTCTGATGATACAAGAGGGCAATGTGCATCCTCTGACAAGTGGAGTTTCCTCCCTCTTAGTCTCCTGCTGCATTGGCATTACTGTTGCTGCGTGATTAAATTTGATGAGTTAAGTGTTGCCAGCTCTCATGCACTGGGAATGAGACTTGTGCAATTCACACTTTTTTTTTTTACAGTGAAAAACTGGTGACTTATTCATGATGAAGCTGTGCAAAAAGAGGAGACTGACAGCTGATGCAGGGAGAAGACAGAGCAGCAGTATGCACTGCAAAGTTTTCAGAACTGTCAAGAGGAAAGCGAGGAAGGTCCTCTGACAGTGGCAGCTGGTTCTTTCATTCACTCGAGCTGTACACTTCAGAAACTGTGTAGCTAACTTATCAGAGTTTCATAGCCCCAAACCTGCATGGACAAACATTTCACTTCACAAATTCAGCAGCATAAAATTAGTTACATGTAAGTTAGGATAATATATTGTCCAAATTTGATGCTTCTTACACATGAACGATTAAAGGTCAATAATTTCACATTTTTGAAGTGCAGTGTAAACTTCCTTCCAATATCCATGAGCTATTTTTAGTCTGCACAAGTGTCTACCTAGCACCTTTCCACCTGAAAGTGGCCAAATAAGGTTTTTCCAGAGTTTGCATTTTGCTTCAGCAACCAGAGCAAGGCAGATGATATCTTTAAATTGCTTAAAAGATGTTGTTATACGAATTTCACAGGAGGCTGCATGTTCAAATTTAGGAGCAGTGAAATTATTATTTTCTCTGTACATGTTTTGTTATCTGGAATAGCTAGATGCTGCAACAGTGAACACTTAATTAGCAGCAGTTTCTCTTTTCTTAGCAGTTTCATGGTGGTTAGATTGACCTTATACATCATGATGGCAAAAGAATTAAACACCTCACCGATTCTCTGCCTTGCCTGCTCAAACGCAGGTAGGACTGTTTAAGCTACTATGGAAAATAGATGATTTCCCACTCTCAGTCAGTCTTTAGTTTTTATATCACTTTTCATGAAGGTACATTTTACTAAAAGTTCTGCATAGATGAGCTGCATTCAGACAATGAGACATGAATGTAATGGATGGAAACATCCAGTACATCCATTAACAGCATAAACGCAATAAGTTAACAGAATTCTATCAGTGATGTCCGACAACCAAAAGTCAAAAAGGTTTTCGGTTTATATTTGAATATGCCAACACTTGACGCTGCTCTGAGTTTTCTGCCCTCCTTTACTCACCCAGGCTGCATTCAGTAGATTTACAGCCCTCCTTATTTCTATGCATCAGGATATTCATGGACCTGAGTGAGAATTCCCAGAGGAGTGGTGACTCCTGTTCAGCTGTTCTATATATTACTTCGTGCTGCAGGCAGCAGATTGCCACCCCCCTCTGCTTCACACAGATCTTTACATACTAAAAGCATTTGTTATCTTTACTCATAGCGACCAGAGCATTGTGTCTATATATATATATATATATATATATATATATATATATATATATAAACATATATGCTAAATTTTTCAATTTGAATTGGTCTATTGGTGTCTTGGATCAGTTTCATATTCTGTTAAAATATCCTAGTGTGATAGGATTAGTCTTGTTCTTGTCATATTCATTGCTTTTATTGCGCCCGTATTATGGGTACAATCTGTGTCTCCCTTTTATCATTTTCAATATTCTTGAAAGCTTTGTCTTCTGTTTTGTGTTTTTTTTCCATCAACGCCACACATTCAGTCATGGACTACCTTTACAAAATAACCCTTTGTTTTAATTTACTCAAAGTGCCAGAGTCTTGTCTACTAGTTTGCTTCTTGTCTGTGTTCTTGTACTGCTTTCTAATGTATTTATTTATTTTACCATAAAATACAATTTTTTTTCACCTTCTCACCACCTGTCTGTTGGTTCTGTGTTTAAATCCTCCACTTCCACCTTAGATGACTTGTAACTTTTGTCTGCTCTCATTAAAGCAGTATATTCTCTCTGTACTTAATTACTTTGTGCTTATTTGAACTTCACTAAACTGCATGTTTATTCCATTAGGCCCACTTGACCTAACTCCTCCACGTACAATGATACACAGTTATTAGTGTAGTGATCACCAGATTGTGAACTCCTGTTTCCAGCAGTCTCCCAGTGAAAAGCTAAACAGCTGGAACATTATCTCTGCATGATAAAGACTCCTATTTGAGCAGCTATGACAGCAGGTATCTGCAAATGAAGGTCAATGTTGTGAAAACAATCAACTGAGTATTTACAGACGTAGAGCATAGACTTTCCTTCTCATCACCAAATCTGCTGTTTCTTCTACAGATTAGAGGGAAAAGCTGTGCTTAGTGTAAGAAAAAGTTCAAGTTTTTACACTCAGGTGAAATCTACTACCGTTTGCTACTTAGAAGAGGCTACTGTCATTGTTTTTGTGAAAAAAACAAATAAATTACATCTCAAATATTTGTACCTCAATCAATGACATCACTGTTTTCCATCTGTTTTAATCACAGATACAAGTGTTCTAGTCATGCAATGAATATATATATATATATATATATATATATATATATATATATATATATATATATATATATATATATATATATATATATATATAAAATATATATATATATATATATATATATATATATATATATATATAAATATATATATATATATATATATATGTATATGTATGTATATGTATGTATATATATATATATATATATATATATATATATATATATATATATATATATATATATATATATATATATATATATATATATATATATGTTGTCATATTTATATAAATTTTTTTCTTTTTCTTTCTTTTTTAAAAAAATCTGTGATTGGTCCTGACAAATCCTGTTTCTGTAGCTAGGTTAGTCAGTATTCATGAATAATTGCTGTTGTAATACATGTGTAATACATGTGTAAATGCCATCGACTGTATGGTAAATGCCCATTACTCTACTGCTTTGAGGATTTTTTTTCCAGCAACCCTATTTCAATATTTTATTCACTCAAAGGAGATACACAACATTTGAAAGTTAATACACAAGTCCTGTAGTTAAATTTAAAATGTGGTGGTATACTGAATTATATGTAATCTGCACTGTAAATGCCACTGTATCTGGTATGTTTGTTCTCAGATCAAGTTAAACTTGTACACAATAAGAATTTAAGTATGCGTTATGGCAATGTTTAATCTAAATTAATAAAGAGATCAATAAAGAATTGTCCTTCACAAAACTAAAACAAGCCTAGATGGAATACAATAGGGGTAGATGTTTGCAAGGTAATTTGCAAAGTGATAATTATCTAAGTCTACCATGTAAAAAACACTTCATTAAGGCAAATACAGAGGGTTCATCACAAAATGCAAACCAATAATCAGCTTCAACAATGATTAATCCAGATTACAATTTACTAAAAATCATCTGTAAAAAACCTGCTCAGTTCTTAAACAGTAAGACAACCATGCACCAGAATGATGGTAAGAACATTTAGAAAAGGGATGAAATGACATAAAATCTCAGTACCCCCTTCTCGTGTAAAACATTGTGGAGGTGGTAAAATGGTGAACATGTATGACTTCTAATGTAACTAGGTCAATGGTGTGTATTGATGATGTGACAGAAGTAGTACAGTATGCGGTACTCAGAAGCCGCTGGAAAAAAATCTGGAGTCAATTTTTGCTCAGATTCAGCCATATGCAACAGAATTGATGAATCTGTATGGATGTCACAGTAAAAAGAAACAAATATCCAAAATATAACCGGAAAGCAAGCAATGAGTGTTTAAGAAAAAACGGAATGTTTTTCAATTTCCACTCAGTCGTCAGATCTCAACCCAAATGACCATGAATTTTGCTTGCTTATTACAAAATTTAAGTAGAAAGACTCACAAACAAGCAACAACCAAAGACTGCTGCAATGAAGGTGGAAAAGGATGACAAAGAAGGAAACCCAGTTTGGTGAGGTTTTGGGTTTTAACCTTGTTCAGCCTGACAATTGTTTTTGCAACAAAGTACCAAAAATAAATATTTTATTTACAGTAACATTAATTATGCAATGACCTTTAAGTTGCTGAAATAAAGAGATTTTGCATAAAAATGGTTGCAACTCCAAAATTTTACTTTGGATATTTTTGTTCCACCACTTGAATTAAAGCTAAAAATCTAAATTTGCATTCTCAGTTGTTTCAAGCCGAATATGGTGGGATGCCGAGCCAAAATCATGGAAATGATTTCACTCTCCAAATATTTCTAGGCTGAACTGTATATGTTATTAGCCAAGGTTTGTTTTGCACCACTCTGTGTTGGCATGACTGCTACCCATTATACATCTAGCTGTTCACCGAAGTGAACAACACACACAGGCACTAAGCTGTCTGCATGATGTGAATGAAAAGATGATTAATGATTAATTAATCATCCACTTTTGATGCTCACATATTGAGTCTAGGTAAAAGGTCAGTTTGGGCACTCACAAATGTGCATAAGTAATCTGTCATACTCTCTTCAACATGTGAACCATGCTCTGTTCCACAGACTATCTACAGTTTTGATTGGTTAGTTTCCTTCCCAAAGCCCCGCTAACAAATGCTTTGGAGTCTGGAGCTGGTACATGACACACAGAGCCACTGGATCCATGTTTTAATGAGAGTAGATAAGTCAGGGTAAATTACAAGTTGTTTTGTGGCACAAATGGTTTAGTCATTGCAATCCCCACATCTTTTTTTTTTTTCCATTGGCTGATTCATTGGCTTTCACTTAGCTACGCTCGTATAATCAATCTGGGACAAATTTTTAGAAGATGGTGAAGCCGACACACTGACACCAGACTAATGGCTCATACTCTGCAATGATAATGATATCTACTTAATATGTATAGCATACTCAAATTAGTGACACATTTGTTAAGTAATGCATGGAATTATCCTGATGACCAGATACATAGAAGTAACTGAAAATATTACTGCTGATAATAGCCACGATTTATTATGGTTCATGTCTGCATCATAAAGTACTGGTCTGGACTGATGAGTTCACCATTTTAAAATGACCACACAATTATTTAGAAATAAAAACTATAATGAAAAGTGTCATAAAAATAACACCGTATGCCGTTTTTACTAAGTCTCTCATTTTAAGGCTCTAATTTAAACTTAAATCCAGAGTCAGATGCAAGAAGATAAATCATCAACATAGTATGTTAAAATGTGCACATAAAATCAGGTAAAGGTCAAGTCTACCTGAAGCATTAAGTTATAAGTTTGACACTCAGAGAAAAAACAAAAAGTGATTTACCAAAGGTATTTTGTCACCGATCATCACTCATGTACTCTTCCCCTCTGTCAGAAAACCAAATGAACTGCATGCCTTCAAGTTAACACAGTGTAATGGAAAAGTATAAAGAAATGTGTACATATTTATTTTTGGACACAAGTAAGACACATTTGAAGTCCTGACGGGCAAAATGTTTAGAGAAGCTTGAAATTAACTTGTGTGAGAAATGGCTCAGTAGTACCGCAGCAGCAGAATGTGAAACAACTGTAAGGATCCTGCATCCACAGTACTTAACAATCTTTTACAATGAAGATGGTAAACTTGTGCAAATTTTCATCTCTCTTTTCCTTAGAGCAGTGTTGTCCAGCAGCAGTCTTCGAAGGCCACAATCCTGCAGTTTTCCACGTATCCCTGCATGTTTCCAAGCTGCAGGACAGCAGCCCTGACTGACTTTGGACACCACCACCCTTGAAAGAGCTTCAATTTGTCATCCCATCTAGTTTGCAGTGCAGTATGACAACACAATGCAGGGTGTCTGCATTGCGTTGTCAATTTTCCACATTTTAATAGTGTTTACTTGGATACCAATGCATAAATTGGCACTTTATAACTATCTAACTTTACTAACTTCTTATTCATGAACAGTTTTGAAAGACATGGCTAGCTTGTTGCACTGCTAGATCAAAAAGTTGCAGCTTAATGCTAAAGAGTCAGACATGATGTTACGGCCCAAGCCGGCTGGAATGTGGAGGAGGATGTTTCCAGCCCTTGCACAAGTGTACGATTGGGCGGTCTTCCTCATCTCCGCCTCTATCGTTGGTGCTTCAGGATTGGTGGAGGACTTTCAGGACCAAAGCTCATTGGCTACCTCCTTCGCCACTCTACTATTTAAGAGGCATCATCACCCTGATTCAGGGCAACTGTGTTTGAGTGTGACACAGTTTGCCACTGTTTTACTGTTGTCTGTGCTTCGCAGTTTGCGCTGAGTTTTTTACTTCTGGGACTTCAAATTGTCGTAGACTTACAGAGCCTGTAGTGTTGTTTTTTTCCCTTGTGGTATTGTCCTTGTGGGGACCCTGTCTGTGATTAAAGTTTGTTTCTTAATAAAATAAAACAAAACAAAGTTATCGCCTGTGGAGGGAAGATTTGAGTTGCCCCCTGTTGTTTCTGGTGAATTCACTTCTTTGTAAATTAATTTATTGGTGAGCTTTTAGTTACTTGTTCCGTTTTATGTTACCACCCCCTTTTTTTTACATCTAGGCCCCACGGAGGTCATAACACATGATATCAAGACAATAAGTCCTCTTTAATTCAGGATCATATTACTGGACTTTAAGCAAAAGACTTAGTTACATTGTAATATTTGAGTGGTGTACAATATGCTATGGCACAATCTACTCATAATGAATTAAAATAAAAAAGTCCAGAGAAGGCTCAGGCTTGCAGTATTCCTTCAAGCATAACAAAAGTTGTGAAATGAGATTATAGGAGCAATTAATTGCCATTTTTTAAAATCTCATTTCGTGGTAGCTGATGCCCTCAGATACACGCAGAGCCAAATAACCAGAACTGCAATGAGTACACACATGAAAGGAAACAGAAAGTCATGCTTTTATTCCCCAAGCACAATCAGTTAAATATCACAGACAAGGCATGACATACAGTAGTTCCATGATGTACTTGCAGAAAATGTAAGAGTACTTTTTTGCTGAAGTGCTCCAACCTAATTTTGCTTTGCTAAGAGGAAATTGCACATGACTTACATCAATTTCCTGCAGACTCACCTTAATCCTAACAGAACCACGATCTGCCTCTCCATAGTTTTACCTACAGCAACCCAAATTTTCATGTTTGGTCGGCTTTTAAAGTCACTTGAGATCTTCAGGTATTGTGAAAGAGACTAACAAGATTTATGACTTGAACGACCATAGAAATACATGAGTGCACACACACGCATATGTTGTAAACACATCTTTCCAACATTTCCGCAGGCTTTGTGGTGACCTGCGAGTGATGTGGTCTGGCTAACTGTTTTAATGTGACTCTTGCAGCAAAGGTTATAAATTATAGCATTATTTCTTTGATTTATTAATGGCAGATAAGACGATAACTGTTTTTCATTCACAAGGCTTATTTTTACCCTCTAATGCCACTAGTAATTTGCAGATCTACAATCCACTACAGATTGGACTGACACACATACTTGAATGTGTCTAATTGGCAGGAACAGTGTTCTTGCCAGACCAAAATGATCAACCCTCGCCTGAACCTGGTCTGATGTAATTCATGGCAGAGATTTACCCAGCACAAACTTTAAAGCTCCACCACTCACTCTACCACCTGAAGTCTCACTAGATAATAAATATTATTAGTTGACTCCTAGTAAAATGAATAATGAATGCAATGCAATGATCAATAAAAAGACTGTTAGAAAAATGTAACTTTCTGTTATATTAGTCAGGGAACTGATATGTGGCTGACCCTTCAGTCTTCACGTCCAGATGAAGATCATTGTCCACAAAGGGGCTTATGATATTCTTACGAAGTAAATTGGCTCTGTTATTGTACATTGTCAGGACTCTAGTGTCCTTTATTTTTCACAAACTAAATGAGAAAGTGGACCATGGCAATGCAAGTATTAAGCCTGGGCTGGATGTGTTTATGGAGCAGGTATATGCTTGGTGAACTAAGCACAGCACCCTCTGGAGGGTTCAGCAACAACAAAACCAGTTGTTTTCTTCATCTTTCTGTTTAGTATTTTTGCTCCTGAAATGTAATATTTCTTTAATGGTATAAGCTGGATTTAGATTTGTGTGGTTTCTGCAAAAGAGCAGTTATGGCGTCACTGCCTTATGCTCCATACTCATCTGCAGAGGCCTGACAAGCACCTCTTCCAGTCCCAACATGCATCTACACAGTTATAAATGAGATTGATGTGAATTTGTCTTAATTCAATCTCAAATTGGCTTCAACCTATTAAGTCTGTAAAATGCCTTAAGGGAGCTTTTTTTTTTTCTTCTTCTTTTTTTGGTGAAATGGCACTATAAAAACACAGCTGAGCTGAACAAAATGACTATATTAAACTCATCATTCAGTATGCAACCCCTCCCCTCCTCTCAATACTAGATGCCAAATATCATTTTAAAACAAATGAAAACATATTAAACAGGAAAGCTGGATTTAAATTTAAAATGATTTTACATTTGTAGTGATTACCAGTCTTTGACAAAGTGTCCTCTGTTGTGAAGCTCTAATTAACACCAAACCAAACCCTAAAATCAGCCAGATGTTTCAAATATCACCGCCCAAACTAGTTTTAAAACCATAGATATTTGTTGGTGTTTTTTCTATTGCAATGCTTAGCCCTGCCATCCCTCTTTCTGAGGAGTTGTGTAAGGATCCCCTTCAGAGGCATCCCTGGTCTGTCAAGCATAGTCAACAGCAACTCTAACTGCTTGTTGAAATTCTTATCACTGATACAACACTGGTGCTCAAAGGAGCAAAGTGGCCACACAAGCAGAAAAACCTACAAATCCTTGAAAAGAGCTGGAGTCCACTGCAGGTGGTCTCACACACTTGAATGATGACAGGTGAGTAAGAACATGTATGATGGATAAAAGTGCACACATACTCAGGGGTTAGATGGCATTAAGTTAGCAGATTTCTTCCAGAGTTAAGACGGGTGAGTGAAGAAGTGCACTTCTTCCATTTTGCTGATTCCATCTACTGTTTTTGACAAAAAACAGAGAAATAAAAAAAAACAAAAATCACTGATCTCTGCATATAAAATGAAAAATAACACTGTTGTAAAAGCAAAAGGACTATCTAGTGAACCGTAGAGAGGAATGTAAAGCTCATTCTAGCTGCTGGACAGCACGCCTCACCTGCTAATATTTAGGAACTTCTTGTGAAAACTTTGGTTTGAACATCAAAATTAAACCATAAAATGTAAGCCTGCATAAACCTGGTAGCTATTGATCCTATATTCATATAACAATATACATTTTATGTATAAATGTCAGTGCATGAGCTGGCTGAAGGGGAAGGGGTTTCATTTATCATCCTGGCCAGTCCATAAGTTCAGTTTTCTTTTTCCTGCTTTGTTTTTGTTTTTCAGAGGTCATTTTAAGGAATATTACCTAGCATGCAGTTTATATCGCTGTGTGACATTACTTAAGTCGTGTTGCCCCGCTGAGTGAAGTGATCCACGTCTCCCCTGAGCTATTCTGGTATGAACCTAACAGACATGACTGCCACAATTTCACTTCTTTTGACAGCTTCTTGATGAGTTTACCATCTATCTGGGCCAGGGATGTTTTTTCTTCTCACTTTTTGTCATTTAAGAACAAAGAAGGAAACAAACAAAAAAAGAAATATAACTATAAAGTTATAAAAAAGAACAGTGGTATAGATTCAGTTATATCTAGCTGGGAAGTCACAGACTTTCTGTGAATCCACAGCATTTGTCCTTGTTTCAACCATGGTGAAATCAACCCTAACTTAAACATTTTTGATCAGCTTAGACTGAAGCTAAAGTGTTCAAAATGGTTATAAAAAGAAAATTAATCCAAACATTCATCAATTTTTTTTTCAGCAGAATTCTTCTCTGTATTAAACATTCTGTGTTTTAATTTACTCATTTGTCAGTCTTTCAACCATATGTACTAATGTACTGGTCATAAATTCACGAGTGCTTAATGTGATACAAATGTGCTCGAACATAACTTAAATAAATTTGAAAAATTAGTAACAATAAAAAAATGATTTAATTTAAAAATTAATTTGTAAAAAAAAAAATTAATGCAACAATAACTTTGGTGTCGGAGGAACCTTCAGACTGAAAGAAAGGGCTTGAAACTATTTTATCCAATAAAAGTAAATATTTCTACTGAATCCTGGATTTTATCCCCAAACCATGTTGTAAATATGAAAAAGTATTGACAATTTGTTAGCTTTGTTAGCTCACACCCTTGTTTTAACGTGACTGAATATAGTTGATGGCACTCTAATCAGAAGGTCTCTGTTTAAAGATGTACTAACCAAATCTTGAACCTGCTAGCATTTGTACAACCCTGAAAAGCTAGTTACAATTTCTCAAAAGATTTTAGTTACCACTTCCAACATCAGGCATACTGACACAGGCTACTGAAATGTACTGTCCTACTGGAATGAAAGGTCCTTGAGGCAGAGTCTAAAAGGGACCTTTAGGTGGAAATTCATACATTAAGCACTTCTGCTCGATGGTGCAGCTTGAGATGCGTATCTTGTCATTTGAAAGTAGATACAAGGGCTTCTCAGTCCAGTCCATTTTTGCAGCCTTGAGCAGTCTTCAATATTGTAGGGAGGGGAAGGAAAAGCCAATAGAAAAATTAAGAAAAGCACCCTCAGAAAAACAGCTGGAAACCTCTTTTTCCCTTCCAGACCTCACAAAATTAGGTCTAAAAAAATACACTCAAACACACACGCATCCCAGAATAACAGCAGGAAGGTTTTCACAGAGAGAGGGTCCAAATGCATGAAAACCCCTACTGATGATAGCCTCAAGACAGATTATTCCCCTCTTCTCTTCTTTCTTTTATTTTCTGCACTGTTTTAAAAACGGATTCTGAGATTAAGCAATTAATATACTGATAAACTGTGCTGAACATGCAATGGACGATTTTGTTTTCAAGTGGAGCAGCAGCCAATATTTGGTAAAACACACAGCATATCTTCATTTTACATTATGCTAAATTTAAATGCATTTAAAATATTTGGATTGTTAACCCCTTTCATTATAATTTGCCAGTTTGGCCTGTTCATTATCCAATGCATGAACTGGAATGAAGCTACATTATGTAGAGGTTTGGGAATCTATGGATCTAGAACATTTTGCTTCCTTCTTTTGCAAATTTCCACTGCAAAGTGAAAAAGAAAATAAGTGGGTTGGCTCTCACATCCTCTGGTTTGTTCAGAGAATCAAGCAGCCACACAGGCCACTTTTCTCACTGATGCAATAACTACAGTCCAATGAAGTTGGGATGTTGTGTAAAAAATCCTATTAAACCTACATTCAGCTGAATACATTAGATATTAATGTTCAAATTTGTGAACTTATTTTCCTTGAGGCACGACAAAATGCCACAGTGAGGTTCATTATTTGAACTACTGCATTAGCAAATAGTCAAAGACTTTTAAAAACAAAATCTCTCAATGCACAGTTGCAAGAAGTTCAGAGATAACATCATCTCCCATCCATAATATCATCAAAAGATTCAGAGAATCTTGAGGAATATCTGCATGTAAGTGGCAAGGTCAGAAATCAACACTGAATGCCTGTAACTTTTGATGCCTCAGGCGGTAGTGCATATACCCTATGAAGCCGAACATATCATATCTGATACATACAGTTTCTGAGACCTGTTGCAGCATGATATAACAGCAGCAAACATTTTGCTCAAAATCCCATTCAACACAATGTGATTAATGTCTTCCGCCCCCTTGTCAATGCTAGGAAGCAGAAGATTACCCTACAACAACTTGGACTTATCAAAAAAGAAAAGATAGTTTTTAATTTTTTTTTTTTAATTTTTTTTTTATAAAGACCTAATACTAAAAAATTTTACTTTTTTTTTTCTTTTACACTTTTCCCCTTAAGAAGCCAACATCATTGTGTGAAAGATATTACTATGTAGGTTTTAAAACATTTCAGAAGACCATTATCAGTTAACACAACTTGTCACTAAATGTACAAGTGCAAGTTAAAACCCAACCATGTAACAACAACACCCAGAAACCCCACTGGCTTCTCCAGGTCTGTGCTCATCTCAGATGGAAGTGGTGCGAAATATAAAAGTGTGCTGTAGCCTGACAAGTCCACATTTAAAATTGTTTTTGAAAAACGTGGAAGTCGTGTCTTCCAGGCCAAAGAGGAGAATGTCTATCCGGATTATCAGTGTTAAGTTCAGAAGCCATCTGTGATGGTATAGGAGAGTGTTAGTGCCCACAGCTTGTGTGATTTGTACATCTGCGAAGGCACCATTAAAGCTGAGAGGTAAATTCAACTTTTGGTGCAACATATGTTGCATCCAAGGAACAACTTACTTATTTCAGTACGACAATGCCAAACCGTAAGTCACAATCAGCACATGTTATAACAGCATAGCTTGGCTTCATAGTAAGAGTGTGGGTACTAGACTGGCCTGCCTGTGGCTCAACCTGTCTCCCACTAAAAATGTGTGGCTCACTAAGAAGTGGAAAATAGGACAAAGACCCTAGACTGTTGCACAATTGAAGTTGTACATCAGGCAAGGATGGGAAAGAATTCCATCTGCAAAGCTTCAAAAATGTGTCCTCAGTTCCCAAACAGATTTATTGTTGTTTAAAGGAAAGGTGATGAAACAAATTGGAATACATGCCCCTGTACCAGCTTTTGGGAACTTGTTGGAAGGCATCATATAAAAAAATTACTGAATATTTGCAAAAAACAAACAACAAAAACAACAGCAACAAAAACAATAAGTTTATCAGAATATTTAATTACATTACAGAATGTCCCAACTTAATTGAAATTGAGGTTATACTACACATTCACAGACAGACTAAAACATTGATGTTACACAATGGCTTCTTAATGAATATTTGTTAATGGTTCCTATTACTGGATTGTAATGTTCAAATTAATGCACCATAACTAAATTTAATTAAAGAGTGAAAATCAAGTAATGACAAATATATTAGTCTTTAAAGGTGGAGTATGTAAGATTTTCAATATTTTCAAAATAAATTAACTAATAAAATAACTACAAACATAATTAGAAAGGTTTTTGAACATATAGGGTTCAGTCTGTCCATATTTGATGCGTTATTAAATTACAAGTTTAATTAATGACAAATGACAAAAAGCACTTTTTTTTTTTTTTTTTTTAACTGCTAGGGTCTTTGTCATTACTTAAACTTGTAATTTAATAACATATCAAATATGGACAGACTGGAACCTACATGTTTTAAAAAACTATCTAATTATGATTGTAGTTTTTTTTTTTAGTTAATTTGTTTTGAAAATATTGAAAATCTTACATACTCCACCTTTAAGGTCAATATTTTGTTTTGCTTGGGAGAAACCATTGACTGTATAAAAAGAGATGAACGAAGCCTCCGTGACGTCACCCATAGGTTTCTGAAGAGCTAAATTGAAGCTCGGTGGGCGGTATCTACCATCGCCATCTTGGCAGAGGCATGTGCGTCGTCTCGTCTGGAAAATATAAATATGGGCAAAGAGGTGGAGCTGAGAGGGGCGCTAAGAGCATCTTGGTGGATAATTGACATAGAGCGAACTCCAAGCTGCCTGTAGCTAAGAGCTAACCAAGCTAACCCAGAGATAACAGGAGATAACCAGCTAAAAGAGATAAGCGAGCTTAGTCTATTTAGTAAAAAATAGTGTTTTCAAGTGTAGTTTGAAGAAATATACAGCAGGATAGACTTCAATCAGCAAGATTATCCTCATTATTTTGCCTCTTTCAGAAGGGATGGTGCTGCATGTCAATGGCTCAGCTGGTCAGTCCATCAACTCATTGCACTTAGGATCACACGTAAATATTTGCCCTTATTGTTACTGGTTACTGTTCACAGCCAGTAATCGAATTGATGCTTTTTAGAATTTAAACATCAGTTTATAGTTTGCACCATATATTGTTTCACGACTGTAAGCAAGTTGTCTGCTGAATGGGCAGTCGGAGGAAAGGGAAAGCTGGAGGATAGAGAAAGGGGAAAGGCAATCAGAGAAGCAACAATGTGTTTCAAAACAAGACAGACTGGGTCAAAATATTGGCTCAGCTAGTTAACTCTGCATGGCATTCTCTCATAGAAATGTGTGGGTTGTTCATATACAAATGACGCCTTGTTCATTTGTACATGCGATGACTAATGTACCAGTGCAACCACAGCCATCAGAATCATAACTATTACTGCATCCTCAGATGTTTAGGGCTATTAAAGAAATGTTAACGTGGCAATAAGTCTTTAAAAAGGCTTGCCATCATTAAGCTTTTGTTAAGGCTATGCAATCACTTAAGCCTCCAAGCTATGATGGTATGGTTGTAAGCACTAAATCTTTTTCATGTAAACTGTTCAAGAAGGAACTATAGCACCTTAAATGGACCACAACACTGTGAGGTAAAAAGGCCAGAAGGGACTAAGCATTGATTATATACCTTTTACAGCCTGCTAACTATCAGCTGTAAACACAAATAGACATATGCGACTCTATTTGTTCTTAATATAGAGCAGGGCTATTCACCTCAGTACGACTAAGGCCTCAGCTCTGCAGGTTTTCAGTGTATCCCTGCACCAATATGCGTCGCTCAAATGAATAAGTCATTGTGCAGAACTTCATAGGCTGTTGGATGCATTTAATTTGGTTCAGGTGTGTTAAAGCATGGAGCCATTGAAAACCTGCAGAGCTGCAGCCCTTGTGGGACCGAGTTGAATTGCTCTGATACGGAATGTGATTGACGTCTAAATAGATTAAAATCTGCATTTGGAGGTATTTAGCACCTAATAACTGAATGAGTGAGTTTTGCAGATTCACAACAAATTTCCAGATACAGAGCAGTTCACAGAGCGCCTCATGCAACCCAGATGAGAGATATAAATCATCTTTTCATTATTTAAAATTACACAGACACCACCAGACACCCACTCTTTTTCTATACCGATAAAGCCACAAGACGGGATCAATGCCTTTGTAAAAGGAAACCCTGCATTAAGTGGCATTTCATACTTGACAGTGATGCCACTGACATGCCTTTGATTTCAGAACTCATGAGCACATTGGGTAATTGCATCATTGTACAATCTCTGCATACAAGCGTCGCCAGGCTTATTAAAGTTTTTGCATTCTCCAAAAGAACCACATATATAAGTGTTAATAGCGTTCCCTTTGTACTGCAGGGGCCAGATGAGAAAAGAAAGATCTGTACAATGTGACTTTAATTTAGTTGAGTGAAAAACGCTCTGCGGTATACTGGTTAGTAGAAGAATGTGTAATGACACAATTTATCCTTCACAATTATCTTAACAGAATTTGTATCTGGGATGACAAGTTATTCATTAAAAAGATTCAGGCTAATGATAATATAATACATTGTGAAGTTATCTGTGGGTTAAGATAAATTATATGATATGTTCTCATACAACGTAATATCAAATATCATTATATGGAATGAGGACATGCAACCAAGTCACATGTATGAGTCTGGATTACATAATGATAAAAATTAGCTTTCTTTTAATAAGAAAGGCCAAAACATGCATAATTTTGATGCAGTGCAAGTGATCAGTTATGGTTAAAATAATGCAATAAGCCAACTGGACCTAAAGCGAAACAACACCCTTTTCTCCATGAAAAATGCCTCAGTATAGATACATCAGCTCCATTAGCAGTTATAATATGCTATTTTTATTTATTATCATTTGTTTTACAGCTCTTATAGTGAAGTACTTGTATAAACACAACTGTTGTGAATCATATCCAAGATCATAGAAAGAAGATCCCAGCCAAAAGGAGAGTGATGCCAGTCAAGATCAAACTGGTTATGTGGGAGTTGCTGAACAATGTTGCATCTTTAGTTGTTTTTTTTTTTTAATTTGCTTTCTCACAGCACTGGACAGGACTACACAGCAGGGCAACAACATGCCGTTATTTCTTGCTAGAGGAGATATGTCTTGAAACGGCCACTGACCAAGAAGAATAAAAAAGAACAAAACCCAGCTCATTAACTGGTCAGGACCAAAAATGGAGAAAAATGGAGATGCTTCCCTGTTAGCAGGCTTGTGAGAAAGAGTGCTCGCATTCCTTCAGTGACTTTTCGTTTACAAAGCATGTTGTCTTGTTGAAAGTTTAATCATATTTGTGTGTTTGTGTGTGAGGTAAATTTAGTTAAATTAAGATTAATTAAGATTAAGACAAATTAGGCAATTTAGTTTAACTCTTGACCTGCAGTTCAAACTCAAGAACAAAAGTGGCTTATGAGACCAAATAAAATCAAATGGAAGATGGTGTTAGGAAGAGCACAAAGCTTTCTTTTTGGTTTTTTCTCTGAAGTAGGCTACTTCATAGTAAGCAAAGCATAATAGCAGGCATTAGAAAATCGCTTTGCAGGGCTACTGTATGCAGCGCTTCCAGACCTGTCTTTAATTATTATCAACCGCGTATTGTAACTACTGCTCAATGACCTATGAACATTCAATTACCAGTAGTGATTTTTGTGTTTTCTGATTCCCTCACTGTTAAACAAACCAGTTGTGAAATAGCTTGTTCACAAAGGAAGTAAAGAGACAGTCAGGCAGTGAAAGCAAAAACCATCTGTATTCGCTGGATAACAGCTCAGTTCCCTGAAATCAAATAAACGAAAAGACTCTTAAATGAGCTCAAGGTCTTCCCTTTGATCTGGAGGTGGCTCTCCAATAAGGTTCACTATTGATATTTTTCAGTGGCTCCCAGCAAAGACTGAATCAAAGGTTCTGTGGGATTTCAGAAAGATCACATAACAACAGTGAGCGTCTTCGTTTTGACAAGCACATTGAACATTTTGAAAAGCTTTCATTATTAGTAAGTGAACCTGTGACCTCCCAAAAACCATTTTAATACCAGAACAAATCCAGCTAGATGTGTGTGATTCATTTTATTTTAACCTACAATCCTTTGACACCAAAGATTCCCGTCAACCTTTACCACTTTTGTCTGTGAAATTGACCATCATTACAATTACAGTAAGCCAATAATAACCAAAAATTAAGATGGTCACATTAAACACATAATGCTTTTTTCCTTCTTTAAATTTTACTTAGAATATTTTCTGTCTCCTGAGTTATTCATTTTTATATTCTTTAGTCGTCTCATTTGCAAGTGTTGCACTCTTCAAACGAACTGTCAGCACACATCCAGCCTGAGTTTTAGCCACATTTATTAATAGATTGCTCACAGTTCGACACAAACAGGTCTTTTCTCATAGCGACACACGCGACACGGTCTCTCCTCTTCTTAAAGGGGAAGTGCGCTGATTTGCTTCCCTACAGGCATCCAGAACAGATTTAGAACAAGACAGTCATGAATTGAATGAAACATTTGGCATTGAACAATATTTTTTAGCGAATGCTTGAAAAATGAAACTAATATAAGAACTGTTTCACTGGGCTACACCCTCCCCCACTTGAAAATGTAGGTCTATTAACTTAACTAGTCTATGTTGCACAGGCTATCTTGGCTATGCTTCACTGATGCATTATCTTGACAGATGAGTCCTTGTAAACTGTTTGACCCTCTCATGATCCTGACCGTCTTTTGATGGTGTGGCATCTTCTTTATGCCCCCTGGATTCCAAAGCTTGCTTTTCATAATCTTGACTCTGATTCCCTCTTGCTCCTGGGGATCCTCCTCTACACGCCTGTGCTCATGCATTTGACCTTCATCTGAAGTAGCAGCTTCCTCATCTTGTAGCTGGCTTTTTCTATCCAAAAGGGTTGGACCTTTGGCTGGAAGAGTGGAGCATGTGGGATATAATCAGCATCCAAACAACATACTCCCTAACTGAATGAAACATTTACATTTAAATTAATATGCTGAAAATAAAACTGAACAATAATAATAAAAAAAAAAAAATTGTGTGCTACACATGGCTAACCTAAATTGCAGAGGTTTGCACAGTTTTCTTTTTGCAATATGCTCGTTTTTGTCATGCATTTCTGTTTTCACTTCTTTTTTATACCAACAACCGTTGATCACTAATAAAGCCTGCTTTACAAAACCCTAATTCAGTTTAATTCAGCTTTATTTGCATAATGGTAGTGATAATATTCATCTCAAGGAACTTTTAAAATCCAATTCAGTCAAAGTCCTTGTACTCCATTTATGAGCCAGTAAAATATTAAGTTATAACACACATGTTACGTGTTAAAACAAAACCATTTAATAAAAATGACTTATCTAAGGAACACACTGGATCACATTGAATCTTCTCTTTGATTCAGTCCCCTCTCCTGACCATGTACAAGGTAATAGTGGGGAGGAAAAATCCTTTTCAACCATCAACAACGGCAGATATATTTTCTTTTAACAGGACCTGTGTCACGTCCCATTACAAGCAAATCTGACTGTGTGATCCTCACTAGACCATTGGCTGCTTGAATCTGTCTTTCTACTGGCTGCACTGCTCCTTCTGGTGATTGGCTGGCTGTACCATTTCCTGTCCAGGATTGGATGATCTTCTTCCTCCGCAGCTGGGCCCAGCATATCAGCCCTATTTAAGGAGCAGGCTGGCAATCAGGCAGGGCAGCTGAGTGTTGATTGCTCAGTCTGCCACACTTTTTGCTTCAGTTGTCAGTAGTATTTTAGTATTTTATTCATATTTTATATCTTTGTGTTTGTGAACCCAATAGGGGCAATTTGTGAACTTTAATACTTTTACCTGGGCTTTCTTTTTTTAGTTTGGAATAGTTTATCGCTCTGCTGTCTGACTGATAATGTGATTGTGACTTACCAGGTGAAACCTGTTACGTTCTGAAACCTTATTCCTGCCTAAAAACTTTCCCTACAAATAAACACCTTTTAATTCAAATAACTAATTTGTGGGTTTAATGTTTAAAAACCGCTCTCCTATTTCTCTGGCGAGCTGGGGGGTTTGTAACAACTGGAAAAAGGTGCCAGTAACCACCATAGCTCTGCCAGGTATACTGGCTAAGAAGTTATAAAGTTAATGGCAACACCAATGTTGCACATTTAAACATGGAGACCAAAGAGGTAAGTATGCAGCGAGGTTATTGGATCATGAGACATCCCCTGACTGCCTACAGACCTATAGCTGCATGACTGCTCAAATGGTTGAGTGGAATCCAAGCAAGCCTTCAAAGCTGCATAACAGTGGTGGGTTACCTTAGCACTCAAGAGCTCAAGCCCTGCAAGTTTTATATATTCCCCTGTTCCAACACACCCGACTCAAATGAATTAATCCCTGTGCAGTACTTGATAAAATGTTGGGTTCATTTCCAGGAGTGTTGGAGCAGAGAAACATCTAAAACTTAAAGGACTGTGACGCCTGATGATCAGGGTTCCCCACCCCTGCTTTATCATAAAGAAAAGTTTGATATTTATCATAGAAGCTCTTAAGGTAGAGATCTGAAGTGGCAGCTGGTTCCATAAAAGGAGGCTGATTGTTGTTGGTTCTGCTTCTCAGTCTACACTAAAACCCAGAAGCAAAACAGCCTGCAGTCTGAAAGCAAGGTCCTCTGTGCAGGACTTGATGGAACAGTGAAATATTACCGGTATACAAAATGTATTGCTAATGTTAACTTTGGATCGGTAATCTAATTTCAAAATGCTTTATGAAATCTGTTAAACACTTCATATTTGTCTGAAAAAGGGCTTCAACCGAATCGACAATGATTCTCACATGACAGAGCACACAGTAGGTCACTTAAAAAACACAACCTTGTGTAAATAATGGAAGATCAACAGTGTTTCATTATGCTAAAGTTTAATTCTGTTACCACAAACAGCATTATGTGTTTTTCAGAGGGGATACACCAGATGAAATTAAAGTTTAATTAAATCTTTTCTGAATTGTTTGTCATGATGTCTCACCCACCTCATTTACACATAACATAAATTTGTGATCAGCCTAGCTTATTGATTTCTTTGTCTCGAATAAGTTTTCTTCTTCCCCCTCACTTTCAGGCAAAACTGTTTTTTTTTTCTTTTTTTCCCCCAGTTTTTTGTTCCACTGTTCTTTGAAAAATGATAGACTTGTGTGTCTTCACTGTGTTTGCAGTATATACCACTGCCTAAAGAAAAAACAAAACAAAAACTGATGTTTGCTTATTATATTTTTGTTTTTGCGTGTCCCAGTCGTTTAAATTCCTAATCAGATCAACATGTTGATGAAAGTTGCTTGCCAACTTTTAACTGGAATCAAAAGCAACTCAGTGAAAACATGCCAAAGTTTGAGGTGATCACTTCAGTTGGATCTTTCTTTGTTTGCTTCTGCTATATTTTTGGATAAGTTAAAACTCATTGGTTGATAAAAGCCGTAGCTGCTTTCTTGCTTTTCTCATGAAAACGATATGGGCTGAGTTTATTTTACCATAAGCTAATGCTTCATTCATCAGGTTATCCTAGCTTTCTTTATTATGGAGACAACTTAGGCTCGTAAGAAGAATCTATTTCATGACACAGTTTATTTCGTAGCAATGATGCTAGAAAATTACCAAATGGATAAGAAGAAACCCTGCAAGACTTGTTATACAAGGCTTTGAGTCCAACTTTTTTCACCTGTCCACACATGAAAAAGTTATATAATACCAGGCTTTTCCATGATTTCATCTGCTTGGTGGTGTAAGAGCTTCTCTGAAGCACCAAATATGACAAAATACATGTTAACTGATTGGTGTGCCTCCATTTTATAGGCTACAATTTCCTAGGACATCTATGTCAGCACATTGATCACATAGAGCAGGGGTGTCAAACTCAAATATAAAATTTTAAACTGGACATATTTGTGGACCAACAGTGATATTTATTGAAAAAATCTTCCACATATGACAATGAACCTTATAGATTGCTGGCAAAATCACATTCACACATGCACATTCAGCTATGTTTCTGTTCAGGTGCTCATTTGAAAACGCTTTTTTTTTTTTTTTTTTCTGGGCTCACGAGCTCCCAAACTTTCATCATGCACTTTTTCACAAACACTCCCTCATTGAAGGGCTGGGCTTATTTTGTTATCTCTGCTGCAGTACTTTAAAGTTGCTATGACTACTGTTTGCAGAGGAGAAGATCCTGTCCTGACTGATGCATCAAACCACCACCAAAGGGTTCTGGGGTTTGTAATATTAGCAATGCATATGCTGTATAGCACCAATGGGCCAGTTGTAGTAGCTATTTAGTATTGCCTTGAGGGCCAGATATAATTACACCGTGGGCCAAAATTGGCTCACAGGCCAGAGTTTGACACCTTTGACATAGAGCATAAACCTATTTCTAAACGTTGAGAATATTCTGACACCATTTTACATATTCTCTGCCCAACATTTGCCTTATTATTTCGTTTTCTGCCACTTTGTTCACCAAGAGTAAATGAGGCTACAGACAACATATGAATAAATACCAGCATTTATATATATGCATTTGGCTATTCTATTCTGCTTTCCCACCTACAGCTTTACCTCTGCTCATTCAAACTTTGCTGCTAATAACTCAACGTCAAGCTGTTGTACGATCTACTGCATATAAATGCCAGCAGATCAGCCATACATCCTGTAACTGATGGAAGAACACAGCTGCCCCCCCCCCCCCCTCCCAAAAGCTTCACATTTCCAGCTTCCTGTAATGGTGATGAACAGACTGAGAGTCTAACCAGGAAACCTCCAAATAATCTCTCTGTCCTAAAGTTACAAAAGGAAACACTAACAGGTGAATAGATATGATGTCTCACTTCAAAACTGCTTTGAATTTTTTTTTTCTTCAGGATTTAGGTTTTAATAGGATTTTATGTTGCATGACATCAATTATTTAAGTTGAAACAAACAAATTGAGCAAATGTCTAATGAGTGTTAGTGTCTGAGTAATTGGGTTATCTGGTTTGTGAATTCCCTTTGACCTCATTCTGATGCTTCTTTGGCTGAATCAGGATTTTAGTGATACACCTCTCAGTTACAACTTTTTGGTTTTTCATTATGTTTTTTTTAAATTAAGTTGTTTGACAGATTCTACAGAGTATTGTGCTTATTTGATGAATTATCTATTTTTATCGTGGCATTTTAATACAAATATCCCATAAACCATGTTTTTAAATCTTTTCAATAGCTTTGTTTATTATAATACTGATTTTAAAAGAACATAAACATATTATAACTAGTAAGGAATTATTCATTATGTAACATCAGTTTGACCTTATGACCCCCATGTAAGGCAAACATTTGTTATTATTAGCTTAAATTCATGCATGTTTGTGTTTCTATGGTCTAAAGGAGCAATCCAAATGATATGAATTTAGAAATAAGCCAAAACCACAAAAAATAAAAAGAATATACTGTTTTGCAGAATAAAAGTTTGTGTGCCAACCATCTAACACTAGTCAGGTGATTTTCCTTATGGTTTGCAGTTTCTACTGAAAATTGTTTTGAGTAAAACAGGTTAACTTAAAGATAGGAGAAGATTTTTTCCAAGAGCATTTTGCCTTATTGTCAAAAATTCTATTCAGGCTTTGGTAACATTAATTAAATGCTCAAACACACACACAACACCCCTTGTGAACAAGCATTGTCTGTTGTTGTATATTTTCAAAATGTAGCTTGCTCAAACCATTTGTCCAGGATCTGCTACCCTACCTTTAGGTCCAGTGCAGAAACTGCTCTCATGCTGTCTGCAACAGGAAGTAGAAAATTTGTGGTCAAGCTTTGACAATGATAAATTCCAAAATTATTTTTCCACTTTGTGGGTTTTCATGTGTATTTCATATTTAGTCAACCGCACATACATAAAAACCATAACATGCTTAACTGAGGAAGACGTATTTTCTGGGTTATTTCTATTAAGCTCTTTTTATACATTTTTTTTTTTTTTTTTTTTTTTTTTTTTTTTTTTTTTTGTATTGAAATGAAAGCTGTACATGTAAGATGTACTCAGCATCATATTTTAATACAGATGATCTACTTTAGTATGACTCTTTACTTTGTTCCCCGATGACTCAACAATGACCAGTAGCTCCAGCTGGCAGGACTACCAGCAAACACACCTGCAGTCACAGTGAGTGTTTACTGAGCCGTGGTTAACCTTCTGTGACTTCAAAATGCTAAAACCCCTGCAGACTCTAAACATCATGGCATACAGTATGAATAGTACTCACATTGTAAATGCAGGTATTTATTACAATAAAGATGAGGAGATGTTTATGTCAAAACTGGTGTGTTCCTTGTAAAACATTGTTGACTCAGAGCTCCAAATAAACAGTAATTACAGATGTTTTTTTTTGTTATGAGTGAAAGGTTGTTAAACACCAAGAAGCATCTCACCTTCCCCAGCTCTGCCTGGCGGCCTGGCATTCTGCTGCTGACAGAGAGTGTCATTGTAATAAATAGGCCTCCACTGGATAACCTTTGATCTTCCTGAATTAGTGATAAGGCTTGCAGAGTGAGTACATACCTGCCTGGAGCTGAGGACTCTCCCTCCCACAGCCACTCATACTGATAACTGGAAACGGTGAAGAACAGAGGAAGAGGGTGAGAACAGAAGGTGATAAATGTGCTGCAGGAAATGGAAAGAAGAAGAGGGAAGGGAGGTGTAGAGGCTGACATCAGCTGAAGTATGAATATTATTTGGCATCAGTGCATAAAAAGCTGCTTTACCTCTCAGTAACTGAAAAACAAGTTCTTTATTTTTCCAACTATGAGGCATTACTGCATGGATAGGATTGCTGACATGTCCATCACTTTAATTCACCCTAAACTACGATATCAGTGTAAGGACTGCTGCAAGGTTCAGTAACTCCAGATAATGGACTCCTTTATATGCACCTTACAACTACACCATCACCTTACAGTTTTTGACAAACCTTTCCTCTACATTTGGCAAAACTTTCCTTCTACATTAATATGAAAAGTCAATTCGGTTGCATTTAGGATGAACTCTAAAAATGTCATAAAAATGTTCCTTTAATCCAAAAATGTCATCCTTTATGTTTCTGATGAAACGTTTGCAAAGCTGACATCATTAGCCACTTTAAATTTCTGCTTATTGTTGCACTAATCCCCTTCCAGCAAGTCCCTTTTGCAGTGTCATTACGCAGGAAGGCATAGCAGAAAGGAATTAATCATAAGCAATTTGTGCAAACGCACAATGTTGAGAAAATCATTTCATAGATTAAACTGCACAATTTTAACTCATCTGCTTTACCTTTAGGCAATGTTTTCATAACAGATGCAATTATATGTTCTTCTGAGATTCTTTATTTGACATGTGTGATCATTGCTGTTTAAATCTGGCAACAATACCAAAGTTTGGTTTAAGGTAGAGAATTTTAAAGCATTCGAGGTTTTACTTTGTACAGTATATCTTCACAGCAAAAATCTGTAGATTACGAGACAACTTTTAACTGAAGCAGAAAATAATGTGTTTTCAAAAAAGTTACATCCAACTTTTTTCTAAAGCGCTTCAATGGATCCGCATGGACTAAAGTGCTGTTTATGTGTTTTGGTCCTTCTGGTGTCTCATTTATGCAGAATCAGAGTTTTGGGTGGATAAAACTGTGAAGATTTGACAATGGCCTCCAGAGTGTCAGTAAACTGGAATTGAAATATTTGAGCGACGGCAACATCTTGTCAACTCGAACCCTGCTTAACTCGTGAAAAGCACAGCAACTAGGATGGATGTCCGTGTCATGTTTGTGTCGCTGCATCTTTTTAAACTTATTTGATTTGTTGAAGTAAAACCTGTTTTGAGTAGAACGTCACACAGGTTGCGGTAGTTCAGTTACGCAATGCTTGTGTTGGGTTGTGTTTCGTGGGCTTACTGGGAAGCGCCACACTCTTAGGTGTGTCATTACAAAGTTCCACTGCTCACATGGCCGGGCATCCTCACTACAACATTTCTGGTCCGATTTGAATTTTTCTCTGCATGGAGTTAGTTGTAATTCTGCAGTTTTGTAAATGTTTTTATTTTTTTTGAATACACAAAGAAAAAGTTTTCCATTTGCGTGGAAACACGGTGTAATCAAGGCCCGAGGCATGACTGTTTAAGTGGCATCGAGCAGGCTATGCTTCAAGTCTGACGTCAGACTGTGCTGACCTTCCTGCTTTCAGCGCACATGGACAGGAAAGAAACATGGCTCTGTGTTGTTTTGCTCGTGGGCAAATATGGTGAGTTTTCTTCAATTTTTGTTTTTATTTTTTCCCAATCCGGTAAGTTGTTTTGTTACTGTACATACTATACCTTACTAGCTTTCTGATGCATTTAAAACAAGAAAATCAGATTTATTTGTGTGTTATTTTCTTTTTTATTCCTTTGTTGGAGAGCATTATGTATTCCCATTTTCCTTTCCATACGGCACAAGTCAGGGTTGATGCAAACTGGTAGTAGGTAAGTGCTCAGGCCTGGAGCTGAGCTTGTACAACTCAGAGTGGTGTTTGGTGGGTTATGACCTCTCCAGCTTCTGCCTCTATATTAGACACTTTACTGGCCAATCGGTGTGAGCTCCAAAATGACATTGTACATCACTGCTTCATAGAGCTGGGTGGTAAATTCAGTTTCATTCTTGAACATCTGAGGAAAGGTAACCTTTTGTAATGAAATAATTACATTTATTACAGTTCCCAAAGTGAGGGAAAGTCTGCTGACTGGATTGTTTTAAGTGCAATATGCTAAAACTACTAATCTGTGTCGTATGGCATCAAATTACAAGTTTTATGGTTGTCTCAAATCATTTGATGAAAGCAAAATAACAGTTAAAGTTAAACAAAGTAAGTCAACTTTATATCTCATTGATAAAAAAAAAACTATGGGCAAGACTTTAGTTTATAGAATACATACATACCTACATCTATCTATCTATCTATCTATCTATCTATCTATCTATATATATATATATATATATATATATATATATATATATATATATATATATATATATATATATATATATATATATATATATATATATGCCTCACAGCAAGAAGGTTGCTGGTTCGATCCTTGGCTGGTTTGGTCAGTGGCCTTTCTGTGTGGAGTTTGCATGTTCTCCCCGTGTATGCGTGGGTTCTCTCCGGGTACTCCGGCTTCCTCCCACCATCCAAAGACATGCATGATAGGTTAATTGGTCACTCTAAATTGCCCCTAGGAATGAGTGTGAGCATGAGTGGTTGTTTGTGTCTCTGTGTGGCCCTGTGATGGACTGTCGAGCTGTCCAGGGTGTACCCTGCCTGTTGCCCAAAGCCGGCTGGGATAGGCTCCAGCTTCCCCGCGACCCTGAATTGGAATAAGCGGTTCGGAAAATGAATGAATATATATATATATATATATATATATATATATATATATATATATATATATATATATATATATATATATATATATATATAACATATAATGGTGTTGGATGAGAATCAGTACTACTCAGGTTAAAAACATTTATTTAGCTGCATTTGTGCCCCCCTATCTCCCACCCCCGTCCCCCTCATAGCACCAAGCCAAACCTACATACCAGCCCAGCTATTGCTTCAACATGAGGTGCATCACATGACTGATGAAAGGTGACAACTCAACCCACTTTACTGAATCACACATTGCAGGCTAGGGAACAGAAAAAATGTCGGTAATCTAATGAGTAGAGGAAAATTGGGATCTAAACATGACAAAAGCAGGAGAAAACACACAGTTGTATCAAAAAAGGAGTATTAAGACAACTGAGAATTACAAAGATCAATAAATGAAAGAAAGAGTCTTAGAGCCTACACAAAGCTGTAGCTTTATCACTCTAACTTTTCAGTGTAGTGAAATAGAAGTGTTCACAGCCTTGAGTTTTAACACTGGAGCTAATCAAATTGGATTTATTCAAAGATTTTTGCTTTGAAAAACCAAATAAGACATTTGCTGCACATCATATTTTACCTCCAATCATGACTTGTTGCTGAAAATATCATTACACCTTCATGTACATACCAAATATTGATCATATTCCATTTATTAGGGTTGTAGAGAAGACATATTCCCTCCCCCCCCATTACTTTTCCACCGTACTTGTTCAGCCATAAACTGAAGATTAGGGTAGTCTCTTCACCTCAACTTGCAATGGCTCAGATTGAGTTCAAGACCTTGAAGTCACAAAATCCTATTGTCAGCTGACAGCTGCAGAGTATCTCTTCAATGCACAGTTTGCAAAAATCTAATTTTGTCTACAGAAACTGTTGGAGGATGCTAGTGAAGAATACTTTATCTTTCTGTAATTCAGAAAAAATAATGTGGAATGAAACCAAACTTTAATTTGTGCAAATTTATGCCGCCACACAGTTTGAACTCTGTTTGAGCTCAGCAACAACAGATATTCTAATGCCTGGAACTGTCTTTTCTGAATAATAAAACCTGTGAACTAATATCCAACAAATATCATATGTCTAATGGCAGAAATGAGTCAATAAGGAAAGAATGATCAGTTTTAGTTTACCTGTGGTTTGTAGTGTCTCTTAATGCTTCTAAACATATATGTTAATGATAATTTTCCCCTCACTATTTATGTTTTTGGTAATTACACATTTGAAAAGTAGCTATGCAGAAAATATGCAGTCTGCTGTCATAAAAATGTTAAATAGTGCTGAAAGAGATGTTTTGCATAAATTTAAGCACAAACTGTCAGCAGGTGTTAGGATACATAAATAGAAGTCACTCATAATGATAACTTTTGCTGCTGCTTCTAGCTGCATGAAAACTGGCTTTTTACCTCTGAATTTACCTTTAAGGCAACATTTTCTTTCCACTTACATGAAAAGATCAGACTAGATCAAACAACACTTTGTCAGTGTTCAGGTTCTTGTACAGACGCCCGTGAAGCTTCTGAAATTAAAATATTGGTTTTACATTAAAAAAGAATAAATAAAAAATAACTCTAAGAAAGTAATAAAATACATTTTGGAAAAGTTCTAATTAAAAATAGAGTGTTTTTGACAACACTGCAGAACCACAGAAGAACTACATAATTAAACCAGTGTCTTCTAATAAATAAGAGATTCCAAGTTATTATTATTTTTTGTTAATTTTTTTTTAACCCAGAGAATAATTAAGAAATAAATGAAATGAGAGTTTTATCTTCTTCAGAAGCAATCTATTAACAGTCAGAAGCAATGGCTTCAGTTTTCTTTATCAGTTGTAAAAGTGTTGAATTACATCTCTGAAAAAGGACCATTTATAATAAATTGCAAAGAGTTGCAGTTTAACGGCCTAGTTTAACTACATTTCAGGAAAAACTGTCTGATGTAGAGTTTGTTCCTTTTTTTCCGTGCATCTTGTTATTTAATTACTTCCCATTAAAATGTACTGTTTAAAATATCATAAATCCATTAGGGATGTCATCTTACTATCATCATTTTGCATTTGACTCTTTATGTAATTGTAAGAATAAACAAATTACACTCAGGATTTCATCACTTACCTATGTTATTAGTTGCACACTGAGCTAACTGTACAAGAAAATGACAGATTAAGGACATAAGATAAAACACAAACATTCCATCTTAAATGGAGGAGAAATACAACCCTTGATTCAACCACAGAACATCCCACAAACAAGATAAGAATAAACAAGTTTTGCTTTAGGAATAAGTGACATGAATAATATTTTACATATATGTCTACATACTCCTATCATGTAAAAGCTACATTAAATATAATCACTTAAGAGCTTGCTCATCAAAGCGTAGCACTGTTATCTAAACTTACAGAATATGTAAAGTCATTGTCACATTAACTCACAACATGTTCTTCAGTCAAACCCCAACCTAAAGCTTAGACATAACTTTGCTTCCTCCGTGTTGAGCAGGATATGGATACAGTAAGTGTGTGAGGGTCGATACTTAGCAGTGATAGTGTGTCCTGTGTTCACTCCATTCATCAGACTTAAGCTGACAGCCTTGAATGTGCAGATTACACCTGTCTTCATCCATCTCTAAAGCTGCACCATCTCCCCTTGAACTTATAGTCCCAGTTGCTTATGGCCAAACCAAACTGTCAGGCGTATGAAGCTCTCAGGCGACAAAAATGGAGGCCAAGGTCTACTAATGTAGACTGCGTGGTGTTACTAAGGCTAGTTGTTTAATTTCCCTAAATTTGAGGGAAAATATCCATATTTATAATGCTATCTTCAATCTTTGTGTAATTTACTTAGTATCTTAAAAAGGAACCACAATATGGTTTAAACGAGAAATTTAAATCAACATATGAAAAAGAAAAAAGCTTCTTCCCCTTTAATCCCCCCCACTTTGTGTTTTAACGTGTCTGCCTCCTGTTTTGCCTGATCTTATTCTGTTTTCAGAATTTTTTTTTTTTTTTTAAATGACAACCTTGTGACCTCCTTGTCTGAGTATTCTTTGTCAAAATAAAGCAAGAACTGCACATAACCACTCCTAAACACTGCTGAGAGGATGTAAATGGGACATGGGATAGCTCAGTGTTCTGTATTCTATACAGGCACAAGAGCCATCAGATCAAAGCCCAGATGAGAGTAAAAACTGGGACAATGTCTTTGAAAATAAACTAAATAAAAAATAAATTGAAGCTTTTGCTTCCACCTACACCCTTTCAGTTACACTGAAAAGACCGCCTGATTTCTCAGTTGTACTGATTACAGTGCAAGGTTCTTGTGTAATGAAGAAAAATTTCATTCATTTATTCATTCATAAATGTCACAACTTGGAATTTAACAGTTTGGAGATTAGAAAAAAAATGATGAAATCCAAGCTTACCTGCAAAGACTTGTGGTGAAGAGTTGAAATAAAATCTCCAACCCGCACTTTTATCACAGGTGTAGAACAGATATATAGCTCCTTCCTCATGCAGGGGTACTGGGGAGATCCTGGGAATTACCTTTTCCAAGCTGCAGATGTTTCATAACTCCTATCTGTGTTTCTTACAGTAGAATATTTTGTGGACTAGGCTGCAGGAATATGGGCTGTTGGAGCTGCTGCTATGCAACACACTCACATAATGAGTAAACTTATTTTTCTGTTTGTTCTGCATGTTGGATACCAGCATTGATGGACTGGATCTCAAAGCTGAGCTGAGGCATGGACTTCTGTTGGGCGTCAGTGTGTATGTGTGTGTTTGCTTGTTTTTGGTCTAATCAGACAATGCTGCTTGTTTCATTGGGCTTTAACTTGCTGCATACACTGGAGCTGTTTGCAGCCAGATATAAGGCTGCTGGAATAAAGATGAGATCTGCTAATTCTGGGTTCATTATGCTGTACTGGTGAGTGAAGGGAAGAATTTCGACTCCAAGTTAAGGGGCTTAGTATTCTTTTAAATGTGAGAGCAGGCAGGAGATGAAGAAGGAGATTTGATTTTTCTTCTGTTGACAGAATGAAGTAGTAAAGTTTTTAGATCCAGGTCAAAAGATGGCATTTTGTGATGATGAGTCTTGTGTTGTAACACCAGAGTTGTGACATGGCCAAAATTATCTCCCTATTCCAGGTCAGCAGAGGGGAAAAGGGACAGTACACGGGCTGAACACAAACTTAGTTTGCTGTGGTAAACTTGCACGCTTTGCTTCATAATATGGTTCCTGATTTTCTTTGTCTTAATCCCAAGTTTGGATCAAAAACGCTCTGGGCTGCAAGATGTGAGCAGCAGAAGTTATATTTTTGTTTGCCACACTACTTCACCTTTGTTTTACTTAAACAAATAAAAAAATTGTACCTTTATAGTATAACCCTCTAACAACATTTTAATCCTGTGACAGAATAATTACTCCCATGACTTTTTTGATTTGTGTGCAGTGCACAGCTAAATGCTTACTGCAGCAGTCAGGCATCACCGACACCTCAGTGACTCTAATGCGCAGATAATACAGAAAAGAAAATGTGCTCTCGCCCAGAAATATCAGAACTGATCTGGTTTTTAATACTAATAAAATTAACTGTCATGCAAAAAACTTGAAGTGCGTTCGGATCATCAAACCCAGTGTGATTGTAAAATTCGGAACAGTCGGGACAATTAATCCATTGCTTTTAGACCAAAGATGTGATTTTAGCTGCTTTTTGTGCTACTGAACACAACAATAACTCCAACAAGTGAAAGTGTATCATAACATTTTGTGGACCAGTCCTATTGTGATCATCCCGTCTCCTTTAATATCAACTCCACATTTGAGGGTCAGCAAAGGAACTGCACTAGATGTGAAAATAATTGTACATCTTGCACAAAAATAATCTATAGTATATCATGCCACAGCACCAAATTAGAGAACAATGACTTAACTTCATTGTCTTTATCTCCAGTCACAATGTGAAATTATGCTGCATTTGTTGTATCTTTGATGAGAAGTCAAAATTGTTTTACTCTTGCTTTTTATGAATATATTTATTTACATTGCAATCAAATTCCCATGGAGATTTACTATATATAACTAGTTAATAATCTGCCAGTCTTTTGTTTCAAATTCTATATTCTTGTTAAAAAATAAATGATTTTATTTTTTTCTGTCAGAAATGGAAAATTCTTATTTTAACTTTATCTCATGCACCATTTGTGACACTGCACCATAATACGCCAGTGAAATTAAACTTATAAGCAACACTGAAAATTTACCCCCAACATTTCTGAAAGTATCATCAGCCTCTAAAACTCAGAGGAATGGATCAATATGGACTCCAGAGGTTTAGCAAGGGATAACTGAATTACAATGCGATTTATTCCATCTGCAGCTCGTGTCACTGTGGCTACCTGCAGTGCTTTGACAACCTGGGCCAGTTTAACACATATTTGACATAAATTATGCCTAAAGACAAAACTTAAACCAACTGTATGGTTTTCAGAAAAAAGAGGTATTTAGGTGTCTGAATGCATTGTAATAATCTGGGCTCTCAGTATGCTGTCTAATGTGGTCATAAATGGTTTTAACATCATGTCATGATGTCTGACTGTGATGTTGCTGCCAGAATGAATAAAAAGACATTGAATACTAATCACACTGACACATGGTCATGTGGTCAGTGAAGTGAAGAGAAATTAAATTGCTGAAGTGATGGTTAGAATTTGGGCCAAAGGCCTGGTTGAACTGATTCATTATGTCAGTGTCGGTACTGGCAAGTCTACAGAAACACACATTAAGTTTGTATATCCACATAATTTAAGACAGTCAGCCCATTTCCTTTACTTATAATACCAGCAAAAAAGAAAAATAGTCATGGTTTTTTTTTTTTTTATGTAGAAACACTTTAATAATTAGTAAAAGCACTGTGTTAGAGCCATGTAAAAGTTATGCGTATTTTGTATGTTTTTGTACATAACATTATAATGGAACCATAATTTGTTGTAATAATTAATGCAGTATTTATCCTGCTGTGGAAAATTTAGCTAGGTATTGTATAGTTTTAATAATATTTTTGTCTTTATATGTTCTAGTTAAATTGACTATTTTAGGCTCCTTTTAACGTCCTGCATTAGGACCATGAAGAGAGAGTGCGCTGTGGAGTGCGCATGTTTTGTGTTTTTTGTAAATGGAGCAGGACGAGGAGCTGCAGTTTTTCTGACCGCATAGAAGAAAATAATTTTTATATTTTTGTTTGTTAAAGTAGTTGCAGTAATTTTGTGGACGCAACATGTACGTTTTTCTTTTTTATTGTTTGTTTAATAAACGGAGATAATTTTTGTATCCGTTTGCTTCGTTTTTGCCATGAGTCAGAAACCTCACGTCCTGCAAGAGTGGCCACAACAGGTTCTATTATGTTTAAGTTACGTTGCCACTACACACTGCTTCTACCTGTAATATGCAGGTCTCTTCCTTACATATATCTTCTGTCTCACCCATGCACACACACACCTTTCTGCTGATCTTCAACTGCATGCAATGAAAATGATTTTACCTGCTGAATAATTACAAAGACGCAGCAGGATAGTATAGGTTTCCCTGCATTCCTTGTTGACCAACTCATTAAAGTATAATTCATTTAAAGGCAGATTGCAAAGTAAAAATGAAGGAACACCAATGGTAATAATTTGAACTTCCTCAGAACTGTGTAATCGGACTGCTAATAAAAAACCTTTATCACTGTCTAATCTCATTTTGCTGACATGAACATATGTACCTGCTGTTACAGTCACATTACCTGGACTAGTGCCACCATGCAAAGCAACAGGATGAAATATAAATATGAAAAGCAAACATGCAGTCCAGTGATGTGTTTATGACTGAGGCACAGTTGTTTTAGACCAAACAGCGACCCTGCATTGGCAGGTTCAAGTGTGACTCAGATAATAAAGAGTGGCTTGTTCACACAAGGAGAAAAGCACACAAATTCAACATATGCAAACAGCAATATACAAGGAAATAAACTATTTAAACATTAAACAGGAATTGACCTTGTTATGTATTTCCTTTAAAAGGTCTACAGACGGAAATGAGCATTTTGGCATTTTTTGTAATCTTAAGTAATATTGTCCATTTATTTATAAGCACTATCCCAACTCAGATGAAGGATTACATTAGAATAAAAAATCCAATTGACTACCTGAAGAGTTCTCCCCATTGAAAACTGGTTTTCAAACTTCTTCAGCTGGAGCTTAGTTATGAAGGACAGTAAGAGTTACAAAATATTTTTTGAAAGGCTCCCTTTTTCCAAACATCTTGCTCAGATATCTTCCCAGATGGTTTTGTACAACAAACAATCTGGTACATAAATGGCAATTTGATCCTTTAACTGCCCCCCTGAATCTTTTCTGGCTCCAAACTTCTGCATCCTCATGACTGACTGCTAAAAAGGTACTGAAACTATCAGTAGCCTTCTTAAATTACCATAATGTAAAAGGTGAACTCAACAGAAGGCCATGCATCACCCAAAAGCTTTCAAAAATTCATCCACCTCATCTGACTCAACGATACGCAGATGGAAGCGCAGTCTAAACAACAACCAATTCAGGCTCATTTGTATGTTTGGAGAGTCACAAAATACCAACAGAGTGTTAACTGAGAGCAGACTGTTTTTGTAAATGTCTAGTACCCACAGCTTAGTGCAACGTTGCAGACTGGAATAATGAGCAGCTGCTGACAAAAGCCTTCAAGGAAAGCAGCCAAAAGCACCATTACAGGTACTGAGTACAATAAACACAAGCGAAACGGCTGAAAACACGTGCTTATAATCATCACTACCAATTCTGATTTACATAATTAATCTAATGTTTCTGTCAATCCTGAAATACAAGCAGGCACTCACCAGTTTTTCCTGCTTTCTGCCACATGCATTCCTCACCGACACTCAGTTTTTCAGTGTTATAAAGAACAGTTACATAAAATTGGGCTTGTATCCAAAACAATGAATAACTGGTTCTAGACAGGTAGAAAAAAAATGCTCTGACTGCTTTCAGCATCCACTAAAATTACAGATATTTATATGCAAAATGAAAGAGTTTGGGCACTTTGTCAGTAAAATTTAATAATTTGTCATTTTAATCTGACATTTAATTACAAATTGATTATTAAATCAAAACTAACATTTTGTCTAAAACTGTTTACCAGTGGTTTTTTTTTTAAATTTTTTTTTTTTTTTAAATTTTTTATTTTATAACTATTATTTCATTTTGAATGAAATTCTCTCTGAGGTAAAAATGGACAGGGCTACTGAGGTATGGATTTAAACATTGTGGTTTAACATGAGGTTTGAGAATTTGGCGATCGATTTGGTACAACGCAGAATATGATAAAGTTCAGGGAATTTGACAAAAAAAAATCTCTGTATTCATGGATCAAGGCTAAACACTGATATATTTGGCAATGTATCAAGAATAGATCTGATTCTGAACGCTGCTGTATCCAGGAAATTTTAATGGGATGCCCAATCACCACATATCACTGACTGTAATGTCTGGCACTGGGATCCACGTCCAGTCCTACCAGAGCCGCTGTCCTGTGGGTTTTAGAAGATTAATGATTAGAATTAATGTGTGAAATACATGGATTCTTGGTAGTCTGGAAACCCTTAAATACCAGTTTCAAGCTCTTTCCAATGTATAAAACAAAGCTATTTACAGATTTGAAATAATATTATATAAGATTTGCACTCCTGTTTCAAAGAAAGTTTGTTGCATATGTAAAAAACTATCAGAGCTTGCTGCCAATCGAAGCTCATTGGAAATGGACTAGCGTGAAGTGGAAAACTATCCCGAGGTCAGAAAAGACTAATTTTATGGAAACAATGGAAACAGCTTAATCCAGATGAAGGGGGGTGAAATGAATCAGACTCATTTTCAGTACACAGTTCATTAATACAGTTAACATGAAGTTAAACCCCAATATGCAATTAGCAATCAAGCTCAGGTGCTAAATGATCTACGCTAAGATGTCTTTCCTGCTATTCAGATGTCACTCACAGAAAACATTATTGTTTTAAACAATATAACTTTCAAAACATCACTTAACACTTGTAATGTTTCATTTCAAGAAGAGATGATGATGATGATGATTACAAGCTGTATTGTGAAAGATTTCAAAAATGTTTTTTTTTAAGGAAAAAAGGATAAATCAGTCTATGATTTGTACTATTTTTATTTAAGTACATGAATAGAAAATCATTACATTTATATTAAGTATAATGTACAAATTCTATTTGAAAATGTGATGCATAATAAACCTGTTAGGACAACGTTGGGCCTTAATGTTTATAACTCTTTAAATGACCTGAAAAAACAAGTTTATATATTCTCTGATACAAAAATGGGTTGAAATCTGTAGTACAGGCATAATATACATCACCTATTGTATTCTGGGTCACAATCACTCACATGGTCTTCTGCTCAGCTCTGCCAAAAGTTCCACTACAATGACCCTTAACAAGACCCCCTTTCGCTGTGCCCACATCCCATCTTTTGTCAGCATTTAAAGGTCTGTCTGCTTGGGGGAATTTGATCTTAAAGCCCTCAGATCAGCAGACAAGTTCCAGGAGCTTTCAGTGGCATGTGGTGTGAGGATTAATGATACTGGCTCCATACAACACAACAGGAAGAAACGAAAACTATACTTGACTTAATGTCTAAGTAGTGCATGTGCACATGTTTGAGTGCAAATGCACCAGATGTATATATGCATGAGTAAATGAAAGAGTGAATTCTCCAGAGATAACTGCATTGGACAGGTGACTCATGTGGAAACAACATTGTCCTGAGGCAAACTGAAGGGAGGAGAATCTCACTTGGAGTTTTGAGCAATGGAAAACTAAAAGTGGAAAGTTTCTACCAACACAGGTGTCTGTCTCTGCTTTTAAAATAAACTCATTAGTTGCTTTTCTTTGGAGACGGTTCGAACAATGCATATCTGCAGTCACAGAGTCCCACATATATTAACTGTAGATCTATTCGTATCAGTACATTGTGCAATTTACCTTTGTCTGCCTTCATTTAATACAATAGACTCCTTAGAGCATCTCAGATTATTAAAGGTTAATTTATATTATTTTGCAAAACCAATCCTCAACCAGTGAACCATAAAGCCAAAGAACAACTGCACTGACAGCTGGCCTTTTCAGATCGATAGCCTGTTTAATTCTATGTGGGCTGGAGAGCATCTGTGTGACTTTTGCTAAGTATAATATAATGTGATCATTTCAGCAACCAAAGCAGACTGATTTGAATAAAACTTTTAACCATTGTGTGCGAGCATGCTCCTTGCAGCTGCCGGTAAAGCTGCCTGAAAGTTTTAGTCACAATGACGACTTAAAAGCAGCATTGTACAACAGTTCTTGTACTGTTACAGTTACTAAGTTACAAACTAAGTTTAAAGGTTGTGTGGAATATGAGCGAAGTCACCGTGACCTCATTTTCTTGTGTGGGTATTGTGTGATGAATACTAACTGTTTCTATAGCAGACAACACATACCACAACTAATTGCATTTTCTATTAGTTAACTTGGAGGATTTTTCATCTATCCATGTTCTATACCTGCTTTATCCGTTGGGGGTTATTAACATTCACTTTTAGAAAAAGCCGCCTAAAGAATTACCAGTTATGCTTGTTTTTTTGGTTAAAAAAAGTTCATAGTGAAATCTGACTAGAGAGAAATGGAGAAAAGCATCAAAATCTTTATTTCTTATAAAATGCAAGTTTATTTGGGCTGTCTTCACTTTGATTATTGCCACAGAAAGTGATGAAATGCTCTGTTCTGTGACCAACACTATCTCCTGAGCAGCTGCTAAGAGTTATCTGTCTGGTCCTGTGGCTTTGTTACCTAAATCAAACCCACTAATGGAAAGAGTTATTTCTTCTATCTCTGCATCTGTTTGGTCGCTTTCTCAGTATATCTGCTTTATCCTCTTTGTCTCTGGATCTCCATTTACTCTCTATTGTACATCTTAGCACCATTTTAGCTGTTTAAATTACTTCATTCATTCATTCATTCATTTTCCGAACCGCTTATTCCAATTCAGGGTCGCAGGGAAGCTGGAGCCTATCCCAGCTGGCTTTGGGCGACAGGCAGGGTACACCCTGGACAGCTCGCCAGTCCATCGCAGTGTTTAAATTACTTGAATGTACTAATAAAACCCCACAAATCTGAAGATCAGACTCCCTGTTCAATCTCTCGGACTCACATCCTGATATATCTCTGTCCTCTCCGTGCTCTGTCCTGTCTCAGTCTATATCCAGGTGACAGAAGTTTTCACTGATGATAACAGCAATAGGCCAAACTAAGCTCTATCTGTTTTCAGAGCTAACTAAACAGACCTAGCAAGTGTTTTATTTGTAAAACAGGGATTCCCTGCTTCACTACTTTTAGTAGCAACCAAGTCTATATTGTTAACTAGCTGGAGTTAACAAATAAAAACACCATATGAATCTGTTTTGATCATGGACTCACATTGTTACATGTAGAGTCCAGATGCAGTCTGAGTTGTAGATAAATGACAATGCAATATGGATCGGATTTGACTGCTGGGACTTTAAATTGGAAACTTCACTGCATTGTGTTCCAGTAACACTGCTAAACACACAATCACTTACACCACATTCAAGCCAATAATGAAATCATTAACAGCATTTTAGAGTCATATCACATCTCCTAAAATAGACCTAATGACACCCCATGGATGTTAGGTTTTATATTTATGTCTAATTAGTGTATATCTGCACTAACAGCAGTAGCCGCTGTCATTTTAAGATGATGACTTTCCAGATCAGGTTTATGCTTTTCAATCACCAATATTAAGCAGTGCATTAATTTTGATCTACATGTAGTGTGTAAGTGAGAATCAAGTTTTATGTGCTATATGTTTAGAAAAACACAATAAGTTGACACTCTGTCTGCCTTGATTTCTTTTACTTTAAAAAAAAAAAAAAATACTTTGCCTAGTATGATCGTAATTTTCTTTTTACTTGTTCTGATGGACATTTTTAATGTAAAGAAACAAAAGCATCTGCATTAGCAGCCTGTTCCTTTAAGTTTGATGCTGTCCCTGTGTTGCTGCATTTGCAGTGGGTAAAACACCCTCAAATATAACCAACACTAAATAATAAAACATCAGATACAGTATTTCACAAAATTACGATAGGGTGTAGTTCTGGCTTGACAACAGGGGGTGAGGTAGATGAAAACGGTTCACTGATCAGTGCCAGACAAGTCTGATTAGTGCAGCTGTGGGGAATTTCTAATCCATCTCCATTCTGTGTGTGTGATGGTGATATTAGGCCCCAGATAGCCACGTGCCAATCATGTGATACTAGATGCCGGCCAATATATCTTCTTTGTGCTGTACAATTTGAGTGTGTTTATTCGAGTGTGCTTTCTCTCTAACCAGGGACCAAGGGGGCAGAGAAACACTGATATATGGGCTTTATGCTTGGATAAGCAAACGTTTTTGTGGGGCTCTCTGAAGACTGCCCTTTCTGCTCTGTTACAAAACCCCACAGGTCATCGTTACATAGAAATTCATCTCAGAAAATATAACAACAAAAGCAAAATCGTGACATTTAAGAACCACATAACAATGTGAAACCACTGTAACCTTTCAAAACACAGTATATGCAAATCGGTGTTTTGCAACTTTACTGAGAAAAAAACAGTAGGTGTATAACAGTGTGTATATATATATATATGTATATATATATATATATATATATATATGTATATATATACATATATATATATATATATATATATATATATATATATATATATATATATATATATATATATATATATATATATATATGTATACTGCTCAAAAAAAAATAAATGGGAACACTAAAGTAACACGTTGTAGATCTGAATGAATGATATATTTTTATTAAATACTTTGTTCTTTCCATAGCTGAATGTGCTGTCAACAGAATCACACAAAAATTATCAATAAAAATCAAATGTATCAACCCATCGAGGTCTGGATTTAGAGTTATATTCAAAATGACAGTGGAAAAACGCACTACAGGCTGATTCAACTTTGATATAATGTCCTTTAAACAAGTCAAAATGAGGCTCAGTAGTGTGTGTGGCCTCCGCATGCTTGTATGACCTCCCTACAACGCCTGGTCATGCTCTTGATGAGGCGGTGGATGTTCTCCTGAGGGATCTCCTCCCAGATCTGGACTAAAGCATCCACCAACTCCTGGACAGTCTATGATGTAACTTGGCGTTGGTGGATGGAGCGAGACATGATGTCCCAGATGTGCTCAGCTGAATTCAGGTCTTGGGAACATACGGGCCAGTCCATAACATCAATGCCTTCATGTTACAGGAACTGCTGACACACTCCAGCCACATGAGGTCTAGCATTGTATTGCATTAGGAGGAACCCAGGGCCAACCGCCCCAGCATATGGTCTCACAAGGGGTCTGAGGATCTCATCTCGGTATGTAATGGCAGTCAGGCTACCTCTGGTGAGCACATGGAGGGCTCTGTGGCCCTCCGAAGAAATGCCACCCCACACCATTACTGACCCACTGCCAAACCGGTCATGCTGGAGGATTTTGCAGGCAGCAGAACGTTCTCCATGGTCTCTCCAGACTCTGTCGCGTCTGTCACATGTGCTCAGTGTGAACCTTCTTTCCTCTGTGAAGAGCACAGGGCACCAGTGGCGAATTTGTCAATCTTGGTGTTCTCTGGCAAATGCCAAACGTCCTGCACGGTGTTGGGCTGTAAGCACAACCCCCACCTGTGGACGTCGGGCCCTCATACCACCCTCATGGAGTCTGTTTCTGACTGTTTGAGCAGACACATGCACATTTGTGGCCTGCTGGAGCTCATTTTGCAGGGCTCTGGCAGTGTTCCTCCTGTTCCTCCTTGCACAAAGAAGAAGGTAGCAGTCCTGCTGCTGGGTTGTTGCCCTGCCACGGCCTCCTCCACGTCTCCTGATGTACTGGCCTGTCTCCTGGTAGCGCCTCCATGCTCTGGACACTACGCTGACAGACACAGCAAACCTTCTTGCCACAGCTCACATTGATGTGCCATCCTGGATGAGCTGCACTACCTGAGCCACTTGTGTGGGTTGTAGACTCCGTCTCATGCTACCACTAGAGTGAAAGCACCGCCAGCACTCAAAAGTGACCAAAACATCAGCCAGAAAGCATCGGAACTGAGAAGTGGTCTGTGGTCACCACCTGCAGAACCACTTTATTGGGTGTGTCTTGCCAATTGCCTGTAATTTCTAGCTGTTGTCTATTCCATTTACACAGCAGCATGTGGAATTGATTGTCAATCAGTGTTGCTTCCTAAGTGGACAGTACGATTTCACAGAAGTGGGGTTGACATTGTGTTGTCTAAGTGTCCCCTTTATTTTTTTGGGCAGTGTACTAATGTTAGAACAGGCTATTAATCTTATGTTATCTTAAAGCTATGTATCCATGCTAATCTAGTTATATGGTAGCACTAGATTAATTTTAACATTATATGGGGAAACAATGTCATATTTAGTTATGACTGTATAAAATAAGGCAAGATTTTCACATTGAAGTGGGAAATAAACTATGAAGAATGCACAAACAGTACCACAGTATCCACATTTTATCTAGTGCTGACTAAGGTAGAGATACAGTATTCAGGTAAATTTAAACAGGAGGCTAGCAAGGCAGGTTGATGATTGTGATAAGAGATTAAAATGTGGAGAAAAATAGCCTTTAACCAGTCTGATTCTGAACAGGACGATATGATAATGAAGCTAAAGGAAGATAAAAGGGAGGCATATCTGACTTTTTGTAAAATGGAAGGGCACATCTTAGGTTGAGACAGATTCCAGCCTCAATATCATCAACCCGACAGATCAAACGCTTAGCCTACCAGAAGTGCATATGTGTTATGTGCAGAGTACTTTCTGTGGTGGCATCCATCTCTCTTCTCATCACTATACTTTCCTCAGGTGCTAACTACCTGACAAAGTCCAATCTAGAGTGCTGCCAAATCCTACTGTTCATTTGATGGTTCCAGTTCAAATAGTCCAGTCATTTCTAGAAGCTATCTTTAAAGAGAAGAGAAGTCAGAAAGAAAGGGCAATCCTGGAAGATTTGGAATCAATCTGATACTAAGTAAATAAAAGGCTAGTATTATCACTACGATATTGATAACTTGAATGTGTTAATGCTAGGTGATTAATTTGTGGAATTAATGCTTTAAATTTCTTTAGCAAATTAACGAAAAGGAAAGTTATAACTCATACCATAAAAAATCCAAATTTAGTATTATATCACTATAGGTGACAGTGATTTTGGGCAGGTAGCTGCCTTGTCATAGCATTGAACCGGATCCACTGAAAACCACATATCCTCCTTATTTATGAAGTTTGTGACAGTTTTCAAGCCTTGGATTTAGATTGTTTTGTAATCTTTTTAAAGTTTAGGACAGTGTTAAGCCAGACTATTCGGACCAGCTGTGTTTGCAGTACCTTTTACATTTTTTTTGGATTTTGTTTATTCTTCTGCCCAGGCATAGTATAAGTGGTTTGTGCCTCTCATTGTACATGTTTTGGTAACAGCTTTTTCTTAGATAAGTTATTGAATGAGTTCTTATCTTTTGGTTTCCAATGTAGGTTTGAAGTTAGGCCTTGTTTTTCTGTCTTGATTTAACTGATTTAGTAAAACCTGTTCCTTACTTTACCACAAATTTTGTGACATTTTCATGCTTTGGTGTTTGAAAGAAATGTATCCTTTTATCCATACAACATCTGTGGTTATCTGTTGAACCCCTTTGAGGATATAACACTGTTAGAAACTAGAAAAAAATTATTTTATTTCTTACCTCCTGATGGTCTTGCCAATCTTCTGGCCAGCTTATGCATAAGTCTGCAGTCTGTTTTATTGTTTTGTCAGAATCCCACTTAACTGCCCTTTTGATTGCTGCTAGTCTTTGGGGTCCCACCAGGAAAAAAAATAAAAAATAAAAATAAAAATAAAATAAGATCAAATTAGCAAAATCAATAAAATACCAAAAACACTTTATATAAACATAGAGTAATGAGATCAAACTTTACACCGATAATGGAGGTATAAAAACATTCATTCATTCATTCATTCATTCATTTTCTAAACCGCTTAATCCAATTCAGGGTCGCGGGGAAGCTGGAGCCTATCCCAGCTGGCTTTGGGCGACAGGCAGGGTACACCCTGGACAGCTCGCCAGTCCATCGCAGGGCGGAATAAAAACAGAAAATTGAAATTACAATGAGAATTTCTCTCACTTCAAAGCAAGATGTTCAAATGGTCATCTGCAGAAATTATAATGTGAAAATCTTTTTCTACTTGTATATAATTTCAGTTGTATGTGTGGGACCAGAGAATGGATTTCAGTGAAATATGGCTCTGTAGAGCATTGTGGACTTTAGAGCAGTGTTTTTCAACCTTTTTTACACCAAGGCACACTTTTTTCACTGAAAATGACAAGGCATACCATAAACCAAAATGTTTTTTTTTTTTTTAAAGTCCATATTGGGATTGTCCATGTTGAGAGTTTGCCTGCTGCAACACACCTGACTCAAAGGGTTAATTAGCAGACTGAGCAACATTTAATGTCAAACTGGAGCCACCCCAGCATTAGAAGCACGTTCCGTTCTGAGCCACATGAAGTTTGTAAAATTCTCTCTGTGGTGTGAACGACCATAGACAACATTCTGGGGGGCTCAGGATAAGAGATTGCTTACTGACAAGTGTGAGTATGTATGCAACACATTTCCTTGTCTGGGCGATGTTGCATGCTATTTCACAGACATTAAATTAAATGAAAAATCCTTAAACATGGGAGGCAGAGTGCATTACTGTGTGTTAAGCTGCCGTTTAACCAGCAGGTGAATCAATAAAAGGACATGACTTTGACACCTTCCTGTTGGCAGATGGGTCAGACCTATCGAGCAGAGACTGATTACACTAATGTGATGGACGTTTGATTAGGATTTTAAGGAAATGCTTTGTGTGGCCATTCAGCTTGAGTGGTAAGACGGTACAGTATGCTCAAAAACAGCCTTTTTTTTTATCATGTCTTTATAACATATAAAACAAATTACATTTATTTCAAACAAATAATTGCCACAAACAGCATTACCAATCTCAATTTTGATATGTTTAGGGAATGCTTTAAAGCCTTCAGAACATTTCTTTGGTGAGCATGTAGGAAGGGCCCAAATCTACCTGGATCAGATGCATACAATATCGCTAAGACCTAAAGATTGGTATACACCAGGGGGTGGTGTTTGGGTTTGAATCAGGTGTGTTGCAGCAGGGAAACACTGACAGTTGCAGGAGTGTGACACTAGAGGACTGGAGGTGGCCACCCCAGGTATAGTCCATGGAAGAGGCTGAAAATTACCTCAAAACAGTAACTATCGATCTACTTTTTAATGATGAAGAATGTGATAATGTTTAGTCTTCTATATTTTATAAGGCAGCCCAGTACTGATTTCCATTCTCCAACCCCCTTTTCATACAGTGGACCATTTCAGAATGCTTAGAAAGATCATTCACAAGCCTAACACATGTGGCTAACCAGCAAAAGGAACAAAGAAGAAGCTGCAATGTATCTAATGGCTGCACAGACCATTGTTTTCCACTATACTGTTAGAAAAAAGGACCTTATTGTGCCTTTAGAGGTAGGATTGTCACTAACGTGGCGCCCACAAAAATACTGCTGTTGTACCTTCTATTGTGCTGTTTGTATTTTATAACAACCAGACAGCCCCCAGAGGAACTGTAATGGTCTTTATAAGGGACTACAGCACCTTTGATGGTAGCACTCAGTGGCAATATGTCAGTACAACTATTTTATTTTCTGAGTGTTCGTCTTTTTCTTCTTCTTCTATTTCTGAGAATATACATGAACATAATCTCCTCCATCATTGTCATTTTTACTTTTTACTGAACGTGATGGAACTCAGAGTTGAACTCAGATGTCAAATGCTTGTTTCAAATGGGCATATCTATTGTCCATATATATATATGCATTAACCATGTGTCTGAAACAATGCAAAGATTAACCTGCCTCTGTTATCCAAATATCTCACTCTCTGTGTGTGTCTGTGTACATTAGTGTTTTTTTTTTTGTTTTTTGTTTTTTGTTAGGTCTTGAGCTTTCTTTTTATTTTTGATTGAGTTATATGATACAGAAATTTAATTTCTAAACATATTTTAAAGAAATGTTTGTGTCTGGGCCTAATGAATAGGAAATCAAGGCAACACTCATGTTTTTGATCTCTTAAGAAACTTTAGCGGCAATGGTATTAAGTGGAAAAAATAGATTGCATTAGTATTCCCCGGGAACTGCTTGTCATTTACGAGAATTTGCTCAAGGTTTCAGTGAAGAGTAGCGAACTCAGCGACTGACACACACTGCCATTAGTCTGCTATCTGTTGTAACCTCTCCAGAGGATATGTTTTTGTGACGTTGCACAAAGTAATGTGTGTGTAGCTGATGTGATGTTGCCCTTACTGTGAATATATTTTTCTATACTCTCAATGAATCCCAAACAAAACCAAACAAAGTTTGTTAATCTGTCAAAACTTTCTGACATCCCCACCTGTACTGTCCTCCAAACACATCAAATACTGGAGTTGAAATCTTTCCAGCTGTCACATCAGTAGTCTTGTTTTCTTTTCTTCATGAGATCAGATAGTTTTGCTCCAAAAATGAAAAAAAAAAAAGGAAGTGCTTTATAGGATGTGGAATGGCAACTTGGCTTTAACCTTAACCATGTGAAGTGTAAAACCAGTCCAGGGAAGGCAACTACATTGTGATGGCTGACATATTTTTCCAATAATAAGTTTGTGCTGAACCAAGGAAGGAAAAATTTGAAACATTGACTTGCTTTTGTAAAGCTCACGACACAAAAACGGAGGTGTGTATTTTTATTAGTAGGAGTTTGCAGTGAAGCCTGTGTTTTGCATTCATTTAAATAACACCATGATCCTTCTGCTCTGTGCTTTACAAACAGGGAGGGGCTGTAGGACTGATCTTTCCACTGTTTAAATATAAGATGCAATAAAGATATCTGGTTCCTTCTTGGTAGATCTCCAGAAGACTAATGTGTGCTCTCATCTTGCTTCATTTCTCATCCACTCATAGCCTATATGTCTCTGCCAAATACAGATATGACAGGATTTATTGCGGTCTCACTGTTAACTCACAGTGTTATGCTAACAACTTCACCAAGAGGCAGATTACACTTTGTCTACTTTAAAATATGATGCTTAAAGTTTTCCTGCTCAATGTCTGCAAAGTGTGGAGAGTTTGCATTGTATGCACACTAAATGAATTCATTAAAGTTTACTGATATGAAAATCACTTAGGAATTAGTTTCTCTAGAAGTTGGATTAGAATGAAAACTATACATAATTTCACCATCATAATTTAGCTCCTGTGCTGCATGGTGGTATGGTGGTTAGTACTGCGGCCTCACAGCAAGAAGGTCACTGGTTCAATGCTCGGTGGGGCGAGGTTTGGACAGTGGCCTTCCTGTGTGGAGTTTGCATCTTATCTCTGGATACACCGGCTTCCCCCCCACTGTCCAAAGACATGCATGTTAGGTTAATTTGTTTCTCTATATTGCCCATAGTAGTGAGTGTGAGTGGTTGTTTGTCTCTGTGTGGCCCTGCGATGTCCAGAGTGTACCCTTCCTTTTGTCCAAAGACTGCTGGGATGGGCTCCCGCTTCACCACGACCCTTCATCGGATTAAGCGGTTAGGATAATGAATGAATTTAGCTCCTTTTATAATACTATTAGAAACTTGATGATAGTGACTCAGCTTTACTGAAAACTTTCAAGTCACCTGTATATTCAAAGACAGCAATCTTTACAGGTCCAGAGTGTAACTACTCTCCTGGAAATGTATTCTGCTAGCGTTGTTTATCTTTGCTTTGTCAGAACTGATAAACCTGTTCAACCCCACCAGTAACAAGTGTTGACAGTCATTTTTCCTTTTTCTTCTGAAACCTCTGAAGTCCTGCAGGTTTTAGTGTTTCCCTGCTGTGAAAACTAAATCAATGGATCATTAACAGGCAGGTAGGAGATGCCAACAGGTTGTTGGAGAACATTTTCATTTGAGTCTGTTATGTGTTGTGCCAGGGAAACACTAAAACACTAGTTACAGTTTAGGTTGTTGGCTGTTCATTCTGTATACTCTGTACTTCATTCAATTAATTAATTAATTTATTTGTCACAATGTTTCTATATTTAAAACATGGTTTTGAATATTCTAGACCTAAAAAACCCAAAAGTTATGTGTTTTGCATCACAATCTCACAATTCTCCAACTTTTGAAAAAAAAAAAAAAAAAAGAGGTTTATTGTAAACTAATAAATATACATTTACAGCCAAGTTTCTGCAGACTCATGACTGAACAGCTCCCACTTCAGCAGGGAGATGGGGACATGCGAGCTGAAATTTGCAGCCTGCTGCATTTGTTTTGTACTATTATAATATTTGGACTATTTAAATAAAATAATATAATATAATAATCATTAACATGATAGAAATTCCACAGTTTTTTCTTAAACTTACACAATTAAAAACAGCTTAACCTGCTGAATGATGATTGTACCTGTAACTCCTTATTTTAAATACCAAAATTAGCTTTTAATGCGTTTCCTACAGTAGAACTATGTAACTTTCTGAACAATGTTTTTCTCACTCATTTCAATGGCACAGAGACATTTATTATGCATATTCCTGATGAAGTCTTTGCACACTGTCCCAAGGCTGAGAAACCACATTTCACATCTTTTTCTTCAGTTTCTTTTTCATCTTTTTCTTCATCACAATCTCATCTACAGTTGCAAAAGGTGCAATTTAAAGTGACTAGAAGTAGTATATGACATCGTGGACATGGACATCACCAAGGACTGTTCTTTACCACGTCATTACTGCACCTGCAGTTGGTACAACTCCGAGTCAATAAAGGTGGTATGAAAACACTTCATTAAAATAAACAAAAAAAACAAAACAAACAAAAGTGAACCAAAAATCCAGTTACCCATTTTACGTTTGCTTAATTACACAGAATATAAACCCAAGATATTGTTGTATTCAGCTCGCTCTCATGTTTTACTTGCCACATACCGACACCTGGGATCTCACTGTCAGTTTTCAAGGCATAATTTCTTATGCTTTACTCTCCAACTTCCTTGTGCAAGTTCTTTTTGAGAAACCAGTGCAATGGAATGATGCTTCACTGTTGTTGCAAATAATTTGTGCAGATAGTAAATCACTTACTGCTGCAGAAATATGGCTGGAAGTATGCAGGACATTTGTTGTGTTGAGCTGTGACAGTAAATAGATACTCTCCCTGTAGTTAAAACATGGGCATGATTTGACATCATGATGTGATGAATTGGTGGTGAGAACATTTTCTAAAAAAAATATCAATTTGTTAGTTTCAGGTCAGCAGCATGTTCCAAAAACAGGTAAGACAGTAAAGCATTTATCACTTTATAATGTCAATCATCCTGTCAACACTTAAGATAACAGACAGCAGTTTACTTTGTACTAACACACATATAGGTATGCAGCCATTATTTTTGCCCTTTGCCAAAATTCTCCACACATTCTTTGTTTGGAGACTAGTGTGCAGCCCAGTACTTGCTCTTGCCTCTTCTGCAGCTAAGCCTTTGTAATGTCTGCAGACTGCAGTTTTATATTTTTCTAAGTGAAAAATGCATAAAACATCACTGAAAAAAGCCCTTGTCAAGGCTGCATATGTTGGTCTAAAATCTCAGAGATGCTGCACAGTCTCAAATTTCTTAGGACCAAAGATGAAAAAAGCTATCTAGACTAGCATCAAGACAAAAAAGACAGTTATATGTTATGGTCATGGCAAAGAGCTTGACACTGACACAACCTTGAAAACAATATTAATGCAAAAGAAAAAAAAAAACAAACCTTAAATATACTGAGGTTTTATACTGCACTCAAACACAACATTTGCAGTGAAGTTCATGCATTTTTTAACAAGACAATACAAAACCACATTACAAGGGCATGACTAAGGAGAAGAGGTTACGGGCTCTGGACCTTTCTGCCTTTAGTGTTTTTAAATGCTCCAAGCAGAAAACATAAGGAGAAATTTGAAAATCCAATAACACCCTTAATACCAGCTTTTTACGCCTGAAGACATGTTTGGAAAAAGAATGGGGGAAAAACAACTGAAATGCCTCATTGCTCGGTATTTATGCCACAACATGTTTCAAGTTATTTTGTTAAAGAGAGTGACAAGGAGGTGGATAAAAAATGGAATGTTTCAACATTTACTGAAATGTGTTGCTGCACTGAATAATAGAAGTGAATTTAAATCAGAGAAGGAAGTTGATCAGTCAAAATGTTAAATAGCTTAACTCCACATTGTCTGCAGCGAAAGAGTAAGAATTTCTGTTTTCTTTCTGCTTTTCAGAATGAGAATTGATTTGATCACTTCTTAGGCTGATTGAAAAATGACTCATTTTTCATCTAACAGTGCTTTATGATAATAATCAAGCATCACTTTGAATGCTGCTTCTACAAGCAACTGCAGACTGGTGATATCCTTTTTGTTCCCTGAAGATGCTCCATACAATATGAAGGGAAGCACTTAGACATGTTTCCTCTGCAATCAGCAAATTAAAAAGCTCTTATCACTGCAAAGCTGTCACTCTAAAACATTCATGGGCATGAGCCAAAAAGAAAGGAAAAAAGAAGATAAAAAACAGAGCACATCTTAAACTCCATTAACATTTTCACCACTTGAGGACCTTGCCAATCACCTTTCAAGGAACTGGTGTTAATTCAATGACATTAAAGATAGAGGAAAGCAGTCCGTCAATAAAAGTACTTACTGAACTAATGAAAACTGGTTTCAGTCATCTTTTATAGATCCTATAGAATAACTTTATCAAGACTCTTTGTTTCTAAAAAGCTGCTCTTGTTTCGGATGAGATTGAATCTGATATCTGCGTGAAAGAGTGCAGTATAAACTTATAGAAAATATTCACCAAAAGAGAGTTCAATTTAGAAAGTCAGCTATATACATGTTTAATTCTCGAATGCAGCCCTCACAATGCTCTTATTAAAAGTTAACTTACCGCATGGCGTTAATCCACAAGGTCACTATTATGTAAACTTTTTCTGAATGCTTTAAGTGAAGGCAAAAGTCACTGTGTACTTTGTGACTGTGGAATGTCTGCATGTAAAGTTAGCTTCTTCTTCAGTACCTCATTCCATCCAAACAGAGCATTGTTTTGTTTCTGGCAGCTGCTTATTCTTGGTGACTGCTTATTATTGTCGTCCCACAGCAGTGCGCTAAAGTACATTGAGGACTGGCTGAGAAGCACATTTACTAAATCATCTGTGACATTCATGATTTCTTTTTCCTATTCTCCAACTTTTGAAAAAAAGAAGTTTATTGTAAACCAGTAAATATACATTTACAGTCAAGTTTATGCAGACTCATGACTGAACAGCTCCCACTTCAGCAGGGAAGATGCGGACATGTGCGCTGAATATTTGCTGCTTGCTGCATTTGTTTTGTACTATTATAATATTTGGACTATTTAAATAACATAATATAATAATCGTTAACATGATAGGAATTTCACAGTTTTTTCTTAAACTTACACAATTAAAAACAACTTAACCTGCTGAATGATGATTGTACCTGTAACTCCTTATTTTAAATACCAAAACAAGCTTTTAATTAGTTTCTTACAGCAGAACTATGTAACTTTCTGAACAATGTTTTTCTCAGTCATTTCAATGGCACAGAGACATTTATTATGCACATTCCTGATGAAGTCTTTGCACACTGTCCCAAGGCTGAGAAACCACATTTCACATCTTTTTCTTCTGTGCAGCTGAGTTTTGTTCTTTGTCATAAGCTAGCAACTGTGTATCAGCACACTGCACTTTAAATGCACACCTCACTAATTTATCAAAGAAACACAAGAAGACATTTTTGAGAAAGAAATGAAAGAGAGAAGGAGACAGAACAACAGATGAAACTTGAGTCAACATCTGACTAACTTAGTGGCTGGAGAAAGCTCAAGGAAAAGGTAGGATGTAACACTGATGCAAAATTAACCGTCTTTAGGGAGCGATTCCTGTTACTCTGTTACGTAGTGTGTCTTTAAGCTAACTTCAAACCATTAATACAAACATGCACACAAATAGAAAAAGGCAACAAAATTCTCCTGTTTGTTCAGTTTACCGAGTCACATTGGTTTTCTGTCTGGCAAGGAACTGACTTCAAAATCCTGGTGGAAGTAAAACACTGAAAGGTTTAGGGCCAAAACACATTCAGGATCTTCTGGTTTGTGTTAAACCGATCAGATCCATCAGGTCATCATGGTCAGGTCTACTTTCTGTTCCCAAAGTCAGTACTAAAAAGACACATTTGGTTTTTATGCTCCTCACATGTGGAACAAATTCCCAGGAATCTGCAGGTCTGCTCAAACTCTCAGTTGTTTTAAATCAAAGTTAAAAACTATTTGCTGCCTTTTATCAAAATAACTAGAAATTCCTTTCACTGTAACTTTTATGTTCTTTATTTTATCTATAGATGAAATGCATGGCATAAAAGTTACTTGATTAAAAAGTAGTCTCAAAAGTACAATTTATTTTAGTTTTTTATCTTTCATTTACATTCCTTTCATTTCTTTTGAAAGACTATTTTAATCATTCGTCCACCTATGTGTGATGTTTTATTGTTTCTATGGAAAGCCCTTGTCTTTTACGTGAAATGTGCTTCACAAATAAACCCGCCTCGCCTTGCCTCACCTCATATAAAAAAATAGCACAAGGATTTCAACAAATGTATGTTTAGTTACAACAGTGTTGTTCACATAAATATTTACTGTCAACAAGCACATGTTCAGTCCATGTTGCATCAGGGTTGCTGCTTTTAAGAGGAATGTGTTCCAGTGAGGCTTCAACATCCTGATACTTTGATGAATCCATTGCATGTAAATGCTCTCACTGTGTTAGTCAGGCTTTGCAGAGGCAGAGTATAGAGATGAACACTGTAATAAGGCGTACAGTGCTTTAAATCTTAAGAGGTCCTCTTGGGGTCCCTGAACAATCTTAAGAATCCCATGCCCCCCAGCCTCCACCTCTCTTTTTCTGTCTCTCATCCTCACCCTCACCCCCCACCCCAACCCCCCGACTCTCTCTCACTCTCTCTTTCCCTCGCGCTCTCTCTTTCTCTCCCTCTCGCTTTCTCTCTGAGCGCGTGCGCCTGTCGTCTGTGGGTCCGGACAGACGGACTTGCAGCTGCGACCTCCCAGGTTTCCAAAACTAAATATGAAACGCAGATTTGAACGCTCCTTGTTGGTATCTCTGCTATTTCTCCCGGAGCAGAGCGGAATCCGCACCGCGGACGTTTTACCTGGAGAGATCCCACAACAAGCTGCGACTTTCCAATCCCTCAACTTTGCAGGACAGCTGGTTTTGAACGCTGCTTATGGGATCGTAACAATGCCATTCACAGACAGACACGCTATTTTCATTTAAAAAGTGCCGGATTTTGGGTGTTTCGGAGACACCACAGCTGAACATGCACAGAGACTGAATGTTTGCGCTGGACATGCGTAAATGAAGATCCCCGCTGCCTGGACCCCCCTGATTTGTCTTGGGCTCTGTTTGTAAAAAAAAAAAAAAAAAAAAAAACCCACACACACACACAAGTGGGACGAGAGCATCGTCAGCCAAGAAAACAAACATGGTAAGGCTAAAATCATTTTCATTTTCCTAATAAATCCTTGAGCGCAGGGACAGTTACCATTACGCACGAATCCAAGGGCGCAAAACAGATGGGCTAATAGAGAGATAACAGTTTAGTAAAATCTTTTTCCGCATAAGAAGAGCACAACTAACTCAAATGATAAAGCTTAACTAGCAAACTAACTTCATTAAACTAGTTCTTCTGAGGTTTTAAACGACCCCTACAGAGGGTAAGTAACAGTGTGTGAAAAGATCATCGCTGGCTCAAGTGTCCATTTTAGGGGTGAATATGTGCAAATGGATTATAATTAGTCATTACAACAAACACGACACTAATATATTTGCAGAAGTTAAAAAAAAGTTACACATTAAAATATATGACACACCAGGACATATAAAAAGAAAAGCTATCTAGATAAAACCTGCGTGAAGTCCCAATGTACCAAATCTGCTTTTAGATGATGAAGAATCTGGAAATGTATACTCTCAAGGGAAGAATTTAAAGTCCAACGTTTTGTTCATTGATTACAACTTCCTAAATATTTATAGTGTGGCTCTTTACTGTTTCTGTAATATGAAAATTCGACTTTGTACACTGACATTACCCCAGAGTTCCTTGGCATTTTAATGAGATCTTTATTATGATTGTCTTTTATTAGGCTTAAACTGACCTGCCATTGTCATTTAAGACCACAACAATATGTTAGGGGATTAAGAGAAAATCAAATGATGGACAGTTAGTGGTGACAAGCCACGGGTTTTACCTCCAGTACATAGTGGTGATATATGCAGCTGAATTAATTTATCACATCCAGGCTATACGTTTGATGCATATTGTTGGGTGAACACATTTAGAGAACATACTGTCCTAATTTGTACTGTGGAACTTTATACTATCTTAAGGTAATTTTACAATGGATATTTATATAAAAACACTTCCAATATTGCCAAAATCTACAATAGGATACCGGAGTTTGAGGAATATTTCAGCATAGGAAGAAGATTCTTCTTGTGCCATTAGAGGGTGAAAAAGAGAGGGGAAAAGCCCAAACCAGTTCATTTCAAATTGGTGGGATAAAGGGTTTGTTTACTGTGCTCTCAAGCTTTTCCCACCCTGGGATCTGTTCTCAGGGAGAGTGCTGCATTTATGCTTTAAGTAGCTGACTGATGTGAAAGATATGAAGCAAAATGGATTAGAATCACTACCACAATGTTTTGATGAAAAGAACATTTTTTCTTTTTTTTCTTACACTATCTGTCCAATTCTCTGGAGGGCTCGCACTCGTAGTGTTTCCTCCATTGCTTTTTTACACTGACACCTTTTTATTCTCCCATACTCTCACACTCAGCTGCTCTGCACACCCTGAAGTGTACACAGACACACAGACACACACACACACACCCACACACACACACACACAGCAGATTGCACACACCTTAACCACCAGTGTGGGACTATAAACAGGAAATTGATTCAATGACTTATTAAAATGTCAGAAATGCGGTCCATATCCTTTGAACTCTGACAACTTGGTATAAAAAAAAAATAAAAATCCAATTCTGAACTTTGTATGGTTAATTTTCTTTTGATATAATGGAATTTTCTTTGTTATCTCAGGTATGATGAAACATGTCATGAAGATGGCTCCATTCTGACTCAAATATGCAAAGTGTCCAAAATATATGTTATTTGACAGAACCAGGCAGTTAATACTGCGTGCTTTCAATGGTTTACCAAGTATGCATGCAACACATATGGGAATGTATAGTATTCAGGTATATTATATATACCTGCCCCCTGTCTTTCTAATCTGAGCATAAGTGAAAGTATGCCAATGGTTATAATTATATAAAATGAATAAACTATACCAAGAATGGATACTTTTAACAATGTTAACAATTTACTGCTTACTCTGACAAATACACCAATACTTACACAATGATGCTCAGCCATGCTATATGTAAACTGGCCTTACTGCAGCCATAATCTGTCCTGCTCACATTGTACAGGGTCACCATTTGAAGCACACACTTTATATAAACACTTTTTCTTGGAGAAAAAAACTAAGACAGTCATGAAATGGCAATGTTACTTTGAGACATTTTAGTACTACTGTCCTGTTGGCTTTAATGCTTAAATTATTTTAATTTAAGATATATTCACTGCTTTACTGAAAACCACAAACTCTGATATGCCAAGCGCCATTACTATTCAAAACTATGAAGTGTAAAGTATCACTTTTAACATCTGACAGTGGTGAGAATCATTTGCTGCAGACCTTGTTGCATTTTGAACCAAAAGTCAATTACTGCAGTGTTACTTTGTTCTATTTATGGCCACAATTTGATCTGTAAGCAAACACTATTGGTGAGCATAAAAAATTCCTGTACTTAAAAAGTAATTTTACACTAAATATTGAATCTGGAGATGTTTGTTTTTCTCATATTTAGATCACAACTGCTTGTATATTCCTTTGGAAAAGGCAAGATTAAACATCTAATGCATGCAATAGGAGGTAGCTGTCCAGTGCAGTACTATTGCTTCAGTTATTAAGCTCAACATAAAGATGAGTCAGTTTCAGATATTAAAAAAGTCAGTTTTGCAACTCCTTTTATTATTCTGGGGATTTCATCTAAGTCATTATTTATTTGGAAATGTTCACGGTCTAACTTATGTCTCCGAAGTGTGCATTCAGATCAGGATAGTCCGCTAGACTCGGTCCGATTGGGGACTCAACTTAGTTGTAGAGGGGTGTATCCATGCAGACTGAGATCATGTTCACGCTGCATATGGTCAAATGAGACAAACCATTAGAATAATATATCCGCATCCCCATCAAAGGCGGTGCTGCTCTAGTATTTAGCAAGAAGAGAGAGCAAGACCTGCATGAAGAAGAAAACTCCGTTTCCTCCACTTAAGAGCTAAACATGGAGCAGGAAACTATCACTGTTTTGTTTAGTTTTTTTTATTTTGTCTTATGGAAGGTATACTGCAGAAATACACTGCAACAATGGGCACGGTATGAACAACAGATGAGGCAGAGGACACTTATCACAATCGTTATGTATTTACCCACAATGCAACGGCAAATGCAGAAAGTGATTTTTTTGTAGTCCACTTCCTGACTTTGGTCTGCTTGAAATAGATTGAGACCTCCGTTTGTAGGCGGACCGGGTTCGCTGCCTTGATCTGAATCAGATTTTTTGTTTGGTCCATTCACAGCTCCCCAAACTAAGCGGACTTTCCGAGCAAGCAGACTCGGATTTGAATCAAAAAGGCCGATGTGAATGATCTGTAAGAACTCCAGGGAACTGGAGAGGAAACTGATGCATAGATGCCACTGTAAAACTATTGCGCAAGAACAGAAGGATGCAGAAACAGTAACTAAATAAGAGAAGACCTTCTAAACAACCAGTTGACAATTTTCACAACAAATGTGAAGGTCAGTGTGAAAGGTCAGTAAGACAAGAATAGCTGATTCCTCCAAGCCTCTATTTTAACCCACAAAGAGCACCGTAGAAATGAATACCACAGGATAATGTACTGCATGTTTACCTGGGTTTGGCAATGCATGACAGCAATTTCATGAGTGTAAGACTCGGAGGTTACTGGCTGATGTTGGACTGAAACTGAGAGAACAAGAAGCAGATCTTTTGCTGAATTGTAGCTTTGTTCCACAATTTATTATTTGTCATTACTTAACATAAACTGTGTTGTTCCAGCGTGTCACCTTTGTGCGATCTTGTAGAAGATATAATGCAGCAAATGCACAAAAATACTTGAGCTAATTCAACACAGTGTCAATGCAGCGTTGTTTGCTTTGCAGTCTACTGTTTCCAGTACTTTGCAGCACGTGAGTTGGCTGAAAGCTACATCCCAGCAGAGCAGATGGTAAAGCAGAGTCTCTGAAGACGAGTTTACCACTTAGCTGTAAAACACTCTTTCCTGGGTATACTCTTTGAAGTATCAGCAGACGTTATATTCACGTGATGATTGCTGTAGTGCCAAAGAACTGTCAATAATGATCTGGAAATACTAGAAGTGCAATGAGGAAGACATGCACTCGCAACATTTTAATTAACTGGCTTAATGACTGACATGGAAAAGAGCCGACTCCTGGCAGAGAAAATAAAACTAATCTTTATGCATGTCTACAATGAGATAATGTGACACCTCTGAAATAAAACAAGGTAACATAATTTGGAAAGCTGAGGAAACAACTCTTGAATAAAATTAGGAACAACTAAAGCAAAGCTCTGAGCTTGTGAGCTTCCTCCTGCCTCTTGAAGCACATTGAAGTGGAAACATCGTCCTTTTAGCCTTATCAAGATCCATTGAATTAACATATGACACTTGTTTTAACTAATGACACGAGTTACATAAAAATCTGTGTGGTTCACAGACTGAGCAAGGACAGGACAGCTTCACAATCCGCTATCAGGAATGTAAAGGAAAGAGGAGTCATGTGAGATCTGTTGAGATAACAGGAAGAAATCTGAATAATTTACTTCATGATTATAAATCTGAATAATTTACTTCATGATTATAAATCTGAATAATTTACTTCATGATTACATATTTTATATTTAAAAACAGACTTATTTTAGGAGAACTCTGTTTGAATTTTTGACTTTTCTGTCACTTGAAGTTGGTTGGACTTATGGGTAGGTTTGGATATTAATAAATTGTTGGTCAGGGTTGGGATCTGCTGAAAACATATTTTAAGGGTTAAATATTAGCATATCCATGGTGACAGGTACTGTGTCCTTGTGAGGCCAGACTGTGAGGAGAGACACTCCTGCTGAGAACTTTGTGTGCTGGCCAGTGATGATAGTAGCCAGTGTACCAAACACCTGTGAGGGGTTGTAAGGGTGTGATGGGGGTTCTTCGCTCTAAACTCTTGATCCTACGTGATTCATGCCCTTGGGCTTACTGCCAGCATAACAGAACTTCAACTGTGGCTTTCTGTATGTCTCATTCTCCAAGCATTCGTTTCCAGTCATGCATAAATTGATCATAACCCAGTATGTAGGTGGAGCTTCCAGGGATGTATTTGAGATGGAAAAATATCAAGACATGGCTAAAAACAGTTTTTAGCTTCTGTGAAAGTATATTCAATTTGTTGATGAAGATAAAAGTGTAACCATGTATTTTATTGGGTGTTGCAGCAGCCCCAACACCTCCACCTCTAGTGGTAACATAGAATCTTTATTTTAAGATGAAATGTCGAGGATTTGAGCCTGTGATGGACTGGCTACCTGTCCAGGGTGCGCCATGCTGTTTCTCTCTTGCCAAGACCGTCTTCATTAACAGGTTCATTATCCAACTTTACAGATTTTACTGTGTTTATATTTAAAAAACCTAATTATTCTTGTATTATTGCGCTAACATCTCCACCCTAAATAATGGTAGATGTCATAGCTAAAGACAATTTGTCTGATATTCCAATTAACCAGTGTGGAGACAAGATGCTAAAATTTTACATGGAAATCATTTAGTAAAAGAAAGTCATTATGGTGATTATCTGGGTTCTGAATTAATAATTGGAGGATGTACATCTTAAAGCAGACCAAAATCTTTTCCTAAACGTCAGACAGGGCTGAATAACACTGGATGTGTTTGCTGTCACTGCCAAATATTGACAGTAGTATTGGCAGGGCAACAATAACTCCCTTGTGTATCTCGGAGAACAGCTGTCATGCTCTGTGGGTTTGGTTCTGATCCTTGTTTTTGTTTTGACTTTTATTTATATGGCTTTTGGATTTTCATGCCCTGTTTTGTAGTTAGCTGTTTCACCTTGACAGTGTTTCCTTGGTGTGATGCAGCTGGTTTTGCTTCCCATGATCATGATGAAATGTTTCTGCTGGTTAAATCTCTGCTCAGTATTTATATAAACCAGATTCCTCTCTTCATTGTTAGATCAGTTGTACAACCACTTTGGTTACATGCTTTTTTTTCCTGCTCAGCTTTGTCCAGCCTGTTCACTGGGATTATTGGATTTCTTTCTTTCTTTGTTAAAATATTGCACTGCAGCGCATTGTGTTACAGATTTCTTTATCAATGTCTTTTAGTCGTTCTTCTTTGTTTGCAGCCCATCACGCACCAAAATGTTGCAAATCCTGAAAGATAAAGCTCAGACAACATAGTCTTATAAATATATGAAAAATCCCAAAATATAATTTACAAGAGTGAAAAATTGACTCAACTAGTTTGCCTGCAAAGGAAGATAAATATTTGAAGATGCACGTGGACACATATAAATGAGCACTTACAAGCCAGTCCAGTCAACTCAGTCTGTAGTTCATGGTAAGCTTTTATCCTCCCACAGACTCTCCTGTCATTCTTCATACTGCTGGGATTTCTCTTAACTGAATTAAACATAACCAGAAAACTGAGAGTGTATCAGTGGTAATCCCGTTGGATTTAGTGCGGGGTTCTTTACAAGGGATAGGACGCAGTGTGAGAAAGCAGTTTGTCACCCTCAAAGTAAAATGCCAGACTCCCCCCCTTTTTTTTAATATATATATATATATATATATATATATATATATATATATATAGTTGTATTTTATTTCCTCTGTGTAATCATCTGTGTAGCTGTCAGTACCCACAAATGGAATAATTTTGCGTAATCTTTCATCACAAAGGGACAGATGTGCAGTTTTCCAAAATGCTAACAACACAAAGCCAACAATGTTAAAACTGCAGAGTGATTGAATACTGATTAGCTGAAGGTTGAATCAAGCCAGGAAGGCTAAAGTACCAGAAATGCTGGCATCACGCGCAGAGGAACACCGTCTGTAAAGACATTCTCTGTTGGTGATCCAAATTTTTAATGACCTGGTTTTACAATGTGCGCTCTCTCCACTAAAACTGTCTGTCATGTTGATGTGTGATGCTACTATCACACACCATGGCCTCCTGTGACAGATTTTCTTTTGCCTCCTAAAACTAAGAATCTAATTTATTTTAGTCTGACAAAATGCTTTGTGATATATAGATTAAACATATAAATGAAACGATTATAGTTTTTTTCAGCTGCTGCTAGGCAGTTTCAGCATGGCTATGTTGTTAATATTTTTTAATTTAATCCTGTAATGCCACTACAGGAACTCTGCTAAGCGCTTTCTCTGGGAGAAAAAAAATATCATTAGTTCTTCTGTGAAACAATCTCACAAAGGAAGTGAAACTTCCGTAAATGAGAATATACAGTAAAATTCAATGGATGCACACTGTAGTTCTCACTACTAGTTAGAGCCTTGGATATAGAATGAAAACTATATGGTACAAAACTAAAAAATTTATAAAAAATTGAAAAGAAAAATGATTTTTTAAATATTTTGAACCATCTTGGGTTTGAAAACTCATAAGGTGGAAGATGGCAGATGGGGGTCAACCTGATATTTGATAGAGCAAGGAACTATGCTGACAGGACCGGATTGAGTTATCTTTTAATAGCTTTATTCTTTTAAAACATATTTCTCTACAACTGTGCATTTTCAACTACAGTTTTTTTTTGTTTCTTTTTAGTTTTTGCTGAATGGTTTTCTCTTCTCTTTGTAATATTTAAAGTAAGTCAGTTTGCAAACTGACAGTTTAATATTTTGCTCTTCACACACATTTTCTCTTGTTAAGCATTACTCTTGTAACCTTTTAGGTGTAATTCACTAAATCTGTAGTTCATAAAAGTTGGCAGTAATGTACTGCTGCTGGCAAAATTATTCTAATAAATTATATGTACATCTATCGATATCTATCTATATCTATATATCTATATGTAGATTTATATATATATATATAGATTTTAGAAAGAAGGGTTTCATAAGGGTTACAGAAATTCTAAGAAATATTGGAAAGTATAATCTTAGAAAATAAAGATAAATATTAAGAGATCAAGAATGAATCAGTCTAATCAAAGTGCATTAATAGCATAAAATCCAATGAAGTGAGCATTAATGTGTGCATCCATCATGCTACTGTTGTAGGTGAGGGGCTAGTAGGATCCAAAGAGCGGACACTTTCTGAGTATAGAGAGAGATTTATTGATTTCCCACAGATTCCTGTGAATTCTTCCAGCGGAACCTTCAGAGACTGGCAGACCGGCGAGCATCAGGAGGCAGGCAGGCAGGCAGGCAGGCAGGGGAGCAAACGAACGAGCAGGCAGGCAGGCTGGCTTTCACTGGCAGGAGGAAGACAGGACAGGTTACGAATCAAGGTCAAGCACAAACAACGTAAGCTGAGGCCGAGCGCTGTTTTACCGCAGGGCAATCAACAATCTGGCGCTGGATAGCAGGCAGAGCTGGTCTTAAATAGGTGGTGCGTTGATTGCTGAAATGTGGATCAGCTGTGCCTCCAGGTCCCAGCTGACCACGCCCACCAGGGAACAGGAATCACCACAGCTACAGAATTTGAGCAGAAATACATCTAAGTTCTGAATTGATTTATCTGAATTGATTTGTCTGGTTTCCAAATGTCTTCAAACATTGCTTCATTTTTTTTTAAATGCTTTAACAAAAGATCCTATTTTGTGCATTTGGCTCAAACCACACAGTGTGTTGGTAACCTTTTCCTCACGATCCACACAGGCTGCTCCAGGATCAGCCTCAAGCAAAAGTCTATTAAAACCCAAACACATAATCATCTCCTGCTGTTGCTACAAAACAATTTCTCACCACTGCAGCTTGTTCTCACGACATGCGCGGAGCTGCAGGGTTCAATTTTTGATCCAATTGAAGTGTACACTCTAACCTCAGGCTAATGAATCTTCACATTTTATATCACTGCCATGCTGATGACTGTTAAAGAGCACGTGTGTTGATTTAAAAGATTCAGACTAATAGAGTTTAAAATTAGTTTTTTTTCTGATGCCTTGTTTATTTTAACTGTGTAACTGAAGTGTTTTATAATCTGATAATGTAAGATATTATTTAATCATGTTACAACATACACGTTTTTATAGTGTATCACATGTTTCTACTGTACATGTTGGCACTGTTGGCACTACATTACGGTTACCTTTTCTCTTCCTCACCTTCTGTGCATCATCGGCTTCTGTAAGCACGCATCTAAACTTCCAATAGACTTTCATGTTTGTCAGTGCTCTTGTCAAGCATGCTGTTATCTCCTGGATGGATCATAATTTCCTGACCTCTGGTGACTCACTGGCCCTTCACTTCATGATTCACACACACACACACGACCAAAAATACACAATAAAGATGAAAGCACTCCTGTTTGCTCTCATCTGTAGATCCTAATACTACAAATTTAACTTGCTAAGAGCATGTCACTGGTTTGTGGATGTTAGTGGTTGGCCACTCATAAAGGTTACTTGTATTTCTGTTAGCATAGTAAACTCTTCTTAAGCTTCCTATGTGCTGTTGGACCTTCTATCAGAGCTGCCAACAGAAAACAGCAGAGAATGCAGACTCCAAGAGTGGAAATTTTATTTTACGCCAAATTTTTTTGTAGATGTAGTTCTGGGATCCTTGGAGGGAGTGCTGGAGGGTGCTCCTTCTGGGGACTCCATTGTTCTGCTGGGGGACTTCAATGCTCACGTGGGCAATGACAGTGAGACCTGGATGGGAGTGATTGGGAGGCATGGTCCCCCCCCTCTGAACCCAAATGGTGTTTTGTTATTGGACTTCTGTGCTCGTCATGGATTGTCTATAACGAACACCATGTTCCAGCATAAGAGTGTCCATATGTACACCTGGCATCAGGATTCCCTGGGCCGCAGTTCAATGATCGACTTTGTAGTTGTATCATCGGACCTGCGGCCACATGCCTTGGACACTCAGGTGAAGAGGGGGGCGGAGCTGTCAACTGATCACCACCTGGTGGTGAGTTGGCTCAGATGGTGGGGGAGGAAGCCGGTCAGAGCTGGCAGGCCCAAACGTGTTGTGAGGGTCTGCTGGGAACGTCTGGCTGAGTCCCCTGTCAGAGCGAGCTTCAACTCCCACCTTCAGCAGAGCTTCGAACATGTCCCGAGTGAGGCGGGGGACATTGAGTCCGAATGGGCTGTGTTCCGTGCCTCTATTGCTGAGGCGGCCAGCCGGAGCTGTGGCTGCAAGGTCGTTGGTGCCTGTCGTGGCGGTAATCCCAGGACTCGTTGGTGGACATCAGCAGTGAGGGATGCCGTCAAGCTGAAGAAGGAGTCCTATCGGGCCTTCTTGGCCTGTGGGACTCTGGAGGCAGCTGATGGGTACCGGCGGGCTAAGCGGCATGCGGCTTCGGCCGTTGCCGAGGCAAAAACTCGGGCATGGGAGGAGTTCGGCGAGGCCATGGAGAAAGACTTACGGATGGCTTCGAGGAGATTCTGGTCCACCATCCGGCGGCTCAGGGGGGGGAAGCAGTGCTCCATCAATACTGTGTACAGTGGAGATGGGGTGCTGCTGACCTCAACTCGGGACGTTGTGGGTCGGTGGAGGGAATACTTCGAAGACCTCCTCAATCCTACCAACACGTCTTCCCATGAGGGAGCAGAGCTGGTGGACTCAGGGGTGGACTCTCCTATCTCTGGGGCTGAAGTCGCTGAGGTGGTCAAAAAGCTCCTTGGCGGCAAGGCCCCGGGGGTGGATGAGATCCGCCCGGAGTTCCTTAAGGCTCTGGATGCTATGGGGCTGTCCTGGCTGACACGCCTCTGCAGCATCGCGTGGACATCGGGGGCAGTACCGCTGGATTGGCAGACTGGGGTGGTGGTCCCCCTTTTTAAGAAGGGGGACCGGAGGGTGTGTTCCAATTACAGGGGAATCACACTCCTCAGCTTCCCTGGTAAGGTCTATTCAGGGGTCCTGGAGAGGAGGGTCCACCGGATAGTCGAATCCCGGATTGAGGAGGAGCAGTGTGGTTTTCGTCCTGGTCGCGGAACAGTGGACCAGCTCTGTACCCTCTCTGGGGTCCTGGGGGGGGCATGGGAGTTTGCCCAACCAGTCTACATGTGCTTTGTGGACCTGGAGAAGGCATTCGACCGTGTCCCCCGGGGGCTCCTGTGGGGGGTACTCCGGGAGTATGGGGTACCGGACCCCCTTGTACGAGCTGTCCGGTCCCTGTACGACAGGTGTCAGAGCTTGGTCCGCATTGCCGGTAGTAAGTCGGATTCGTTTCCGGTGAGGGTTGGACTCCGCCAAGGCTGCCCTTTATCACCGATTCTGTTCATAACTTATATGGACAGAATTTCTAGGCGCAGCCGAGGGGTTGAGGGGATCCGACTTGGTGGCCTCAGGATTGGGTCCCTGCTTTTTGCGGATGACGTGGTCCTGTTGGCTTCATCTGGTCGTGATCTCCAGCTCTCGCTTGAGCGATTCGCGGCCGAGTGTGAAGCGGCTGGGATGAGAATCAGCACCTCAAAATCTGAGACCATGGTCCTCAGCCGGAATAGGGTGGATTGCCCTCTCCGGGTCGGGAGTCAGGTCCTGCCTCAAGTGGAGGAGTTTAAATATCTCGGGGTCTTGTTCACGAGTGAGGGAAGCATGGAGCGTGAGATCGACAGACGGATCGGTGCGGCGTCTGCAGTAATGCGGGCTCTGCGCCGGTCTGTCGTGGTGAAGAAGGAGCTGAGCCAGAAGGCGAAGCTCTCGATTTATCAATCGATCTACGTTCCTACCCTCACCTATGGTCATGAGCTGTGGGTCGTGACCGAAAGAACGAGATCTCGTATACAGGCGGCTGAAATGAGTTTCCTCCGCAGGGTGGCCGGGCTCTCCCTTAGAGATAGGGTGAGGAGCTCAGTCATCCGGGAGGGGCTCAGAGTAGAGCCGCTGCTCCTTCGCATCGAGAGGAACCAGTTGAGGTGGCTCGGCCATCTGGTCAGGATGCCTCCTGGACGCCTCCCTGGTGAGGTGTTCCAGGCACGTCCCTCAGGGAGGAGACCCCGGGGAAGACCCAGGACACGCTGGAGGGATTACATCTCTCGGCTGGCCTGGGAACGCCTCGGGATCCCCCCCGCAGAGTTGGCAAATGTGGCTGGGGAGAGGGAAGTCTGGGCTTCCCTGCTTAGGCTGCTGCCCCCGCGACCCGACCCCGGATAAGCGGCAGAAGATGGATGGATGGATGGATGGATGTAGTTCTCAGAATAAAAAAGACTTTTAAAAGAACTGCACTTAAAGACGACATAACATTAAGTATATCAACCAATATTACTGTCATAGAAGATTAAATCTTTCATGCATCCTTTTTAAAAAAAGGCGTGAGCAGTTTGAAACTGGTGCTTTGGGCTTGCGTTGCAGCCAGTAGAGCCGAGGGAATAGTTCACTGCCGCTAGAAAGAGTGGATTCTTTTCAATTATAGATGCCGACATTATTTGTAAAATTGCTTTGTCAGGACCCAGCAACTTGTAGTCTTCATAAGGTTGTTTATTTTGAAATATACTGTATTTCTTGTTTAGATTCCCTTCTGTGTGATTCTCTCCTCACCTCATTGTCTTCACAAGGGTCCTATGGTCTTCTTTCTTTCCAGCTATTTGAGTCGTGCTTCCCTTCCCTTCATTGCCAGCTTGTCTTGCCGGTTTGTCAGTGGGTCAGTGGTTTTTCAGCTCCCTTGCCCTGAATTTGAACTCATTCAGAGTCTTGTTTTGCATTAAGACTATATTTTCCACCACTTTAGTATCTGACATTGCACGGCTATTTCAACGTAATTGACCCTAATGTGCATAACTTAAAGGATGTTTATTTAATATCATAATGACACGGTCAAAGACACAGTCTCAGGAAACACAGCCTGAAGGATTTCTTCTGGTTGCCATATCTAAACAACACATGATCTGTGGCTAGAACTCTAAAATTCTGTAAAGGTAAGGTGGTACAAGGTAAAAAAAAAAGACAGATATGAAAAAGTAATCTTACTTAAAATATTAAAGAATTGTTTCATCTTTAACTTTGTGCCTTCTAGAAATGAGGTCACTCTTGTTTTAGATTCAGACAGCATGCACTTATGGAGGGATTTTGCAGTCAACTTACCAAAATTCAGATGACCAAATGCAAATATTTTTTTCTTAACCATATTGATACAAATCACTTTGTAAAAACCACAGTGGTTCACTCTAACAGAGACATGAGTTCTAATATAGAAATAGAAACGACTGTGAAAAATCATGGCCATTGTGCAGTGGAAATATCTTCTTTTGTAGCTACTAAAAGTTTGTTTCCTGAATTTAGTGATGGATAAATGTGTCGTTTTACCATGAACTCTGGAATTTATATGAAAAATACAAATTCTTTTCCAAATCATGCTAGTTTAGGTGGCCTGTTGGCTCGTGGCAGCTTTGTAAATGAACTGTGATGTCATTAATCCTGCATGGAAGCATATATTTAAGTATCATAATAAACCCTTTTTTTTAGAAAAAGCTCTTTGTTTTAGGTCAATTAAATCCAGATCTGACTTGAGATTGATTTATACTTAAGCAGCATCTGTGTCAGATTGGTTACGCCACAACCGCCGTAGCCTCTGCTAGGTCTGCAGAGACTCGACATGCACCTTTTCAGACCTGACGTGCATCCTGGCTACACAAACGCAGCTATGCAGAAGTACTACTTTGTGATTGGTCAGAGTGTGATAGTTTTTAAGTCTTATAACTATATACTTATAATGAATGCTATTAGCTGCGATTGTTGTCTGTAAACAGGCTGGAACTGAAGTGGAGCATCAAAAAACTCCTCCATGTAGAAATTTACTGGCAGATATCAGTCCTACTGTGTTCTGCCGACCTTACGCTCAAGTATAAACACACATTCTATTTGTGTCAGCTGCACAGGCCCAAAATGATGCAGATGTCACGCGAGTATAAACCGGCGTTTAGATATTCCTTTTACATACTGCAGTTGATGAGAACCTTTGACTTTTTGCTTGACTGATGTCATGAGTGTTATGCACACAAGCATATCTTTTTCTGAGAGTACTGTGTGTGTTTTCCCTGTGTGCATAGGGATAGATAGTTTTCTGTAAATACTGTAATAAAAAAAACAAAAAAAAACAATGCGAAGCCTGTGGATAAACACGATTTGCAAAGCTGACACTGGAGGAAAGAAAATCTTCAGTCTTTTCGATTGAACCAGCATTTTAAATTTGATCTTTTGTTTTGCCAATAAAAAAAGCACTAACCGAGTTTTGATGACAAGCTTTTCTATCATTTCCCCAGATTTAAACCAGATCTCCACTTGTCCCGTCTGGTTCTGTTGGTGTCCTATCATCTCCTTACTCTCATGTATATTTACACACAGCTGTGCCAGATAATCTGTCAGGTGTTCCTGATATGCACTGCACCTTTTCTGCTTTCAGAGGGTTAAAAACATACAGTGAGGAGTCTAAGAAAAAAAGATATATTTATAAGATATAAGCCTGTCTGAAGTGAGCTTTGATGCATTGATGAATTTTAGTTTGGTCTGCAGTGAAGAAAGAAACATATCTAAAAATTTGCATTTAATCCACTCCTAACAAGCTGTCATATAACTTTGCAGACTCCTACAAATTGGGGATATTCCATCAAGAGAAGATCTTCATTTTCCTGCTAAGAAGCTAAACTTTCCCATTTTCACCAATCTGTTCCCTTCATATCGGCTTACAAAGGAGCTGAGATTATCCTTCTTAGCCTTTATAATGAGTCTGGAGAGCCAAACTGAATGCTGTCCTTTTGCCATGGGTCAATTTCCATCCCTTTCCTACCCACTGCTTTTAATTTTCACACTGGAATTAATCACCATAAATTCCAAGAAACCTGTAGAACCAGTCCAGCATCCTCTATCGCCAATTCCTTCAGGGACTGATTGTTTTGTTCAAATTATTTGTGTATATGCTGGGAGGGTGGTCCAGATGGAGAATGTACTGTGCATGTGCAGCCCACGCAGCTTGACAAAAACGCCTACTCTAATGCTCTCATGAAGCTGCACACACCAGAAATATGATAAGCCAATGAATCCTTATGAAAGGATACAGATTAATTCACTATCCACTTCAATGTGGCATGACATGATGGCATTCAAACCATTCAAACAGCAGCCATTCATGAAACATGTTTTCATTAATCTGTAAGTTGTTTAAGTTTTATTTTTGTGAATTAGATTTGAAAGGCTTTGACTTCACTTTAAAGATTTACTATAATCTACGCTGTGTTGTTTTGATTTCACTCAATGCAGCTCCATCTTTAAGTCAGTGCACTGCACAAAGAAAACATATGGTAAGACATTAATGTGGAAATAAATAAACAATGACTTTTTGAATTTACTAATGACAATAAAGATAAGCTAAACTGAATAAGTCTGCAGTTGTATCTTGGCAGGGAGACTGCTGAAATCATTTTACCTAGGTATACCCATCCATACCTAATTATACCCTATATATAAATATATATGCATGTGTGTGTGTTTGCTAAAAAGGAGGAAAAAAAGAAGCTTATTTAGCCTCAGAAAGGAGTTTGGCAGGATTGATACAGCCACAAACTGGCACTTACTTGTTATTGTTATCTCATATCTGGAAAATGTATTTGCTGCAACCCACTGAGATGAGCCTGTTCACATTTTTAATCAGGTCATTTCTCATCTGAAATGCAGAGAAAGGAAAGTAACTGACTGTCAAAAGGACTATAGAATTAAAATGAACCTGAAAGCCCACAGTCCTTCTCATAAGATGTTAACTCCACCTCATCCAAACACAAAGCCTATAGATGCTCACCTACCATTTACAGCATGCTTTAGTAAATATCGGTCATTAGCTGACAGCGGGTGACTCTGCCTCTCTAAGCTGATTCAATTATCCTTTCTCCACCGGGGCCTGCTGGGTTCAGAGGATATTACTGTTTCACCCAGACCAACAACCAGGCTGCTGCACTCACAACAGCCTCTGCTTGCATTTGGCCCATATCTGAAAGGAATGAATTGGATTTGTAATGAATGGCGTGTGATGCAATGGGACGTGCTGTGTAGAAATATTAGGTGTGTTATGTACCACTTCAGCTCTTGATCAGACCCAGGGAATTTAAAAGAAAAGATCTGTGCATGTTTGTTTGTTTTTTTTTTTGTTTTTTTTACCGTAATCTTGCTATGTTGCCACTACTTTTGGTAAGGATGATGAATGTCACTGTTGTGGCTTGAGCCAAGTCTCGCTGTATTTACAGGGATCCCCAACTGTGGTCCTTAAGTCACTTTCCTGCAGTTATCAGATGTTTCCCTGCTTCAAAACACTTGACTCAAATGAATGGGTCAGTTGCAGACGTGTGCAGACCTTGTTAGAGATCCATTCAATTTAAACCAGGTCTGTTGCAGCAGGTAAACATCTAATACATGCAGGATAGTGGGCCTTAAGGACCAGGGCTGGTGATTGCTAGATTATCCATTTCAAAGCCAGATGTAGCCATAACATTTTTCATGCAAACGGTATTGAGCCCTTTAGTCTACATATGTTCTTGATGATAAATCTAATCCATTCATTTTGAGTCTCATAGCATCATTGTGCTTTAAACCAAATCATTTGATCTCATTAAACCTTCTTCTGGACTTCTTTGATGAGTAAACAGATAAACCGTTCAACCATCGATCAAACATGCTTCTGCAGTTGTATCTGGTGATACACACAAGAGTCTTATTACAGGATAGCAGCTCACAACAGGGACAAGTGAGTGAATAATGAGGGATATCCACCACAACCTTACTGCTAGCTGACATTGTAATGCGTTCAAAAATAAACCCGAGCCCTTTTACTTATTATTATCTTCTGATTGAGTGAAGTGTGACTCAGTCATGTAGCATGAGTAGTGTTCTGTCCAGTCGCCAGTGGTTATAGTCATGTGGTGTTTTTATTATCAGGGATGCTCCGTTCTACAACAACAACAACAAAGTATTTTCATTCCCCAGTCACTGGTGATCTTTATAAGGTTAATTTCTGTTGGCTTGAGATCTGATACCTGCTCTGATATCTGATGTAAGTGAAGTGCAATAATATGAGCTGTAATATTCCTTATAGGATTAATTTGACTTGCAAAACAAGTCCTGTAGACCAGTAGTTTGCATTTTTTTCTCCAGCAACAACCTTTAAAAAGAAAAATCATCTGCCATGTTACTTCACTGACCTCATCCTGGAGTACAGGAAAGGATAATAGAAGATCTTCAGCATAAACAAACAAACAAAAACTATTTAAAACCAAACACTTAGCTTTATTTAGCTGTTACTTGCAATGGCAACCCGGTGGTATAGCACTGTGACCTTTCTTTGTGGAGATTGCATGTTCCGTCTGTGTGTGTGTGGGTTCTATGTGAATATTTTGGCTTCCTCTCACCAACAAGACATGTGCGCTGACTGCTATGGTTAATTAATCACCTCTCACATGTAAGTCGCTTTGTATAAAAGCATGTTCCAAATGACTATGGAATTATTGAAGATTTGAAGTGTGGCAATCAATATATTTGGTTTCAAAACTTGTGCAGCTAATCCTTTTTTATTCTGAATTACACAGTTCAGAAAAGCAAGGGTCAGGTAGACCAACACTTTAGATTTGAAAGACTTTCTGTGTGCATTTACATTGGTGGGTAAACACTGACAAAATAAAAAACTTTTATCCAACAAATCTTCAGAGCTTTACAACTAATGCTTAAAGTGGAACAAAATAAGTGGTGGTACTCCCTTAATGACTTGCTGTCAGTTTGTCGTGCAAATATGGAACAAAAACATGGCTGATGCTTATATGTAGATCTATAAATTGATCTGTATATTAATAGTTTTATAGCACAGAAATGACAAATCAAATCCGCATTTGCCAAATTCAAAGTGCCATGGAGACACTTTTATGAACTTCAAGCCTCATTGCATGGACATTAAAAATAACACTGAAAAGAAAATGCATAAACTTATAGTTCATTAATCCTTTCATGCATGGATAATAATAAAACAACGCAGCATGTTTCACGTTTTTGAAAAAAACAAAACAAAACTAAACAAAACAAAACACTGAAGTGTTTTATTTACAATACCCTCCGGATTTATGAATATGCAAGAAAAAAAAAGCTTAAAAATAGGTGCCCACTGCAGGTTCATCATGCATGAAAGGGTTAAAAACATAAAAAGTTCTACATTTAGACTTACTTAGCTTATTACCAGATTAATTTAACTGTGTTTTACTATTGCACTTTACTTCTGTGAAATATGTTTTTTAAAGCATTAGGCCTGGTCCATGCCACTTAGCAGTATTATCTTATCTTTAATCTAGAAATAATCTTCAAAAACTGAAAATACTGACCAGCCATACATTTAGTTTGGAGCATCTGACCTTCATTGTCTGGTGTAGTAAATGACTGTTAAGTAGTACTACTGTCATCACTCAACTCTGCTCCAGTTTGTAACATTATAGTTGCTATAGTTTTTTTTCCTCCGCCTTTCCTCTCATTAAAAGCCCATCCACTTCAATGTAAACACAGAAGTGAGTGAACAACGTGAAATACAGCGTGACGTTGTGGGCTACAGCAAGCGTTGTGCGTCTAAACCGGTCTTAACAATACATTTCTTTTGAGGTGACTTTTTTAAAAAATTTTTAAATTAAGATCAACAAATATAAGTTGTAATATGTGGTGAAGTCATATCAGGGTATACTGCTTGCTGAAGAAAGCTGGTAAAAATCCCGGTATGCACTATACGCTGTAAAAAGTAGTCCCGGTGTGCACTACACACTGTAAAGAAAAGTCCCGGTACGCAAAGGGATAGAATTTAAAAGTACTGTGTACAACAAATGTCTGTTATGATTGTTTTGCTACAGTTTTCTTTGTCTGATGATGCAGGAGACAGAATGACATGTTCCAAGATTAAGTTGACAATTTCTTGTTGGTGTAAGTAGGCTACAAAATGAAAATGATAAACCATGTTCACTAAAATTGTAGTATGTGGTTTTGCAAAGAGAGAAAGGCACTGAGCCTTCACATTAGAGGCAATACAACAAGTCAAGTTAGTACTCTGTGACCATAATAGTCCTGATAGGTTCCACTGGTCCAGTATGTAATATCTCAAGAAATATCAAACAGATCATTATGAGTCATGTTTCAGTCAGTTTGTTTTAAATAGATTAGTCAGCAAATACTTTGGCAACTTTCGCAGGACATGTAGGGTTAAAAAATGTCCAGAGCTGTGGAATAAGTCTTCAGATGGGCTCAAAAGCATTACCTCTGTGCTTGGTTATTTTGAGGGGTAAAATATCTACCCCACATAAGATATTTTGTTCTTGGTCCCAGAGTGGAAATTCAGGAGATCTAGAGTTTGGGTCCTATAAATCCTCAGGGTCCAGATTAAGCTTCGTAGTGTCTCCATCTATAAAATTTCAGCAACCTTATTCACTGGGGTTATCTCTTTCATATGCTGCTCATAAATGTGGAGATCAGTTTGAACTCGGTGTGCGAAGAGACCATTAAAACAAAGATATTGTACTTTCTGTGGCCTCCTGTGTAAGACTTCTTATCTTGGCTCTCTCATTCTACTAAATTAGAAAACTGTTTCTGCCTGGAAGTAAGACATATAGACTGAGTTTTTCATAATGACATGCTTGCTTTACTCCACTTAAAGAGTTTGTCTTGTTCTTGCTACTCACACTTTTTATGATACTTGCTCACTTACTTCGAGTATTAGAGTTTCTGGGTGTGTTACACGATGAAAATGTGAAACTATGTCTCAGAAAATTGTTTTAGTAAAAGAAAATCTGATTGTTAGAGGATGTTTTACACACAATCGCATTTTTTCTTCGAACACTTGATCATGTGACTTCTAGTGCCATTATTGGGCTTAAATCAAATTTAAATTAACACTAGAACCGCCAAGCGGGTCATTTTTTTTTACCTCCTTGCCTCTTCAAACACTTATATCTCTGTTAAAATAAAATCCCTATTTCTCCAAATTCATCACTTTTCTTGAAATGGGTCCAGTGAACTTATAGTTAATTTTGATGAGTGTGTGATCACAACAAAAAGAAACCTGAGCATAAATATCTAGAACCGCCAACGGGGTCATTTCTACCGCTTAAGGAAATGCATTGTTTTCATCTGTCAGATGTTTTTTGCGCCACGCCCATTCGCGCCACTCAGTTGCCTCCCAGTTGCTTAGTAACGCACGTGAGTTTGACAGCTGTCAAAGAGTGAGTAAGAGGGTTTTATGATCACTGAATTTGAGAAATGGATAAATACAAGAGATATATGAATGCCAAAGACGCTTGGTTATTATTTCAAGAACTGAGTGACGGAGAACTAGCTCTGGATGACGGTGGAGGATTCTGATGAGACGGTGGAGGAATCAGTTGCTGTGATCCGTATCTTTTACCTGATAACAAGTCATCTAGTGAGTATGAGGTGATCACACATCGCCACATCACACGTCGTGTTTGTATGCGAGTACATGAAAAATAAGTTGAAGAGCAACGTTTATTTATCTTACTGTAAAATTAATTAGAATATTGAAATATGTTATTTTGTTATTTAATATACTATGTTTTTTACTGTTTAGCTAGTTTTTTTTAAAGTCTCAATTATAACTATTAACATAATAAATGGAATCAAACAACTTCAAAGCATCTTTGCGTTATTTGCGCTGTTGCAGCAGGGGGTGGTAAAAATGACCCTTCTCGGCGGTCCTAGGAGTATTGGAATGTTGGCGGTTCTAGTGTTAATGATAAAAGCACCGTTTAAAACCAAATACCTTCCCCAAAATCGTAACACTTTGAGCCTTGAAGCAGATCGGCCACAGCAACAGAAAACCTTACCCTGCATGCCACTGCTGTTAGGTCAGAACAAGAAACTATATTTCACACAAGTCTTAGCACCCCTTTTGCCTCCTTATAAAGAAAAGGCCAGAGAATAATGTTCAGTCCAATATGAAGGTACTGTTGAACAGTTTTTCTTGTAGGGGCAGTCCTCTACTGGACGCTGCTTTGGGTTGTGAAAGGGTGATTGCTGCACTGCGTCCATCTCTTTATGACAGTCCACCATCTTCTAATGGTTACTTGCTGGAGGATAATGTATCATGCCACTCTCCAATTGGTTTTATGAACATGCCACTGAGTTCACTGTACTCCAGTGGCTTCCACAGTCACCAGATCTCAACCCAGTCGAGCACCTTTTGGATGTGATGGAACCTGAGATTTTGCAGGCAACAAATCTGTACCAACTGTGTGATGCTTTCATATCAGTATGGACAAAAAATTCTGAGAATTATTTCCAACGCCTCGTTGAATAAATGCCATGACGTATTAAGGCAGTTCTAGAAGCAAAAGAGGGTCCAACTCAGTTCTAACAAGGTGGGCCTAATAAAGTGGCCAGTGGTTGTGTGACAAACCTGTTTCCAGTTTTCAGTGATAAGCTCAACAAATCCTGTTTGCAGCATTTTTAGAAGGAAAATTTTTCAGATGTGTTTCCTTTTTTTTTTTCTGAGACATCAAAATCCCTAGATTTTATATTTGACAGCAAGACCCCTTTTAAAATGTGATTCTCAGAGAAACGTATGACTGAGAAAGAAAAACAGCTGTTATAACAGCACAAAAATCCAAACTAACCTTTTGAAATTTAAATGTTTACAGATTAATACACTACTGCATTTACATTTTCTTCATATACTACTTAATAAACTGTTTAACATGCCTTTCACACACTCAGCCATCTCGGGATGAATCTGCATTTGCACAGGCTTACCACATGATATGGTCATATTCAAAGCACAATAATTGCCCCTCAGGAGTCCAGATGTCAATCAAGCCTTCAATTTATGGAGGTAATTTGTACAGTTGTGTCAGAAACACCAATACACTTGGAAGTATTAGCATCTACAATGTGCTGGGAGAAGTGTGTGTTAAATGTTAAAAAGGCAAACATTATTAATTACAGTAGTAAACATCACTGTGTTTTTAACAGCTTTGGTCTCTCGCATCACTTCCTTTCTTTCAAATGTGTGAAATATGAAGTAGTCCTCACTTAAAATCTTATTCTAGTCAATAAACTTTATTTTGTTTTTTTAATTTGGTGTTCATGTACTTATTAAAAACATTTTCTAAGCAAACTTCAGTTAGCTGATACTGATTGCTTTATTTGCCTCAGAAAACACCTCTTTCAAAAGACTTTTTGGTCAGGTCATTTATACTGTATATAAAATAACTTAAAAGGTTGTAAGACATCATTTGAAGCCTTTATCCCCTCTGGGTGAAAAATGACACATTTCCACTTTTCAATTACAGTCCATTTCATTGTGTTTGAAAAAACGTCTAGTAATCGCCCTGTGATAATATTCTGACTCTGACCTGGAGGCTACAGGGTCTTTTTCTCACTGTAAAACTGTCACTGCTCCAGTTCCATGTAGTTAATGCCTACAAGAAGTAATATTAAACAGATAACACACAGAAGAAGGAATATTTTTAGCATGCCAGTCTTTATGCTGAGCATTTATGGTGAATTTTTATATAAAGAGCTTGTGTTGCAAATCTTTTTCAGCTGTAGGAGTAATAATTAAAAAAAAAAAAAAGCAACAAGCTTGTTTGTTTTTTGCTTTTCAGAATGATTGAAAAGTCTCCTTTATTTTTGGAAATGTAATTGCCTTTTAAAACAAACATAGTAAACCAGGAATTATGTGGGTTCTTTGTCTATAACTTTTTAAATTAGGATGTCAACATAACAGACACACTTTAAACTTACATCGTGCTCAGGTTAATTCATTTTTCATAAACTGTGAGCAGCTTCATAAAGGTAGTTAGTTTTGTGTGCTTCTATGTGCAAAATACGAGGGTGAAGATGGTGGTACCATAAATGAATAAACATATTTTCTTCTTTTCTTTCTCTCTCATTTTTCTCTTGCAGGATGAAAATGCCTCTGAGGATGCTGGACTAAACCCTGACTCAACTTTTTAATCTGTACAACTGCTACACCTGAGCGGACCGGACAGACAGTCAATACTGTGAAGAGGAACGGTGGATAGAAAAGCACCAAGAACTAAAAAAAGATTGCTCTGCTGATCATCACAGTTTAGAAAACTTGAGTATAGCTGCCAAAAAATCCCCTGGATGTTGGACAATTATCTCTGCGCACACATATCTGCAATCGTTCCTCGTCTAGTTTTGATGTGGATCCTTTAACTCTGGTGTTTTACCTTCCCAGCATCATCAGAAACAGCAAGCCCCGCCAAGTTTCAGTAAAGACCGCAATTCAGAAGGCCTCATGTGGACCTGAAAAAAGATAAGAAACAACAAGAAAACCTTTGTGTCGGTTGTCGTCTTCCTACATGCAGCTCCCTGCTTAGCTTTATTGAAAAGGAGGAGCCCATTAAAGCATTTGATAGATAGGAAAGCTTGGTCTGAAGGCGTGGTTGCCTGCTGGCTGTTGGTTGGAGATGAGATAAGACAGTGATTGTGCATCCAGAGCCCAGCACAAATTAGGATCAGCTTCACCAGGGAAGCCAGTCAATGCTGAAGAGGTGAAATGGACAATTAAGCCTGTGATTTAGTCATCAGGATCTTTAGTTTAGAACTAAAATTATGGAGTTGGATGTTTAAACGTAGATTACGAAAAACAGGAATGTAAAAAAAAAAAAAAAAAAAAATCATTTACTAAAAATATCATTTAGTGCATGTTTTCAAACGATCCACACATACAATTAGATTATATATATATATATATATATAAATAATTATGATGCTGTTTAAACCTTAATACAAAAAAGGGTTTGTAGGACTCTTGGTGAGATGGCCCTGGATAACAACTCACTGGACTACTTCACCAGTAACTTCACAGAGGTTCCTGACAGCAGTGCAACTCCACCCTGGAGTAAGGGCACGCTCCTCAGCCTCCAGGTCTCCCTCTCTGCACTGTTGGCCATAGTCACCCTAGCAACTGTGCTTTCAAATGCCTTTGTGATTGCAACCATCTTTCTGACCAGGAAGCTCCACACCCCTGCCAACTTCCTCATTGGTTCTCTTGCTGTAACAGACCTGCTGGTGTCTATTCTGGTCATGCCAATAAGCATCGTCTACACTGTCAGCAAAACCTGGTCACTAGGGCAGATTGTTTGTGACATATGGCTGTCATCTGATATCACCTTCTGCACAGCCTCCATCTTGCACTTGTGTGTGATTGCACTGGACCGCTACTGGGCCATCACAGATGCACTGGAGTATTCAAAACGCCGCACCATGCGCCGAGCAGGGATGATGGTTGGGGTAGTGTGGGTGATTTCTATATCTATTTCTATGCCTCCACTTTTCTGGCGGCAAGCCAAAGCCCACGAGGAGCTGACAGAGTGTGTGGTGAATACAGATCAGATCTCTTACACCATATACTCCACCTTCGGCGCCTTCTACGTTCCTTCAGTGCTTCTTATTATCCTCTACGGACGGATTTATGTTGCCGCCCGATCTCGCATTTTTAAGACCCCATCATCATCGGGGAAGCGCTTCACAACTGCACAGCTCATCCAGACCTCTGCAGGCTCCTCTCTCTGTTCTCTTAATTCTGCCTCCCACCAGGACCAACACCTACACTCTGGCAGTGCAGGAGGTGGTGGAGGGGGAGGCTCACCTCTGTTCATGAATAGTGTGAAAGTGAAGCTGGCAGACAGCGTGCTGGAGAAGAAGCGTCTTTGTGCAGCGCGGGAGAGGAAAGCGACTAAGACTTTGGGCATCATCCTGGGAGCGTTTATTGTCTGCTGGCTTCCGTTCTTTGTTGTCACGCTTGTCATGGCCATATGTAAAGAGTGCTGGTTTGATCCTGTGCTCTTTGATGTATTCACCTGGTTGGGTTACCTAAACTCTCTCATCAATCCTGTCATTTACACTGCATTCAATGATGAATTCAAGCAGGCCTTCCAAAAACTCATCAAATGCAGGCGAAACTTCTGAAAACTTAAAAAGGATTGAGACGGCTGTCTACAAGAAAGAAGAAAATAAAAGAGACAAGCAAATACAAGATAAATAATAAGACAGTTATAAACTCTTGACTGTCTCATTTTACACTTGATTAAAGTAATGTGTTTTCTGTTTGTGTGGTATAGATCTTTATACATCCATCACCATGACTTGAGCATGTATCCCTAAGAGGGAGTCATGACTACATCACATGATGTGCAGAACTTGTGCACCAAGGACGGTTAACGAGGGCTGAAGTCTATTTGCAACAGTTGCAAACAAACAAGGATATGTGTGAGTGTGTTAAAAGCGCAACCTCATTGTGACTGGAGTCAATACTGTGGAAAGGAAAAGCCATGAACTGTATGTTGTCATAATCTCCGCGTGATATGGTATGTTGCTGCTCCCATATGTATCCATGGTACAGCTCACAAGAAAAACAACAAACTCTAAAGCATCTGTTTCCATAAGAAATTATACTTGAGGGAGCTCTGTGTGTGTGTGTGTGTGTGTGTGTGTGTGTGTGTGTGTGTGTGTGAGTGTATGTGTGTTAGATGTACTTGCTGTAATATATGCTTGTTTTGAGAAGGGAAGGTAGTCAAGTGTTTCACATTTCTACATGCTTTTCTCCAGTGAAGCATTTCTCTTCATTACTGAAACTGAAATGGGCAACAACATTCCCGCTCTGAATATTTATATTACACCATGTTATAGCAACGAATACTGCCCCTAAATGTCTTAAAAGACAATGTCCCGAAGCTAAAACAAGGTAATGGCCAAATATATTGGGGACTGAATGTTAAGTGAGAATGATGGAAGGGATTTACAGGTTTGTTTGCTTTATGTTTTTTTTTTTTTTTTTTTTTTTACTTCCATGTGAGAAAGTATCATTGGAACATGTAACTGAATAACAGGAAACTATACTGATGATAAACATGAAAATATTTCTGACTGTCTTCAACTGATCAAGCCATGATGGATTATGCTGTCATATTTAATATTTGATTTAGTATTGCAGCCTAATGGCTCTCTGTGGATGTGTCTCCCAATTAACTAAAGATGAGTGGATGCAAAATAAACAGAATATGTTTAAATCAAGCAAAGCAAACAAAAATAAAGATGATCCTTCTGTTTCTTTTCATGACAATAACCACAGCGAAATCATGTGTCACTGCCATCGGTGCATCAATTGTTGGTTTCTTAACAGCGTCAGCTGTATTTGAACATCTCTGGCACCAGTGTGGTATTGCAGTACAGTTAGTGGGGACTACCGATTTAGCAACTTCTGACAGTTTTGATGTGTTTTATAATACATTTTTAAGGTGTAGCATTAGTGATGTAATCCTTCACCATCCCTCTCTGTAGCATGATGCTTCTTAATTGAATGATACAGATTCGAGCTGCCAGTAAATAGCAAAGGGAGCTTACATTAGCACACACATCAAACAGGGCTCAGACTACCACACAGGAAACTGATGGAAAAATACTTGCTTGTTAATTTTATTCTCAAATACTTCAATTCTTCCTGCTTGTTGTTTGACTGTGGACCGTGGATAATTAATCCTCCTCCAGGCGCAGTCTTTTTGGAAGTCACGTATGGCACACGGTGGTAAAACACCTCAGGTAGGCTGAAGTCCAGCTGATCCACTGGCACGTTGGCACACCAATCAAAATTCATGAATCATTTCTTCTGACACATTGGCACCATAAACCTGTGCATCACTGATGTCCCATTTTTCTATGTTTAATAGGATTTTAATAACTAATATTATGAGCTGTTACAAACATTAGTTTGTCTGTTGTGATGATGAAGTTAATTTATTTGTATTATTGAATTCAACAACAGGCATGGAGGCCTTTTGATAAAATGAATGAATGAATGATATCACCTGTTCATAGTGTCACTGTACTGAGCTAGACTCTGAAGGAAACAAAAGTGCTAGCTTTTATTAGCAGAATATTGGTTTATTTGCCACCTGAATAAAGATATTATAACTGCTGATGACAAATTTTACATAGTGATGAAAAAAACTTGATAATGATTTCTTGAAATATCCAAATATATGTAATGATATATAATGTAATGTTATATATAGTATTAGACAAATAAAACACAATATTTTAGGATACAGAATTTAATGTATCTCTAACATTCACACAGCTATTGACTTATGCCTCTGGAAATCACCTAAGTGTTACAGTTAAGTATCCAGAGTCTAACTTGAAAGAAATTCCAGTAAAGTCTCGTAAGTCCTATTATACAAAGCATTTAGACAGTTTAGCTGTTCTGACAAATAGCCAATCAGTCTCTCCATATCGAGTTGCTCATAGTTTTTATGTAACACATCTCCCCTCTATAATCTGAGAAAAACTAAAATTCGCCCCAATATTAGATGTTCAAAAGAAGAAAGGAAGACAAAACCGGTTCTGTCAGTCCAGATCAAATTGGATTGAAGAATGCTCCAGGTAACATTAGGCCGTCTTGAGCAGTGACACCAAAAGGTCAGGATGCACTTAACCTCATGAGATGGGAACTGTCACTTCCCAACTTGTGTAAGGAGGAAGTCTGAAAAGGGGCCCAGAGGAAAACACTAGAAGACAGTCCCTGAATGGATTGAGTGACAGTTCTGCAAACAAACAGAATTACAGAGTACCAGAGGTGCTGTTAGAGATGATAAAGGGTAATAAGGTACACCTCAAACACACAACACCTTACTAAACCAGAAGAAAAACAGGACAGAGTTCTTCTACCTTGCAAAATGTCCTAAAATGCCATAATATATCTGAGATTTATTCATTCTAATGAAAAAGAATATGGATACAATGAAGGAGTGCTAGTGCTGTCAACAGGATGGAAAATGTGTTGTGATAACACATCAAGACATGAGGCCACCTCTGCACATGCATAAAGGTACACACATGCCATGTCAGGTCTTGATGGATGAATTATTGCTTGATAGACACATTACAACTGCTGTTATGAGACTGTTGCCACTTTTTAATAGAACAGGACATACTTTAGAATGTGTTAAAATGTTGTGATATATATGGAAAGTTTAGTGTAAAAAGTCTGTTATATGTACTAAATAGAGTTTTCCCACTTTATTAAGGAAATAATCACCCAATAAACTAATAGGACTAGAGGATATTGACTAGATTAGATAAACAAATAATGTGTTTTCACTGTATTGTCAAATAGCAAACTTTTTAAATGCATACTATTGAAATAGAACTTTTGGTGCATAAGTGAGCTGTAGCAAATTAATCTGGGTGTTATGGTTTCAGAAAGTAAAGGTACAGGTTACTTCACCTAGACTAAGTCATGCATTGAGATGTTTTTAACTAAAGCCAAAAGTTAGTTGGTTAATGAAGAAAACCAGAAGCCATGACTATGAATTACAAAAAAATTGGAAGTGATGTGTGCAAAAACTGTGTTTCAATGGGATAAATGGTGATTATTACCTAATATCAGCAAATAATGGACATGTTTCTTCTCTCGTGGGAGAAAGAGTTGATTATTCATGTTATCATTCAAGTATCAATAATACATCCACTGTGCCTGTTTTATGGCAAAAAAGCATTCCCATCTTCTAAATTTGCAACAATTTGCTAAAATTGTAGAGGTTTGTTCACCTTTTCACTTTCCACCAATTTATTTGTTAATATATTTCATTATGCACAACATTAAAGCTCACATTGATAAAGCTCTTCTGCACTGAGCTTCAGGGGTTTTCAGCTCAGGAATCTTAGAGTGCCTAAAGCAATATTATTATTGCTGCTAACTTGAAAAATACTGTTTTAAGTGGAAGGCTGAATCAATTCTTAACAGTAAATATATTGCAAGTACTGAAACTATCTTTTTTATTTTATTTCTCAGAGAATTAGGATTCCCATTAACACAACTGGAACTAAATAAGAACACTGTAAACACAGCAGAAAATCACAAAACTATAAACTATAGAAATGGCTGCACTTAGGAAGTGAAAGCTGATCTACAGATTTAAATGGATTTAAACTCGAACTCACAGTAATACGACCCCAGTTCCGAAAAAGTTATTACATTCTGTAAAATGTAAATAAAATAGGATTCAACAATATTCAGACTCCATAAGCTCATTCAGCATTCATAATAGCAAAAGAAACAGTATAAAATGTTAAAAATGAACCATTTTTCAGTTCTATGTAAAATAGCAATATATTGAATTGCATGACAGCAGCACATTTCAGAACAGGTGAAACATAGACATGCATATTATTGTGTAGCATCCCCCTTTTTATTTGGACCAGCATAGACATTAGGAGACCTGCTATAAGAAAGGAATTGTGCTGGCAATAAAGCAGGCTCAGTTTCTCCTTAATTGTTAGTGTTTTGTTTTGTTTTGTTTTTTTTTTTTGTTTTTTTTTTTAATCAAACTGTGCTTAACAGTGCTAAAGAATTTCCCAACAATCCAGTGCAAATATTAGTTGCACATTCAACAGAATAAACACAAACAACATTCAATTAGTCTTCCCATAGACAAGCCAAATATTCCAACCTCAACACTTTAAAGCCCCCTCCCAGTTGTCAGCAACACAACAAAATGATACATAAGTCACATGCCCATTCTCCTCTGAAAGCTCTCCTGAAATACTCTAAGCCCCTTCGTTGTCAGCAATTCTTGATTTCATAAATCAGTTTTGTAAGGTTTCCTTAATGTCATACAATATGAATACACACAGGAGAAAAAACATTATTATACATGTTGTTTCAGGATAAACACTTATGGCAGTATCATAAACACAAAATTAATAAACACTTGTAATTTTTTTGGGGCATGCACTGGAGTGGTCATGTGACATCGCTTCAACAATTTTTTATTTCAGATTATGTGGGCTTTAATCATTTTCAGGTAATAATGTTTTTGTTTTGTTTGTCTGTTTATTTATTTATTTATTTTTATTATTATATCCGCCTCCTAAATTTTGCTGCTTCTTCCTCATCTTCAAGGTAAAATGTAACACCAGCAGTTGCAAGCATTGCTTAGTCCATTTTGAAACATACACTGCATTTCCAAATGCAGAATGTGCTTTCATCTGCCATTCTTGGAAGTTTGTTCTTCCAAGTCAAACTTGTCTGGTCCATGCTATCAAGTATCTTAAGTATATTTTGCTACTCATTTCATCAACTTGAATTGATTTTGTTGGATATCCAGGATGCGTGCACCTAGTGGGACTATGCAATGTCTTGTCTTTCAGGCGAGAATTTCCTTCTTGAGAGACTTTCATGAAATTCCTTACTGAAATGCAGACAGACTGACATAGACATGCTGCTGTAAGGTACAATGTTGGTTAGCATCTTTTATCTGAAATCTGCAAAGCTCTCCAAGGAAAATAGATGTGTGATCAGAAGGGAGCTTATGTTTATCCTTTAAACACTGATGGGGACTTCTGAGATGTGAAAGTTGGCATTATACTATCCCATGACATGTGAGATGTTGGTATTTAAAATGAGCGTTGATAACAAGTTAGATGGCTCCTCTCATCTTTAGTTTTCAGGATGTGATCTCTGTGATTTACAAACAGCATTCAACATTTTTAACTGTCTGACAAGGGAACAGTTTTTCACTTTGTGTCAGTTCCTTCGATCAGCCTTGGCTTAAGAAGACAGTGTGTTTTTTTTGTTTTTTTTTTAGTTGTGGCCTGGCTTTATCCTGCTTACTACCAATAGGTGCAGAATACATCTTAAATGGCGGTGTGCAAAATGCACAACAATGTTAAATTGAACAAGACAAAGTACATTTACAAAACAGTTTTTTTCTATTTTCCCTTTTTAAATATAAAATAAGAAAAGGTGCTGTTCCTTCAAAGTACTAAGAATCCTAGCTGTAAGGGTTTCTTTTTGATCAGAGATTTCTTTCTCATCCTCAACCATAATGAGGGGGCATTTATGCTGTCCCATATATGTGACTAACTCCTGCAAAGCCCACTGGGTGACAGGAGGGAAGACCAGTCAGGCAAAAATCTGTCAGACTGCCAGGCTGGTCACATTTCCAGGATACCACCAGCTGATAAAGATACCATCATCCAATGTGTTACCATACACATTGGATGATGTTTACTGAAGTGTCAGTCAAAACATCTATCCATTCATCCATTTTCTTAACCGCTTAGGGTCGCGAGAGACTTGAGCCTATCACACCGATCACTGGGCGAGAGGTATGGTACACCCTGGACAGATTGCCAGTCCATCACTGAGCCAACACAGGGAAAAACAGCCATTCATGCTCACACTCACTCCAAGGGACAGTTTAGAGTAAGCAGTTAACCTAACTTGCATGTCTTGGACGGTGGGAGGATGCTGGAGTACCCGGAGGACTCTCTGGGTTACCCATATTCTCCATGTGAATGTCTAACCCACACATACACACGGAGAACATGCAAACTCCAGCAACCCTCTTGCTGTGAGGCCACAGTGTGAACCACCATGCAGCCACAGACAAAACATGTACAAAATAATTACAAATCAGTTTGTCAACCTTTAAAGTTTGCCACACAAGTTATAACTTCAAAATTCACTTTTATATCCCATCCCTTCTGGTTTCACGCTTTGGTTAGATTAAAACTATTAATTAGCTAAGATGAGGCTTTAAAAATGCATTTGTCAGGTTTAGGTAAAGATGGCTTGCCCTTTGTTTCTGCCTTACTATGTGATGATCCCAGTTTTCTCTGAAAAATGCACAAAACTTTCTACCAACACAGAGGCCAGCCCTGAAAGAAATGCATTATTTCTTACCGTTTTGGGTAAAGCTTTTATTTTAATGTTTTTGTTTTTGTTTTTTGTGGCTCAAGATTTTGACATATCAACAATGACAAAAAAATTCTGCAAAGATAAAAAGATTTTTGTTGTCTCCATATTTTGTGATAAACTATGAGATTGTGCTGTACTCTTCCCCAAAACCCAAAGATCTAATCATTGTCTGTAAGCGCATGCTGGAGACACACTTTCTAATGATCATTTCTTCCTTTCTCAAGTCTGATAAAAAAAAAAGATTTGTTGCAGGCTAGAAAGAGAGGGTACAGTATTTTAATTATGCAGTTATGAGTAAGAGTGCTGTGCACAACTAGCTGACATTTTAGTTAACATACACGATGTGATCTGACAAGCCTCCCCCTACTGCACTCTATCCACGTGTTTAAAACATGTGCATATTGTGTATGGTTTTCATGGCACACAGTACGTTTACCCATGAACATTTTCATATATATTTCCACTTCAATTCCAATACTTTCATGATGCTTTTGCAGTGCAAATAAAGATTTATGGATCTCTTTATTTATACTAAACAATCCACAGCATCTGTCTCTGCTTCATAAAATGCATTTTAAACAGGAAACTGAAAGAATCTGCATACTAAGTGAATAGTGAGAGTCCGTTTGAATGAGTATCTAAAACTGCACAAATGTTGATGGACAATCTCAGAGATTTGTTATTTTCTTGTTTGTTATTTTCCCTCTCCCGTGTGCAACTAATACAGCCAACGGATTTTTTAAACAAAGCTCAGACTTCATGATTAATGTATGAACCCAGAACAGCAAGGGATGATAAAAAGGTGAGAGAAAACCACATGAACCTTAGCAACATTTCTGCAACTCTCTATCATGTTCACCAGAGAGCTCCCAGTACTGCAGAATGCATAATGTAAACTATAAGGTATACAGGTGATAGTACATCATGTTAATGTTAAAACTTAGATCTTGATATGATGGGTGGTATTATCTAGAAAGCATCAAAGAGTTCTGAGAAAGCACAATTCCCTGACTAGATGTTGCAGATTGGACTGAAGGTTAACCAAGCAGGAAATGGAGTCAGAGGAAACAGTGCTGTGCAGCATGGCAGCCTGGTTGGCAGACTAAAGCACCTAGAACATGATAAAATAAATAAATAAAAAGATGGCTTTAGAGGCAAAACTAAAAATGCACCAAATCAGTGTGAAACAGTAATAGAATAAAAAGCTTGTACCTGTTTTGCTCTTTTCATGTTAGTATTGTGCAATGCAGAACTCACTTATCCCATATCAGAAGAGTCAGTGAAATCAGTTTTAACCCCGTCAGAAAGTTCTATGATGCATATATAACACTTTACAATACATGTTGATTAAAACTGAGAACTTGATTTAGTTTGGTTGTTTTGTACAAATTACACTCAGATACAGCTAACAGCTGTATCATAGCTGGTATTGTTGATGCTATTGGAGTTTTTAAATAACTATACTATAGGGATGCAGAACTAACAACAGCATTACCCACTGCTGTATCTAAATGATAAAACGGTAAAAGCTGTTTGTTGCATAAAAGTTGTTTTTTCTATGTCAAGCTCAGCAGCACATTCAAGTGCAAGTGTCAAATGTGAAAAGAATTACTGGTGAATGGCTCTCAGGTACCAGCAAGATGAGATCCAGTCTGTTTGTATGAACATTGCAGCCGTAATATTTCGGTAAATATACCATCTTTCATGATGTGTACAGAAAAGCAATATACTATTTCTTTACATCAGACATTCAGACCCTTGTTTTCAGTTTCAATTTCTGATTTTCCATACAACTAGCAGCTAGGATAGGTTCCATCAACCACCACGCTGCATAGGATTAAGTGCATATATAAGATGGATTGATATATGGATGAGTTGTTGTTTTTTTTCTAAGCAAGGCTTTTAAGGCCAATGTGTAATACACTTGTGAGCTGAAAAAGGGTTCCCTAAAATACTACAACTCCTTGAGTAAATAGCCAGAAAACATTCCTTCAAAATGCCTTTTCACACTAATCATTATTTTCAAAGGATCTTTGATGCAGGTCAGAGTCATCCTGTCCCAGTGATATGGTGTTGGAAATAAATGTTACATACAGAATGAGTGTAGAAAGAAAAGAAAAGTAAGAAACATTTAAATCAGCACATCAGTAGTAAATGATTTGGAGGAAGTCTTTTTTTTATGAACAGTCAGATATGAAGTTTAGAACTAAGATGACTAAGATATAATGACTTAGAAACTAGAAGGGGTATAGGAGTATGAGCCTTGCAGCCTTTGCATTGTCATGCCATAATTAGCTTTTGATAGTCTCTTCTTGAAATGAATCTGAAATGCAGCACAGGAAAAGGTCAGGATATTAAAGGTGACTGCAGGTCCCTGTAATATTTTGAACACTAAGGCTTTAGCAATTAGCAAAAACATGACAGGTATGTAAAGCCTTTTATGAAGGAAATGGGCAGCCTCTGTAAGGGAACAAATTAACCTTTAAAACCCCTTTTGCACACATACACTCTAGTTTACTCGGTAATGGCACAATGAGGGACTCTGATGGAAAAATACGCTGAAAAGAATTGTCAGTCTTCATAACACTGACATGGAATAGACTTAAATACATACTGGATATGAACACTTTTACCCGAGGAGACAAGCAGCACAAATAAAACCAGACAGAAACATAAGAACACACAAAAATGGCTGCCATAACAAATCAGCAACGACGTTAACCATGCAGAGGAGCTTCTGGCTGACAAGATGCAAGGTTTTGAGGTGAGACATGGGAGGGGGGATGAAGGAAAGTTAGGACAGAAACACACACAAGCACACACACAGCCCTGGGGTTGTCTGTTCCAGTCAGTGATCCATCTAGTTTAGAGCAGATGAACCACAGCTGAACTCAAATGGAATGAGGCATGGCAATCATCTTTATTCAGGGAAGAATTCATTGTTCAAATTATTGAAAGCAGATGTCTTCAAAGTCTGTGGATCAAGAATTGAGCTTTGACGCTTATCCATAAATAGCCAATAGTAGTGGATTGGATTAGTGTTCATTTAGAGCTCACAGGCCAGATATAATATACACATACACACACACAGTTACCGTAATGTGTTCTTATATTTCATGAGCAGAAAGAAAGCCTTATATCTATAGGATCAGGAAAATAAGATCAGAAGCAATTTCCTTTCATGCTGTACATGTGCAATACTGCAATATGTTGCAATTATAAGGCAATCAAAGTTTAAATGTGCATGCATTCTCGATTCTTGTCAATCATTGTGCTTTATTCTATCTCTGTTGCAATAACTGCTTCAATTTCGGCTCAAATTCTCATACAGATCGACATCCCGGCCGCTATTGCACAGCAGTGTGGATTTTTCCAACCACAGATAACCTCCTATGCTGTCCAGTGGCAGCTTCAATAAATACTTCATAGCTCCTGCACCTCTAGAAAGCTCATCCCAGGCTACAGAAATGTCCATCAGGCCTTCTGTGTACAACATCCATCCATTTTTTTTCCCACTTATCACACAGTGGCAACAGGCTAAGAAAAGTATCCCAGACATTTTTCTTCCCAGCAATTTCTTTTCACTTTCTCCCAGGGGGAATCTAGTAATGTTCCCAGGCCAGATGAGATATGTAATCCTTCCAACAAGTTCTGGTCCTGTCCTAAGGCCTTCTCCCAGCTTGATGTGTCTGGAAAACCTTCAAAGAAAGGTGCACAGGAGGCATCCCAATCAGATGCCAAAACCACCTCAGCTGGCTTTCTCTGAGGGAAGCCAGGAGCAAATGCTCTGAGCTCCCCATGGATGGCTGATTTCCTGATTTTTAAGTCTGAGCCAAGGAGGAAACTCATTTCAGATGCTTTCATCTGCAATCCTATTCTTTCCATCTCTACCCAAACCTAGTGCTCATGAGTGACAGTAAGGAATTTCATTTACTGCAAGAATCCTGTCCTTTACTATAACAGTATACATACATGCATATATCTATATAAATCTCTCTCTCTCTCTCTCTCTCTCTCTCTCTCTCTCTATATATATATATATATATATATATATATATATATATATATATATATATATATATATATATATATATATATATATAGATAGATAGATAGATAGATAGATAGATAGATAGATAGATAGATAGATAGATAGATATAGATATAGATATATTGCACACAGTAAAACAAATAGTTCATAACAAGTGTTTCTTTTTCTTTTTTTTCTTTTTTTTTTTAAAAACCTGCTAAATAGTATAGGAGCTATTTTATGCTGATCTCAATGTACTTTTTACATATACTAAACAACTAAAAAAAAAAAATGATCTGAACCAGCTGAATAATGCTTTGCATGGTGACAGTGGTTACAGGGTGATATATCATGCCAAATTATGCACATGTACGAAAATAACGCCAACTGGCATTACCATAATGAGCATATATATAAAAGCATGAATTGGACATTCATATGTTGTTTATTCATTGTTAAGGAACATTGTTATACTTCTGTATAGATAATGAATGAGTAAATCACTGTGAGCCAAAGAGTCCGTATGTAATATTAACAACAATAACAGAACCAGGAATTCTTTTTATATCTGTTTGTATTCCAGCAATATTGTTTCTTTTCTCCTTCTCGCCTTCACAGAAACATTTAGGAATGAACTCTTCTTAACAGTCCTGAAAATCTGCTCACTCACCAAAACTCACACACAAGCTGCCATCAAAGTCACCATGAAATCTTAGGACAAATGTCTTTCTTAAACTTGGACTGAAAGAACAATTCGATGCTGATTTTGCATCTCCATGGAGAGTTTCCACACAAGCATGATAAAACATAAAATGGTAAACAGTTTTCTTACAAATTGTTATGTCTGAAAAGTAACAGAGGGATTAATTAGTGTGGAAAGGAGAAAGAAACAGTCTGCTTTTCTGAATACATCTAAATTAATGGTTAATTATGTGAATCAATACCTGGCAAGATTCCCTCTTTACAGTTTTAAATTTACTCCTAGAGCTGGGACACTAAACGTATGTTTAAAAATTAACAATCACAGCTGTTAAAAAAGGATTTCAGGGTGAATTAACATAACTTTCATTAGAAGACACAACTCCCACGCATACAACAATGTATATATTGTGTATTTGCCCATTCAAAAGCTATTTATTTATAGACAGCTTCCTATTTTTCTCCTGTTGATGGTATGCATTGTTTATCCTCCAAAAGGCAAATACGCAATATTTCTTCAATCACTTTGAGGTCCTAAATGTCATATTATTATGATAATTATTTTATTTCCTGAGGGTGATTTAAACTTCATGTCTGCCAGTGTAGCCTCTTCAAACATGAAGATGCATTTCTTCTACTCTAGCAGGCCAAGTACATTTATAGGTCAACTTGGATGGTATCAGGTTTGAAGCACAAGCACAGCCTTTTATCAACATGGCAAAGCTGGCCTTTATGTCAGCCTCTGTCTCTGGCCACCTGTATTCTCAGATTAGCGCAGGCAGCTGACCCAAGTAACTCCCCAGCAGAGTGGAACGAAGCAGAGAATACAGCAGATAGAGTGAAGAAGAGATAGGATGAGGAAATGTTATTGGACAAAGAAAGAGAAAAGATGCTTTGAGAGCATCATAGGTGCAGAAGAGAGGAGTCAGAGCAACAACCGGTGATTGACTGAAGGACAGACTGGTATTTCGTTTCAGAGGGACAAGTTTCCGTATAGATTTATCTCAGATTAAATGTCTGAAGGCAAGAAACTGCCCAGAACGAAGACTTTCTGAAGAGCCGCTATCTCACTCCACACATTTTTATACTCAACCATGATGTCTATTGCAAATGTATTGGGTGTCTGAGTCTTGTAAATGCATCGATCCCATAAGAAATGTTTTCGTTGACTCCTAATTAAATAACATGAACTGCGATATTCAGTACCACAAAGGGCTGACAACTAAAATACCCAGCATTTTGCTCTGTTTTGTTTAGAGGTCACTTGATTTTCATCTTCCCATGTTCCTAATAGATGTTCCCTTAAGCAGTCATCACAATAAATCATCTGTCTCCTATTTCCATTTCTAAGACATTGAAAATGAAGTCATTGGAGATGAAGCTGGAATTTGCATAGTTATTTGGCATAAGCTTTACATCAGATGCCCTTCCTGACACAATTCTCATCTGGGTTTGGGACTGGCCTGGGACTGGGAGGACCCTAGCTAGTGCTGCATTAGAGAAGTCACTGTGCTGTAATAAATATTTCTTTGGTTGCGTGGTCCTTGCATATCATGTGGAAATGGTACATATGTTTATCAGTGATTGGCAGGCAGGCAAGAGCCTTCTCAAAAAAGATTCCCCCAGGAGGAGAACAGAGTGCCTTTTGATTTTGAGAGTTCATAGACATGTGTTCATGCACAGCATAGTGTTTTCCAGTGTTTGCATTCATTTGTTTCATAAGTTTCCTTGTTCTGTGATTGCTATTCTGGTGCAGACATGCCGGATGAGTAGGCTGATTATGACTCTCGCTTGTGTGTCTGTTGGACACAGATTTGAGCAGTAGTCCTTCATAACAACTCTGAACTGATAGCGTTATCATCAGCCAGTTCAACATCAGCAAAAAGGGGAAAATAAATGGAAGAGCCCATCAACAGGAAGAGGAGTCTAGCAGTGTGACTGCTACTGCCTGGCCGTGATACAATCTAATAGTTGCTGTACTCTAGGGGCAGTGCTCAATTACTCCACCCCTTGTTGTTGCAGCAGACCTGGCCGCCACTAGCCTCTGCCCTTCTGCAGAGGAGGCTGCAGACAGCCACTCAGAAAGAGGCTCGGGCAAATGGATGCTCTTCTCAGCTTCTTTCAGGAGCAGAGAAGCTTTAGCTTGTGCTGTGTGACATCTGTCTCTGTACAAGAAGCTTGCAAATGAGTTCTAATTATTTATAATTTACTTCAACTTTGAATCAAGTCAATTCAGTCTTTGAATTTACTGTTTACAGTTTTTACAGCTTCATATTGGATTAATGATCATAGAAAGAAAAACAATGCAGCGGACTTCCCATTTAATGATATATATTGTCCACCTTTACAAACCTTGAGTGAAGTTCCCCAGTAGGTCCCACTCTGAATTTCTTTTGACATCACCTGAGCTTACCGTCTCCGCTTCCCACAGTGTGAAGTTCTACTGTTCAATTTTGGGAAAATCAGATGCAGTAAAGGAAGAGCTTTGATGGAATCCCAAAAGTTACACACACTCCTTAATGTCTTACATTCAACTTAACATGTTAAACAAATCATACGTTAAGAATGTGATGTTTTTCGTGAGAAGCCAGCCTTCACCTCCTCTTCTCTTCTGGTTTTAGAGAATAATCATCTCTGTGCACGTCATCATGTCATCCACAATCTGGGGACACTCATGCCAACAGCAGCTAGTATGACACGTCAGAGATGTCAGCAGTTGCACTTCAGGCGGCTCTACAGGAAAGCCAGTAGACTGTAAAGCAGCTCAGCCTCATGATTCCACCCAGGGGTTTCTGACGGGCACATCTGGAGCAGCATATTGATCAAAGGCCCAAAAGAAAAGAGACAGGACAGTCAAATTATCATTTATCAACGGAAAGGGAACTTCATTTTTTATTTTTATCTTTAACATTGTAATTGAATCGTTTCACACTTTGTATTACAAGTATCATTTAGTTCTTTTTATATATTTGATGCCAAACCAACTGTTTTCTAATTAAACAGTATCTATTTGAACTCTTGTATTTTTGAGTGTTTTTGTTGGCATTATTAAAGGTCCAGACCACCAGGGTGAAAATTGTTGCTATAAAATATTCTTCCATAAATTATTAAACTACACTTAATGTAATATTGCCTTTTCTATTGGATAACCCAGTCTTCAGCTTCCTTATATAGTACACAAACAGGAACTGTGGCAGTCTGTGTTTCATCTCTTTAGATTATTTATCTGCATTTCTAATTCCTGGTCCTAATTCATTTACTTTAAATTCACAACAACATCCTTCTGCAAAATTCCCTCACAATTGCCTTTTCACATGTAGGCAACAGATACTGAAACACAATGCAAAAAAAAAAAAGTAAATTAAAAGAAGGGGTTTTACACTAAGAGACGGACATATTTTACAAACTGCCAAATACATGTTCCCCCTTCCTGTGAGCAAGTACTTCATAGCCTGAAAGTTCACATTTGATGTGCATGGTAATGAAAAGGCCCTGCCAAGCTTTGCCCACCAGGATGAAGTGGTTGAGAGTTGAATTACTCCTACATGCTCAAGACTTGAACTGGCCTTGGCACTGTTGCAAATACTCTCCAGTTCCAGTCATAGGCTTTGATCTGGAGATAATTGAACAGACTGGCGCACAAAAGAAGAAGAAGTCAGTAACTACAGTGAGTAATGATCTCTTTTTGTAAGCAAACTGGGGACACAGCACAATTGAATTGCCAGGTCAAACGACTGTAGCTCAGCTCAAACGTGTGTGTAAGGTTATCGAGTCCTTTGCTACAGAAAGATTTATATGTAAGTACATGACAGCAGAAGTAAGTTCGGTTTGCTTTTGTTTTTTATTTTGAAAAAAAACCCATGATCAGCAGCTCAGAGGAATCTATGATGAAGCAGAGTGTTGAGCATTAAGATGTTGAATTTAAGCTTAAAATGAATCATTTGACAGATTTGAGAATGGTATTGATTTTCTGCTCCAGCTCTTGGCAAAAGAAAGATTAATATACATCCAGTAGATGGAACTGTCCTTTTGTAACAGTTGTAGTATTTTCATGCTGACACAGTTGTGTCTCCTTACATGCCAGAGTGTTTTACATGTATTGAGGTACATTTGCCTCTATATCACATTAATTGAAGTCTGTATGTTTACAGCATGCACCATCAGCACATCCTTTTCATCCTTTACAAGTGGAAGAGATTTAAGCTAGTTTTTCTACTCTACTGTAATCTTTCACATAAATTTGTCAGCAGACTAAATGAAAGTAATGTGTGTGATCTTATTATATAATCAACTCAAAGTGGAGCTCAATAGGAGAGTAAAATATATCAAACAAATTTGTATTAGATTCAAAGTTTTACAGTGGGGTAATGCACATTACCCCACTGTAACTCCATACTGATTATTCATAATAGATGTTTTATATGTTGTTATATTTAGGCCCTTATTTATATGTGCAATATCTCTCTCTTCTCAGAGAAAAAAAAGATGAAAAAAAAAATTACAATGTTGCTTAACAGTCAGGCTTTTCTGACCTCCCGCGATCTGAAAAGACTAAGTGCCATGCTGTCTGTGCTCTCAAGATGAGAAAAAGCCTGAAGCTAAAAGCATTTGTAGTTCTCAAAAAGGCTTTTTATGTTGTAAAAACATTTTATTTTTTCTTACTTTCTTCAAGGACATTTGGATTTTTTTTTATTGGGTAAAGCAACCGGCAGCTGTAGCTCAATTCGCACTGATCTGTTTTATCTTGTTGAAAACCATAAAAAAAGAAAATGACTAAGAAATCCATTGTAGTCATTAAGATTTGATATTTTATTACATCAAAGTGGAATTTTCCATTTTTCATGATTTTTTTATATGCGGATATTTTAATATCACAAGCTACATGACGTCTTACCCAATAACATTTTTTGCTGTTTCATTTTATTCCTTTTTTTTTCATTACAGGTGTCATCTTTTATTTATTGCCTTTAATTCTTGTAACATTGTTGCATATTTGGTTTACATTCATGTGCAATAATTGGATTGGTATATTTATTGGTGCTGTATACTGTTCCACGGTTCTGTATGACATGTCATTTAAGGCTACTCTTATCTATTATCACTTTGTGTCTGTACTGGGATGTGCTTGTTTTGTACTGTATACTTTGTACGGTGTTGCAGGCCCCCCTCCCTCCCTTACACTGTTGCTCACAAGAAATTTCCCCCAGAAGACAATAAAGTCTAAGTTATCTTATCTCTTTTTTTTTCACATTACAGATTTTAAAGGCCGAAATGCTGATCAAGGTATCACCTACTTGAATATTTTCTGATTTTAAATAAAACAGCAGATTATCCTGGCTCAGAGAGGAAAGTACAGTTTCATTCTGAAAAGGCATTGCTGCAGCTATAAGGAGGTACCTAATCGTTTGAAAAAAATAGAAGTATAAGAAGTCAGCCAGTCAATAGTCATTAAGCGTGTTTCAGAGCTCAGTGGTTAGCGTAACTGTTGTTAATGAAGTTATGGATTAGAAGTGACTTCTTTCACATAAACCACGATGACGTGCTGATTGGAAACCCCAGTAAAACAGTAACTCACAGTGGGAACTTCTTCGTCAACCTTTTTGAAACAACTTACTGCAATCACATGCAAAATAAGTACATTTCTTTCAGTTATAGACATTTCAATCTTTTAAAGGTTTAGCCTTTGTTATGCTCTTTTTAATCTAAAAATCATGGTTTCAAAGGGATTTGCAAATAATACCATACATCTTTCATCAAAATCCATCCATCTGCTTTCTGTACCCACTTATTCCAATGCAGAGTTGCAGGGGGGCTGAAAAGGATCTCAGCAGCCCAGCAAGAGGCATGGTACACTGGAGAAATCAGCAGTCTATTGCAAAGCAAACGCTGTGACAAACAACCATTCATGCTCACACTCAGTCTTAAGAAGAATTTAGAAACAACTTATAATATAAAATATCTGTTTCTTGCTTGCAAACAAAGAAATTAGATGTGATGCAGACCGGCAAAACATTTTCATTTAATATTGATTAACAAAGAATAAAAGACAATAATCACAAATCAAATTTAAAAATGTTGTATGATCCTTATAGTCTTAATTTTAACTGGTGAGAATAAAAGAAACAAATATTGAATGTATAGTTCCTAATATGTTTGCTATTTTGCTGTCTGATGTAATAGGGATTTGGCTTGAAAATCCACATTATGCCGTTTGCCAGAAAGCCACTTCCATTGATTTATTTAGGTACCAACATGTGGGTCAGCTGCTTCAGATGTAAACTTTTTAAACAACATCAAGTTTTTTGTTTTTTTTTTTTAACTTAAATTTTCTTTGATATGTTCAATTTTAAAGTTGACCGATAAAAGGCATGTTAAATGAGAACATCTTTAAAAATGGCAGAAATCCCTCAAAAGGGCAAAGGGCTCCTCAGGGAGGAGCAGTTTCTAAAGCCTTCCAACCCCCGAAAAGGAAGAGGGGGTTGAACCTGACAGAACATTGGTTTTTAGCCGAAGAGCAAGATATGAAATCAAATAGAGTTGTCAGGAAACATAAGGTAGGTGTTAGATAGTAGAAAATAAGAACAGGTGAAAAGATAATGAAGTCATCCTGTAAAACTAGAAAGTTTTATGAGGATGTTCCTGAAACAGGAGGTACATGATGTTTTCCAAGCCCATCAAACAAGCCATCTGCTAGGGCAAGGTGAGGTCAGCAGGATGCTATCTCTGTATACAGACTAAGAGCACTTAATCATGCTAAACATAAACATGTCATCACCCAATATCGTGCATAACAACCCCACATTAGCCCAATATATCAGGTGTGTGGTCTGTCTTACTGCCCCTGCTGACCCTCACAAGCTAAATTATGTCTTATCCAATAACAGGAAGGCAAAACATAACAGTGAATTTGTCTGTTTATCATCTATGCAACAGTTGTGTTTCAGGGACGCTGACTCCGTGATAAAGATATCAGAGTATGAAGGGTTTTTTAAGGGTTATAGTTAAGTTCAAACCATAGGTACAAACAATAGTTTTGTCCAAGAAAAACTTATTTTTGTGGTAAAGCTCCAAAGTAGTCAGTCTTCCTTCTTGCAAAGCTTTATTGGTAAAATAAGGTTACGTTGCTATTTTCATTTTATTTAAAGAATTAACAACTTATCATAAAAAAACTGATTAATGACTGAGCAATAATGCTGCCGTCGTCTCGCTGACGTTTCTGTTTTCTGGTGTAAAGAAAGACTTTTTACTTTCTTCAGCACAAGACTAGCAAATTTAAAACGACATCATAGAGCCATGAGAACAATATGACCTTTATGAATCTGTAATATTGTCAGGTTTAAGGTGTGTTTCCAAGCTCAACAATCCGAGTCAGGAGTGGTGCCAGATTTTTTGAGTGGGTATAAAAATGGCTGGCTGGCTGGCTGAATGGTTGGATGGATGGATGGATGGATGGATGGATGGATGGATGGATGGATGGATGGATGGATGGTTGGATGGATGGATGGATGGATGGATGGTTGGATGGATGGATGGATAGATGATGGATGGATGGATGGATGGATGGATGGATGGTTGGATGGATGGATGGATGGATGGATGATGGATGGATGGATGGATGGTTGGATGGATGGATGGATGGATGGATGGATGGATGGATGGTTGGATGGATGGATGGATGGATGGATGATGGATGGATGGATGGATGGTTGGATGGATGGATGGATGGATGGATGGATGATGGATGGATGGATGGTTGGATGGATGAATGGTTGGATGGATGGATGGTTGGATGCATGGATGGATGGATGGATGGATGGTTGGATGGATGAATGGTTGGATGGATGGATGGATGGTTGGATGGATGGTTGGATGGATGGATAGATGATGGATGGATGGATGATGGATGGATGGATGGATGGATGGATGGATGGATAGATGATGGATGGATGGATGATGGATGGATGGATGGATGGATGGATGGATGGATGGATGGATGGATGATGGATGGTTGGATGGATGAATGGTTGGATGGATGGATGGATGGATGGATGGATGGATGGATGGTTGGATGGATGAATGGTTGGATGGATGGATGGATGGATGGATGGATGGATGGTTGGATGGATGGATGAATGGTTGGATGGATGGATGGATGGATGGATGGATGGATGGATGGTTGGATGGATGGATGGATGGTTGGATGGATGGATAGATGACTACTTTGTTTAGTTTACCTCAAAATCCATCAGTATATTTGCTCATTGTCACATAATTCCTGCTCTTTGGTTTCAGGGAGGAAGAGTTATGAAATGTCAACCAGTACTGGCACACAGACTGGTGAGAGACAGGCTCATATACATATATACATCTATCTTTATTATGTCTATGTTCAGGCTAAAGGTAATGCAGCTGATGGCTAACTGCATCAATGAGGCATAGGTAACCTTAACTGAGCTGTTGGGGACGTAGGCACATGTTTAGGGATGTTTGTAACAGTGAAAACAGCATAACAGGAGGTTTAGAAGAAGGTCTACTCAAAAAGAAGTGGGTATACTCCGTATATCCGCGTATATCGTGGACTACACCACTGCATGCAGGGTAGGGGGTCCCAGGACCTGCACAGAGACACATTGGGTTATAGCAGTAATGCTGAAGAAACGTCAGATTTCTGAGATATTTGTCCTTTCTTGATTAACATCTTTGTACCCCAAATTACATAAATGTTCGACCAAGTTTTAAAAGACTGACATGTTTCTTTAGTGAAGTCAAAGGATCACACAAATAAGCAAAAAGAAAAAAAAAAGAAACTCCTTTTACTGTGCAATCACAACTTCTTTAAATAATTAGAGAAGGTAAACAGGCAAATGGCTGTTAGCATGAGTGTGACAAGTGGTGACACAGTCAATACCCATTTAAGTGTTATCATTGGTGATCTTGCACCTGGCACACAACACAGTAATTAGAGTCAACAAAGCTATTCATACCTTCAGGTTTTCCTTTGTTCTTCCATTTCTAACAAGCTGTTCAGTTTTCCTGGCTCGGACTTTCTCCTGGAAAAATAAACAAGCCCTTGTTGAGCTGCCCCACTCATTAGCCCCACTGGCTGCACAGCTTTCCTATAGAACAAGCCTGTGTTACGGCAACACTCACTTCACTGACTGTGCTTCACAGCATCAGTGTGGAAACAGGGTTCAGTGCTGGCTGCAAATTGTGACGAACGTAGAAAGTAGATCTCAGAAAGAGATTTCTAGAGAAAAGACAGGCAAAGAGGAAATAAGAATATCCTTATGGGCAGATAATGTGACAAAAAATATTTAATATATTTATTGAAAGACTAGAAAAGCAAATATCCTACATGCCATTGCTATTTCACATTTACAGAAATGCAATCGTTTTCTTTTTTTTTATGGGAAAAGCATATTGTGATGGATCTTGCACAATCATTGAACTGACCATGCACACACACGTGTGCCAAAAAAAGAAAGAAAAAAAAAAAGATGCTTGCATACCCCCCACCTCCCAGGCCGTTCAATTCAGTGTTGTTGCTGAGACAGGAAATGAAGGAAGCCGTATCATACTGTAATAATACTGAGTTGATGATGAAGCCCTGATCATGGATACAGGCAGCGATGGATACACAATGATTCAGAAAGCACAACGCTCTCATGACTTGATCAATACACACCAGTGTGCCACATCGACAACCAGAATAGAAAACAATCCTACTCTTTTTGTTGCCCACACACTCAGTGGCCGCCCATGTCAATCTGCACTTTCTTCTCCAATCAGTCATGATGAAACATATACCCTTGCTGTGGATGGAAAAACAATGTGGGAAAAATCTCCATGTGGATTTGGTAAAAGTTCAGCAGTGTTCAACATACAGATGGAGATAAAGAAAGCCAGAAAGAGGAGCGATTCCCAGCAGTGTTGGCTCAAAACAAGTTAATTAAATTGTTGCCATCTCATCTCGCTGATAAAACTATTCTTGGCAGTAAAAGAGACACAATCATTGAAGAACTCTTGAATGTATAGTAAATTAGAACTATGCTCAAATTCCAAGATTACTTAACATCATTATGAACTGTTCCTTTCAGGTATATTCAACTTAAAAGGTATTAATTTGAATCAAATTTAAAAATAGTGCAACATTGCCACCCCATGGATGCAAATATAACAAGTTAGCAGATGCAGAAAACCCCTGAGGTGTAACCAACCAGAGAAAAACACTCAGCAAAACTACTTCATTAACATTATTTGAAGTAATTAGTTACAACCTGTTCCTGTGTCATTACCCAGGAGAGGTAAAAAACCATGTAATGTAGATTTTACTTGAATAAATGAAATGCAATTTTATTTATTTATTTATGTTCAATCTTTTATTGAGTGTTTATCTATGTAATCTTCATGCAGGAAACACCTGAATAGGATTAAAATCTCCTTTTCAAGAGTCTCTGGATCAAAACAGGAAACGCACCGTCAGATTTTCATGGTGTGACAACTTTGTAGATGCATTAAAAATGTATTATTTCCATGGATTAATCACTTTGGATAAATACAGGTTAAAGTTACTTCAAAAGTGTTGGTGTTGATGATATGAGGCTTTTGTTTACTTGGTGTCGGATCCACATATAATCTGGCAGCATCACACACCCTCAATGTACACAGTTTTGAACTATGGTCAGACTGCACCGATTGACACTGGATCCACTCAAAGATTAAACCATGTATGCGTCTGGAAGAATTTTAGTTACCAATTGGCACAACTGTGCCATGCATTTAAAGTAATTTCTATAACAATCAACAAAGTCCACCCACTGTACATATAATGCCTGTGAAACTGAGGGGACTTGTTGTGACAACTGAAAACAGAGATTTCAATTATTCATCATTATGGTTAGACAATGGTGATGCACAGAGCAAAGTTTATTTAATTGGGTGTTTTAGGTGGGCTAAATTAAGTTTACTCTTAAAACATTGAACAATCTTATGAAGGTAAACATGCAATGCAGCTTCTTACCAACAGAGGGTATCAATGAGCACAATTCTGCCCAAATCAGAGCCAACAACACTAAAAGCCACACCGAGTTTAACAATAAAATTAGTCTAAAGACTCCCATGTGCAGATATAAACCTTATGACATCATACACAAACTTTCTGGCTCGTTCATTGGACTTCTGAATACCCAGCATCTTTCACCACCATGAAAATAAAGCATGTGTGGATTCTACTTGGTCGTGTCCCGCGCCTGGACCCTTCCTCGCCTTCTTTCCTAGTGCAACACTGCCCCCTAGTGGCTGAATCCAAGTCTCACAGCACCCCGGATAGCTGACTGTGGAAGGAACCACAAAAAGTGCAGCCGCTGCAACAGTAAGTTGGACGGTATCAGCGGACAAGGACCGCGTTTCATGCTGATATGAACCATTTCTTTTCAAGCAAGCGTGTCTCGTGGCGCGCAGCCAGAACGGAAACAGGATGACACCTTCACGCGTCCCAGGATCAGTAGTCACATGGTGCACGGCGGGACAGCCGTGAAAGCCTCAGCATTGTGTCCGTACAGACGTGGTGAACCAGGAATCTTGCTGTGAGTGTGTGTGACCGCAGTTCCACCTGCTGACACGCGGGATCTTCATCTCGGGATGCCTCACAAGAGCAAAAAAGAAAAGGTAACGTGTTCGTCGCAAGTGTGCAGGAGTTTACTCAGCACAGTTCAGCTGTTCTGCTTAATTAGACTTTGTTCATTCTTGTAATTCAGGAATCCTCTAAGTCTGGAAGATCTAAAAAGTCTGGAGGTAAAAATGGGCCTGCAGATGACCAGGATGTAAGTTTTCTCATTATAAATAGCATTTTATGTTTCTAGCTTTCACAGTTTAAAGAGAGACTCCACTGACTCATTTATATAGAAAATAATAATGCTCAGGATGACTAGTATTAGTACTGATGAAAACAAAGAGAAAGCAACAAATATCACAAAAGTGGAGTTAGTTTAAACAAGTTTTCTAAGTCTGATCTAGTTTATTCTCAAAGGGGTACCTTAGAAATACTTTTTGTTTTGGGTATGTATTGCTGAGAGATCAATTTATTTATTTGTTCATGGAATGAATTCTTTCAATGAGTCAACAGCCTCAACAAGTTATAAAACAAAGACTTAAATTCCTTTTGATTTTATTATCAATAACTTCAGTTTGGTCAAAAACTCACCCTACTTTTGTCTTTAGTTTCACATATTCTGTATAACTAAACTGCAGTCACAACACTAAAATACTTCTCATACTTAATCTACTGCTTTTGTAAGCTTTAGCTTTGTAATCTTAATAGCTTTTTTGTTTGTCCTGAATAGGAGGCAATGTTGCTCATGTGACATGTGGCATGATCTTATGACTTTATTTTCTTTGAAAATCCTCCATTTAAACTCTACTTTTGGCCCATCATGTCTTGTTTGGCCTCTAATGATAATGCTGGCTATTGAAACATTTTTTTGTTTATGTTATTACTGGGGTACACATAAATTGTACATACAAGATGGATGTAGCCACCAGGCCAGAGATGTGAAGCCAATGAGAGAAGAGTCCTAAAGTGCAAAACTATTAATGGCCACTGTTGGTCAGTGTCATTATTAAATAAGTTGTAATATTAAACACACGCACACACACACACACACACACACGAGAAAACATCAACTTCTAAGTTATACTATATACTAAGTTACAATATGCCAGTCACTCTGGATTACCTTTTTCTGATCAGTGTTCTGTTGGTCAGTCTGAAAATAAAGGAATAATTAACTAGATATTAGAACAAAATGTACACTTTTTCTTTTTAAATATCACAGTTAAACTCCATTTTTATTCAAATGATCACTTCTGGTTTTTTTTTGTTTTTCTTTTGTTTTTTTTAAGAAATAAATCAAAATATGATTTATGCAAATGATGAACTCACAGGAAAGCAGAGGGAGAAACTGCAGTGGCTACACAGGTTATGGGCGTTCATCAGTTGATGAGGGCATCATACGCAGATAGAGTGAGAACTGACTGACTCTGTTGGATCTGCAGATGAACAACTTCATCTCTGGTAATTTATTCTGCCCACTGAGGTCCACTGCAAACGACAATGTCGACAGATTTGGGACAGTACACCGCCAGCTGCGATCAGGTTGCCTGACACAGAATCACCCGATCTGATTCGGAAAGGAACCTGACCCTTAACCACAACACCTTCGCCCATCTCCTCTCCTCTGCTGAACTCTACAGTGACACCTCATTACAGTCAATCCTGTATAATTTCCTTTGGTGGAGGAAATATTTCCCTCTACCCAGATCCAGTAACAAGAGCCCCTCCTTTGTGTTCTTAATTCTACAGGGCTCTGGCAAGAAAGTGCCTCCTGCAACTCAATTGCTGAGAGTGAAGCAGCCGGGGTCCCACTCGGCCGTGAAGAAGGAAAAGAGGTTCAGCACTTCGTCTTTTCCCCTCAGTGCAAACAGAGAGTTGCAGAAACTACCTGCCCTGGCTGGTATGCACTCTTCAGTCTACAGTACTTTTAAAAGGAGCATCCATTCATTCATTTTCTATCCTGCTTATTTTAATTCAAGGTCAAAGGGAAGCTATCCCAGCAAGTAGCAGGGAAGAGACAGGGTACACCCTGGACAGGTCGCAGGGCCAACACAGAAAAACAAACTCATTCACGCTAAGACTCATTCAAAGGGAGAATACACAAGGAGCAGTAATACTGTTTAAGTCACATACCTTATTAAGTCCTTTATAAAGAATCTGCTACATTTCTGTAAAAGCATTCATTTATCTTTGAAGATAAACTAATTCTCTTCTGGATAATACCAGATGATGTTTGGCCCGTATGGATGGATAAAATGAATGGAATCAGATTAACAATTCATAGCTTTGGTGGATCCTTAGAACCACCTTTTTAACCCAGAGATCTTTGCTTGCTACATTATTTATAGCTCATCAGCTTCAGCTCTAATGCAAATGATGTGCAATGAGCTGCATCTCCAGCCTTACCTAGAAGAAACAGATATTACCCCCCCCCCCCCCCCCCCCTCCAGCATGGCTTTCTCTTGAGAGATTTCTGTGACTCAGGCTGTTTAGCGAAGACAAGCAATAGTGGAATCTGGCCCATCTGATACTAACTCATAAAGTAACTTCACATCAAACTTATCATATAAAAGTTAACTATAAACCCATCTGGACGTGTCAGACTTACCATAAATTTTTTGCGTACGTTTGTCTTCTAATACAGTCAGGCACGGCAACCTGAATGACTATGATCAGCAAACTTCACCGTTACTCATCAGGTTGTCCGTGTTTTAGTTTACCATTCTGGTTACTGAATGTATGTATATCACAATGAGAGTCAGTGATGCAGAGGTTTGATCATTTGCATCAATCTTTCATGGGTTCTTTGTTTACATTCAACATTACAAGCAGGGATCCATCTTAAGTGACTTCCTGTAAGCTATACCCAGCTATGCTTCGTTCTCATACCTGGATGGGCTGGAGGACACCGTAAACATGTACAAAGGCTCTACAAGCTGGGTGCATGTCGACAGTTAGCAGTTACATTTAAAAGTGGATCTAGCTATTTCGTTTTTTTTAAAAAAGATCAATATATGGAGTTTCACCAGGTTTAGTGTGTGTCTCCATTCCTGTCCATGATCAGTTTATTTATTTGCAAATTTTTCTTTTTTTTTATCCAGCCTATTGGGCTGCACAATAAATGTTACTCATCTCTATGCTCTGTTAGCCTTTGGTCTAGTTGCTCTTGGCAGCATTCACATAGTCTCCTCTCCCCATACATAAATCTCAGCTGCATACTATGTGGTCATATATAATGTCATAGTTTTAAACTTTTCCAATGCCGTTAACTGGATTTTTGATGTCTTCATTGTTTTGTTTTTATACAAAGAACGCTTTTAATAACTGTCGGAGGTCAAGTGGATAAAAGTCTGTAATTCTTTGGTCTTTTAGAGAAATATGCACAATGAGCATGCATTTTCATGAGAGCAGGGTTTTAATAACATAAACATCTGTACTCCTTACAAAGTAGTAAAATGTTTATTTACAAATGATAGCTATAGTAACTGTAATGTAGTACCTTGAAGTTAACATATTTACAATCCTCTAACTACATATTTTTTTTAAAACCTTTAGGATAATTCAGTTTGATTAGTGTATTGTAGTGTTTTGGTATTTTTTATTTCCTTTTAGACTTTTTGTCGACTTTGTCTTTTTGCCCGTACCTAGCCAGTATTGTTTGCTTCTCCAGTTACTTCCCTGAGGTGGCTTTTGCCTGGAAATAAACCTTTGCACTGTGGACTTTTACCTGTACTTAAGTTCAGTACTTTTTCCTGAGGTAGTTACCAAAACCAGTGAGATGTTTAATTGTATATTTATGCATTCCTGAAAAAAAAAAAAATACACATACAATAAGACAAAACAAAACAGTGCTCATGCTGCTTTGACTATTTATTCATATGATGGGATTTTATTTCACTTTATAACAAGATTTGTTTGGTATTCAGGGACAGACTGACCATCTGGCATGCTGGGCATTTCCTGGTGGGCCGATGTAGTTTTTCTGCCGACACAGTTTATCCTTTGATATCACTGGTCCATAAATCTCTGTAGATCAGCAGCACCACTAACACTGGGCTGGCCTGCTCAAGTTTTCAAACAGCACCTCCTTTCTCTGTGGTCCCTGTGCCTGAATAATTCATTCGTCCAGATAGTATCAGTGTAGAACTTTCTTTCTTGATCGCCGGCCCATGAAATGCATTGAGCTGCGACCCGGTGTGTTTTTGACTGAACCTGTAAGATATCATAGACCCATTTTTAGAGGCAACTACCTGTCAGAACTGTGGAGGGAAAACGAAGAGGAGGTTAAGTTTATTGCAATGAGGAATAAGTCAATTAATCGCACAAAATGTGCACAATAAATTTGCCAGACGCAAGAATTTTCATTGGTATTTCTTTTCTCTCTCGCTCGCTCTGGGTGGGAGAGTAAGCGAGTGCCACATTTGTTTTAAGACTATATTAATAAACACAGCAATACAACAAGCTTTCATCTGCACTTAAAACACAACCATCAACTGCAGTTTTCCTGTCTGGGAAAAAAAGACCTTAACAAACTCCATCTTCCCGACAGTCCACAATCACTGGGGGGGTTTAAGCGACAGATTAGATACAAACATAACAGTGCAAAATAGTGTGCACTCAGACAGCTTAGTTGGTAAAGCCATGCTGCCCTTTAATATTGTTAAATTTTTACCATTCCACCTCTGGTCAAGTCCAAACATGTCTCCTTTTATGAGCTTGACCATAGACTATGGTACTGTGTTGTTTAGGGTTTAGAGACCATATGTTCCAGATAACCACATTGCCAATTTCCCAGGAGAAATCCTGGTCTGTTTTAGCAGACTGGGGACTGGATGAGTCTAGTCTGCACATGGAGCTAAATGTTCTTTAGAAATGAAAGTAAGTTGATCTTTTAAAGGGTGCATATGTATTATTATGGCATTATTGTTATTCTAGTTGAAAATGGTCTCAAAGTGACAACGCTTACTGCAATATTATTGTCTATTGCAAAAATTTCTGAGACAATTAAATGCATGGCAAAATTTGTTACCGTGGCAGGCCTAGACGAGGTGTGGAGAAAATGCACAATATTGAATAAAAAAGCAACTGCTGGATGTCTAAAGATGATTGGCATGGTTGCCAAAGCAGGAGCTACATCAGCTGCCATGGATGAGTGTGATGGTTGTGGCATAAGCTGTGGTAAGCGCCGCGTTTACATCACTGAGGGTCCATTCTGATAGAGTGACCCATTAAACCCAGTACGTCTAATCCATACAAGCCAGTTGACGTGAACGCGCTAGCTATTGACAAAGTTATGAAGTTATGATAACTCGTCAATAAAACAGCCACATTAATTTGTCCCATTACAATAATTAAATTAGTTCATGTCATCAGTTTCCAGCAGAAGAACAGCTGGTTAATTGGTTATGTTGACTGGTTTACCAGGTAACTGGTTAAGAAAACAAATATTATATTTAGTTCTTTTATGTCTTTCTTGTTTAGTTCAGAATGAATTATAATATTTAGTCCTCTCCCCCAATGATTGCTGGGATACGATCCTGCTTCTCTACGACCCTAAAATGGACAAAGGGGTTGAGAAAATGAGTGAATGAATGAATGAATGAAGTCATCTTATTGAAAGAGAATTTCCCAATAATCATTTGTCAACGATAACAGTGAGTTAGCAGTTTTAATTTTCAGATTTTCCTTATAAGGCTGTTTGTTACAGGTTGTGGGCTGATAGTTTGATACTTTTGGGTCAGAATGTGTCTGTGTAGGTGTTGGTAGAAAATATCTGTCCATATGTTATACTGATGCAGCTGTTTGTCACTGTATCAGAAAAAAAACTCCACGCACATCTCACACTCGCAATCTTTTGTTAAACCTGATTGAGAACCAGAGATAACATCTCCAGAAGAAAGTCAATAGTCGATACAGAGACACTATTTCTACACTTTGTCCAGCAACAATCTATTCATCCTTTCTTACGTCTGTTCTTCCTATTTTCTTTCTTCACCACCTTCACCTCAGACACACAGTGGGATGAGTGCAACTCTATTATTCATTACTGTGCCAGTATAAATGTTTATTTTAGTAAAAATTACACTGCATGGCTTTAGTATCTTTAAGGTGTTGAGTTTATGGGTTGGTCTGGAGCAAAATGCTTGTCCCAGTCTGGCTTTGCCCATGTTTATTCTATAATATCACAATGTTTATGTACAATCCCTTTCACCACGTTTGTTAATTAATTTACCCGACATAAATAACTCTTACAATTCATCCAAAGATGTAAATAAATGTAGAAAGAACATTTCTACACTTTGCTGATTACTCAATGACGGATTTTCTTTGTGGCTGTTCAGAGAAAGAAATTTAAAAAATCGCCTTCGATTGGTAAAAGACTAGATTACTTTCTTTCCTTTTTATTTTTCTGGCTGACTGTTTTCTGTGTGACACTTTGCCTTATTGATGACAAAAATAGCACATTTTCTGCAGTATTTTTCTCTTTGAACAAAATGTTGTCAGTGTTTGATGCAGAGCATTAAACAGCGTGCTCCGCCAGGTGTTAGTAAAACATTTAGTGATGGGTTTGTATTTCAGAAGCCTCTTTCTCAAATGACTCAGCTTGTGCTGCCCCCTGCTGGCGAGGAGCTGGAAGGCTTTCGGTGTCTTCTTGGTTATATATATATATTTTTACGCTTTTTTTTTAATGACAAGTTTTAAATATCAGATCCAGATTTTTTTCTTTTATTTCTTTACTTCTTCTCTTTTCTTTTTTTTAGTGTGACACTAGTACATGGATTTTATATCATCATTCACATTTTCCAGCAAATCAACTGAAATCACCAAAAATCTCTGACATTTTAAGACTACCTTTCTTATGACTCAGGTCAGCTTATGCACAGATTGTAGATGTGTCTTTAAGTAAGTGAAATGGACAAAAAAACAAATGATAGCCATTTGTGTATTTGTTTAAATAATATGTTTGTGAGTATTTACAGATTTAGGAGGCTATTAGAGGACTGCATTTGTATATATGTCTATGTTTTTAAAGAAACTCCGTACAGCAGTGTGGATTAAAGTTTCAGTGGTGTTAGGACAATTGATATCTTTGGTTCAGAGACATAATGCTGCCTAGAGAGCTGCACAAACACTTGTTAGTTGGTTTTGTTATTATGTGTTATCAGTGAGAAAAGAATAAAAATCACCATATATAGACACTTATTAAGAGTCCCGACAATCCCCGTGGTTCATCCTAAAGAATGCACTCTCTTAACCCAGCAAGTAAGATGTTGGTGGCAGCTTTCAGAAAATACCCACACTTGTTGTCATGGTTGTGGAATGTAATGGCACCTCTTGGAGAGGCTTTGGCCCCTCAGTGAGAGAATGCCAAGACTGAGGACCATGGTTCGCTTGCTCGTCCGTTCTTCTCCTGTTTCCCTGCACTGAAATAGTCTTTTCTACTGTCATGGTTTCCCATGTCGTCGTTTGGTCACCCAAGGTATAATTCCCCCTTGTATACAGAAAGAAATAAATGGAATTAAAAATGACCTGCAAGGATGAGCTATTTTAACAACCTTTTAAATGTTCCCAGGGTGTGATGCTTGGTCAGTGGTTATTTCAGATACAAACAGATTAATACGACTGTACCTCACAGCCTCTCTAGTGGATTATTTATTAGTTTTTGAGTAATAGTGTGTCTTGTTGGGAAAAACCACAGTTCCTTTGTTTTTAAATGACTGAACATGGTTTTGTCAGACCCACTGTTGTGAAAAGTCTGATGTGTCTTGTGGTGCAGATGTGGTTTCCCTCTTTATGCCCGCTGATAAATCACATTTAAATGACAGCAAGTCCGTTAAAGATGAAATGCTGATCAGCCATTTTTTGTTTTCAGATGTGTTACAAATGCTGGAAACACATTCTTAGAAATACTGCTGCATTAGTCATTAGCAATCACTGGTAAAATAAGCACGTTTAAAGAATGATAATCGGTGTGAGTGAATGAATATTATCTGATCAGGTGATTTTCACAACAATCACTGAGAATCTGCAGCAGCAGTTTCCTTTGCATTTCATTTTCAAACCTCTCACTCTCATTTCCTGTTTTTGTTCATTTTGCGTGGCACGTAAACGTCACTTACAATAACAAAATGCTGCAAACTGCTTTGAATAGTACTATGAGTCACGAATCACTCGCAGAGTTCCACATCATATGCAGTCATTGATTGTGGCTTAATTTCTCTTTTTTTTTTTTTTTTTTCCAAAGTGCAGCCATCTCTTTTATGTGTGCTTAAACTGTCATTCAAAATGGATCAAATAATCGTGTCATTTGCAGCCTTTCATTTTGTTTAGTGAGCATTCCCAGCGCCGAATTTCTGTAGCTCATCTTGCTGGAGCCACTGAAGTTTGACTCCTCATGTGGTTTCTTCTTGTCTCTGTTAATTCAATGAACCCAAAAAGATATGAGGCCCCCTCTGACCCCCTTTTCACCTTCCTTTGATAAAGAACTTGGAAAAGATGAGCATGAAAGACTCAGAAAATTCAGCCAGGGTCTCTCTGAGCGCACTCGGTAAGTTTCCCCCAGCCGCTTATCCTAAGACAGATTATGATGAAACCTCAGCTAATGGCAAAACTGTGCAAAAGATTTAAGTCAACCTGATCTAAGATCTGTTGTAGGGCCTGCCTTACACAGCGCCACCAGAGACCAGTGAGTGGAAAGGAGGAGCTGGACTGCAAATTCCAGTGCATAGCCCACCCCCTTGTTCTTTCTCTCATCCAATCACTCTCCTTTTCTTACAGCAGTCTCTGCCTCTATTGCTCCAGAGAAGTACAAGCTTGGCCAATCAGCCGGCTCCCCCACTGCTTACATCACTAACTAGCCAGTTCCCTCCAGCGGCAGAGAGCTTCATTTTCTGATCTGCTTTTGTGCTAAAATGGAGGCTGGCCTCTCGCCCTGAGTGGATCGCCTTCCTGGTTTAGGTTTAGATGTTGACATGCAGTAAATCTGGAGACAGGATGGTCGTGGACGCACCCAATTCCAATGGGCCTTTTCAGCCGGTGGCTCTTTTACACTTCAGAGGTATGTGAAGACAAATTGTTCCTTCCTGTATTGTCCTGGGGAATTAAGAGCAGAGAGCTATGTGTTGCTGTGCTCCTGTACCCCTCCACTGGTAACTGCCTGGTTAGTCAGCATTCAGCCATCTCAGATAAGATCAATGATTTTTTCTTCTTCTTGTGGTTTAGGAAAGCTCTTTTCTATTTTGTTTGTATGTGAAGGAGAACTGATAGTTGGTTATTTGCCAGGCTTTTGTGCATAGCTGTGAGACACAGGAGCTACATAAAAATCTGGTTTTACTAGCTAGCTGCTCTTTGCCCATCCCCCCGCCAAGCTAGTGATGTCAAAGGAAGTGAGGTCATATCCAAGGGAGGATCTCTTCTCCTTAGTTTTCCATTTAATTTACTGTAAATGTGTTATTCTGTGTTTTAATTTCAGCCTACGAGGGAAAGCTTTACACCAGTCCGGTGTTGTCTGTTGTCTTCATCTTCCTTTTTTTTTTTTTAGCAGTTCTGCTCAGCCCAGCATTTTTCTCACGCTACAGTTCATCTGGGCACAAATTGGTCATAGTGTGTAGGCTGAAGACAGCCACTTGTGCAGAAGCTGCAGCTCCCTACTGCTTTTTTCTTGTCGTACAGCGTGTGAGATGTGCTTTTCTACCTTTCAGCTGTTTTAATCAAAACCAGAAACTCAAGAAGTTGCTCGGCATCTCCAAAGTGTGTATTTGTCAACAATGCTCTGCTGTCAAAATGATCTTGCCATCTTTGTCACCGTAGAGCAATGAAATTTTTTTTTTTTTTTTTTTGTAGGATTACAATGTCAGACTCGCTCTGTGAGCATGTGCACAATGTAGCCAGTCATGTCTGAAAGGCCCAGCTTGTTACCACTGTACTTGGGTGCAGCCCCGCGTTAGATGAAGCCTCGGGCAATTATTGATTACACTCTATTGAGCCATACAGACGACTGCCTTGAATGACAACTCAGCGTTGGGAACAGTCAGACACACTGTCTCACTCTCTTTGTGTGTGTCTCTCTGTTCATATCAAATGTCTTTACATCTCAGCCCCCACAAAAAAAAAGTCTAGTTTAATCAGACATTCTCAGTGTTGTCCTGATGTTCATCTGGAGCCCCGTACTTGTAATCAACCATCCACATGTGTGTTGGTTTAGACAAATAACTTGAATTTACACATAAAACAAGCTCTGTAAGGAGGACATTATGCACTCACTTATATTCTTTTGATAAATGAAGTGCAGACTATCGTGGATCTTGTAGCGTCCTCGTTGCAGTTTGCATGCATGAATGTTTTCTACCATGTTCATGTCATCACAGATAAATATGTAATTTTTTTTCTAAAGTTAAATACCACCCTAAATTTATTTCAGCAGCAGGAATGGACAGGTTCTCGGAATCCTTTTTGTCCTCCTCACTCTTTATTTTGTAAAAACACACTTTTAATACTGAATATTATGCGTAGCACTGTTCTCACAGTGAAAGCTCAAGATTACAGTTAGGAATGTGTCTCAAGTGTGGCAATGATTTACACCTTTATTTAGACAAAACATGGGACTCGAGGACCTGATTCTACAGCATACGTCCTGAATACACAACATGGATCCCAACAGATTTTTTTTTATCAGGCTTGTTGCCAAACTAGTGCTCCAATCTGTGACACGCTGTCTGTCTTTATAGCTAAAAATAGTCATTGATCAATGTTTACATTGATCATTAACATAGTGTCGATAAAGCAGGTTGCCAAACTAGTCTCAGGCCCAGACTAGTAGCTGTTCATTTGACCCATTTAAGGAGAAAAACTAAACACTGTTTCCAGTGTGACTCCACTTATTTATCTTTGTTTTGAACAGGGGCATTAAGATAAATCTCCCTCTGTTCTCCACAAGGCATAATACTTGTGTGTGTGTGTGTGTGTGTGTGTGTGTGTGTGTGTGTGTGTGTGTGTGTGTGTGTGTGTGTGTGTGTGTGTGTGTGTGTTTGCCACTGCGCATGCCTGTTTCCCACCCGAGGCTTTTATGAATTACATTATAGGAGTCACATTGTAGCAAACATCAATTTTGGGATCACAACAGTGGGCCTTTATCTGTTGCACAACAACCCACTGGGTATTTTAGGAGTGCACAGAAACGTTATCACGCACACAGACAGACTTATGTAATAGGAACTACTTAAGGCTGACATGGTCAGAGGTGCAAGGCATTTCACCTCATTCCTGTCCAGCTTCATGTGACTGCAGATTGTCACATACTGTATATTGCATTGAACCTCACACTACAGGGATTTTCAGTCCCTTCAACCAGGTGTCATACAGAAGAATATTCAGAAAACATTGTTTAGATGCTTTTGACCAAATGAAATGAAGATAAATACGTTAGATGAACCCCTGTCCGACCTTTGACTGGCAGCGTGGATGTGAAATGTGTGTAAACATGGCTGATAATGGCAGCTCACACATTTGCCCTCTCCTCTGGAATTCCCAGCCTCCGACTGTCATCAAGATAAATCGGCTAACTTGAAACTGACACTGCAGAAGTGTGCATCTCTGAGCCGGATCCCCTTTATGTCTGAGCAGGGGATCTCTTTTCTTTCCTTGAATATGCCCGTTTGCAGGAATGTCAAGCTCTAAGTCTTACGTGTGTGTGCACGTGCACTCCCTGCTCTAGTCTGTACCCAAGGCTTTGACATTCTTTTTGCACATTGACTAAAATGAGGGCACGAGTGAATAGGTCTGACTGCCTGTTTTGCTCCTTTGTGACTCTCAAGTCGTTTCCTTCTGAGATTAGCTTCTTATTTTAAAAGAAACTGCATGAAAAAATATCCGCAGCTTTTTAGATCAGCTCATTAATGTCCAAATGAAAACAAACTTTAAATATTAAAATAAGATGTTTTTCTTTTTTAAGAGTATTTCTGCCTGGAATCTGTCACGCCGCTGTGGTCAGCAAATCCCATAGCAGTTGGTTATTTATATCCTTTTTTTCATTAGTAAAAATCATAAATCATCATTAGTTTCACAGCCTAATTGTCTTATCTCAGTAACTGTATGTGCCCTGCTCACAGGTTATAGTACAGGAGGGGGAATGAGGTGCTTTATTCTGATATATTCACCATGTCGATATCTGATATGCTTCAGTTCATTCATGTCACCAACATCTCTACGGCGTGGACACGGTGTCTAAACCTCAGCACCCTTCCTGAGTAGTTATTATGTTGGGTAGGAAATGCAGCCTTGTGGCGCGAAAATGATTTGTTCAGGTTTGATAGCAGAAAAGGTGCATGATGCTATATTTAGTGATGATAATGATTAATTGCTTAGTGCAGAATTTTCTTTTATTTTTTTATTTATTTTTTTTTTTAGTTCAAACACTTATTTTAATGATGTCATCAGGAGTTGAACTCAATATAAATGTTAATTTGCTCAGAAGAGCATAGTTTTGTTGCAGAGATGCATTCATGCTCTTTTTGTATTTTTTGCATGCGTTTAGAAACCCATTCCTCAGACTGCGTGTGCTTCTCAGATCAGATACAGAACATGCCTAACCAGCAGAGACACTAATGACAGCATAGATTAGCTAACCAAATTTAGGCCTGTTTAGCTGATTGTATGCAGGGCCTAATGAGAGCATGCTGATCTGACAGACCCCTCATTTATGTCGCATGAAACTGCATCTGTTGGCCCACACCTGTATTTGCTGTAGGAATACGTTGACTGCTTGAATTTGCCACTTTTATTGCAGTTGTATGGAGTTTATAAAGCATCTGGATTACTAACAGCAAAACCTTACATAGTAATAGTGTGCATTGGGACTTCTAGCCAGTTTGTTTACCCCAAATACCAACAGTCTCAATTTAAAGGGCAGGGAAACTATTTGTTTCCTCACTTCAACACACCTGATTCAAATAAAGCAGGTCTCTTCATTTGTTTATTCTCAGGTTTTGGTGAAGCCTGTAATTGAGCCATTATTTTGGCCAGTTGAGCAGAAGCATTGAAACGGCTGAAACCCTGCAGGACTGCAGCCCCTCAACGACCAGAGCGAATGAACCCTGCTTTAGGGACGCCTTTTAAAAAAAAAAAATCAAGATTTTTATACCTTTTCTGAATAAGTTTCAGAGATTTGAAGGTGCCTATTTTCTACAGGCTGCATCATCAACATAACATGCCGTTTGCTAAATGCTGAACCTGCTTTGAGTTTTAGGTTAATTTGCCTGAAAACGCCATCCTGTCACAGATTGTTACCCTTATGTGCACAGGAGTCCGTCATGACGTAGAATGTACATCGATGTTCACGCATTAAAGAGGTGCAGAAGCACAAATTGCAGGTGTTCTTTTTGCTTTGCAAGCGTTTTCATATGTGAATACCAGCTAAGTTTGTTTACATTGCTGATACTAATTTAACCGATACTACTTGATTGAACTAATTTGACTTAAATTTTTTTGCTGGAGCTAAATAAATCTGTCATTTTAAGGCAGCGTCGGACTTGAAAGTAAACTAATGAGTGTCAACTTAAAATGCATTTGTTTTAATTTAGTCTCATTGAAAGTGTACCGAATACTTAAAAATACATCAACTTATTAAGTTTTGTAATTCCCTCTCGCTTTGTTTGGAAGAATATTCTTTTTTTTTTTTTTTTTTTTTTTTTTTTTTTTAACCATCATTTTCTATGTTCCAATTCTGTTAAATGAGCCTCGTTTTGACTGGAATATGATGTAGGTGTATTCCATGTAAAAGACATGTCATATGTCCGTACAGCCTGAAGAAGACAGCCAAAGCAAACAAAAAAAACCCATTGTAGCATAACCTATTAACTCCTAATGGGGCTGCTGGTTTCACCAGGTCAGCTAACACACAGAAAGCCTGGCTATGTTGATCTCGCTTTGCAGTACAAAGCTCCGCTGCGGCAACACCGAGCATCAGACAGAAGGAAGAGGCAACATGAAAGCTAAGTGACATAACTGCATAATTATGGTGTCACTGTGTGTTATTACTGCACCAAATGAGCTGGCTGGAATTTGGAGCTTTGCGAACGGTTGTTTCCTTCATGTGTGAAGGGTTCATTCTGGCAGAGATTTTTGTTTGTTTGTTTTTTGTTTGTTGGCTTGTGCTCATGAAAGTTTAGGTGTGAATGAAGTGGGGAGTCCTCAGATCACAACTGGGAAATATAATTAGCAGCCAGACTTCTTTTTTTAAAAATATATTTTGGCTGTGTTTGTGGAAGAGAAATGGACGGGCTGTAATTGTTCACCTTCTTCCAAAATCATCCTCCTCTTCCTTTTTTTTTTTTTTTTTTTTTTTTTTTTTTCCCTCCCTCCTGAATGTGAAGCAGCACACCTACCCTCCATGACTCATTTACCAGTTTTCATCACCTTTTTTTGTGGCTTCATATTTCTTGCTGTTTTAAACGTCACCCTTGGCCATTCAACCATTCCCTTCTTTCTCCAGGACATCTTTTCATTTATCTTTCAGCTCTCTTGTTCGGCTCCTTTTGATTTGCTCAATTTTTTTTTTTTTTTGTCTGGTTTTCCTAGATGTGCCCCCTGCAGAACAGGAGAAGCTCTTCATCCAGAAGCTGCGCCAGTGTTGTGTTCTTTTCGACTTCCTTTCTGACCCTTTGAGTGACCTGAAATGGAAGGAAGTGAAGCGGGCGGCCCTGAGCGAAATGGTGGAGTACATCACCCACAACAGGAATGTCATCACAGAGCCCATCTACCCAGAGGTGGTGCACATGGTCAGTAAGAGTGGGAGGCAGGTTGTGTCTGCAGTTATGCTGAGAATATGGGTACAATAACTGCAGAACATCATTTATTTGACTTTTTTCTTATCATATTCCAAGAATTATATTCATTTAAACTTTTAATGTGTTTTAAGTGTCTCCGTTTCTTTGAGGATTCAATGTTTTTTATGATTTCTGAGATAAACTATTTCCTTTTAGGTTGATGAGAGATTGTGTGTGTGTCTGCTGTTTTCTAACATTGCATAGCCCAACAAATTTATCACATCATTCATCAATGAAAATAAACATTAGATGCCGCCATGAACTTCAGCAGGTTTGAAAATGGTTTTTTCTTCCTTGAGTGTTCTTAAGAGGAAGTATTGCTTTAAGCTGTTGGGAAGGATAAAATATTCTTCATTCAGGGGAACTTTTTGTCCGGACATGAACCGAATAATGTATTTTACAGCAGCTCAGAGGCTACAGCGGTTTGGACAGCGATTCAGTGGCTAAACGTAAACATTGGGGAATTCAGATGAAACATAATCATCGGAGATGCACTGCGAACCGATTTCATCAAAACACTTAAATGTGCAGCACTACAGAAAATGAAATAGTTGTACCGTAAGGTTCTTCTTAGACTGAACTACAATCTTCTCCTTTTAGCCTGTGGAGTTGGTGCATGGCGTCTTAAACGACGTCTTAGACGGTGTCTTAGACGGTCTGTAATGTGTTGAAGTTCAACACTTTGCAGGACAGTTTATCTACCTTGTAGCTTTTCTTTCCAGACAAGGCTTTTAGTGTTTTAGTAGGCCACCTGCACCGTCCCATGATCCGCCTGGCAGGGAGCAGCAGCCCACAGGGAAGTCAGTTGACACTGTGAGAGACCAGAAACACAAGACACTTAGATTATTGTGGGCCAAACCCTTGGAGGCCAGTTGCAAGGACAAAGTTAACATTAACCTGAAAGGGAAATGACTCAGGTCAAGCGCTTTTGTTTTTTGAGATTTTTGTGAACATTTCTGCTGGTAGAGTCACTTCTGCTTTGTAGTTTTTAAATGGATTATTGAAATAACCCGGAGTCGCTGTTCATTTTGCAACCACAGGAAACCGAAAACAGATGTTAGCTTTAATGTTAAACTGTTCAGCGGAATAAAAGCTTCTTTTCTTGCCTTTCAGTTTGCTGTGAATATGTTCAGGACGTTGCCTCCATCGTCCAACCCCACTGGAGCAGAGTTTGATCCAGAAGAGGATGAGCCGACATTAGAAGCTGCATGGCCTCACCTCCAGGTTGATGTTTTATACATCAGATGTGTGTAACCTACAAAGTGTCAGAGCAGGAATATTATCAGTGATATGTTTTATAATTTGTACTTTGAAGTCTAAATCTCATGTTTGTGTTTGCCTATGTCATATTTTTCTTTTTGTTTGAGTTCCATCCCAACATTGAAACCCTTGTTTCCATTTGTCTTGCAGCTCGTCTATGAATTTTTCCTTAGGTTTTTAGAATCGCCTGACTTCCAGCCGAACATAGCAAAGAAATACATTGATCAGAAATTTGTTATGCAGGTAAGAAAAAAGAAAAAGTACTTTTCACAAACTGTTTGCTCTCAGGATAAACTCTGTGCATAAAAGCTGTTTCAGAAGCTGATTTGTGGATAATGAAAATCATAGAAATGACAGTTATGGCGCGATTCAGCAGCAATTGTGACAAAATTTCACTTTTCATGCGTTGCAGCTCCTAGAACTATTTGACAGCGAAGATCCCAGAGAGAGAGACTTCCTGAAAACAACTCTCCACAGGATCTATGGAAAGTTTCTGGGGCTGAGAGCGTACATCAGAAAACAGATCAATAACATTTTCTATAGGTCAGTGCTGCTGCCTGCTCTGATAAACTCGCATACCAAGAAAAACAGTCAGTATATTGCACGAATCCCTTGTAGTGACGTGTTTGTTTATTGGCACTAAGCAGGTCTGTGGCTGTTTTTTTTTTTTGTTTTTTTTACAGGTTTATCTATGAGACTGAGCACCATAATGGTATAGCTGAACTACTGGAAATACTTGGAAGGTAAGACATCCAACTCATTTAGCAAATGCTTGTTGAGTGGAGCTTTCATGCTCTTGTATTATTTATTTTGTACCATCATCATGAATATCAATTACTTTAGTTTCTTAATTTTACTTTGAAAAGTTTCCTAAATATGAGGAATTCTACTGTTTTCATAGATATAATCATGTCACTTTTTTCCCTCTGCTTTTTTTTTTTACACATTTTGATGTTTATGTTTTAAGCATAATCAACGGCTTTGCCTTACCACTAAAAGAGGAGCACAAGATTTTCCTGTTGAAGGTTTTATTGCCTCTGCACAAAGTCAAATCACTCAGTGTCTACCATCCACAGGTATGTTTTTGAACTCCCAAATTAAACACAAGAACTATAATTCATTCAAAAATGTATTTTGAATTTTTAAATTTTTCTTGTTTAAACTTGCATCAAGTGACACTCCTTACTTTTACTTTACGCGTTGTCAGAAACAGTAAAGCATTCCAGTCAGCTTTTCCTTCGGGCATTTTGTGTCCCCCGCAGGGCTGACTTTAAGTTTAGTTGTGTATAAGTGAAAATAAGCTTCCAGCTCAGTGATTTTTGGTTGTTTTTTGTGTTCCAGCTGGCCTACTGTGTTGTGCAGTTTTTGGAAAAAGACAGCACTCTAACCGAGCCGGTATGTCATGAAAACTACACATAGACTGTTGCTATGTATTTCAACATCAGGAGTTTATTTTGTTTATTAACTGAAACTTCCTCCCCTCAAAAAGCTGCTTTTGCTGTTGATTTTTATTGATAATTTACGTTATTTCTTCCCCCATCATCTCTGTAGGTGGTAATGGCTCTTCTAAAGTACTGGCCAAAGACTCACAGTCCCAAGGAGGTGATGTTCCTCAATGAGCTGGAGGAGATCTTGGACGTCATAGAGCCCTCTGAGTTTGTTAAAGTGCAGGAGCCTCTCTTCAGACAGCTGGCTAAATGTGTGTCCAGCCCACACTTTCAGGTACCGATTGATCACAGTCTAATCTCATTTTCTATAACACAGAATAACCAGAAGCTCATTGGACGTGTCGTCAGTCAGTCTGTGAAGTGAATTTTGGTTTAAGTTTGAACTGAATAAGTGAACTGAAGAGAGTTTCACTCCGTTTATACAGAAGCATGGAGAGTTTGACCAAGTGGAGCCCATACTCGTCTTCATGGTAAATGAGAATTTACCGAAGCGGCATCCAAATACAGATTGCTAAAAAAAAAAATTCCAGTCAAAGTTTGTAGAATGTGTTCAGAAAGAAAACTGGATGCAGAGATTTGCATGTTTGACCCAGGAAATCAGCAGCTGAGCGCTTCACAGTACTGAGCAGCTGCCATCACAGTGTAGCTAACCGAACATGATTCATATCATCAGAGTTTTAAGCTGCAACCCCTTAGTCATGGTTTGCAACTGTTTTTCGGAGATGATGAGACATACACATGCAAGGTTTTTGGGGTTTTTTCTTTTCTTCACCTCTTTGTGTGTGTGTTACTGTTTGTTCTGCCTCATCTGTAAGTTCAGTAAACACACACTGTCCCTCTTACTGAGATTTTAAACTATTTTTATTCAAGCAAATGAACAATCATACTATAACATGGCAGTTCTGAATTATCATGAAGATGGGCAGAATCAGCAGGGATGATCCAAGGTTTCCTCCACCTGACATGAAACACTCCAACGGTTTAACAGATAAATTTGTTGCAACTCTGTGTTACGTCTTCTGCTCTCGCTGTGACCCAACATTTGCAAGAACTCGACCCCAAATTTAGACAAAATCTGCCAAAACTGATTTTGTCATGGAAAAATAAATCCAAAAGAGTTGGATTAACGTTGATGTAAACTTTGTTTCCATCTATGCTGGTGCTGCTATTTAAAAAAAAAAAAAAAAACTAAGAATACAACTTTGAAAAGTTAATCTAATCCCTTTTGTTTCCTCTCCCAGTAACAAAACTGGACCAAGTGTTGATTATTTTCCTTGATATTAACATTCTAAATGATTGAATTGTGACTCTTTCAACTATGATCACATGCCTGACTAACGGTACCCTTTTTATGTTCCAGGTAGCAGAGAGAGCTCTGTACTACTGGAACAACGAATACATCATGAGTCTCATCAGCGACAACGCAGCAAAGATTCTGCCCATCATGTTTCCCGCGCTGTACCGCAACTCAAAGACGCACTGGAACAAGTAAGCTGCTCATGTTTGGGATGTCCACATAAGCTTTAGTCATGTTTGAAAAGGGTCTTTGTACTTTACATTGCTCATCACACACTGCCTGACAAACAGAGGACACAGTGTTCTCAGCAGAATGTACATGTTTGAGTTCCGTCACAGAATATCCTATCTAGTAAAGCAGCAGACTTTCACCTGAAGTTTGTTGGTAAACGCTGTTTATAATCACACTTCATGATTTTTTTTTAAAAAAAGAAATAATAATAAATCATCACTGACTGTGGAAACTTCACACTGGACTTCCAGCAACATGGATTCTGTGCCTCCAGACTCTGGAACCTCAATACCAAATGAAATGCAAAATTAGCTTCCATCTGACAAACAGTCCAGTCCTTTTTCTCCTTAGCCCAGGTGAGATGCTTCTCATTGTCTCTGGTTCAGGAGTGGCTTGACACGAGGAATGTGACATTTGTAGTCCATGTCTAGGATTAGTCTGTGCGTAGCGGCTCTTGATGCGCTGAGTCCAGCTTCAGTCCACTCCTTGTGAAGCTCCCCAAATTCTTGAATGGATGTTGCTTGACAATCCTCTCAAGGCTGCGGTTCCACCTTTTGCTGGTGCACCTTTTCCTTCCACTCAACTTTCCATTAATATGCTTGGACCCAGCACTCTGAACAACCAGCTTCTTTAGAAATGACCTTTTATGTCTTTCCCTCCTTGTGGAGGGTCAATGATCGTCTTCTGGACATCTGTCAAGTCAGCAGTCTTCCCCATGATAGTGTAGTCATCTGACCTTTTAAAGGTTTAGGATACCTTTGCAGGTATTTTGAGTTAATTAGTTGATTAGGATGTGACACCATGGCTAAGATTGAAGTTTTTCACAATATTCTAATTTTCTGGGACACTGCATTTTGGGTTTTCTTAATCATGAAATGAGTGACAAAAAATATTGCACCTTTTCATAATATTCTAATTTTCTGAGATGTCCCTGTATATGGCCAATGCCAAGGGCCACCTCTGATTTAACCATTTTTGATTATACAAGTATCAGGCATATTACTGTAATTTCTGGCCCATCTCTGGATTTTACATTAAATGTGTTGCTCTGGGGCAACATTGACCTTTAAAATATATATATATATATATATATATATATATATATATAAATATTTTCTTTTTTTTTTTTTTTTTTTTTTTTTTTTTTTTTTTTTTGCTTGCTTTCGTAATGATTTGACTCTGACCACATTTTGGACCTGTGTGTGTTCACAGAACCATCCATGGCCTCATCTACAACGCTCTGAAGCTTTTCATGGAGATGAATCAAAAGCTCTTTGATGATTGCACCCAGCAGTTCAGGGCTGAGAAAAACAAGTATGCAACAAAGTCTTTTCTCTCTCTCTTTTTTTTTCCCTCTCAAATGTCTAAGTGCAGCTTAATTGCAATTAGTCTCCACACTGCAGCTGGATTGTTGTGTTGAATGTCAGTGTAATCAGTGGGGTGGAACAGATGAGTGACAGGCCTTGTGGTATTTCGTTAAACAGAGAAAAGGCAAAGTCGAAAGAACGTGAAGAGGCTTGGATTAAGATTGAGAACCTCGCCAAATCCAACCCACAGGTGAGCAATCTCTGCAATCATTTACCTAAATGGCCTTTTCCCTTTGTGCTTGTGTGTACACTGAATGTAAACCACAAGTCAGATCTAACTCTTAACACAAAGTCCAAATAACAAGGAGTCATTAGGCTACCGACTGTGAATTTGTGGGCAACTTTGCATGATGTTTTCATCGTAAGTTTAATAAAAGACAATAACGAGAATTGGGGGGAAAAAAATGTCCATGAACTGAATTTGGTGCTGGAAACTAATAGAAATGAAAAGGACACATTTACTTCATTACAGTTCAAAAGAAAATGCATAAATAAAGACAAATAGACATGGAGGTCATAAACTTTTAATCCTGAAGCAGTCCCGTTGTCAGTTTGAGAGGTTTTTGCTGTGTGACAGAAGATCAAGCAAAAATTAGTATATTCTGATGTTCAGATGCTCCACGTTACGTGGAACTGTTCATGTATCTACCGCTTGGATTTGGAAACTCTTGTTTTGTGTTAGTCAGTTGTCCTTACTGTTTTCCGTCCATCTTATGTCAATGTTTGCTTTGAATAATTTTTATCAAACTCAGTTTTGCTGTGGTAACTGGCTGATTCTGTATTTCCAGAAGAGATCAATTATATTCATATTGACAGATTAATTTAATATTCCTTCCCGTTTTCTCAAACTATTTTTCAGTTGCACAATATTGCTAAACTTTCTAGTTGCTAAGTAAAATTGTGATTTCATGAATGTGAAAATTGATGCCAATAAGGCTAAGCTACAGGTAACAAACTCCAGGTAAGGTGTTCTTTGCCCTCTTTTTAAGGGCAGTGAATCTCTGAACTAAGACCGATTTGCCATTGGAGGGCATAACGGGGGCTAATACCACCTGCAACACAGCCCTCAGGGTCATAGGGCTCCTCAGACTCCTCTGTCACAGTATGGTGGAAACTCTGAGGCGCTTACACCATTATTCCAGAAGTAATTCATTCTGATTGAGGTGCATTTGATCAGTCTGATCTGTCTCAGATGTTTAAATGAGGCATTTTCATTCATATGATCAGCTGTCATACACCTGAATACTGCTTGTATTTTCATCCAGCTGCCATCCAGAATGTATAAAAAGCTTAAACATTTCCACAGAGATTAGTGTTACACAGCTAATGGAGAAGATTTGCTTTGGAGTTGTTGTGACCTCCTGAAACCTCCTTGTACAGTCATGTGTCACATAAGGCCAGTCAACTGTAAATATGAGAAACTAGCAATGAAAATGTTCAAACCACTGAGACTATTTCCTCTCAGCCGTTGTAAAATAAACTGTAGACCTTTTTTTTTTTTTTTTAATTTATAATTATTATTATTATTATTATTACAACCACTTTGCATGCGACTGAAAATCTTTTCTCCATTCCTTTTTGTTTTTGTTTTTGTTTTATTTTGTTTCCCTTTCCTCTCAACATAGTTCTATATACATGTTGATTCCTCTGACCTCAATAGTCCTGTAGCAATGGAGACGGATGTCCCTTTGATAGAAGATGTTCAGAGGTTAAAAAAGACAGTTGAGGAGGGTGCAACTCAGGTAAACCTGACTTTCTCTCTGTCTCTTTCCTCTTGTAATGGCTTCATGCACTGATTGGTCGATGAGCTTGCAAAATCTCCCAACAAAGCTTCCAGCATCTAAGTAAATGCATTCCTTATGTAGTTTATTAAAAAATAAGCTTTGCTGTTGCTTTTGTTCTTTTGCTGCTGTTTTAATCAACTTGTCATAAAAACACAGGAACTAACCAGATCGTGGACTAAACATTGGAGTCAAGCTTTACGCTGAACTGCTTCCTTATGCATGTGTGTTTTGTAAAGTGTCAACTAGCATGTGAATAAACATGTAATCATGAAGTAAATATCTAGTGAGTGAACCACAGACTTGGTAATAACAGCTCCGCTAAGCTGAAGATGCCTTTTTGCTATATTTTGGTTTGTCATGACTGCCTCAACTTGTGCTTGTTTTTTTTTTTATCCAGATTAATTGAAAGGACACGATCAGATCGTGGAACTTATGAAATGACTGAAGATTATATGACAGACTTTGCTTTGTCCATCTCTACAGTTGCAGCATGAACAGCGAAAAGAGCGGCCCATGGTGCGACGCAAGTCTGAGTTGCCTCAGGATATCTACACCACAAAAGCCTTGGAGTCCCACCGCAGAGCTGAAGAAATGTTGACCACCCACGATGGACTCTAGGTCCCTTCAAAAGCCCCTTCTACCCTCGACAGCCATGGACATCTTCGCCCGGGTGCCAGACTTACACTGGCGAACTGTGCTGGGCTTTCCATCCCTCTTCCCACCATCAGTTTTCCTTGAAATCTTTAGTTCCAGTTCATTCCTTCTGCCTCGGTGCAGAGACCCCTGTACCCACCTCCTTCAGTTTTCTGCTTTTCTCAGGTTTTCTTTTCTTTATTTAATGACAAGTGGGGGTGTATTTGTGTGACTATTAGCCCGTGTTGGCAGACAATGTAGTTTTTGTTGCCCTCCATGTTGTTTCAGCTCCTCTTCTCCTTCCATCACTCCATGCGCTCACTGTAGTTGTAGAACCTGGAAGTACAGACGGCACAACACGGGTTCTTATTTCCTGCATTCAAGCCTCTTCACAACGGATCAGACACGAACAAGGAACTGCTTGACTCTGTAAGCATCGTCTCTTGGTCCCGTCTCGGTTTTCTTCTCTTTTAAAGGGAACAAAAACGGACCCTATTATTCAGAGGAAAGACAGGACTTTCATGCCATTCTTTTTTCTTTCTTTTTTTTTTCAAATTTGTTATTGCTCTAACAGACATCTTGTCCGTGCCAAGACTGTTGTGTTCTTTATGTTTGATTAATGATTTTTTTTTCTGTCACTCTTAACAAGGACACCTGCCTTTTGTTTCTAGTCACCGTTATTTGAATTTATTTTCCTATTTCCCAGCACACTTAAGACCAAACTGGGCTCTGTCCTTAGCCTTGCAACGTCCAGGAAAGATGGCAAGGAAAGGGAAAGTTGTCCTTTTGGACGCCTTTACTTTCCATTTTTATTGTTTTTGTGCCATATAATGCTCTTTTATATGCTTGCTTCCTTATGTTCACTGGCAATATTTGAAAAGCTGACCATAGCAATGCCTAGACGGTTTAAACAATAGTACTTGCTGAGGTTAATAGTTTACAGTGACCCTGAATTAAAGAACTTGTCTTTTTGCTACCTGTGTTATTGTAGCGTTAATCAGAACTGCCTACTGAACAGAAAGATTGAAATGAAGATGGATGAATCTATGATGCTTCTACCCTGCTAGAATAAAACAGAAAAACTCTTTACAGTTAAGTTTGTGCTTTTGCTGATTTAGAGCAGATTTAGTCATGTTTGAGTATGAAGATGTATTGGTGATCTGAATTAACATTCCCTCCAAGCATTTAATGAGGAATTACATCAGTTTATAAGAGCAGCAGACATTCAGACTCATTAAATTTGTCACATTATTTGAGCTACTTTAACTCAACATGTTGAGGTGTAGCATGTTTGTGCAACTATAATCCTTATTTTATTTAAAGTTTATGGTTTTTAATTGGATGTTTCTCAGCTGGGATAATTTCTAAGTTTAGAAACTTTCCGCAGTCTGTACCATTGTTTAAACAGAGGAGCTTTGCTAATATAATGTGTTGTATTTCTTTGTATTGTCTCTGGGGGGTAAGTAGTGTGGATGTCACAGCTTGGCTTTTTCTTTTCTCTGGATTTTTTTTCTTTTTTTTTTTTTCTTTTTGTTTGTTTTTTTGTTTTCATTTGGCTGTTCAAAAATTCCAGCACATAAGCTGACTGGTATGTAACAGCCAAAAAAAAAAATAAAAAAACCCGGGAAAAAAAAAAAAAAAAAAGCCAGATGCTGAAAATAAACTGACATTGTGACTTGGCTTGTTACCTGTATTAATACTGTATTTGCTTGAATGCAAAAGATGTAAATTAAGATTACCATGTTAAACATGTACCTTTTACCCTGGAGGAATGCCATTCACCAAACTGATTTCTGTTGTTGCAGTCATAAAACTGTCCTGCTTGCTGGGAGAGATGTGGTATTTAATTTTATAAGTCTGATATATTGAAGGTTTCTTTTTAGTGCTGAAAAAAACAAGTTCTCCACAATAACAAAAGATTATTTAGAAATTATTTGGTGGCTTGTTCTCTTTCTGCAGGTCTTTTGATTTTAACACATTATTTCCAAAACATGTTAACTTAAAGTGTCCTTTTGTATGTGACCTGTACTATATGATTCATTTAATATTGTATATATGATTTACCTTGTTTCATGTAGTGTTATATATCTAGATTATTTTGTACAAATTGTCCTTCTGTACAGAATAAAACATCAATAGCAAGTGAAAGAAGTCAGTCTGGCACATACTGTCTTATTTTCCTGTGTTGGCTGTACTTATGAGAGTTTAGAATATGATTTTATTTTTATTCAAATCTGCAAAGTTTCTTCCCCTCTCTTATTAAATGACAACTGTTTATGCTCATTGTGTGCTCCTATCACTGTTATAGTGATGTAAACCTATATCAAATGAATAAAGAAATAATTTGAATATATATTTTCAATCACGCATCCATTTTGGTTTTACTTAACTGAGAGGGAACAAATACTAATGGTCATCCAATGTACATATTTCTCCTAACATAGTTTGAAGGCAACCTGTCCTATTTATCATATCAAACTTGTCATTTTAATGATTTTAATATCTACAACTGATCCACCGGTTCGTACGTGCACCATCCAAAAAAAAGAAAAAAAACCTCCATTGTATATTCATATGAGCTGTGCTTTATTTAACTCGGCACAAAGATTTATCTATGTGTGTGTGTGTGTGTGTGTGTGTGTGTGTGTGTGTGTATATATATATATATATATATATATATGTATATATATATATATATATATATATATATATATAGTGTATATATATATATAGTGTATATACAGTACTATTCACAAAAGTTATGGATAGTTGTATGACAATGGACTATGACCTGCAGGTGAACCTAATTTGACTTTCTCTAAGCTATTGAATTGACAAATTTTAATTTGTTTGATTAAAACCTGCATTGAATGAATACCTGCCTTTTAAAAATGATTTTTTCCCCCACTATTCACCTCATGACAAAACACCAACATTATGTTGTATTGTTGTGGTGAATCCACCACTGCAGCTAACTTTTGTTTCAGTAAATAGTTTGAGATGAAGAAATTATCACTGCCTGACTGAACTTAACATCAGTGTAGCCTGAACTTTTACATTTTCCCTAAATTCCATGTGAAAAATAAATGTCTTTTTAAGTAGAGTCTATCCATCTTACATTAATATGATTTAACATAATGTCGATGTCCAAGTTGCTGTTAATGTGTAAACCTTTAGCAGTAAGTGGTTATGGACACAAGGGGGTGACATGTACTTGATAATAGATACAAAATCCACAGCAAAGCAACTGCAGCACCATTTGAAGAAGGTGTGAGTGTAAAATTGTTTTATATTTGCTCTTCACAAGCCAGTGTCTGCATTAACAGCTGTTGTGTGAATGTAATGACCAAAAACAAATACTCTCCTGTAAGTAATCAGTCCATCACTTTTACTGCAATGAAAATGTAACATGCTTTCCAGCCAACTGTGACACAAAGCTATCTTTTATGATTACCAAAAATTGTTTGCCACTGTTCAGATGTTTGCTGTTTTGGGGAAACATCTGTATCTAAAAGCATCCATTCCAATCAACGTCCCTCCAATCAGGAGCTGCTATACTGTAGTATGATGTGAAATGAGGAATAAATCCAGTATTAATCACCTATTAACACCTTCCTCCTCTTGTGATTTACAGTGATTTAGTGGTTTATCTCAGACAGTTCTGTTAGAACCACTCAAGCTTGACAGAGAAGCAAGCAAGTCCTTATTGCACAAATATTCTTCATAGGCTTTAAAAAAAAAAAAAAATCAATTATTGACATGATACAATTCCACGTAATTCTTTTGCATGGAGCTCATTGCATTTGAGAGACTAAAATGTTTAAGTTCAAATCTTCTCAAGCTGAAATAAAAAAAAAAAAAAAAAAAAGTCATTTTATTATAACTACACGTGGTTTATGGATTACTTCCTGTTTCAGTGATGAGACTGCATTCATTTTGATCTTTTTACCCTTGTAGTCCTGCGACAGTTGGCAGTGGTAGCTTATCTCCACGTGCAGAAAGAATATTAAATCTTGGCGTTTCAAAAGGTGAAGGTGCAGTCACAACGGATTGGGGGAAAGACCACTTGTTAACAATTCCATTTACCCTTGAGAACAGGATGATTTCCGGGAAACCAGAGAATTCGTATTTTCCAGACAAAGTTGTCTTGCCTTTTTCTGAACTGACTGTGTGAAAAGAAAAAGCCAGTGATGTCCAATGATGTGAACTCCTTCCTACTTCATTAAATTGAAGTAAGAACATTAGAGAGCAATTATTACGGCTATTACATAGTAATTTAGCATTAATATATTACTTTCTTTCAATATATGACTACTATTATTTGCCCAGAGTGCAATGCTGCATTCTGGGCACTGTCTCAGTAATCCATAAATTTACTTCCCTGTTAAAAACCTGTTCCATTAAAAATCAGTTCAGTTTCATCTGTACATCACTAATTAAAAAATAATAAACTTTCTAATCATTTAAGATTAAGATCATTTAAGATTTTCTGTCTGTTTTGCTGAAACCTTTCATATGTGCCAATTACAACAACTGATTTCTGTATTAATTTTTGTAAGTCAGTTGAACTCTGAGGGTGAATGATACGGCTGTCCATCAGTTGTTCCAGCATCTTCATATACAGATACAGACAGAGACATCCAGTCATACAAATCATATTCAAAATTTTCTGTGATACCACTTGTCTTACAGGTGGCATTATGGTCATCCTTTTAGATGACAAGTAGACTTGAATAATTCTAACAGTGTATCCCAACAGACTATGACAGAACCAACCATCTGCCAGACTACAGCTCAGGCTGACCTTGTAATTCACTATATTTTTTTATTCTATTTTAAATGTTGTAGGAATACAGTCCAAATGAACAGAAGATTTGCCATTATTTAAGATATTTCTCTTGACATTAAATATATGAGGAGTTGCATTTGCATGGATTTAACAAATTAAGAAAAACAAAAACACTTTCCAGGCAAAGTCATTTTGCCGCATAGATTTACCTTAAAACTAGTGCCCAATAACTTATTCTTTGGCCCAACACCAAAAGGAATACATTTATATTATATGTGGTGTCTTAAATATGAAAAGATGTATAAAGTATGTATAAAGTTAACGTTTATAATATTTAGCTGGATAAGAAGTGAGTCTACAAGGGAAATGCAGTTTGCAGCTTAGTAGACAAACAACCCTTATGATAAAAAATATAAATATAAATGTAACCCGCAATTTTGGGTAAAAAACTGGCGCAATGTGTAGGCTTGTAAGTTGTTATGTAATAAAATAAATATGATATATTATATCATAGCAGCCTATTGTTGTATATAATCCTACTTTGAGCCCTGCGGAAACTGCAGGAAATTGAAGATTTATGTTAACCAGTGGGATTACAATTATATCCAGATTATACACAGTCAAAAGCTTAAATATGAGAAAATAAATCATCATCCATAAACATATTACTGCTAAAGAGAAATAAATAATGTTTAGTGTTTGGCTCTTCTCCAGCCTACAGGGAAGCCACCAATCAGCTTTAAGCAAAAAGCTTTAGTGGACTGTATCACAAGGTAATGAAAGATGATTGATATAATTTATGCTCATTTTTCACCATGTCGGCAGTTACCTGTGGGAAATTTAGTACCAAACTGTCAAAGTTTCATTACTACTGGATTTCAACATCTAACACGTACAGGAAGCAAAATGACTGACTCTGCTTCCAATATGCAATAATGTATCAAGTTCCCTCAAATGTCAGTGTCTTTAAGCAGTTATATACTGTAATAAACACTCCCTACACTCCATGGATATGTCTCAATTAGCTTTTATTGTTCATATATGCTTCCATACAACATAACTGCTGGAACTTTGTGTCATGTTCCTATTTTTTTACCACTAGTGTCCACAGAATAAAGGCTCTGTTTAAGGTAAAAGTTAAGAAATATTTCTGAGGAAAATTATGTTATAAAACACATAGTTTTTGTAACAGAAACACAAATGGTGAACACATATACAAAAGAAAAAGAAAAAAAACTACTTTTGATATGTTATTCATGAAGCTAATAAAGGTGATTTTTTTTTTTTTTTTTTTTTTAGCTGTAATAGATTTAGTTGCAACTAATGATTCTTCTAATTGTAACTTCATCTATTTAATCACTTAAATATTTGCTTGTAATTCTGAAATAACATTCATACTTAACTTTACTCCTCTAGTTCAGCCAATTTTTTATTGACTAATAAATTAGAATAAAAATGTGTATAAAAATGAAGTGGAAAAAAATTACACTTCATGCACACAAATGCAAGAAGTGATTTAAAAGGAGTGGATCATATGTAAGGGAAACAAAAAAAACAAAAGAAAAAAATTAGAAGAAATATTAGAACATCACTTTATATATTCATTGCTTATAGTGTGCATGTGTGGAGGAAAAAAAAGGCAAAATCAAAATTATTTGTTTTCTGAACCAGATCAGAAACCAGCTTGCTCTCCCAAGTCTCTCAGCATTTCCTTGGATAGCTATTCACAGCGTACGGTTGCCAAGCTGTCCTCACCTGCCCTATCTTACCTACGAATGGCTCTGAGCCAAGACTGTCAGACTGCTGGAAAGAAAACCTGCCACCATCTGGAAACCCAGGGGCTTCCAGAAGCAGCCACAGCACAACTCATACAAAAATGTTACATTTCCTTATTGTCATCTTCTTACATAAATTAAAGCAATGGGAATTTCCACATTAAAGGGATTTACTTTCATGACCTAATTTTCCTGAGAAAAGCTACAAAACATACATAAAACTTTGTAGTGATATATATGTACACACACACACACACACTGCTGCACGGACTACACTGATGCACAGACCTCAGCTAATAATTGAGCAACTTTGACATAATATTCCGCACCTTTCTTGCCACTCTATTTAATTAAAAAGAGTATATCAACAATTTTACTGACTTTTCCTGCTGATATTAGAGACTTTGGAGCTGTGTTAGTGGATGTTGAGGTGCATAAGGCGCACAGGTCGCCAACTTTCAATTGCTACAGACCTCCAAAATTTCATGTGGTCTTCAGATTAGCTCCACATCAGCCCCTTGACAGCTTGTGGTTTTGTTTCCATGACTGAGCTGCAGCATATGAGCCATTCATCAGTAAGTGCAAAGCAACGGATGCAGTGGTGAGAAACCCATCACCACTGGACTCCAGAGCAGTGGAAATATGTTCTCTGAAGCGACAAATCACAGTTCTCCTTCTGGTAATCTAACAGACAAGCTTGGGCCAAGTGTGAAGTTTGATAGACGGGGGATCATGGTGTGGCGTTATTCTTTGAGAGCTGGGCTTGGCCCCATTTGAACAATTCCAGGCTCCTAACATCACAAGAACAGCTTGGGGATGGTTCTTACCAGTTTAAACACAAATGCACACCACAACACAAAGCAAAGTGTATAAAGACATGGATGAGTGAGTTTGGTGTGGAAGAACTTGACTGGCCTGCACAGGGTCCTGACCTCAACAGGATAAAACACCTTTGGGGTGAATTAGAGTGGAGACTGTGAGCCAGGTCTTCTTGTTCAACATCAGTGTCTGATCTCACAAACTTCTAGATGAATGATAAAAAATTTCCATGAACACATTCTTAAACCTTGTGGAAAGTTTTCCCAGAAAACCTGAAGCTGTTATAACTTCAAATGAGGGAATGGCATTGTATTAAACCTTTGGATTAGGAGTGGAATGTCACTTACATTTATATGTAAAGGCAGATTATAGAATACTTTTGGCATTATAGTGTAGTTTATTTTTCTCCTCAGCAGTGGCTGCTTCAAAAGAACAAACAAGAAGTGTTGTCCTCACACAGCATCCAGCCTCAAGCTGCCATCAGATCAGAGCATGAAGCTGCATGACCAGACTGAGTTGCTACTGTTGATCCTATTCTGGCTGAATTAATGTGTATAGTGAGTATGGACTAAATCATTCAAAAAGGTAAAAGTTCTGTAACATGTTATAGATTAGACTTTTTATTTAATGACTCTTTAACTTTAGATATGTTGAGTTTTGGCCAGGGATGAATTTTCTTTCTTTTTTTTTTTTTTATTTTTATTATTTTTTTACTGTTTTAAAAGTAAATGCAATCAAATGTATGTTTTTAGATATATAGAGCTTGAGTTTACAATATTGATAACCATGTCTATCACTTTATTTAGCCATATTCAAAAGTCCATTATAATTTCAAAATGATGGTTTTTGGGGCAGATATTGTTATGTGATTAAAATGTTTATGTTTGCCTCAATGTACATTTTATAATAAACAACTGTTGTGAAGTTACTACATGTTTCTCTCATTCATCTGGAAAAAGCCATCTGATATAAAATAGTTGATTAATGTGTTGCCATGTTTACACTGGTAATGGAGTGGTATAACAGTCATTTAACTTGACAAACTTCGTGTGCCTATGTACAAAAATATTGCAAGCTAGTTGGCATTACAAGTCTCACTGACCATGTGTGTGTATGCGCGCGTGTGAATATATAAAAAATATGTATACAATCTAAAGCTGGAATTATCATATTACAGGAAATTGCTGTTGATGTTAAAATAGCAGTAAATACAGTTATTTACTTTACCCATGCACACAGATACACTGACTCTGTTGAGACTGTTGGTTTTACATTTTATTAAATGTACTCGGTACTTGACCTTGATTTCAAACATGACAACAGTTCACACGTCTGCAATTTAGATAAAGGTATGGAGCCTCTTCTCCAATGTGTGTGGCTTAATCTGGAGTGAATTTATTCTACAAAAAAAATAAGAAAAATCCTTAATAATTTAGGATTTAATCTTTGTGAAATGGCAAATTATGTCAAGATGTCACTTCCTGTTTTACAGTTTCAGTGTTTCAGTAATTGTAGCATCACAAAGCTTTTATTAAACAAATCAAATTATGTTAAAAGCTTTAGTTAAACTCTTTTACTCTGCAGCTTCCAGTGAGAAGCTTCTTTCAGAGGGGGTTATCCCTCTCCGTGTGCAAGACAGCTGTACAAAAATGTCAAAGGAATTTAAGGTTTATTTATGTTCCATTAAAGTATCTTCATTGTAGAGTGATGCATGGGGTACAGCAAGTTGAATAGTTTTACTCCACTCCTAGGCCTCTCTAACTTAACTTGACTGAATGTGTAGTGAGCATGACACAAATCTGTCTGAAAGATCTCTCCACAAGATAGGTATCTTAGCACATATGTACACCTACATTTCTACATAAAGAAGGCTCACACATATAATTTACTTTCCTCACATGTTTTCAAAAGTTGAGCACTTGTATGTGTGTAAAGACAGTGATTATAATGTAATGTGGCCTCAGAAGCAGAAAAAATCCCATTGAAAAAAACAGACATTGTATATTTTTACTTTAATTGGTACATCAGTTCTAAACTTTAGTCACATAATCAGCCTTTTAATACAGAAAAAGAAGAAAATGAAAGGAATTTAGTATTTTAACCTACTTCAGAAATCCCTATTTTGGTCCTCACAACCTGAAAGAAACCGAGGGGATAATCATTTCAAAATGTGTGCTGAGGTATTTTTCTTGCCTGATAAGTCTCTGTGAAATGCAGCCAAATATTTGAGGTTTCTAGGTTGAAGTCCTGCCTTGATCCAACAGGGGGAGGTGTAAGTCTGCAGGGAATGAAATATAAGCCTAGGCTAAAGCGAAGAGGCGTGAGGGAGGAAAGGGCAGCTGAGGTGAGCATTGGGATGGTAGACATGGCCTTTAGCGTCACCACAGTGCCAGTAGGGTAATCTAATCAGCTGCTTCAAACACTCAGATGTCCCTGCTTCTCTCACACTCTTTCTGAGAAAAGAGAGCAGCTCATCCCTCAGTGTCAAGTGATGTGCCCCATCTTATTATCTTCAATCAGGTATGTAGAGATTTGAAAACAAGGGATTAACATGGTGAGTTTTTAGCGATCTCAGTGATAGCTGTTCTCGTGAGGAACTCGCTTGATTCCGAGGCTCTGTCCAGGTAAATACATTGAGAAGATTAATGGCTGGATGTGCCTAAACTGTCATCCAGCTAAACAAAAACAAAACTGAGATGATTGTCTTTGGAGCCAAGAGAAACAACTAAAAGTCACCACAGAGCTTCATTTATACACCTAATAACCACCAACCCAGCCAGAGTGTAGTGATGGACTCTGACCTAAATTTAGAAAAATACAGGGAATCACAAATCAGCCTACTATCACCTTAGTTATATATTTTTAGGGTAAAAGATCTGATGTCTCAGCAGTACCTGGAAAAACTAGTCTATGCTTTCATCTTTTGTTGGCTTGTTTATTGTAACAGTGTCTTTAGGTCTACATCAATTAGACAACAGCAGCTCATTCAGAATTCTGCTGTTCGAGTCCTCACTAAGACCAGAATGTGGACCACATCAGTCCAGTTCTGATGTCTTTACATTGGCTGCCTGTCCATCAGACTGTAACGTTCTGCTGCTGGTCTATAAAGCTCTGAATGGTTAACGACCTAAATACATCAGTGACCTGCTGACCCAAAATGAACCTACCAGATCCCTCAGGTCATCTGGATCCGGTCTTATATCAGTTCCCAGAGTCAGAACCAGACATGAAGAAGCTGGATTTAGCTTCTATGCTCCACATGTCTCTAAAAAGCTCCCAGAAAGCCTCAATTTATTTAAATCCAGGTTAAAGACCCACCTGTTCCCAGCTGCATTTCAATAGTTTTTATTTAAAAGTCCAAATCTGAAATGTTCATATTAAGCTTGAGATTTTTTCAACTTGATCATGTTATTGATAACTTTTATCTAATGTTCTTTCTTCTTCCATATAAGAATATAAAATAAATCCAGTTTCTCCAGAACCCAGCTAAGCTCTGTTTTCAGTAGGCCACTACTTTGCCCACAGACAACATATGATTTGAACAAATGTAATAAAATACCGTGAACTGGGAAAATGCTTTTTGGTCTCACATTTTGTGCTTTTTATTGAAAATGATTGTCTTAAAAATAGATTCATTAGCTAAATGGAAACATAAAAAGTTTTTACCTGTTCTTTTAAAATATTTTTTTTCTCAATCCATTTATTCACCATTTTCGCACTCTGAGGCTTTGTGTTTTTTTTACAATTTGTTCATCACTGAAATGTTTCTTTTCTATAAATGTAAATTGGCTCCTAAGTCTTAGAGACAAATGACACCTCTATAAGAAAAAATGTACGTACAGCTAGCTGCACATAAAATGATCAAAATTTGCTACATTTATTGTTAGACCCTAACCCTAACCTTAAAATCTACATGAGGCATCAACCCTCATGCTACATTAATCAAACCGTAGATCAATCAGAGCCTTCTAATGTTTAGCTCAAAAGTAACTAAACTGATCCCAGTTGACGTGTAGCATTAGTGAAATTTGATTAATTGATTTAAATACCTTCAACATGCCTTAGACAGGTTTAATGGTGTTAGTCCTTTAGCACAATACACACACAGGCACACACACACACATATCTATATATATCTATATACATATATTTACACAGATATATAAGTATATATATGTATATATACATATACACACATATCTATATATTTATATATATATATATACATATACACACATATCTATATCTATATATCTATCTATATATCTATATATATATATATATATATATATATATATATATATTCATTTGATGAAGTAGTGTGAGAGGAATAATTATTTCAAATGGAAACCCTGTTCAATAAAGCTTCTGACTATGCTTGTCTGTTTTTTTAAAAGTGAACACACGCACACTCACACCCACACACGCACATTATATATACATTATATAATGTATATCTATATACATATATATATAGATATGTGTGTATATACATATATATATATATATATATATATATATATATATATATATATATATATATATATATATATATATATATATATATATATATATATATATATATGTATATACACACATATCTATCTATATATATATATGTATATATAATGTGCGTGCGTGGGTGTGAGTGTGCGTGTGCGTGTGTTCACTTTTAAAAAAAACAGACAAGCATAGTCAGAAGCTTTATTGAACAGGGTTTCCATTTGAAATAATTATTCCTCTCACACTACTTCATCAAATGAATTTCACATTGTAAGATATAAAACATTCTGAAAATTAATGTCTTAAAAAGAGAGAAAAAAGCAGATTGGTGCTTTCTTAGTTTGAAATGAATGGCACATTGAAGCACTAAGAGTAGAAATCATTAACTGGAAAAGAATCTCAGTTCTTATTCATTGAAATGATTTATTCACAAGATAGTTGCTGCCATTGATTTCAGAGGCTCCAGTCTTATCCCCATACACTGATTCTGAGTTATGCAGTGGTGAGAGGGTTGTATTGTAATGCTGATGCCGGTTTCTGAATGCCTTAATTACACAATTAAAACACTTTGTGAAAGAAACCATGAATTTTAGACACTTCCTGCTGGAGAAAGTAGAAGTATTAATGATAATGTCAAATATACTGACTGGCAATGCATTAATATTAAACTCTGTTCACTGGTGAGCTTGAGTTTACGTGCTTGACTGCACACGCTCCATGCCAAGCCCTTCATGTATGTCAGACGTTTATCACTGTCCGGCCTGAGATGAAAAAGAATGCTGTAGGAGCTACTGCTAAATAGTAGGCCTACTTCGATCTGTAATCACATGGAGGTTTGCAAACTTCTGAAGCTAAGAAACATCTGAAGGCATCTCATGTTAATGCATGCGGCTTTATGGATATTGCTTGAATATAAGAAGTTAATTGCCTGTGCTTTCATTTTGGTGTTAATGAAAAGGCAAAATGTTCATCCTCACAGCTTAGTAATGAGCACGCTTGTTGAATTATATACATCTACATCCTACACAGTGTTACATACTGATTATTTAAGTTTAAATATGATTGTTGAAGTGAACACTGGAGTCTTTCAGCTATTTAGACGGCCCTTTATAACCTGCAGTTTCTCCTGAAATATGAGGATGTGGGTTTATTTATGTCTTTTATTAGGTGTGAAGGGGTACCATTTTCTTTTATGAGCCAAATATGCTGGAGATTTCAGTCCAACTTCAGGCACCTAATGATGGTAAAGATGGAAAGTTCACTCATCCACAGGTTTTTAAAAAAAAAATTTTGTAGCTGTGTGTATAGTTATTAAATGTTTATATACCTCTTTTGAAGAGGTAGAGGTTAAAAAGAAAACTTTTCAGACAGCATGGATACACAACTATAATTGCTGGAACTTTGAAAGTCTTCCATATCGCCCATATTCATAATGACAGAGAATGTATATTCCAAATGTTTATATCCTGAAATTGTGCCATAATCCAAACAGGAACATACAAAAAGCTATTGCGACCACTTAAGTATGATTGGCAGTTTACACTTGGAGCTTGTTCAGGATACAAATGCTTGTAAGAGACAAACAAGCCTCTTGGGTGGCATGAAAGCTCTGAGAACTGACAGCATTCCCTTTACAGCATAACATTTATTCATTGATGTTTGGTAAGGTAATGTCAAATAAATGAGCACGACTGGCAGTAAACTCCTCATAAAATTCAGCCTGTTCCCAGATGTGATTGTGCATGTATTATCTATTTATGTACAAATTATTCTCTCTGTCAGTTCAAGCAAATCCAACATCTGAGAACTGAGACGAATAAACAACCGCATCTTTTCTTTCAACAAAGTGCTCGTCTAACGATCCAGAAGCACTTAAAGGAACAGAATCTGTAAATTGGACAAGCTAGAACAACAAATGTCTAAATTTGAACAAACTCCTTCTTCAGATTAATTAAGTTACCATTAAAACTAGTCACTAGCTAAGAAGGCATGCATGGTTACAGTTTATCAAAATTTTACTTATATAAAGTTCCTCTCACAGGAGGTCGGTCCCTCAAGGTTTGCACGTCCATTTCATCTCTCTGCTCCTTTTCTTCCACGTAGAACTATATGACAGGATTGGCATTGTTAACATATTTCTCTTTTCTCCGCAGATCTTTATGATGAAAGATGTAGTGCATGTAGATCTCTCTTTCCTGTCCACTCCACCCCAACCAGTCCAGGAAGATGGCTGCCCTTTCTGAGCAGGGTTCTGCCAGAGGTTTTCCTTCCTGTTAGATGGGAGTCTTTTTTTATCCTTTCCACTGTTGTCTCATGTATGCTCAGGCTGGGAGATTAGATCAAAGTCAAGACTCAATGCAATCTATTGGTTTTCCTTAACTAGCCTATTTATCATGAATTGGCTCATCTTGATGTGTAAAGTGCCCTGAGACAACGTTGTTAATGGGTGCTGTACAAATAAAGCTGAATTAAATTGAGTTGATGTCAGTCTCATCTTGAATGCATTTACATATCAGATTCAGTCAATGCCATAGCCCCGCCCCAGAAGTTGATGATCTATCGGTCAGTGGCAACAAGGTGAATTTCTAAAAGAAAAGTAACATGTGCGCTGGATACCACTAAATTTATACTGCACTGATCCTTCTTTGAAAGCATCAATCAATCAAACTTTATTTATGAAGCACTTTTCCAACATAAAATATGTAACTTAAAGCGCTTTACAGTGTAAAATCAGACATTAAGGAAACACACAGACGGACACATTATATAAAAAGATACCTCCAACCCCCCTTTTTGGATACATCTAAATGAGAAAGCTAAGTGCTGACGGACTAGTTGTGGAAACCCCATCCGAGGAACTGTTTGCACCGGGGCAGAACAATGGCAGGCACCACTGTACCCTATCCACCACCGCCACCCCGGTTGCAGCTTCCACAAAGGAAACACTGGAAACACCATTCAAAACATATAAAATGTATTAAGACAAAACCTAAAATGAAAAAAAAAAAAATCTACATGTTACTTCCCTGTCAGCATTATAACCCAACACACTTGAAGAAGTGTTGTTACACTTTGATGGCATAGCTCTGCCTCCTGACAACAGGAAGCCACAGGTTTTACAACCTGAATTACTGATAGATTAGAGTTGCAGTATGTCTGTAAACCCGTTCAAATGCTTCTCTGAGAGGTTCTTTTGCTTATGTCTGGTGAGGATATGAATGCACAGCATGGTGTGGTGGTTGTAGAAAATTTTAGAAAACAAATCTTCCTCAAAGTCCTCACTTTCCCAGATTTGTAAGATTATCCATAAATGCTGGAAGATGTGTGGTGCTTCAGAATTCAAATGAAGTCCCCAGCACCAAGCTGCCTCTCTTTGCAATGGAGCCATCACCAGAGCAGCAGGGGTATTGAACAGACATTCACTCTAATTATAAATCAACCTCCTGCTTTGCCTACTCAGACTGCTCAGTCGTCTCTCTCACTCTTTTTTCTCTGCCTTTTCCTTTCTCTCTCACCCACATCCACCGGCAGCCAAATACTTCGGTTCATCTAAGGTAAATCTGCTCTGTATAAACAATCACCACTACAGAGGATGCAGTTTAGACTTGGATTCTGAAGTGTTTTTTTTTAACTCAAAAAAGCTCTCTTAACATTTCATTGCATCTGAGAGTGCCATAAAAAGAGTACTTTAACTCAGGCCGTAAGATGTTTTGAATGGCCGTGATGTTCATACCCCCTTAAAGGCAGGACCATACTAAGGCACCAGTGTGGCAGTAGCTAAGTTTGACAAAGAATAAAGCAAAGATTGGAAGGTATGTTTACCTTTCACCCATTACATTTCAATTAAAAGGTTTTCAGCCTTTACACTCTAAAAACTTGTAGGTTAAAAAAGATAAATAAAGCTTGACCCTCAGGTGTGTAACTGGAACAAAACACACACTGATTTGGTTTGAAGACTTTGTAGGGAATTGTTTTGTTAGATTCAACCCAGGGAATAAAGCTAATAGCTTTATCTCTGGGTTAAGTATTGTCCAAACATTTAAGTTACATGCTATCAAATTCAAGGGTCTTCATTTGCAGCCTACAAGATCCCAATTTACACCACGGATTACATGCACTCTCAGTTTCAAAGAGAACATATATAGTAAAAAAGTAGGAAATGTTTTTTTGCCTCCAGATCAAACATCCAGGTATTATAAATAAGCTGTTTCGGAAACTGTATCATCTTTATAAACTCCTCATATCAGTGCTATGTAGTAGAAGCAGGGTGCCTTTTCTTCCTTCTATGGAAGCATTTTGCATTCACTTGAGAAAAAAATGCTGTTTTTATGAATGAACAAGATAATTTTCAATCCCCTTCCCTCAAACAAATATTTTCTTTTTTTTCTGAATTAATGAGAAAACATGTAATGCCACTGTGAAAAATTAGCTTGTAAATTCAGAAAAACAGAAGGTTATTTTTCTTTTTAAAGAAGTACTAGAAAAGTGTTGAAAAATAGCTTAGTTTTATTTTACTAGCTTTGATTGAATATCAGGCTCTTGTGTAAATCAAACACAATTACTAGGAACTACTTTTGTCCGCCTGCCATAGTTATGTGTGAAATAAGCTACAGCTTAGTGGTGCAGCAGTGTGTGTCTTACTCACATAGTACTCCGTGGCAGTCTGGAGCTGAACACCTATGACGAGTGTGGGAAGAAATGGAGGTATCATCACCACAAACCTCCTTAGTAATCATAACATTATAAAACAGTACTGTAATACAGTAACTTGTACAAATATAAATTCCATCCACATTTGAAGTTTAAAAAAAAAAAACTTTAAGGGAATGCATGCTGTAAAAGATAGTAGCATATAATTACTTGCAAGGCAACGCTAAGTTTGGTTAACAAAACATTTGATTGAATGAGCACACATACAGCTCTTTAAAACAAACTATTTGAATGCCATAGGGTGAAAAAAAACCCTCCATACTTCTGTTGTTAATGTTGTGGCACACAGTTCATCCAGAACTGCGAGAGCCAGAGTGCGAGCATGCTTCTGTTCCTATTTTAGGGGGCGGGGCTATGCGTGGCACGGAAATCAAACACAGCTCGTCAGTCTGCTTCTTCTGGCTTTTAGAACAAACTTGAAATATAGGATTACAAAATATATTTCTGTTATGTTGACCCAATACCAAATAAAGTCAAACTAATAATTACGCTGATTCTAGTTTATATATATTAACAAAATGTCCATTTGATAGTTTCATCTTTTATTTTGGCTGCACGGTGACACAGTGGTTAGCACTGTGGCCTCACAGCAAGAAGGACACTGGTTCAATCCTTGGCTGGGGGGGGGTTTGGTCAGTGGCCAAATGGCTAGTTTGCATGTTCTCCCCGTGTATGCGTGGGTTCTCTCCAGGTTCTCTGGCTTCCTCCCACCGTCCAAAGACGTGCATGTTAGGTTAATTGGTTACTCTAAATTGCCCATATGAGTGAGTTTGAGCATGAATGGTTGTTCGTCTCTGTGTGGCCCTGCGATGGACTGGTGAGCTGTCCAGGGTGTACCTTCATTGCATCCGTTAGCGTGCTACTTCTGTTACTCTTAGAAGAAGAATGTTGTTTTAATAATAAAAAAAAAAGATGTGCTGCATCTGTACTGGGGCTGCACGGCAGCGTAGTGGTTAGCAGTGTGGCTTCACAGCAAGACGCACACCAGTTTGTGCCTTGTGTTGGGGGGTGGGGGTGGTTCTGTGAAGAGTTTGCCTATTCTCCCCATGTATCAGTAGGTCCTTTCTGGGTACTCTGGCTTCCTCTTTCCTGTCCACAGACATGCATGCTTGGTTCATTTGTCACTCTAAACTGTTCCTACCAGTGAGTGTGAGCATTGGCCCTGTGATGGACTGGCGACCTGTGCAGGGAATACTCTGCCTCTTGCCCAATGATTCCTGGGACAGACTCCAGCTTCCCCATGACCCTTAATTGGACTAAGCAGTTAAGATGGATGGATGGCATCTATACTGGTTGTAATGGTAAAAAAATAGACTGAGTGCTCCTTCAGTTATCCATATCAACCCCTGGATATATAAGCAATTAAGTCAAAAGTCAAGCACAGACACACCAAAACAACTAAACCAGCCACATTCTGTGGTTTATGGCTGGTATACCTGAATGTGGCTGATTATTATCCTGGAAATCCTGAAAGGATTTAACTGTCTTGCACATGTGTTTATTGCAATCTCCCCTTTTGCCATTCCAGTTGTCTAAACTGCACCGTGAGGTGAAATGAGTCCAGAAGCGTGTAGATGTCCTGCATTGTGGTGACTGAGCTTAGAAAGGATTTAAACACTACTATTTAGCAGCTCTTAACCTCACTGACCCTTTTGAGACTAATACAAATCCTGTTGTGCTAGAGAATTACGTTAAGCCCTTGCTTTGACCCCAAGCTACAGTAAGCACATGGACCGGAACATTAACGGTAGATTTTTAGCTCTCAGCTATCTAACTTGCTGGGTTACTTTTGTGTTCCGGTGTGATAAAACACATGCTTCACATGTTATATGGTTGGATTCAGATTAACTGGTGAATATATATCACAGAACCTTTGACTCATACTCAGTTTTATCATTTTTGATTGATCTGATCATTTTGCTGCCCCGTTGTCTGAATTACTGTCTAAAGAACTGGCGCCACCTACTGCTTATCTCCATAAACCAACAGTTGATGATGCATCAGTAATGAATCAGTAATGGTTGTTGGTGCAAGCCGCTGTGACATCACTTGACCTCTGACTCTAAACTGACCTCAACATTGCCCCGACTCTTCTGCAGTAATCCCAACTCAAAGATTAGAAACAGCCTTGGTATTCATTGCCAGAGGACCGGTTCTCACAAGTAGACAATTGAAAACTAATATATTGTCTGGGATACATTTTAGATTAAAAACAACAAACCAAAACAACTCAAATCTACCTCTGATGGTGTCAGACATGAACACATGAGTATGCCATCATATCCAGGTAGAAGATTCCTCTGAGATTCCTATCAGTAATGAACGTGATGTTTCAGAGGAGCAAGAACCTGATGGAAGGATCTCTTTAGAAAGCAAAAGAAAACAAGAAGAATGTTTGGTAATAAGAAAAGAAATGCTTTGGTGAGTAGATAAAGCATCTGTCAGAGGGGTTCCAGTAAACGCTGTGCTCTTTTAGTGGATTAACTCACTTTTACAGCTGACAGTGTAAAACATCAAGTAAAAGTAAGTACGGCTGAACTGCTTTTCTTGTTTAAATCCCAGCAGGTCAAGCTGATGAACACAAGCAATTAATCTAATGACTGAATATTGGGGATGGAATGCTGATTGCACTCTTTTCCTTTGAACAACAAAACAGATACAGTGTTATTTGGTTGTTAGTGGGAGTTGAAATGAAAAGATATACAAAGGAATGTGCATGATGCAAAAGCAGTTCTCTGTGCTCCTTCCTTTACCCAGCATGTTTTCTGGTATCGTCTTTCCCACCTTTCATATACTGCTGCTTGGCCAATAGCCCTTCATGTCAGTGTTCATTGGAAAAGGTTACTTTTTATTGCAGCTGTCTGGCATACAAGTAACGGTTATACAGCTGGATATTACCAGCTATTCTTCTGCAGCAGCAGATCCAAATGTCAATGTAACAGGGGAATGTAATTCCACAGTGTTGGCTTGTCAACAGTTAAAAAGATTACATCAGGATGTAGAAGGGGATAAGAAGGTGAGACACACAACTCCAAAGCAGACTGTCAGAGTCTGAGTCCAACCTTCCTTTCTTTGTTTATTAAACGTTGCTTTGCTATTCTGATGTGCAAAAGATTGCTCACCTTTGCATTCGTCTGGAGTAGTCGGCATTTATGTTTTTAATTTGTCAAAACTATTTGGTCTTCAGTTTAGCCATTAAATACCTAAACACTAGTATTAAAGTAATCTATCATAACTTTAATGTGGCTCTTTCTCACATGTGATCTTACAAAAATACTAATCTGAGCACTGTGTCAATCTCCATCAATCACTATTTATTGATCCAAATTATCTGAATGACCCCTGTGACAACAGATAGTAATTCCCCTACAGGTTGATGTTTGCATACATTTGTGGAAATGACTGTGTTATGACAGTTTACCAGCAAAAGGATTTGTTCCTGTAGCCATTACTCTGTAAACGCTACATGTAAGTAAGCAAATTTCAACCTCCTGATTCGTTCCTCAAACTCTCTTTTGCCTTGATCTCCTATAAATTGAAGCCACTATCCTGAATGCACTGGATTGTGATGCTGCCATTGAATGAAAACATGCTGATAAGATTATCTTTATAATAGGATAAATACAATGCATGTCATTAGAAAACTCTCCTAGCATTTTGTTTTTGTTTTTTGTTTGTTTGTTTGTTTTTATTTGCAATGAAAACATATCCTGGAACATGTAAATTATTGTTATGTAGCTTTACAGCCCTATGCATCAAAAAGGAAATTTTGAAGTTGCACATAAAACTGATGCATAATATATATGTTTGCTGGCAATGAGGACAGAGTCAAATGCCTAAAAAATGGATTAACCTGTGTTTGAAAATTCCACACCAAACTTAATTTAGTTTTTAGCAGCTTTTCTTTGAATTGAATTGCAATTTTACCTCTGTAGATCAAACCTGACCATGACATAAGCACACCATTATAGTAAAACCAGTGTCATTTTAGTGTAACTGACTCAGTAATTATTATGCGATTCTTCCCGTAACCACATCTTGACTGATCCAAAGTCTCTACTGGAAATGCTCAACTTCCACAGAGTAAGTTGAGACATGACTAAGTCCACTCAACTACAGATCACAATACCTCTTGTCTTCTTGCTAAATTTTCCTGAGTACTAGTCATCAGTTACTGTAAACCCGAGCAGAATTTAAAATTGAAACAGATTTATTAATGCCACACATACAACGAGATGCTCAGTCAGCTTGTGAACATAATTTCTTAGAAGTTTTTGCAAAGCTGGGAACATTGAGAGGGTCAGTGTCCTCAGTTCACTTTGGGGGTTGCAAACAAATTTTTAATATGCATTCTTATTTGTTCTTTCTTTCTTCTGACAACATCTACCCCCCTTCTGGCAAGCTTTATTGCAGCTGCATTCATTTGGCATTGATATTGTTTTCTGAACTCACAGCATAGATCAGTGTGCTTTTTTTTGTTCCTCAGGAGAATGGCTAATGTGAAAATCAGCCATGGTCTCTTATTCACTGGGGCTCTCTGCTGGTAATGTCAAGAGAAAGCAGGACTGAAACTCAAAATGTTCCTTTTTTGTGTGTTTTTTGTTTGTTTGGCAAAGGAAAGCTGTTTTAGGTTAACAGCCCCCAAGATTCCTAGAGAGGTTCACACTGTAGGCTATAGAAAGAGGCCCTCAATGCATACTTTATGGAAACCTTGGGGAATAGTGCACAGTAAAGGCAAGACACATGAAAGAAAACATAGCCTGCAATGCAAAGGGGCAACTCTTCCTGTCAAACTCCAACAGCCTTCGACATTTGGCTGGATTATTAATTTTACAAACGTAGTGATTTTTGAACATCTTCTGACAAATGCAAAAAGAACCGAGGAGAAGAGCAAGACTCGTTAACAGATATGCTAGCTCTCGAGCATGCTGAGCACGTACTGTCCACATACGTTCTGCTTCTCATTATGCTTATTATGATTCAAGCCATCCTTCCCCTGGGCCTATAGCCTCATAGCCATTTATGTGTCAACTGAATTACCACGGAGGACCTTCTTTGTCTCAGATGAATGTCTTCTCTTTCTTTAGCCTGCTCTGATGCGTAACTCCATGTGTCATCCTTCCTTGACCCTTCATGTGCCCCAAAGAAAGCTCCAAGATTTCCATGTAGTCATTATAAACTTCAAATATATTATAGGATGACTTAAGTTAAGATTTTTTTAAAATTTGAGGCTTTTGCACAAAGTTTCAATACATTTGTGTGGCTGAAATTTGCCTTTTTCTTCTGTCTACCACCTCTCAAAAAAGACTGTGGTTAAAAAGCTGTGGCTAATCTCAAGGCAGCAAGTGTACAAGCCTGTCCCCGTCTGAACTTTGAGTGGATGGAACGGCACACACACAGCTGAGTCCCACTGCTGCGTAGCCGCTCTCTTTCTCTCTGTGCTCAGCATTAGATCACTTTGCTCCGCTGCCACCCGCCTGCACACAGCATGTCAACGAGTAAGATGTGAGATATGAAAGCGTCAAGTTGAACTCATATCAGGTCTAAATATACGAGAGGAATGCCATTTGAAATTCAGAGCACTGGAAGTTGAGACAGAATTGAACACAGTGGTGCACCAGGATACAGCAGATGCAGATTTCCACATACATAGATACAAAGAGTTAAACAAGGCTATTTATAAACTATAGACAAAGCTATCTATTCGTCTCAGTCCTAATAAAAAGTACAGTGATGACATGGACTCTATAAAGAGGGGAGGGGGTATTTCCGTGGAAACCAGGGCAACGGAAGGAGCAGGAAACGCAGAAATACTGCATTGCGTCACATCAGTTAATCCCACTGACTTGTGTTTGCTTAGCCACAGGTACATCTTTATAAAACTGCTAGATTAAATTTAAAACAACAATGATTATACTGATGGTAACAGGGATTTAGCCCACAATTTCATAATACAACACTAGAACGTTCTGACAAACTTGTGCAAAAGTTCAGAGTTACGGACTGAAGGCTGTCGGTCTTCACCTAGAAATAAATTGATGGAAGTTTATAATGATCTATTCGTAAAGTCATGGCAAGGCAAGTATATTTGTGTAGCACCTTTCGTGTATAAAACCATTCAAGACAGTTTTTAAAACTGGTGTAATGTGTTCAGATCTCCTAGTCATGAAAGGTGGCCACATCGAGTGGCCACATCTGTCTAACGTTTTACATGCCACTGCTTCCAGAACCACCTCCACACAACCATCTACACTAACCATACAAACCAAAGCACGCACATCTCCATTAAGCAAACATAGATGGCAAAGGCAAGTACTTGTGCAAAGATGCATTATAACATCCATAAAAAATGCTTTTGAGCTATCTGGTTATCTGAGTAGATTAATTAGTTCTACCAGGTTAGGAGTTAGAGGAGCTGCAAGAGTATTAGTCAAACTAAATGTGCTTGAAAAAGAACATAGCTGACACGGTGAAACCTTACACTTATTACTAGCTATATTGTACTGTAGACCTGTACTGCATTGTACCATATCGGGCCTTTCCATCCAGTCCTTTAAGAGAGGGTCCATTATTATGGCTCCCATGGTTTTCCATGTTTGGCTAGCAAGATGCTACCACATGTGTTAGACTAAGTCCAAATATGAGTATTCCTAACAAAGAGCAGTAAGTTGCATTTAAATGTTTATTGAACATACTATTTTCATTATGTTTGTTTTTTGTCTGCTGTGGAAGAAACTGTCTATTATTTTTACTGCAAAACTTGATTTTAACAAGAGAAACCGATGAGACAACATGAAATGCAGAAGGAAGAAGAAAGTAAAGACGACATAGTGCTTCTTTACTACCTAAACCTGCTCACTGACAAATATCTATGCAAATACTTCCACATAAAAAGGAAATAATTATGAAAAGAAACAGTTGTAACAGAATAACTAAATTATTGCAGCTTTAGTGAAACCTAAACCGTTTCATCCGTTATACTACATAGTACATCTGTCATACTATACATCTATCAAGTTATAAACATGTTTGCAGTGTTTCATATGTTTTTCTGAAAATGTTACACACAGAGAAATTGTGTGTAAGTTTATACAAATTATTCTCTCAGGTAATGTCCCACATCATGGCTGGTCTTACAAGAGGCTGGGATAGTCTGCAGCTGCCCTGCAATGCTGTATTGGAACCAGCGGTTAAGAAAATGAGTGGATGGATGGATAGATGGATGGATTAAGGAAATTTAAATTAATGTTTAGGATAGATTAGTTTAATCAATATGAATGAAAGAATGAAATGCAATGAAAATGAATTTATTAATGAAACTACTTTATTAATAATAGAATTATTTATTATTTAATTAAAAATATACAAGGAACCTTGTTATTTCCTAATGAAACAATTGCAACTTTTCTGAGCTATGATCTTGACAGCAGCCATTTTGCCATTACCATAGCAATTTTTACAGTTAGTCAATGCTTTTCCTCAATGTGGCAGCAACAGTGGTCAGAAGAGATATTAACAGAATACAGTGTGCAACAATATTGTCAATTACATAAGTGGCAGGAGGGAAGTACAATTTCTATGAATGTGTACACATTAGAGCAAACATCCTCCATAAATGTTTCCCTTTATAAGCAATAAGGGTTGAGTTGTGCTGCTCATGTCTTTGTGAAATACAAACACAACATTTTTTTGTATTTTACTTTTTAACATTCAGTTAATGCACATTAACACCTTTCCATCCCCTAGTTTAGTTTGGACACTAAACTCACGGTTAGAAATAAAGATGAAAGTTACTGTAAATGCAGTGTATGAGCCTAAAAAAATACTTGTTAAAATGTATTCATGAAATCACACAACACAACTAATTATGCTTTTATCCATCTTTATAATGTTTACAACAGTTTAACCATGCCCACTTCAGAAACCAGAAGTATTTACATCATGTACTCTTAGAGGAGCTGAGATACACTGGCTTGCTGGTTAATAGAAGATCTTTGGCTAAAACCATCATGAATCTGCTTTCTCTTTCAAGATCTTCATGAGACATTAGACCTGGGAAGGTTTTTAGACAAGTTTACATTAACACTGTGATAAAAGTCTCAGTATTTAAAATTATTATGAATATTATAAAAAATATTTGTTGCCATCATTTGTGTTTGAAAGAAGAAAATACAGAATTACTTCGGATCTTTCAACCAGCTCAGTTACAAATGTCAGAAAAAACATTTTATTGAATTATACCTGATAAATTGGACAGATAATGGCAAATGATAAAAGAACTTTGTGGAAAAGACAAAAAGTAAAAGTAATGCATTTCCCTACCACCTCACTGAGGCAGCTTTCTGACATGTGGATTATTTTAAAACTAATAATTGTTTGTTTGTTTTTTTTTAATATTCACTTCATATATATTCCCCTCAAAACTAAAAAAAAAAAAAGGAAAAAAAACTGTTTTATTGTATTTCAATATGAGTTTAGTCATTTTAAGCTGTTCAGAAGACTGTTTTTCAAACTTCTGAGCTATTATCCTTCCTTATGGTTGTTTTTTTTCTTCCAGACTGCTCTAACACAGTCGGTGGTAAGTAAGTAGGTGTTTAGTCCCCAGAAAACCTCTCACCACCCCCACAAACACGTTAAATATGGAATCACAAATTGAAAAAGAACTCCTTATGTAACCAATCTGTCAGGATATGATGACTTGAACAAAAAGTTTCTCAGTTCTGTGTGGGAGGTCGAGGACATTGACAACTGCTTTTTCCAGACTGTAAGTCAAGTTTCAAGACTTTTTTTTTTTTTTTTTTCTCAGCTCACACATACTGTGGGTTTTTGTGAGAAAGACACACTCTTTAAAGTCACAGCAATTTGCAAATAAAGATGTGGATTTATTGTTAAATTATCAAAGTGAATTGTAATTTTAAGATATCCTGACACGTGAGATTTGTGATTTAAGAGAATCTCATCGTCATTTTAGTTTGCTTTTTTTTAGCTTAGATATTTTTTGTCAATGGAAACATTGGATAAAAATATTGTTGTTGAGTAGCTTGCATTTAATTTCAACTGCATAACATGTTAGATTTTATACTATGAGCAGACAGATCCTCTGTAATGCTGTCATATTGTTTATGAAATTTTGATTCTTTGGGTTGAGCCTTTTGACATCTTTCTGGCTTTGTTGTTGAAAAATTACCTTATATGGACAAAAATTGGAGGACGAATCTGATTCTTAAAAGCTGATTGGACAAAGAAATATCTCTATAAGGCTGTGTTTCCATTATACTGTAAAATTATTGTCAGAAGGACCATATGCTCACAAAGGAAACAAATCTCTGTACATGTTCCTCTCACTATTCTAATGGTGGACTTACTTGAATGAGGTCAGATGGTTGGACTTGTGGAAAAATGTGCTGACTTGACTTCTCATGAAAGAAGCTGACTTTTTTCTTTTTTTTAAAATCAGAGTTTCTACATGGATTTGTATACGTTTTGGAGCCAGTGCTTAACTAACATTTGCTGTGTTGTACTCTTCTCCACTTCAGCTTCACAGTGGATAGCTTTGACTGTTATTTGTACAGTCCATGGTCCAAACTATTCTTTAAAATCAGATTCAACAAATTATTATGATATGATTTTATCACCAAATGAACTTTATAATGTTTTTCTTCAAAGAGATGCTGCCATGACCTGGGCCTGATCATAAGTCCTGTAAGTCACAAGCAGCATGAAGTGATGCCTTTTATTTGCATGATGAACTGTGTAATGTCAAAAATGATATTACCGTATCTGTCAAATTCCATGAAACAATTATGCAAATCTCCAACTTCTATGGTTCACTTTGTTCATAACAAAAAAGAGCACACTGAACCAAAATTCAGTGTTCTCAGAAAGCAGGCTACATGCCTTTCGCTCTGGTTTTACCTTCTCATGTTGTCTTTAGAAGCAACTTACTTCTCATAACTCTTTGAATCTCTGTTTTTTACAGGACTTATGATCAGGCCCAGGTCCCTGGCCGGGAGTAGCAGTTCCTGTTGTCTGTTGTCTTTCTGTCCTCTTCCCCTCACACAGCAGAGGCAGATGGCTGCCCGTCCTTGAGCCAGGTTCTGCCGGAGGTTTCCTTCCTGTTAAAAGGGAGTTTTTTCCTTCCCACTGTTGCCAGTGTGCTCGCTTCGGATGGGAGATTGAGTTGGACTCAACTCAATCTGTTGGTTTCCTTATATAGGCTATTATGAATTGGCTTTCATTATGTTTTCCCCTCTGTCTGTAAAGCGATGGTCTTGAGATGGCATTGCAGTGATTTGATGCTATATAAATAAAGTTGAATTGAATTGAATTTACCAAGACTTGAAATGGCCACACGTTCACGCTGGGGGGGCTTAGATCGATTCATGTGGGAAAGGCTGCAAAGTTTTACCTTTTTTATCTCAAGCAGATGAAAGGTTGAGCAGAGCAAACTGATGGCACAGACCAATGCTAAATTTTCTTTCTTTTGAAAAGGGGGAGTAATGCCAGAATTCACTAGGGGGTCTTACAAAGCCAAGGTCATAATGAAGAGGAAAGAGGGGTGACAGGGTAGGGAGGAGGCATGTTTTTCCGGACACACTGGAAGGATAATAAAGAAAGTAATGGGAATCTTTGGATGATGGAAAATTTTGTAACATGCAACAAATGATCTGAATGTGAAATACATTAAACTGCCTTAATTTATATAGCACTTCAAACTTTGGAATATCTTGAGGAAGCAAATTTGCTGAGCATTAATGAGTCCAGATGAAATTTCAACCATCCAACAGTTCAGACTGATGTGAAGTCAGTAAATCTTCTTGGTTTGTGCTGGATTTTAAAACTTAGCACAAACTGAGCACAAACACACAGTTGTGTTATAACATGTACATGATTACATTTGTATTGTCAGATACAAATGAGCCATTTGTACACTGTTAGGCCTTTAATCATAAAACTGCATCAAGCCTACAAGGGGTCCTGATAATCACAACAGCAACAAGAGAAATACATCTCTTTTAAAATGTTATATTTAAATAAATAAATAAATAAAAGCACCAAAAGTGTGTTTTTGTGTTTTCTCTGATTAGTTTTGCTGCAAAACTATCATATGAAACAGCCAGAAATGCCATCAAGATAGCTTAAATGTTCTTGTGTATCAAAGCTTTAATGTGTGTTGAAAGGCGCAGTGTGTCTGATGTTGCGGTCTCTTGTTACAACATGGTACATTCCAACAAAGTGTAAACTCCACATAATAATTCAGACCCTCCTTCCCAAGTGTGATGAAATACAATGACTTGGTGAGTTATAGTAGGCTGACGCTAAAACCAAAAGTTGAGGTTTCATTGCTGTTTTCATTTGCATGCATAAGATTTGGAAAAGAAAAACAACCTTGTGAATTGTATCATGAATGTTTCTGATATAAACAGGTAATCAGTAAACACACTTATCTTGTAAATAACATTAAATCCTCCGACATTAAAACATTTGACCACAGTAGTTGTTTTGTTGTTGTTCTCCACAAAATAAGTGATCTGCTTTGCAGTGAGTACAAATACTTCTACTAAATCACAACTACTGATGTAGGTTGTGATTAATGCTACTATGCTGGTGACATTGTCCAGCAGCATAGCAGTTTATTCATTTCCAATAACTTAGTGCAAACATGTCTGGTGTCCAGTTGTAGCCCCCCCCTTTTTTTTAAATCACCCTCCTCTCAGAAGTGACTTGAAACCTGGCCTGCATTTGATTTGTTCATCTTATGTTACTGCAGTTAAAAGTGGTTGACTGTGGGGAAGAAGATCATATTTTAAAAAATGGGTAAGAAATATCAAAACCTTTTATTAGTTCTTTAAGGGGGTCTGTTAAACACAAATGTTTGCTGATTTTTTTGAAACTCAACTGTTCTCATCTAACTATTTTATGTGTACTGTATGAAACTGGTTTGTACTTCAAATTTGTTTTTAAAAAAAAGGGAAAAATGCAACAAATAAAATCATTTCTGTCATTACAAAAAAATCTGATTGAATATATAGTTATTAGTCTACACACAAACAAAGTTTTTAAACCACTCATGACCTACACCTATAATCCTATTTCACAGAGCATCTTAGTTAAGGGTCTGTTTCTCAGTTTGTTCAACGACTTTGCCCTCAGCTCGCCTCATGATCTCAGCCATTAGTGTGTTCCTTCACCCTCCTGTCCAGCATCACAAATGCTGCCAGTTGATGTTTGTCCCACTGCTTGTCCCACAGAGACAGGCAGCTCAGGGCAGAAAACACACACTATTAAACACTGATGAGCACACACAACCTGGTGCTTTGATTCTTCTCCTTTGGATTTGCCTTTCTGGCAACACAGAAACTTTACATTAAGCTTTCCAAAGATATCATAATTAAAATACAAGTTTACGACAGGAACTGATTAAAAAAAAAAAAAAAAAAAAAAAGATACAAAAAAACCAAGCAATTTTTCAGAAAAACAATTTGTTTTTCATAACATTTTTGTGAAATGAAAAAGATTACAATTTCCTTTACCTCATTAAAACCTAAAGCCACAAATAAGAATCGATTAAAAAAAAAAACTACAGCAGCTGCGAAGGCCTTAGAGGGGGAGATGCATACACAGAGCGAGAGAATGACAGAAAGAGGGAGTTTACTGTATGTCAAAGGTTTTTCTCTCTTACCAAGTCATCTGACCATCTGTCCTGAGGACTGGCATCTCTGAGTACACAGACGGACACTCACTAAGCTCAAACATGCAGCAGTGAAAGAAGCCACATGAGGACACCCCATGCTCACCATTATCATTAACTGGGCAGAGCAAATGAATGCAGAGACAACTGGTGGCACTGGCTCATTGAAGACTTGCAAAAGAAACCAGAAGCTACTCAAAATATGTTTGGAAAGTTTTTTTCTTGAATCCATTGAAATTTAGCCTAACTGAGGTGCACTCTGGTTTCTATATGAGTTGTAGCCAAAGGTAAAGTTCACGTCTATCAATTAGAAATCAACCTTTTTGCATCAAATCAAATCAGTGATGTCTGAAATCGACAACAGGTAAATATTGCTTATCACACATAAAAAAAACAAAAAAAACAAAAAAACAGTATGTATTATGTAGGCAAAAAGCCACAAAAATCTCTAATTAAAATGTGTTTCTAAAGGGTGCAGAGCTGAAATGGGCCACAGAATTTTAAAACCTTGGTGTAATTCTAGACTCTTCTTCTACTTAAAAAAAAGGCATTAAAAATACCAAACACAATCAAACTCACCCTACAGAATGTTAAACAAATCAGATCCTTTGACTGCCAATGCAGCCAGAATGTTTAAGCATGTGATGATTTTTTATCTTACATTGATTATTGTTTCACAAATTAGTTTCTCATGGGGATAAAGGCACTGAAACCTGCAGAATTACTGCACAAAAGTCCCCCAAAAAACTTAGACTGTGATGGGAAAAGTTTATCACACAGCTTATCACAGCTTGAAGGTTTTTAGCTTTTGAGTCTCATAAGATATTTAAATATGGTTGTTAAATATACAAAATATTAAAAAGGCTCTCGCCTCCATTTTTAAAGAAATATGTAAAGCTAAAATCTGTCACTGGAGGAGACTCTAAAGTTCTTCACAGATGCACCACTTTTGAACTATCTGTGCCGTCAGTGAGGGGTAATAACATCAGAAAAGTGATACTACCTGGAATAAGAGAGATTTCATCTCAAAAACCGACAACATGCTCTGTAAGAATACACTTCCACAAATTTGTGTAGTTCTAGGCTGTATATATCTGCCTTGCTTTTTCTTTTAATTGTTTTATTTTGGTTATGTAGCCTATGCCATGGTGGGTATGCTTACATTTCCATTTAAATGTGCCACACTCTTTATTTGTATGTTTTTTTTATCACTATGTGTATGACTGCTAAATCCTTATGATGTTGGTGTTTTATCTTGCCTTTGTGATATTACACCATAATCTTTTAAGTCCATTTGAGTATTTTGCTTGAACATTAGATATGCAAAAAGAATTGATTTTTCTATGTCATTATAAATTCTTCTATGTAAGCCATCTTGGCTTTAATATAAACACTTGTGAGATTTCATCACCACAGATTCCACTGTGTTTAAGAAACTCAGGATGGAACATAGGGGAAAAATAATGATTTCCTCCTGTCCTAAACAGTTTTTATCATTATTATTATTATAGTATATAGACGCTTTGAAAATTAGAGGACATTAAAGATGAAAATTAGCTAATTTGTTAACTGATAGATAGATAGATAGATAGATAGATAGATAGATAGATAGATAGATAGATAGATAGATAGATAGATAGATAGATAGATAGATAGATAGATAGATAGATAGATAGATCTATAACCAATCACAGCTTTGTGTTGTGCCACAAAGTGCAGTCCACTTTCTTATTGTAATAGAGTGGCCCCATATAGGTTGTCTAGTTTTTCACAGTCCTGTAAGACCTGACTGAAGTCTTTTGAGTGGGAGAGGCCCGACACACACTGATAGAGCAAGTGAAACCTGAGAACTCTGATTCATCTGGTTCCCAGGCCAGTAGAAGATAGACAAAGAAGAGCCCATTGTCTTTTGGACCTGATCCAGGAATTTTCTTTAAAGTTTTTAAGCTGAGAATTGAAAAAGATCACAATTTAAGTAACCTTCAATCATATTATTTGCCGATGAAAACGACAATAACACGTGCATACGGTGAGCATAAAGTAATAAAATGTCAGACAGAAAATAACCCCAAACCATCGATAGCTCCACAGTTTGTCATTTTGAAACATGAACTCAAACACTTCAATTTCATAACAGAGACCTTACAATATCAACAAAGTCAACAGCTGTATAGTGTGACAGGATCAAAGACACCTTTGCAACCACACGCAACACAGCTTCATAAAGTTTTTCTTATTCATTTTGAACAGGCAGGTCAAAAGTATTCACATTCATTACTCAGGTAGAAGTATAGATACTCAGGTTTAAAAAGACTTCTGCATAAGTAAAAGTACCTACTCAAATTTTTACTAAAGTAAAAGTGTAAAAGTACTGATTTGAAAAAATACTTAAAGTATAAAAGTGAAAGTAATACAAGTGAGAAAAATACCAATAAAAAGGAATGCTTAAATGGTGGCACCGGAGCCTACAGTGCACTCCCCAAAATAACATTTTTCTACAAGTTATAATGATTATAATGTTGTATCAGAATGTTCATACTGAAAAAGCTTTCAGCCACATAGATTCTGATGAAAAATTAACACATTTGAGTGCAATGCAAACATTTTAAAGAACCATTTATGAGCATTAAGATGAGTTTCATGGCCTGGATGATGTGACTGTAAACATTGTAATGTTGCAAAGAGTTTAACATCAAAAGGCATGTTATCCACAACCTTTATTAGATTATCAGGAAATATAAGCTCAGCTGCAGGAATAATTGCGCAAAAATGTAAGGACTAGAACTAAAAGGTCGTTTGAAAAATAATTACTCCAATAAAGTAAAGATAAATTTCTGCTGAAGTAAGGTAACAAAGTTTTTGTACTTCTTTACTTGATATCTCTGAACACAAGTAATAAATTTGGTTAAAAAAAAAAAAAAAAAGGTAGAAATAATATTTTCTGATGGATACACTTGTTTGCTTTGCTCACACAACTTCAGAAAGGTGGTGTTTGCATTGGACTGCAAGTAAAAGGAAGGCTTTAGCTAAAATAGCACCGTGATTCAGCTCACAAGTGATGTGACCAGCAAGATGAAACAGAATATTATAACACATTAGTCTATTCCTCATTGGCTCCCCAGTTGCTGCGATACAAACAGCCCACAGGAGAGGCAACGGCAGTTCATTCATGTAGAACAGGAAAACTGGTGCTTTTTTGATGTGGATGGGGTCGGGTAAGGTGAAGTAGAGCATGGGGGAGAGGCAGGTTTTTATCCCCTATTTTACTCAGTGTAAAGAGAGAGATATCAGTGACTTCAAAGAGAAGGAAGAAGCATTGAAGCTTATCATACATATGATCTGTGGGTTAGTCTTTATGATATTCTATCAGCTGTGGTTTCTGGAATTTTGCCATCTTGATAAGTAAGCACCAAAAAAAAGGCTGTTTTCCCAGATCCGCATTGTCCTCAATTGAACCTAGAAGCACTGGCAAGAATCCAGCGAAGTTTATAAGAGGGAAAAGCTCGAAGGTTAGAATACATTTATGGTTTCAGCCACAACAACAAATGAATAAATGCTTTAGGCAAATTAAGGCACAGCATGGGAGAATTTTTTTCTCATCAAAACAGGTCTGTTTTCATGCTTTTAGAAAACAAACAGGGGCTTAGATAACAGAGCATTAACACAGCTTCAGTGTCGGGAGAAAGAAGGTGGTGTGTGTGTGTGTGTGTGTGTGTGTGTGTGTGTGTGTGTGTGGTAGTGTGGGGGGGGGGGGGGGGGGGGGGGGGGGTTGTAGAGTGTGTGTGGGCGGGGGGAGGATGGGAGGGGGCAACTAAAAGGACACTGCCTAAAAGTGAGATAATTAAACACCAAAGAAGAAAAGCAACAAGACAGGCTTCTTAAGATGTTTACAAAAAGAAAAGGTCCAGATTGAGTGACGGTAAAGTGGTGTTTTTGTGTCTAATTCGAGATGAAGTGCAGACGTAAAAGATCAGTCTGTCGTCACATGCAGTACATGTACTGTTAAAGAAGAAAAGACACGTTATTAGCTAAAGTTGCCATTTATCTTGAAGTAAGTAAAACATTACGTTCAGGCTGGAAAATGAGTGCCTGCTGTGCACACACACACTTCAGCATGACTAAACAGGCTGAACAATGTTTGACTTAAAATCTAAATATGTGTTTTGTATTTCAAGATTTTCACATTTCCACACATTCCTCACAATTTATCTGTCATTATTATCCATCTGATGATTTTCCATGGCCACGTTGTTCTGTTCTGGGTTATATACATGTAGAGGGTGTGTGACACAACAATAGTAAAACACAATACTAAGAGAATGTAAATAGTAAAAATATTTGCCAAATTATACAGGAGAGCTGCGACCGCGTTCTCTGATAGATGAATTCATACAAAAGAGAACACGTATCACATTATGCAGGCAAGAAGATAAATAAACTTCAAGAAATTTTTGTTTGATCACTTCTTTCTCACTTTAAGTAATACCAGTTGGTGTTATGTTATATACATTGTTGGAAAGTATGGTTAGTTACTTTTACGAAGTGGTGGAATAGAAGATTACACTCATCCTCAGGAATAAGGAGTAAAAGCAACACATATTGTTGTTAAGGTCGTCCAGCATGTTGACATGCATGGTTTTGTTCTCTCTGCTCCTGTGATCCTGTGATGATTCAGACACTGTGTGTGTGTGTGTGTGTATGTGTGTGTGTGTGTGTGTGTGTGTGTGTGTGTGTGTGTGTGTACTTTTCATCCTGGAGGGAGTTAGTTCTCAGATTCTGAAGAGATGGGGTTGATAAAATCTAATTCAAATACATCTATCTGTTCGGTGCCCATCAGGTTCCAGTCTTTTATATGTGGCTGACACACACCTGGCAGAACTGGACTTTATATAATTATTGTACATTTCAAACCAAAACAAGTAAACTCGGCACTTAAGCCTAAGCACCGAATAGTTTGTAGGTGACTTTTTTTTCTTTTGGAAAGTTTATGTGCCTTCACAATATTATGCTTTATGAAAGAGGTTGTGCTTATATCCAGCATTTGTGTGATCACAGCAGATATGGACAGATATTTCTGTCTCACATATGGTATGTATAAAGACTAGATGGGAACCCTGGTGGGTTTGCCTTTGGACAGAAAGAAAACCCGTATCTCCAGCAATAAAGCTTCTGTGCATTGTTCTACCATCACCTCTCCCCATTCTGACACTCTTTCTAAATCTAGAAACATCCTAATAAATACAAACAAAAATATTGATATTCAACAGTGTAAAAAAGATTGTTTTATGGCTATCTCACCAACTGCCAGGCGACGGAAAAATACTGACAAAAATTATTTGTCCTTGTTTAAAGTTTAGCCATGTGTTAATCAGTTTCTGTTGATATATATACGCTGACTGAGGTGATGATGTCATGAGGTAATATCAACTTCCTGTTTGACTTCCTTAAATCTGCTGTTTGACTCATTCCTATGATTGTGACCTATAGACAAATGATATCTTTTTTTACATGGTTTATGGACACCCTGCGGTCAAATATGACATGGATTTACTGTAACAGGAGTTTAGGGTTTAACCGATATGCCGTGGGTTCTGTAGACCTGGAAAGCTTTTGTTGAAAAACTGTACCAGATTTATGAATGGCATCTTGCCAGCAGTGGATAATACGTATGAGCAGATGTTGAGGCTCAGCAAAGCCCAGAGAGATTTGACAAGAAAACCATTCAAAATGCACGTCTTAAAATGGACTCATTTTTATTAATCTCTCTGCGGACATGGATACAGTCCGGCTATATTTGCCCTTTATCCACCAACAGTGTATAATAATGACATAATAGCCTTGAAATTATTGCTGCATCAGAGAGTGCATGAATCACTGGCTTCAGGAAACATGATGCAGATAGTTTTCAGTCGTTTTCCTTTTTTAATACATGTAATCTGAAACAAAAATATTAGAGAAATATAAGTGGTAAAATATTAAGTGGTAGGTAGGTGGTAAAATACGAGAGAAATTGTATTTGTCACATTAAAAGACAACATTTGTGGTGCTTCTAGCACCTGGAGATTTAAAAAAAAGTGATAAAATCAAAAGTGTGCTACTATTTAAAAAAAACAAATCTCATAATATATGTGAAATGGTTCTTGTTTCCTTCCCACGCTTTGCTCCTGATTTTTGTTCTGCCACTATTTGGCCTTGCTCAGGGTGCCAGTTGAGATCCTGTTTTCTGGCATATCCAGACTGATTACAAAACATCTGGCCAGGAATACAAACAAACATAAAAACAACATATATTTGCAATTCCAACTACATTAAAAAGTCGTTTTAAATGTGATTAATTCAGTCAGATTGCCCTGGCACTGAGATAGAATTTCAAAATGCCATTTAGGTCAGTCACTTTGCAGCTCATCAAAACAAGGTCAAATCCAGATCAAAGGCGAGGGAATCAGTGACGCTGCTGGGACAGAGTTATGAAGGACAGCATGGAGGAACTGTTCAGAAAAAGATTAAACAAATATGGTTTATTTGGAAGGAATGCCAGGACGAAGGATTTTCTTTCTTAAAGTAGAACAAAACCAAAACAAAGTTGCATCTGAATAAAAAACAAAACTTCTGTAACAAAGTTGTTTGAACGGGCAAACAAGCCCATTGCATGGTGAGATTCTTGCTCACCATGCACAGGACAACCTTCAGTGGAGGATGACTGATTGAGCTTACTGTATTTAGCAAACATAAAATTTGGGCCCCATGCAGAGTTGTTCATGAACACATCTATATATCAGATTAGTTTAGAATTGAATGTGAGTCCATTTTCTGACAGCTACAAAGTGAAAGCGGGGCAATGACCCAAGTTACTGCAGCAATTTTACAGAATTATACCAGAAAAAAGATTCAAGGTGTTGCAGTGATGCAATCACAGTCCAGAGTGGTAGGATCTTCAGAGAGCTGCGGATAAACAAAGTACCTTCAAACTGCACTGGAAGAGGAGGAGGGCTAAATTCCTAAAATAAATCATTGACAAAGTAAAAAGTAATGGCATCATACAGAAGACACTAACAGAGATAACTCTGTTTATGCTATTTTTTTAATAAATAATCACACAATTGTGTCACTGACACATTATAACAAATCATAATGTAGTGTCCTCTGACTGTCATTCGTGCAGAACTGTTGATCTTAAACCCTAAACTAATCTTTACCTTCTCACTGTCACAATAACCCAATGATCATCCACTGTAAAGGCAAAAGTTTATTCTGCGTCTGTCTGCACATTATTTTTTTGTGTTTAACAATTTCTACCCTGAAGTTAGTTGTAAAATTACTTGCTTTTTTTCACAGAGAAAGTCAAGGGGAATTTAAAAATATCGCATTATGAGCAAAAAGCCTGAAGCACTCATCAAATGTCTCCAAAGCTATTTTAAAATCCAATGGGATTGTGTTGGCCTTCAGCTAATTATAAAAAGCTCTGCATCAGGGACATACGGTGGCTGGGAAGTGCAAAACAAATAAAAAGTTTAAAAAAAAAAAAAAAAAAACATTTTAAAATTCAAAATACAATAGGGCATTTTAAAAACCAATTCACAATATAAAAACAAATTTCAATTTAAAAAACCAAGTTTAAATTTTAGGAATCAAATTTAAATATATATATATATATATATATAAAAAAAAGAAATTCTGTTTTTAGGAAACAACTATACATTTATGAAAACAAATATATATTTCAAGAAAAAGTTTTACATTTTTTGAAAACAAATATACATTTTAGGAAAAAGAATAAAATTACGAAAACAAATTTCTATTTGAGGAAACAAATCTGGATTTCAGGAATCCCCTTTAAAAGAGCCGAAACAATTTACATTTGGCAGAACACTTTTACAAACACCAAAACAAATATGGTGGTATAGTGGTTTAAGCATAGAGTTATGGTGCAGCTGTGTGTGGATTCAGTTTCTACTTTTCCATTTTGAGAAATTATGTCAGATCGTTGTGCTTCTTATTCTTACTGTCATATGTAAGTTCCTTTGGATGAAAGCATCAGCTAAATGACTTTTATAATTTCCCATATTTGAGTTTCTGATTTGTGAAACCTTTATTCTATTTGTGATATTTCAGTCCAAGTTTGAAGAGTAAGTTAAGTGTTATATATTTTTTGCATAATTTGCATTTTGACAATACAAATTAGGGACATTTTATCACACTTCATAAAGGTGTAACTTGCCCTAAGTTAGCATTCCAAAAAGGGCAAAATATTCTACTCTACTCTGTTCTACAGTCATTAGCTGTGGCTTTAATCCAAAGCAATTTACATATGAAAGTAAGAAAAAGAAGCACAATGATCTGACATGAATTGTCAAAATGGAAAAGCAGGTATAGAACCTGCGAATAGTTGCACCATAACCCTATACTTAAACCAATACACTACAGACTCCACACTCACAAGGAGACTACAAAATCTTGGTGTCTACTATGAAATGATATCACCACTGTGCTACTTCCGGTGTTTAAGTCCCTCCATTTCCTTGTAAAGCTGCCTTTTGTTCATTTGTTTCGGGATTTGTAGAAGTGTTCTGCTAATTGTAGATTATCTTGGCTCTTTTAAAAATGTATAAATAGGAATTTGTGTTCTTAATTTAATTTCTTTTCTAAAATATATATTTGTTTTTTTAAAATGTAAAAATGTTTCTTAAAATATATATTTGTTTTTAAAAATGTATATTTCTTTCCTAAAAAGGGAATTTGTTTTGTTTTTTGTTTTTTTTTAAATTTATTTTAGTTTTTTTTTTTTTATTTAATCTTGGATTTTGAAATTGAAATATGTTTTTTATATTGTGAAATGGCTTTCAAAATGTAATTTTGTTTTTGAATTTTGAAATGTGTTTTTTGAAATTTGAATTTGTTTTGCACTTCTCAGCCACCGTAGCGACAACTCTCCAACATATATGGAGAACTTTTTGTTCTCCATATATGAGAACAAAATGTTTACAGAATATGTTGCTATCATGCTGAAACCTACCTCGGGAAATGTGGCTGAGAAGTGTAAAATATTTACATAAAAAGTACATTAACAAGTTTGAAAACAAAACCAGCCTTTTACATACTAAAAACAAATTTAGATTTTATAAAAGAACATTTTCATTTTTCCTAAATGACCAAAGTATTGGATGTGCCGTGACAATGACCTCATCTTGGATTTGAAAATCCATGATTTGTTGTTCCTGAATATAAGGGAAGGTAGTGGCGGTTCCTTGAGTACAAGAACTGCATGGAACATGTTTCATGAGAAAGTTCCAGAAAATGTCTGCACGAAGAACAAAAATGTGTTTGGGATTTATATTAATGTTGACTAATGTCATAACTCTTGAAAGCTTTCTTAACGGGACACTCATGAACTCATGAAGTTTTGACAGAATAACTGATGAGGAGAAAAAGAAAAAATTAAACACAAAATCAAATGTTATCTTTGACAGTTTCTAATTTTACTCAAGATGTTTTCAGAGATATTTACAACCTGATAGTTACATGCTAAGATTTATGTGGTCTTATAAACAATGTCTGTTTGGTTTGGTTGGTCTTGCTATGGACATTGCAACCTGATTGCATTTGCATGATTAAATGACTTACCATTCTTTAATATGGTTGCATTTTTTTATATATTTAATAATGTTAGAAGATTTTTTTTTTTTTTTTTTTTTTTTTTTTTTTTTTGCTTTACCATTACTGGAAAGAAATGATAGTTGAAGCTATCTTGGGTTTTTGCATCCAGATGTGATTTCCAAGGAATAGACCTGAGCAAGGGTTCACCGCATGTTAAAAAGGCTCAGACCTGTCCGTAGCATTGTGATGCATAATTTCATGCATTAAGGTCTTAATGCAACACACATACACATAAAGAGACACTTTCAAGTCATATTTACAGAATATTTTAAGCCTGTTCTTTACTTTGCAGACAAATGCTCCAGATTAGAGGAAACATCAGTCTGTGGTCACCTGTGCACAAACATCCAATCAACCTGGAGAGCAAAGCAAAGTGAATCACCAAGGGTCAAAGGATCGAGACATTTATTTGCATGAAATCTGGAACTGGTTCATGAACTAACGTCAATTAATGAGGGTGTTAAGTGTCATGGAAAATCTTGCATCTTCTGCAGATGCATCATAAACTACAGCTGTAGTTCTGAACACTTCAACCACCAAGTGTAATCACTACAGTCTATTGACACTGAAAATCCAGTGAACTTGTGAGGTTTGATCTTGATTTTACTTGGGGTCTATAAATGTCTAACTTTCTGAACCACCTTCAAGTGGTCATTCAAGGAGCTGCAACCTTCAGCGCTTTAGCTTTGACCTCTGTTTTCATCCTCCAATTCCACCCCTGCTGGTAGATTTGCAAAGTTACCACAGTAGCCTAGTTTTTCCATTATAAGCATAGTTAGTTTTATTTAGAAGTTTAACAACCAGTTAGTCATCTTAACTTTTTTTGTTTGTTTGTTTTATAAAAGGCCACATCATGTCATAAGCAGTTCACAAGGTGAAACCTGAGCATATTTTACATTTTAGGAAAAAGAATAAAATTACGAAAACAAATTTCTATTTGAGGAAACAAATCTGTATTTCAGGAATCCCCTTTAAAAGAGCCGAAACAATTTACATTTGGCAGAACACTTTTACAAACACCAAAACAAATATGGTGGTATAGTGGTTTAAGCATAGAGTTATGGTGTGGATTCAGTTTCTACTTTTCCATTTTGAGAAATTATGTCAGATCGTTGCGCTTCTTCTTCTTACTGTCATATGTAAGTTCCTTTGGATGAAAGCGTCAGCTAAATGACTTTTATAATTTCCCATATTTGAGTTTCTGATTTGTGAAACCTTTATTCTATTTGTGATATTTCAGTCCAAGTTTGAAGAGTAAGTTAAGTGTTATATATTTTTTGCATAATTTGCATTTTGACAATACAAATTAGGGACATTTTATCACACTTCATAAAGGTGTAACTTGCCCTAAGTTAGCATTCCAAAAAGGGCAAAATATTCTACTCTGCTCTGTTCTACAGTCATTAGCTGTGGCTTTAATCCAAAGCAATTTACATATGAAAGTAAGAAAAAGAAGCACAATGATCTGACATGAATTGTCAAAATGGAAAAGCAGGTATAGAACCTGCGAATAGTTGCACCATAACCCTATACTTAAACCAATACACTACAGACTCCACACTCACAAGGAGACTACAAAATCTTGGTGTCTACTATGAAATGATATCACCACTGTGCTACTTCCGGTGTTTAAGTCCCTCCATTTCCTTGTAAAGCTGCCTTTTGTTCATTTGTTTCGGGATTTGTAGAAGTGTTCTGCTAATTGTAGATTATCTTGGCTCTTTTAAAAATGTATAAATAGGAATTTGTGTTCTTAATTTAATTTCTTTTCTAAAATATATATTTGTTTTTTTAAAATGTAAAAATGTTTCTTAAAATATATATTTTTTGCACTTGTGAGGTTTGATCTTGATTTTACTTGGGGTCTATAAATGTCTAACTTTCTGAACCACCTTCAAGTGGTCATTCAAGGAGCTGCAACCTTCAGCGCTTTAGCTTTGACCTCTGTTTTCATCCTTCCAGAGTTACCACAGTAGCCTAGTTTTTCCATTATAAGCATAGTTAGTTTTATTTAGAAGTTTAACAACCAGTTAGTCATCTTAACTTTTTTTGTTTGTTTGTTTTATAAAAGGCCACATCATGTCATAAGCAGTTCACAAGGTGAAACGTGAGCATATTTTACAGAATGATTTTATAAAGTGTTCATCTGTTTCTGACTAAAACTGCATGTCATAAAATCCTAAATACATCCATCCTGATATTTCTGTGGTGTCAACAATAAACAAAAATCTAAATATGCGTCCAGCTTGTTTTTCACTTGTGTTTTTACCTCTGCTAAGAAAGAGGTGGAAGTTATGTCTTTGCCATTGTTTATCAGTATGTCTCCTTGTCTGTCTGTTTGTTTGCAACTTTATGCAAAAACTGAGTGATGTTTTTTTTTTTTTTCAGTGACTGGAGCTTGATCTAACCTAGATTGTGTTCCCATTTTTAGAGAGATCCAGATCACCATCTGGGTCTAGGATTTTATGGGAGGATTTTTTATGATTCAGATAGCTCTACAAGATATCAGCATTAATCTGGATCCTGGCTAAAGTCTTCATCCAGAACAGTGTATATATATATGTATATATATATATATATATATATATATATATATATATATATATATATATATATATATATATATATATATATATATATATATATATATATCTCAAGTTGAATCACAATGGAATTGAGCTGCTTGGTGGAAATCTGCTGCGCACTGCGAGTGCTTTTCTGGTTTATGTTATTTTTAAGCTTCTTCTGTAAATTTAGTTCTTTGAAAGAAATTACTTTTATTTTTGGCATATCCCCAGACTCCTAATTTTTAAGCATAGGATTGTAACCTGGAATGTTTCTGCAGTCTTATATGACTGTTCCCAAATAACGCACGACCATGGCACGCAATTTCCTCCATCCTTGTGGCATAAACAGTTGAGATGACAGAAGGTAATCCCCACCATGTGAGGCCTCGGCCCCAGTTTGGAGGCGGGGTGTGATTCATTCAAATCTGCCGGTGCTATAAAAGGAGGGAAGTTGCAAGTAACCCAACTTCAAAAGACTAGATCGTGGCACGGCGCTAGATCCAGGTCGTCCAGGTTGAGATCCTGGTTGTCATCATAAATGATAATGAATAGTATTAAAGCTATTAAAAATGCAATAATATGTTTAGTCTTGCTACCTCGTTTTCTGGTGGCAGCTATTGTCTTTTGGCTGCTTGACTTTTTATGCATAAGGAAAAGGGTTTTCCTCAGGATGAAGGAGCAGGGAGGCGATCCCATTGATCCTCCTCTGTGCATATCGGACTCCAATCGGCTGTTTAGCTTCGAGTCCCTCAAGGCAGTCTGGCACGGTCATAAGCTAGACTTTCTGAAAGCAGCGCATCTCGGGGACAGAGCTCCCAATACCGAAGTTGTCCAGCTGAAGGACCAGCGGCGCAATCGGATCCTCGACTACGCGAAGGACAAGAGACCGCTCATCCTCAACTTTGGCAGCTGCACCTGACCACCATTCATGGCGCGTCTGAAGGCTTTCCAAAGTGTGGTGCAGCAAAACGCAGACATAACAGACTCTGTAGTTGTGTACATCGAGGAAGCGCATCCTTCCGACGGCTGGATGAGCACAGACGCGCCATATCAGATCCCAAAACACCGGTGTCTGGAGGACAGGCTGAACGCTGCGCAACTGATGCACCTGGAGGTGCCCGGGTGCCTGGTGGTGGTCGACAGCATGGAAAACTCCTCCAACGCCGCGTACGGAGCATATTTTGACAGACTTTACATTCTACAGGAGGGAAAGGTAGTTTACCAGGGTGGCAGGGGACCTGAGGGGTATCGGATCTCAGAGCTCAGAGACTGGCTGGACTTATACAGAAAGAGCCTGGAAACACCCAATAACCTGGTTATTGATGTGTAGTATAAATGTCGTAGTCTATATATATATATATATATATATATATATATATATATATATATATATATATATATATATATATATATATATATATATATATATATATTCCTTTTTTTTTTATATACAGCTGCTATTACAACAAAGCAGAAATGCTGCCACTTTTCAGTATTAAAACTTCATTTAGGTAATTTTACCACTGTCACTGGTGGTTGATGTGTATTTATTTTATTATTTTTTTCCCATAAGCCTAAATATGTCATGTGTTCGCCTTCATTCTGACGAGTGTTTCATTATGTCTCAGAATGAACATCTTTACATTTTATTACGATCCATCGACAGAAGGTTAGTTTGTTCAAGCCTCGTTTGCTGTCACACCTCTTTTCCCTCCTCCGTGTGTCAGTGCGACTTCTGATCAGTCAGGATCTTGAGAGGTGCGTCTCACTTTGCTCGTCAGTACAGTCGTGAAGTTCGGTTTTTAAACGGGTTCAAACCAGAGAACCGACACTGATGTTATTTGTACTGGAGATCAGAGTGACGCTGCTGCTCTCTGCCTTGCATGACCCTGAACGTGTTTTGTAAATATTCAGGTTTTTGGATATATTTTTGACTCAATAAAATGCTTTGATCTAATCATTTATTGGAAGCCGTTATTGACGTAAAAAGAGCTGATTCCCCCCCTGCAGATGCCTGTAAACTGGTTTGACATGAAGATGGTCTCTTAAGGACAACTGAGGGTCCAGTTATCTCGATAACTGACCTCTTACTGATTTAGGCAAGATTAAAAAATCTCTTTCTTCACATAGAAGCAATTTCATTTTAAATGAATGGTAATAATTATCAGCCAATACTTATATATTTTTATATGTATCAATAATTCTTTATGTTTAATTCTCATTCTTTCTATTTTTCCTGCATCAACAGTATTTTTCACAAAGAAAATTCCAACATTCAGGATATCCTATGGAATCAACTACTTTTTGATTTTTGAAAATTGCTTTCTAGTGAAATATTAGATGCCTAATAGTTCTTAACCTCCTTTAATGGTGATTACAGGTCTTTGGTTAATACTTCTACAAATGAGCTTCAGTTTGTTTTCGACAGTTCCTTCTTGAGCGTATGACCTCTTGCCATTAAATGAGGATAATCACACCTGATCTTGTTACTGTGAGTGATATATGCACCTGTAAGGCTTTAAATGTCTTCAAAGCTTAGGACATCAATCCCTACAAAAAGAAAACAGTGTTGAGAACTGAGACATAACAGTGTTCCTAGGATCTGGTGTGTCTATATATTGAATATAATGAACAATATTCCAGTCAGTCTGAAACAAAAGACTTTTGAGTTAAAAAAAAAAAAAAAAGGAGATATATATATATATATATATACTCAACAGACTCAACAGACTTAACACACTCAACAGGAGGTGATGCAAAGGTCTCAGTAGATTCAAAAAAGTAGAGATTATTACTTACATAACCCTACGAACAAACTTCTCAGAGGCTTTCATTCCTTTTTGCCCATTTTTCACAGCAGCAGTCAATTCCTGAACAGCAAAGGAGGTAAATTCACAAGTGGGACAGAAGTCACTGGAGACTAAACACTGCAGGCTTTTACCCAAAAACAGAGATACACAATGATGGATATTGTTGTTCACTTTACAAGTATAGAGTGCTTATGAATTATTGCTTTCAAACCAATTTGACACAGTCAAACCTCATGTTTGAAATTTGTGATTGTAATAAGACTGACCAAAAAGGAAGAAGCTTTGTTGTGGATCAGGAAAACAGGATCTTACTGGTTTCTCTTTAAGCATGAATGGTCCCAGAGTTTGAAATGTGAGTTTCTGCAGCCAATTTTTATGCTTATGCACCTACAAAAAAAAACAAAAAAAAAAAAAAAAAACATGATGGACAATATTTTCACTACATTTAGTTTGAATAGTAATTTTAATCATTTTAACAAAAGCACGTGTTAACTTTCAGAACAAATGTTATGTTAATGAAGAGTCATTTTCTGTGGTTTTATACAGTTTATATAATTATTATAAAGAAAAAAAGATCCTAAATTTCTCTTCCTCAGATTCCCCTCTCTTAATTTTAAATGGAATATTTTGTTGTTTTACATAGACAAAAATTATACTACTGACATCCGTTGGGATTTTAGTTTTGTTTTTTAATAATTCACAATATTCTGGACATAAATACAGTACCACTACAGAAAACTCATCATTCTTTGCAGACAGTACTCTTCATCTTTTATTCATTGCGAACTTTGAGACCAAAAAAGTAAAAGAAAAGAAAAAGAAAGAAAGAAAAAAAATTACCTCGGTTGACCTGATCAGAATAGTTTATAGCTATCATGACTTTATTTTAGGAAGTTACAAGCCATAAGCATCTGATGCTTCAGTGACTAAAAAATGTCCAGCACTATTAAAGAATATGTTACTGGTCTTACTTTAAGGGTTTCAGAGTGACCTGACTTTACTGCTCATCTGGAACACATTTAACACAGAAACACAGAGTTTTTATGTGAAGCTGACTTGACGGAGTGGTACCTGCCTAAATGAAATATAACTTGCTCCAATGTGCACCCCTGAATAGAAACCCCCAACTGGAATTCTTTGGATCTGGATTCTTTCCATGTGCGATTTTCCACGGATGTTGAATCTCATCTGTCTATGAAGAGGCCAGCGGGAACAAAGGGTTAAGGGTCTCAGACTGGGGGGAGAGATTTAACTTTTGCTGTTCTGTTTTGTTTTATGACTCAGAGGGAGCCGAATGGGTCTGCTGAGGTGTTTTTTTTTTTTTTTCAGTTTCTCTGGTCAGCTTTGAAGGTGAGGGCCCCCTTTCTCCCCAGGGTCATAACTCCACAAATGAATGCCTGGTGTTGGGGAGCCAGGGGCCCCTGCCAACACAAAGGTTTCACTGAAACCAGCATGTTAATACTTAACTGAGGTCTAAACAATCTTTTTGAACAGGTAAAACTAAAAGCCTCTGTGGGTCAGAAATATAAATGTTAAAAGATAGTCTGAACATTTAGTACCACTTTGCCCGTTTTCCAGGAATTTATACAGCATTTTCAAACAGCAAGTCTTGTTATCCTTGACAGTTTTGACAGGAACTTAGACCTGAATCTTGGATCCTGAACTGTCACAAGAAAATATGGAAATGTGCTTGTAGTCTGAGCCAAATGATCAAGAAACTTTGACCATACTTGTTGTGTTTACATCTTTATTTCAAAAGTTCCCTATGTAGCTTTTATAGGGAAAAAAAAAGGTTATATACAGTTACACAGCACACGTTTGTTTTGTTCATTCATTTATTTATTTATTTATCTATTTTAAGATGTTTTCCAACAAAGCAGAAATATGAAATAATTGGATGCAAAAAAAAAACCCCAAAAAAACCAAAACAAATAAATAATTCAAGTGCATTAATTGTAACCAAAAAGTGGGGAAAAAAATAGGGGTTTTTTTTACATGGCGTAGATACACATCTTTTCAATTGTCTTTTTTCTTTTGTTGTTGTTGTTTTTACAAGTTTCTTAATCTTTAATATGGGGAAAGTGTCAATATGCAAGAAGTAATGAGGGAGAAAGGATTTAGTATTCCTTGTACAGTTACATAGCACCTCCCAACGCTCAGCTCCTGCTCATACTTTTAGCTGGATGACACCCAGTGGGCATACTGGGTGACTACACAAAGCTCTGAGAGCTGTACAACATTTAATGTTTGCACTAAGAAAATAGTAACAGAAACATGTTTCTTTGCATTGTTTTCATGTCTTGGGACAAAGTGGTTGAGATAACACGTAACATAGTTGTAATAACACAGAAACAATCATGAAATGGTCAAACGGTAATTTTGCAACATTTTCTGAATTAAATCTCAAAACCAAGCAGTGGAGATGATTCAGGCAGACTTATTTCCATGCATTTTTTAATGAGATTCATTAGGTTTAATTTTTTAAGGTTAAGCATTTGGGAACTAAAGAGATCAACTGCTGCAAGTAAAATGTTTTCCTGTTCTTGCTTGATGGAGGATTTCAGACTGCTCCGTTCTGGGCTTACTTTGTTGTGTTTTCACTCTTATAATGAACCAGATGTTCTCAGCTGGTGACAGATCAGGTTAGTTTAGCAGCTGGACTCTTTTTTTCAGTCATGTTGTTGTTGTAGGTGTAGAATGAGGTTCGGAGTTGTGTTGCTGAAATGAGCAAGATTTGGTCTCTGTGGTGCTTTTACACTATTTTTACTTTTAATTTCCTATGAAAAGGGTTAAAACACCTTGCAAATAATTCAATTTATGTTTTAATGGAAAGATATTTTTTGAGGGAGAAATCTGAACAACAGTAACTGAAGGCCTGACAATGTGAAAAATAGTAAAATGTCATTAGCACTGTGTGATGAACGTGTTCTCATCAATCAGTCATTAACTTTTCAATACTACCTTGACACAATTGCTTTCCAAAATGGCAGCAAATGGAAACCGTTTCAAATACTTGGATTTCGAACACCCTGCTAAATCGTTGTCCACATACACACATATGTTTTCACTTACCTTGCCCACTGAGGTCTTTGCTTGTGACAAATGGTGCCTGTTAATGGGGCTGTGGTTGCCATTTTTCATGACACAAGTCCATTAAAAGGGCCCCCCATCTTGAGGTATTCATAACCTCAGAATGGAAAATTATTTCAAAGTTCAGAGTTCACAAGTCGTGCACATGGCTTCCAGTGAGTTTTATTTAAATGCAGCAAGTATGGAGGTGCAGCAGCTGCACTGATTAGACTGTTGATTTTGCATGTTGAGATTAGTTTGTGGTGGAAACATACACTGGCAATATAGAACAAGCAGCAGGACAGGTATATTGTATTAGATGGTTGTAACCATAAAAATTATTTTAACTGTAAATGAATCAGATTTTTTGGCACATGGTGCATGTCATTAACTTCTAAATTAGATTAAATTAGTTTGCACCTCCTGTCAAATCAGCTGAACACAGGTAAAGTTTGTTATCTAATATGTTGAAATTCAGTCAGACAGCTTAGTTGTGATTGGAATTAGATTCTATACATTAATTGAAAATGCAAATATCAAAATAAAGTCATCCAAAGTCCTCTGCACTGTTTTTTACACTGCTTTACCTCCAACTTCTTCAAGTAATTATTTGATTATGCAGTATTATTATTTACATTATTATTATGAATATCATTTTATTTCCTTAGTATGTGTGTGTGCAGGTACATGTACGTATTGGTATGTACTGTACATATATTTACTTTTATTTGAAAATAAATGACCTTTGAAACTTTGAATTTTACATACACAATACAAGCTGCATTTCATGGATGGATTATTAGACAACAGGCTTTTGGACAAAAATGACTGTAAGTGGATCCATTTATTGTACCAAGAGTCTCAAAGTAAAATAGACACAAAACAAACACAAATCATTTTAGGATTATCCATGGTTTCTGTGTGTCTCCAATTGTATATCTTGCAGTCTTGCATTAGTTATTTAATTTTTTGCTTTCATCACATTGTAGTCATTGTTTTGTCATCTTGATTGTTTTGAGGTCATCTTTCATACATTTTAGGTCATTTATCTTCCATTCAACCCTTTACATGTTGTTCTAAGGTTATTTTAAGTGACATTGGAGTTGTTTTGGTTTCTTTTGTGGTTTTTTTATGCCTATTGTTTTCAGCCTTTTTCCTCTGACTCAAACCACTCCATCTCTTTGTGGTGGTATGAGTTATATTACCGCTACATCATCTCAGGACTCGCTCTTTTTTTCTGAGAATCTTCTTTCTTTTGTGTTTCTTTTGTGTTTGATGTATATTTCTTGAATATATCAGGGGCCTCTTTTTCCTCCAGTAAGGTCATTCACTATCCATGTTTTTGTTTTGCAGCTAGTTATGCTTCATATATAACACAAAGCTTGATGGTCTGGTACATGCCTTACATTTGTCAAAATGAATCTATGATCCCACCAAATTTGTTTACTCTCTTTCTTCCTATAATTTCCACATGATCACAAAGCATATCTGAATAACAAACGGAACGTCAGAGCAGCGAAATGTAGCACTGCATTTGTATTTTTTACATAGCTGAAACGGTAATAAGGAACACGAACCACAAGATGGAGACAGAGACTGCTGGCTAAGCGAACTGGTCAGACTTTCATGCACTCTAAACAAGTGCAGACTGGGTCCATGTTATCATTCTGCTGGTTATAACAAAAATGGCCCAAAGGATGTAATCATTAAGCATCCTGGAGAAGGAGAGCAGACGCCCTACTGGCTTCAGATAAGGCGCTAAATCCAAACCGTACTGTCAAATGCTCATGTATTTGTATCAGCCTGTTAAAGATTAGGCCTGTTAAGTCAACAGCAGGTAAAACAGATTTAATTTTGGAAAAACAAACTAATGAGATTGTAAGATTATGTGTGGGGTTACACGGTATAATTTGATATTACTGAAAGTCACTTGACAGATGGACAAATTTTTATTAAAAGTAACAGACAATGAGACATTTTCTGGTCAAAGCACAGCAAATAATCTCAGAATAAATACTCCTAGTTTACAACACAATACAGCCCCATCTGTGGGAATTTTTTTTAGAACCATGAAATTAATGCTTTACTCACATCTGGCTCAACATCTAAACTAAAACCTTGAAATCCCCCTAAAACAATTTTTAAGGAAGAAATTGACATTTCAATACTAAGATTAAAACATCCATTAAAAAAAGAAAATGACTGTGCTCTGCAATTACAACCAGAATAACCTTGATATAAATCCACAACTGTAGAAACTCACAATACTGTTATTGAATGTCAAGGTATGACACATTCACAATATGCTGCATGGCATGGGCTCCAGCTAATTATTCATAGTTTCTGTCCAGAAATTACTTCAATGGCGGCACCCTCCCCCCCCCCAAACAAAACAAAAAAAAGAATATGATTTGCAAAAATATTTCTGGGTCATTGTTGCAACGCAATGGATTGGAAGCTCTGAACAGAGTTTATCCATGAAAGAAATTTGAAGCATATTCAACTGGTTTAATTAAAAATAATAATCTGATTAAAACAAAAGATGTTGACTGCGTGTGCTTTGTTACATCTATCTATAAGATAAATATGGCTCAAATTTTAAAACCACTGTTGTATCTCAAATCAATATGTCAAAAGGCAAAATCAAGTTTCAAATAAAAAAAAAAGCTTGAGAAATGCAGCACAATTATACATATTTCACCTTCATATATTTTAATGGGTATTAAGCTGTATGATTGAAAGAACACATTCCAGCATCATTTTTGTCCACCTGGTCGGGAACACAATACATTCAAACATAATCCATGGCAGTCCAGTGTCTCCTCTTTCAACTATTTGGACTCTTTCCACAGAGAGTGAGGAACCGAAGGAGGCCTTTTCATCAGATGGAGGTATAGTGTCTCCCAAAGCTGGAGAGTCTAATCTTTTCTGGCAGAATGATGTTTACAGAGTGCTGTGGTTCTTCCTGGCTCGTGCTTCCAACTTCTCTCAGCAGATGCTCCCGTTGCTGCCATACAAGCTGGCTGTACTTTGCATTTGCGAGCCACGTCTGGCAGCGGCCAAAAAACACAATTCCCGTGGTGCCAAGGATGACCAGGCAAGTGAGCAGGGCCAGCATGCCGAAGCAGACCAGCTGACCGTGGGTGACGAGGATGCCTGACGAGTGGACAGTTTCCTTCAGAGTGATCTTGAGCAGGTCTCTCTCAGGCGGTCTAAGCAGCTTGTGGAAGGCATGGGCAGGGAGGGAGTAGTGCTGAGGGGTCAGGGCAAACACTCTGCTGTCCACTGGCCTGGTATTGACTGGCTTGGATCGGTTTTTTGGCCTGTGATGCAAGAGACAAGTAGGACCTGTAAACCATTTCTGGCAAATGCAACGGAAGGTTCCATCAGGTTGACCGACACACGTTCCCTCGTTGGCACAGGGTCTGCCAGTGCAGGGCGAGAGGTTGGAGGTGTCATTACAAGTGAAACCACTGAATCCAGCTGGACAGAGACATGTAAAAGCCAGACCGTGGTTTGTACAGTTGCCACCATTGAGACAGGGGTTTGGCTGGCAGCTGTCAATGCTGATCTGACAGTTGTCTCCAGAAAATCCAGGGGGACATAAACAGGAAGGATAGGCTGTAGAGGCCCCCGCATCCATGCATGTGCCTCCGTTCTGACAAGGGGAGCTGAAGGACAGAGCAAAGAAAAAAAAAAAAGTTATTTACTGCAAAGAAAACGATGTTTCTCCTGCCCTGGTTCAGCCCAGCGATATTTAATTATGTACGTCTAAAGACTGCAGAGAGGCAACGAGCACGTGGACCCCGTCTCATGCACAGGTTTCAATAGATAAACATTAATTGAATACTTAGTCCATAATTCACAATGTTCTGGGGGCATGTCAAATTAAATATTAATGTGTTATGCAACCTATTTAGATGCTTACCAGTACATACATCTAAAATCTTGTGGATTTGGGCTTTTGGGAAGATGTAGTGTATTCCTGAAGTGCCTGAAAAAAATAGTTCTTTTTAGCAGCCTACTGGATGGAAAAAGTCTTCATTAAGCTAAAAGTGGATTCATGTTGAATGTGGAAGATACACAGGAACATTGCTTACTGAAAATAAGCTTTCGTTTAATTCAAGAAAGCTGAGTTTTAAGTTCCTGAAGCTAAAAAATATTAAAAAGATTATTAAGGGAAATCAAATTTACAATTATATAGTCTAAATATTGTTTACAGATGTCAGATTAATCATCAAAGCGACAAATCGCACTGATAACAGAATTTTTCTTTTGTATGATAAAAAATTCAAAATGATTTTAAATAAATGAAATACAATTTCTTAACCCTCAAGGCTTAAATATGAATTACTCCCTTTGTAAAAATAAATAAATAAATAAATAAAAAGTGATATAGTTACTGTGACGTTACTCATTTGTTCATACGCTGCTTTTTTTCATGCTTTACATTTCACATCCTGATGGACACAACATGACCAAAGACATTTGGTGTTTGTGGGAAAGCCATGAAAACTAAAAGTCAGTTCTCAAGTGACGTGTTTGTCAGTTTCAGAAACGTTCCTTTCTAAATCAAAAACACGATTCAGCTGCGACTTTGGAACCACAAGTGACCATATCTGGACAAGAATGAGGAACATCTGAAATCCGTTTCATTATGCAAGCATTAAAAAAGTACAGTGAAGAGATTAAAATGTGATTCATTTTGTTATTGATACACTGATGACTTGTTTATAAAAAATAATTCATGGACTTATGAGAAGTTATGTTATGTTATGTTTTCTGATTGGAAATGTCATGAGATCAGAGTTGTTGCAGAACTACATCCATTTAAAGATCCTTCATCTTTGGCTTCATGTCTCAAATCTGCTGACTAAACTGCAAGAACAGCAAAGTCATTGCAACTGAATGCAAATTAAACTGACTTTGACTTTGGTTTAAGAAGACAGCCTTTTTTTTTTTGTCATTTTTTGTTTAAATAATTTACAAATATTAAATTCAGCAAATCAGACTAAATTAGCCAAATTTTCTCAACTCAGAGCTTCAAACCAAGACATAAATTCAAAATGATAATCTTTTCCATCAATCAATTTTTTGTTTTCAACCTCCTCACATCTAAAATGATGCTCATTTGTATTCTAAGACTGACTTCAGTCATTCCTCTCAGTGCTAATGACAAACCGTTTGGCCAATTTTCTGCAAATTAAAGATCTGAACACATAGCAGGATATAAATTTAAAAAAAAGAAAAAGTTTCAGCTTTGCCTCAGGAGTAATCTACTTGCATAAACTTGGTAAGCATATCTGATCAATGCAGTCATGCTTAAGAAAGTGCATCCACAGATGACACCCTAACACAGAAACTAATCAATATCTCCAGCAGTACTTTGCATAATTACACAAGCCCCCTCCCCCAACATCTCATCCCAGCTAGTCCAAAGAAAATGAAAGCCTGGAATATTTTAGACAACTGTACCCCAGACATGAGATGATTAATGAAAAATGTTCAGTCAGGCTTCAGGTGCGTCATGGTGAAATGTAGACTCTGGTGATTATCTTACTAAAGGAGGACCAGATGATGATTCACTATCAATTATTTTTGTCCTGTGAATTTTAGGTGCAACATTCGCTGTCTGGCAGCGAAGCCATGGAAAGGTTCAGAGTTTAGAGTCACGTTACAAGCTGCATCCCCAGAGACTCATATTCTGATGGGCAGGAGGAGGATTCCTCCAGGGACCAGGCCCATCTGTACAGAGCAGCCAACAAGCAATTTTGGTATCTGACAAGAATGCTCCAGCTTCTGTTTTAGATGTCATACGGGTTCGAAGAAAATAGTGGATTAATCTTCCTTCCCTTCTTTCTTCTTCCACGTACAGCTTGTTTATCAGCTTTCTATATCTCAGCTAAATAGTCCATGACGGCAGCTTTTCCCACAGGACCTTAAAAAAAAAAAATCTCCAAATAAGTATAAAATTCAGAGTCAGAATTTCACTTCTTGTGGCCATAAACAAACAAGCCCACCATTTAGATTCCCGACTCGCAGTGCAAGTCAGAAATGATCCTCTCATTCATAAGTTATTTATTTTTCCTCTTTGTGAACACCTGCTTCAACCCAGCTGCAGATTGAGGTCCAATTTTCTACATTTGCACAGGCATTATCACATTGCCATTTAAATTTCAATGTTTGATCTCAAACTGCTCTGAGCTGTGTGAACTCTTATGCATGAACAACAGAATAAATGGAGAAAAAAAAAGTCCATTAGTGTCCAGTTACTTTTAAAGCCTTGCTATTCCAAAACCATGTGTTAAAAGCCTTTATGTGTTATAGCTTACACATTTCTGTCACTATTGATGCAAATCTGTTAAAATTCACACTAAGATTTGACACTTTAATGTAGTAGCCATTATGCTATATCAAAGTAAAAGTGCTGATGCACTGAACCTGGTTTTCACCGTTTTCCCCCCTGAGGAGCAAAAGTAGTGATATTTCCCATTGATATGGGAGAAAAAGGACCCTTCTGAATTACCTTTCTGATTGTGATCCTGACAGATGTCAAAGACATATGACAGACCTCCTACTGGCAAGGAGGGCTGAATTTACAGTCACACTGTACAATGGAGGTTTTGAAATATGACAGCCTTGTCAAGTGATGTTAATACATTTCATCTCCAACTGTTGCCAATAGCGGCTGCAGCCTCTGAAGCAGCATGTGGCTTATGATTCTGTCCAGGTCTGCATGCTTCCCCACTGAATATATGTATCCTGTTGTCAACCAGGAACAAACTAACATGGCTGCCGGGCAGTGAACTAATTTCAATTCAATATGAAAGTAAAATTTACAGCATGCCCACAGGAAACTTGATCCCCCCCCCCCCCCCCATTTTCTAAGAAAACCCAATTTATCACACGTTGCTTTTACTGGTTGCAGTGGTTTGCAACTTGATTGAAAACAAAGTTTGACTTAAACCTTGATTTAAAGAATTCACATTAAATCAAGGTATTGTTCCAGCTGCGACAAGGCTGCAGCTCAGTTTACGTCATCTTTAAATCAAACATTTGACATCAGTTTGAATCAACATCTTTGATTCGTTTCCCAAGTAAGCCAGGAAGCTCATTTTACTCAATTACCGTAAATGTCTATGAAGATACGTACCCTTCAAGCATGCAATGCATTTACTTAGCTGAAACCAAAAGAGCAAAGCTTAGACTGGAGCTCACAAGAATGCCAACATTTTTGTTCATCAACTCTAAATGATATTCTGTTACTTTTCTGTAAATAACTTGTGTAAATGCCATTTACACAAAACAAACCATTTTGTTTCAGTAGCAAAAGCATACAAAAGATTAAATAATTTTATTCAAGAAGAAGTTGTTAAAATACAGTGAACCTCCAGAAGAGGTTGGGAAATATTACGCTAGTTATTAAAAGATCAATTTATAAAGTTTGTAGGGTGGTTGAAGAGCTAACAAACTGGTTCTGACTGATTCTTTTATTGAAAATCAGAAATCGACAACTAATAAGTCCATTTATGTTTTTTAGTTGTGAAGCAATATATCATCTTGGCTCACCTGTAAATTGTGTTATGTATTCAACATGACCATGATCCTATTGTCACCCAGATACTAAGTAAAGCATAAGAAAGGTTGAGTGCGCGTGATGCAGTTTTATTTAAAAAAAAAAAAAAAAGACCCAAATGGAGACTTATTGTCTCAGACTTTAAAAACTGCTGGTTTAATGCTTTTCCTCCTGCTTCCTGAGTGTGTTCCAAGTAGCAGTGTTTTCTCTCTTCATGCATGCATATATAGATTTTTTTCCCCTATTGTTTCCCCCGAAAGCAGAACATGAGAATTTTTTTTTTAACCCATTTGCAACTTATGATGACCATGCTGCATTTCATGATAGTTAAGCCAATATAATCAGATCCTTCTTGATTGTCTGTGTTTTTATTGCTTTTTTAAAGTATCCCACAGAACCCATTGTAGTCATTGCACTCTGTCATTTACTTTAATTGAACATGTTATGCTTGATTACTATTGTTCTGTTCAATACTGACAACACCAAGGGTTCAAATATCCCAATTCTCTATTTGCTCTACAAGTGTGCTAACACCACATGACCATTCTCAGCAATCAGACTGCTTACTGCCCACCACTACTAATAACATTTACATTTTAGTCACAGGATAGGGCTCCTGTGCAATAATGATATGAAATATCTCCAAATAACATGTTTTTTGAAAGAAAAAAAAAAAAAAAAAAAAAAAGTATAGAGCATCAAAATAAAATAACTGTTACCCATTTGAAAGACAAATCTCCGTCTTCACATTGCAGTTTTCTCCAACGTAGCCTTGGGGACAGATGCAAAGGTATCCTCCTTCCCCTGTTTCTATGCAGGTGGCATTACTGGCACAAGGCCTGGATGAGCACAGGCGAGTATCTGTTCAGGAAAAAAAGAAAAAAAACATGCTGTTTTTAGATCATGTAAGCTCCATCTCCCAGCGACTCTCTGTTTCTGCACATGTTCCCCCCTCTCACTACACTCAGCATGGCAGCAGCATCCTGTCATCAGGAACAAGACTGAGAACACCGCTGAACGCGTCACACAGATGATCAGCACATATGCTCCAGCAGAATATGGGATGCGGCATCTGTGCTGATAAGTGGGTCAAACTGAGCCAGAAATCCTGTCTCCCTCCCTCCCCTGAAAACTCTTCTTTTAATATTCTCTTTTCTTCTTTTGCTTGAGGGGCCAACAGTATTTTTATGTGACAATGTTCACTTATGATTCTGCATGAAGTATTTTTCTACTTTAGTCTGCTTTAACAACTATTTTCAGCCACACTATGACCACGCTGAGGTTTTATTAAAACACAATGTACATTATGATTAATGGCATGCAGGTGAATGATGACACTTGAGTATGTTCGCACTTAATCTCTGTCTTGCTTTCCTATTGAGAATTCTGTTCATAATTATTTTCCATACTCAGATTAGTCATTCTCTTACTACAGAAAGGTAACTTTTTTCAAGCTTAATTCAGTGACACCCTGTGTGACTCCAAAGGTTTGTTACTCATTCCTGACCGCTAAGGTGAAGACGGACAGAGATAAGAAGGCCTGGGGAGCTTAATGGGACTCACCTTGGTCACACAGGCTGCCCACCCAACCCTCCTTGCAGATACACTGCCATGCCTTCTCACATGTGCCATGCAGGCAGCCAGGAAAGGGCACACACTGGTCACAGTTCTCTCCTTGCCACCCTGGTTTGCACCTACAAGAGTAGAAAAAAAAAAGATCAACCTTACCTAGAGCATGTGACATCATTTTCAGTTTAGCTCCTTTCACAGTGTCTGCTTACTTTTCTCCTTTTCTTTCTCTGATGCCACATTTATTGGTTAAACTCTAAATAGTTCAATTATTGAACAATCATTTTGGTACAAAAATGCAGAAAACATTTCAGTCTTGGCATACTTTTTAACCTAAATCTATAACAAAAACAACTATTTAAATGTTAAAATGAAACACTGGTTTAACATGTAAGTCAACACATGAAAGCTTAACAGAACAACGTGGAAAACAAGCAGAGATGGAGTTATCTGGATGAGGACTTCCTTTCTCTAAAGGAGAAGGATTTACTGTGACGTGTATGGAAATAAGGTTGAAAATGTCCAAAGGACATAGGCTATCATCTGCAGGGGAATTTGAGGCAATTTTAGCAGCCTACCTGCACTTCCCTGGCTTCTCACAAAACCCATTTTCTGTACTGCATCCCGCGCTGCATTCCCAACCTTACGAGAGAAAGAAAGGACAGCACGTTTGCGTCAACAATCAAAAGACACATGAAACATTCAAAACAATTAAATATTAATTCATCACACTTTTGCCCCCCAACGCACACTTAGCTGGCTTTGAAATATTTTAATTTTCAATATACCTATTCAGTGTAACGACCAACATCTTAGATTACCTTTTACCATTCCTGCCACGACCAGAACTAAGACCACCCTGAAGAGCTGCATCGTAATTTCAGTTAAGACGACTCTCCTTGTCCTGCAAAACACAAGGCACGTTAATTCGCAAAAACAAACAAACAAACAAACAAAAAAAAACTCAGTTTCCTTTAAAATACCATGTTTTCTATGAAAATCTTCTCTCAAAAGTTTACACTACAGGGGAAAAAAACATTTAAATGGACCATTTAACGGAGCAAATATGTCCAATCCCATGTGGAGTCCTTAAGTGTTCCCTAATTATTAAAGCCCTTGAGGTTAAATCCCGATTATAACGATTAAAAATTCTGCTTAATTGAAAGGGAAATCATTTGAAAGAACTCAACGTTTTCCACCTGGAAATAATTGACCCACCTGAACCATATGCGTCCGTCTGCTCCCAAGAGGTTTCCATTACGCACAAACATGCAGAGAAAGAAAATCACGCCGCTTCGTTACAAATAACTTTTCCCCCTTAAAAAAGCCTTAAAATTAGAACAAGAAAAAGCTTGTTTTTACCTAAGTCGTCCCGGCGCTCTGCTATCAAATGGCTTCGAACATATTTGAAAGGTTTGCTCGGGTTTAGCTTAATTTCTCTTAATCCAGACGGCGCGCCAGTAAAAGTGACACTACAGGTGTAGCGGTGGTCTGACTGCTGAAGACAGACCTGCAGGTTCTGAAGGGGCTGCTGCTGCTGCTCCTGCGTCGTGCAGCGTCCCAGTGCAGCACGCTCCTCCCACCTTATGGGGGAAGATTTTTTTGCACCAGACTGTACCCCCTGGGAGAGACGTGCCTTAATTTCACAGCACATTAGCAGGGTATCTGACAAACGCATTGCTTCCCCTTTTGAAAATGTGACTGGAAAAAAAAAATCTATCTATCTATCTATCTATCTATCTATCTATCTATCTATCTAATATATATATATATATATATATATATATATATATATATATATATATATATATATATATATATATATATATATATGTATGTATGTATGTATGTAGAGAGAGAGAGAGAGATAATCTATATACAATATAATATAATATAATATAATATAATATAATATAATATAATATAATATAATATAATAGATAGATAGATAGATAGATAGATAGATAGATAGACAAATATTTCCCATGCATATATTTTTTCATAATGCTTTAAATGTCTTAGCCACACTTGCGAAATCAAATACCTTCTAGCTTCATTTATTGATCAAAAATGTCTAAAATATATCATTTAAGTAGGCAGTGGTTATGTTTTTACAAATTCATTATGGTGACTGGCCATAGAGTAGAGTTGCCTCTTGGAAATAGATGCTTATAGCTACATTTAATCACATTAAATTATCACCCTATCCTGGAAAAAAAAAAAGGAGAAGTGGAAGAAGAAGCAAAGGAATAAGAATTGCAATAAATTATTTAAAGGTCTAGTCTACAAACCAAGCCACTAGATGTACACTACGTTTCTGGAATAGAATGTAAATCCTGCATTTACAACCCTTCAGAGAGTTTATAATGACGTTCTTCTTGGGAAATATATTGAACTGCATGTTCTAAAAAAAATCCAAACATGACCATTTTTACACAGTTTTGCTGTGTTATAATTGAATATGCAATATTTAATCACTGAGAAAAAATTGCAGTGACACATGCACACCACAATTATAAACATCCAATATAAAAAAAACCATGTTTATGAGCATTAGTGTGTCAAATTTAGCACATAGCTTTTACCAGCAGTTCTCAACCTTTTAGCAACACAGTACCCCTTGTAAAATATTTTTTCAGCCAAGTACCCCCACCACTGCAAAGCACTTTTGGTTAAGAAAGAAACATGAAAACAGCACTTTGTCATTTGTGTTTAGTTTATTAAACTTTATTCGTGCAAAACAATGGTAAATGTTTTGCACATCTCTACTACGCTTCAACTAGGACTCCATCATTTGCATTGTCAAGGCAACAGTGACTGACGGATATGATTTGGCTTGTAATGGGTGGGGTTCAGTTCATGTCTGAATGTGGGATTTTGGGAGGAATAAAATGGTGTAAGTCTAAATGTAATGAATGTACACTTATTGAAATACATTAAATGTTTATATAATTTATATTATTTTAATGATGTTTTAAAGAAAACATGAAAATGTATGTTTTCAAAAAAATTCATGTACCCCCTGGAATGCCTTGACGTACCCCCATCTGAGAAACAGTGGCCTATACAATACCACATATTAAGTACATGTGATCATAATTTCATATAGTTAGGATAATTCTTTGTTTAATCTATAAAAGTATATATATTTGCGGTAGAGTGTTATTAGTCATATCCTCTCATCTGTAGAAGGGATGTCAGTATATTCACAAGTCAGGCAAGTTCTTCTTTAACGTTCAGATTTTACAAATGCTTAGAATCAAACAAGCTTCTCGTAAAATTCCTACACAATCCATCACACTGCTCCCACCACTAATTAATGGGAAAGGTTAGCTTCCATGTAATTAAAGTGGCAAGGATAAAGCTTTAAACTGTCATTAAAGTAATTAAATCATAATATTCCACATAATCTCAGGCAACATCAGTAACTATGTTGAACCCCTAACATTTTTGACCTCAATAATTTGGTCATATTCAATGTTAAGTCTTATGCCTGGATACATTTAAAATGTACAGAAATAGACAGGTGGTGTTGACTTCTTAATACACTGATAAATACTTATTAGATGTCATTCAATAACAGAGATACTGCTGGCTCATTTTATAAAGAGTAAAGCTCAGTCTTTGAGTTTTGATGTTTTGCTTGTTAATGATTTAAATGTACTTGAGATCAACTATACTCATGTCAAACAGCCCAAATAGTTAAGTGTGTTCCTCAGGGTTCCAGATTGAGCCCAATACTTTCAATTTTGGTCATAACCTCGGAACAATAGATTGAGTTTATATAAAATAAAACACACACACACTTGACCTGCCTCTTGCCCAGCAATTGCTGGGATAGGCTCCAGTTTCCACTCAACCCTTATTTGGACTAAGCGGTTAGAAAGATGAATGGATGACGCTCAATGATCAGCAGATTAGTTGGGGGTTTTTTTTGTTACAGATTAGGAAGCCAGAACCAAAAACTCAGCCAACAACTTTAAACAGATTTATTGAAATCATGACATTGAAGGTGGTCTTGCTTAGTCTGATGGTCAGTAAGTCTGGAACACAAAAAAAATGAGGTGAACCAAAAAACAGGGGTAAGATAATACTGGAGAGGCCAAGAAATGAACCTCTCATTTAAACAGGAAATGTGAAATAGGCAGTCTCAGAGTAGCCCTCCAGAGCAGGGAGAACAAGCTCTACAATCCAGAATTTCAAGGTCCAAAATCAGACCAGGGTCCCCACCAAAAGACACAAGTAAAGCAGAAGAAATCAAAGGAGTGAGCAAGGAAGAGGCAAGGTCAGAATCCGACAGGGTTCAGCAACAGGTGATCAGTTCATACCAATAAGGGTGTAGCAAAGACGGTGGTCGGGGACAGGCAGGGTCAAACCAGGTTTTCTCAGGTCCATGAACAAAGCTTTGAAAGCTGTGGAAAAGAAAAATGACCTCACACTGAGCAGATCTAGAGCTGGTGTTTAAGTAGAGGGCAGAACAGATGAGGGTGATCAGCAATCAGGCCAGAGAAGAGCGCAGCTCATTAAGGCCAGAGCAGAAACCATGACGTTTTTCCCAAAATAAATTTAATTAAAATAAAATAAATAATAACGTCAAGAAACATCAACAATATTACACCTGTTCTTAAAACCTCAATCATTATACTGCAGTGTTCGCAGCTTTTTAACCTTAATTCAGTTTTAATTATCAATATTACCAAAATGTCGTTCAGATCTTATAAATCACCAAATACAACAAAGTTAAACAAATGAATAAAATTTTTTTTTTAAAAAGTCAAGTCATTTATCAGTTGAGGGAAACTGATCAATCATCGAATCTCTGCAAGTGAAATTAGTATTGTGTTTTCAGTCAAACAGTCAGGTGTGACTGGATGATTCCTCACATAGGCTGTGGTTAGGTTCACCATCAGGACATGTCTGACTAACAATCCAGTTCGACTACAAGGACAGAGAAACAATGTTCTCATAAAGCTACACTGCTGCATTTGCAGCAGTATCATTATGCATCGTCTGTATGTTTCTGTGTGTAAAGTCCAGGACAGCGTTGCGTAATGGATGAAAGAATTAACTCAAAATGATACCAGAAAATTCTACAGAAAAACACAGTTACTCTTCTTTATTAGCCAAATTAAAGGGAAATGGTCACACTAGAATAAATTTAATGTTTTTGAATGACCAAGTCAAGATTATTACCTTAATAATCTGGAAGTCTTTAGATCCTTCCAATGTGGAGAATCTGAGCGGGTGAAAAAAAAATCAATCAATCATACACTGTCCAAACTGGACATGTAAATATATCTTCTATGTTTTGTTGCTGCCACGTCCTTAAAACACTGGATGCTGTTTTGCACATTCTGTCCTGGAATTCATTTCTGCAGACAGCTTTCACACTCACTACTGGGAGCTACACTAAAAGATTGGCTGGACACCATTGGCAACCAGACAGCAGCATCTTGTTTGTGTTTTCCTGCCTTGCTAGCTAAACTACCTTTAGTTGGGCCCAAAACTTATGATTACGACACATATCATAACAGAGACAAGCTTTAAAACGGCTGCACAAACCCTGCGAAGAGGAGACCTGCAGCCTGGTGGGAAGCACCTCTCTATTTGGATGTAGTGCATGGAAACTCTGCTTGCTGCTGAGATAAAGCTGTGAAATATCTGCGTGCGTGTGTGTGTGTCTGTGTGTGTGTGTGTGTGTGAGACATATACATAGGTAGAAAGAAAGAAATATACTCATTGTTACTGTATGGCATTATGTTTTTTTATTTAACTTTATAACTCCAACTGAACCCGATTTATAATCAGATGTCGGATTTAGTTCAAAGATCATTTTTGATATTTAGTCTGGTGAAGTATTAAATATTTAATTTTCCTCTTTGATGCACTTCAGTAAATGAATATAGCAACACAACGCAGAAATGTTCAGCCGAGCGCACAGAATTTATGATGAAGCGCGTGCTTTTTGTTCTTTTGTCAATTTTCAACCTTCTGCTGCCTAAAAGAAAAATTTCTCGTCACGGATCCTCAACTGAACATGATATTGAATGACTTCTCTTACATAGAGCTTACCTGTCATACATAACAATGCTCTGTTCTATTCTTAGACCACTTAACGCCGTCTACAATCTTCCCACATCCTTCCCAAGGGCATGGAATGATAGTTTCCTTCCCACAAAGTTTACGACTCAATCTAAGGCCTAATTATGTGTTTCACCTTGGTCAGACATTGTTAGATCAGCAGTTAAGCTCTTGAAAATGGTGCTCAGGCACACTTCAAGTCTTATCTTTCTAATCCTATTTATTGTTTGCATCCACACATACAAAATGCAACTAGCGCTGCATGTCAATCATTGTAGACTTAATTATAAATGGCAACACTGATAAATCCTCGTAATGCCAGACGATATCAGTATTTCTGCTTTTGAGATCGTACGCACAAATCTGCTGTTTTGTTTTTATGTCTATTTGTGCAAGTTTGGACGTAGACACGGAGTGTGTGAGAGATAACGTGTGAATGCAAATAAGCATAGAATCAGTGTGTTTTTGTCTTGAACGGGATTAAAGAGAGCACATAGAAGCTGCCTTTTTCTTCTCACTCAAAATCAGTCAAAACAAGGACACAGGCCATAAGCAGTCAGACGAGAGTAGATGTGAGTGGCAGAGGAATAGATGATTCTCTTCAGACGTGATATAATCTTATGAGAGGTCTCTACTCTCATATCCTCCCAGTTCAGTTTGCCTGATGGTGTTTATGTTCAAGCACTCGGAGCTGGAGCTCAAAGCCCAGTTTAAAATCACAGCGAGGATGTGATTCCTTCACAAACCCGACCAACAACACTCAGTCCTTTAAATGAAATGTCTCAAGCTGGTACGCTTTATTAAAGTGAAGGGGGTGCAATTGATTTATTTATTTCCAGCTCTGATCTTGTCTTATATCTGATCTATTATTTGCCTCGGTCTGAGGTGCATCAGGTTTAAATCAGACGTTGTGGATCTGAGAATGTGAGTGTGTGAATGCATTTTCTAGGAGCTTCACGCCTGATATCAAGATACATTCAGTTCTCACAAAGAAAGTAATTGCAGTGTGTACATTTGTAAAAGCACACTGCAGAGAGTAGCTGTGATGCATTCAGAGAACTAAATCCTACGCTGGTCTGTCCTTTGGCACTGGAGTGTTCTAAGTTACACATATAAACATTAAGATGCGGATGTGTTCTACTAAAAGCAATGCTAATATGCTTATCTTGTACAGCAGATATGTTTGCCATGTTCATTTCTGATTTAATGCGTTTAATATTTTTGGGCACTATCCTGACAAAAGGAAGCTTAACCGAGAAATCATGTTATGATTGATTAAACAGTTAATATTAATCAAAATGGTATCAGTCATTCTCCCTGGGATTGCATTTATGAAACAGGTGAATGAACACTGTATCATTACACAATGATATAAAATGAAGAAAGGGCAATCAGTGGAGTCTAAAATCAGATTAAGGAAATATACGCCCATTTGACATTTGCCTGCCTTGCTGCAGGTTTAGAAACAGATGAGCTGATTCAGAATAAGTTGGCACATATTGACTCCAAAGAAAATACATAATAACTGCTGACTGACACAGTATTTTCTGGGTTCTTTCCTGTGCAGCCTTGGACATGACACGTCTGTGCCACATTTCTGTTGTTATTCTGTTTTCCCATTATTCCTGGCTTGTAGCCCCATGTTGTTATTACATTATCATGCCCCTATCCCACATATGTAGCATACCCTATTTCATGACGTTTGGTCGAAGTATTACTTAGTATAACATTCATCAACTCCTCTTAAATGAAGATGATTCTGGTACATCGTCTTCAGTTTAATTGTACAAAAGAGCTGAAACTGCTGTGCAGATGGCTCAGCAATGACTAAGTAACTTGTTCTGTCAGGCAATCCAAGTGATCGTCTCTGATAAATGACATTCAGAGGCCATTTTTTTTCCGAGACTGCTTGTTTTCTTGACACCAGTTTTTGAGAAGATTTCATAGCATCCCTCAAGTGCAGGACAGCGTCATTAAAGAAGCGTCAGTCTTTTCTCGGTGGGCAGCAAGCACGAGGGGGGGAGAGAGGAGATCTGTGTGTGACATGTCTAATTCTATTTTCTGGCTTCCATACTTTCAAATACACAAAATAATGAGTCACAGAGGAGAAATGCGTGCTCGCCTGCAGGGATGGGTAGCTTATTTAATTAGATGGTTAGGTGAGAGGTGAAAGATAAAATCCAGCTCTCACTTCCTTAGTGATGTGGCTCCTTGTTTCTGTCAGTCCTGAGACAGGAATCTAGGGGCAGTGTGTCTGCTTCAGCCAGGGTTCAGTACTACAAAAGCAACACCAATAACACTATCAGATTCACTATAAAAGTTAGGGATATTTGGCTTTCAGGTGAAATTTATGGAAAATGCAATATGTTCATGCTACAGTGATATAATATCATAAAAGTAAGACATTTAAGTAGAAGGATGCACTACTGATTTCCTCATCTCAAAAAATTCATTCAACACAAAAGGTAACAACAATGGTAGTTACACCACAATAAAAAATTTGAACGTCTCAATATCTCGTTATGTGCCCTTGAGCATCAATTACAGCTTGACAACGACGTCTCATGCTGTTCACAAGGCAACTTATTGCCTGCTGAGGTATGGCATCCCACTCTTCTTGAAGGGCAGCCCTCAGGTCATTGAGGTTCTGGGGTGCAGGGTCTCGAGCCTCTACACGACGGCTCAGCTGATCCCACAGGTTTTCAATGGGATTCAGGTCTGGAGAGAGTGCAGGCCATTCCATTTGAGGTACACCAGTCTCCAACAGCCGTTCCCTGATGATGCGGCCTCGATGAGCAGGAGCATTGTCGTCCATGAAGATGAAATTAGGCCTGTACTGTTCATGTAGGGGCACAATCACTGGATTAATGATGTTATTCAGGTAGTATGGGCTTGTCACTGTACCATTCACAAAGTGTAGGGCAGTTCTGTACCAAGTGGACACCCCTGCCCACACTGTAACACCGCCACCACCAAAAGCTCGCCTGGTGACAACAGTGGCTGATGCATAGCGCTCTCCCTGACGTCTCCAACATCGTTGCCGGCCATCATTTCTGCTCAGTGTGAATCGACTTTCATCAGAGAACAGCACTGAGGCCCACTGGTTCCTCGTCCAGCGTAAATGCTCCCTGGCCCATGCAAGACGATGATGCCTGTGCCTGGTGGTGTGGTCAGGTACCCGTGCAGGTCGTCTAGCATGCAGACCACGCTGATGGAAACGGTTTCCAATGGTCTGACGTGACACTTGGGTGCCTCTCACCTCTCTTAAACGTGCCTGGAGTTGAGTGGCATTCATCATCCGGTTTCTCAGGGCAGTGTTCACAATGTAGCGGTCATCAGCACGGGATGTGGCCAAAGGACGTCCACTTCTAGGCCTTTCTGTGACTCTTCCAGTCTCTCCATATCTCTGTTGCAACCTGCTGATGACACTCTGTGACACTCCAAGCTCAGTGGCCACTTCTGTCTGAGAACGTCCTGTTTGAAGCGTCGCAATGGCAAGGGACTGTTGTTCCATTGTTAGGTGTCGTCTTGGTCTCATGATGTCAAAATGTGAACAGCATGATGAGGACAACTGTTTAAACACCAGCTCTAATTGAACCAGGACATTTATTGGTCAATTCAAGGATCACACACCTGCCGTGATTTTTGCCGTTAAGCTCCTTGTTAGAGAACAGCAACTTGTGCAAAATTTATTGAAACATTTAACAGTGGGACATGTGCATTTAAAAGCTTAGAGAAGATCACATTAAGTTCACCTGTACAGGTTTGAATGCATTTTAGGCTTGTTGTGAAATTTCACCCAAAAGCTGAATATCCCTAACTTTTTGTGAATAATGTATATATATATATATATATATATATATATATATATATGTATGTATGGCATATATATATATATATATATATATATATATGTATGTATGTATGTATGGCATATATATATATATATATATATATATATATATATATATATATATATATATATATATATATATATATATATATATATATACACACACATATATTTCAGGGCAGCCCTGGAATCTGGGGTACCTGATTGAAATAAAGAATATATTTCTCTCTTTCAAATGTATGAGTCGTAAGAAAGGCAGAGCAGAGACAATCTGTTTCATACTGACTGACAGTGTACTTTTCTGGTACTGTGGGGGGTGAGGGGGGGATAACCACTCTCTAGAATCAGCCATTTTGGGAATGGAGTAGGGGGTGGGGGGTGAGGTCATGGGGCGCTTGGCAGAACTTAAAATACTTATCACTGGCCTAAATGCTTGTATAGAAGCTGTTTCCAATGAATATCAAAAGAGGAAAAGACTAGAAACTGCTTTTCAATTTCACAAGCTGTCAGCCTAACCAGTGGTGTGGGACGCACTGGATAATTAGAAAGCCCATCAAGAGTTTGAAGGTATTGAGTCACTTAATAATTACATATTGACTGTAGGGATCATACAGGATGACTGATGATGTTTTTTCACCTGCTGGCTTTCTCTTAAATCAGCTTTGTTGACTGTCTTCTTAATGATGACATGTTTTAATCAACCTGCCATACAGGAACTCCGTCTTCCTCTCTCTTCCTCTCTCCTTGCAGGACATGCAGTAAAATGCAGTGTTGCACTGATGTTACGTCAACTTTCCTTTGTGCAAAAATAAATATATAAAATGAATTTTGGGGATTTTTTTTTTCTGCTTTTCTGAGATTCTCTCTGACCAAAATCCTCCTCCACAGCTTAAATGAAAGCAGAACTCTGATTTTCTGCTGCAACATACATAATCTTACGACAAAAAAGAGCTTTCAGACACAAACTGTTTTTTAGGAAAAAGACAACTGTAATGAACAGTAAGTTATGATTTATTAAGAGTTTCTAATGTATGAATTGCAACTCATTTCTTCTTTTGTTTGGTAATGGATATTTAACCTTGAAAAATATTATCAATTATAACAAGAATATCAATAAACTGTTATTTTTCTTTTACAGATCCTCTACTCAAAATAGCATCTTTGTAAGAGCTATTTTACTGATCAACTGTGTTGATTCATCACAGCAACAGCATTTCTCATTGCCTTTGTGGCTGCACTAGCAGCGGGCATCTGGCATATTATAAGACCATAAACACAAACTGTGATCTGCAGGAGGTCGTAACTAAGTAATGATATTCGTGGACTTTGCCATCTGCTCAGAAGTGAGCCGATGTGTAGACATCTTAACTAAATTTCAGTAAAGCAGATAGTGTTGCCTTATCTCCATAGCAACTGTCACCTTTCACTATCTGTTGGCTACAAATGTTGTGGAAGAGGTTGATGGCTGATGGACAAGACTGATAGTTTGTGAGGGAAAGAGAGCAGTACAACAGCAAAAATGAGAGAGAAGAAAGAATAAAGAAAAAATGGGAAATGTAAAGGAATTACTCCACTTGTTGCCACCTGCTCCTGATACTATAGTTATCTCTTTCTTGTTTCCATGGTAACAGGAGAATGATGCTATCTTTTGGGTGTGTTGCACCTTACGATGACCTTGCATCATCAGGACATGACAAACACATTACCCTATCACCCTGACAGACCAAAACGGAGGTTTCCAAAATTAGCGCAGACAGAGAAGGTTGTTAAAAAAAAAAAAAAAAAAAGAAAGAAATGCAAAAACTAAAACAAACCACTGTTGTGTGTTTTCACATGATTTCCAACCAGTGAATCATGTGGCAAAAAATGTGTAAAAGAATAACGAGGTAGAAGAAAGCTGCAGTCTATGGGCTTCGTGCAACAGCGCTGTAGTCTGGCACTCATCCAGCACAACGTTATCCACAGTGATTGCATTTTTCTGCCTGACATCCTTTCTTTTCAACTGCACCCTGACTGCACAAATGTTCAGGGTTAGGGCATAAAAGTACATGCTTAGGGTTCTTGTCATGTCATGTGAACACTGCAAAACAGAAAACAGCAACAAAAGGATATGCTCTAAAATGAATAGTGACACTAGATAAGGCATGTCCATGAACATGTGTGTTACACGTACACGTATGATGAGACTGGCTGCTATATAAAATGCTTGTTTCCTTCAGAGACACAGTTACATGTTTATTTTAAGTGCCATCCCTTCATTCAAAGCAAAATACTCAAACATGTCAATTTCTGTTTCATGACTTCTGCTTGTTGACACTGGTAAAACTGGAAGTTCAAGAGTTTTTCTGTTTATGTATGATCTTCTCTTTGTTAATCTGCACAGCAGTGTTCATGAGAAGCTGAATGAATTTTCAAGTGCTATCTTTTTAACTAAACGAGTCACCCAAGACAGAAATCCAAATTTTACATGCAGATGTGATGACTGTTAGGTAATAAAAGAACTCACAGAACTGCCCACAACATAATTTGTTCGCTTTACCCCCTCACCCCCACACCCTCCTCTGATCAAAGACAGTCATTTGTTGATGAAAATTTGAAAGATTTCCATGCCTCTTAAAGCTTTGTGCATAGCTTTCAGCCCTATTAGTTGCGCTTTATTTTATCAAAGTGAAGTTGTCTCATATGCTTGTGGAGCTGCTGATACTGTGTCTACATGTTTGCTCCAGAGTGAAATAAAGATTAATGGCACAGTTTTTTTTTCCCTTCTACTCCCCTTACTCCATAGCTTCTATCCATTACCAGGATTCTGTCCTGCGACACACACACACACACACACACACACACACACACACACACACACACACACACACACACACACACACACACACACACACAGAAATGGAGTGGGAGAAAGCAGACAGACACAAAGGAAAGACATGAGGTAACACAAACACAATCTGCAACGACACTAAAAGCACAGCTCACTCCTTCAGACCGCCTCTTCAGTCGTTTTACTGTGTGTCTCATCTTAAGAACTCTGATCCATTTTCTTGCTGAAACTAAATAAATTCCCTGACAAAATCTGTCACGGTGTTTAGCACAACTTTACTCATTAGCAGCCTGTGGGTATTCAAAGGGATTATATATTGTGTTGCTTTTTGAACCCCCTGCAGAAAGACATGTAATATCTCCACTGAGCTGCTTTTTCTTGATTTATGGAGTTCAAGGCCTGTCAGCTCAGTTCAGTTTTTATAAATATTCACCAGTGAGGCTGAGGAAATAGACACCTTGAAGTCACCTGCAATGTGTTTTAACAAGCAGTGGATAAATGAAGGCCATGAGTTATAAAATGGAAGGATTTATGATCAACTCTTCTTAAGTCTTCACTGGTTAATGATAGCTGAAGTGCAGAAGGAAATAAAATTGTGTGAAAGTAACATTTTACTGCCTCTCATTGAACTGGATAGGCTGTGAACAACTCCTAAAACAAATCCGGATGAAACATTTATTTGCTCTAGGCATAAAATGATCATAATTTATGAGCAACTGTTTAAAAGCTTTGCTTTTCATCTTAGTGCCTGTGAGATCCTGAACTTTCCCAGGAGGGAGTGTGTGTCTCTGTGGGGAGTCCTACCTGTTGTGCTGATGCAGAGTTTCCAAAAAAGATTAAACAAACAAGATGTTAGTGCTGACGAAGCCTTAGTGGTGAAGAATGTTGTCTTTGGAAAGAGCAGCAACATCAGATTTCCTCCCATCAAATGTGGCGTTTCCTCTGATTCTGAGGCTAAGCTTGTTCTCATGTGATATCTTAGTTTTGCTACATGACAAAACACATACAGTATGTCTCCGAAATCTAATAAACAGTTAAAAATTATTCTTTAACATCATCTTAGACTCTGTAAAGTAAAAATAAAACCTTGAATGTGACCTGGCAGGGACAAAATCTGCTCTTGTGTGGGGAGTGTGTGTGTGTGTGTGTGTGTGTGTGTGTGTGTGTTGCAAATCTAAATATTGCAAATGAAACACATGGTTTATGGGGGATATGTATAAGCTGATTCAATGACACATGTAAATAATTTACATGGATACAATTCAGTTGTGGCTTATTCAATATAGTTCATTGCAGTCTGATACAGTTCTTATCATTGTTTTGACATGGATGCTTTTTTCATACATTCATTCATCCATTCATTTTCCTAACTGCTTAGTCCAATGAAGTGTCGCGGGGAAGCTGGAGCCTATCCTAGCTGTCTTTTGGGCGACAGGCAGGGTATACCCTGGACAGCTTGCCAGTCCATCGCAGGACCAGATGATTTTTTTTCTAAATAAAAATTTTGAAACAAAAATAAGTTGATGTTTAAATGTGTCTGTCAGATTTTCGTTTAGATTGCTATTAAACAGGAAAGCAGCCATGTTTACATTGTGACACAAAATAGTCTGGATCATGACCAGTATGGGGACAAACCAGGCTCCATTGTTGTTCTGAAAACCGTTAGTTTTTACATCAGTTTTCTTATACAGGTACTTTTTCTACCATCAAAAGAAATCTTTCTAGCTGTTTTTAATGGATTTCATCAGCCCTGAAGTTAAATCCAATTTGATTTGGAAAATATCAATATGATCCCAGGCTCAGATGTTACTTATGGTGGTAAAAACATCTAATATCCTCAGCACTTATTTCCTGGTATTACAAAACATTTATTCATTTATTTAGTTATTTATTCATTAAAGAAGCTGTCAGCATTCAGGGCTACAGTCAGTTAGAGGATTAAACGGTCCTCTCCTTGTCTAATTGAATGTCTACTCTACAGGAACCTGTGGCTGCCAGCCCAAGGTTAAGGCAGTGTTGATATTGCCTCTCCGCAATCTCACTCCGATCCCTTGATATGAATTATTCACACGCACAGTCGCAGCTGAAAAAAGACCAGAGCAAGGAGAGATTAACTCAGCCTGTCAGATCATGAAGCCACTGTAGATGAGATTTCTTTTCTTTTTTTTCATTTTTAGAAAGAACTTTGGCTTTTAGCATTTTTGCTTTTATTGCATGTGTTTTTGGGGTTTATTAGTCCATTCTCTGCAACAGTCTTATGAATGAGATCATTTCCAGTTCAGTCAGCTTTACACCATCAGGTTTCTGGTTCACTGACATTTAAAGAACGTAGTCATGACCTCCCTGAAATTTTCCATCAATTTCACCCTCATACAGACTGGAACCAGATAATGAAAGTGTCAGTGCTCTTCCAACTGTAACCAACATGATGGACCTCATTTTCTCTGTCGTTTTCCAGTTTCCCATGATGCAACTGTAACACCCAACAGTCAGTTGTTGAGCGGATGGTTGGAAAGAAAATTATATAAAAATTAGAAACATGCAATTACATGCAACCTGAGATTCATTAAACTTTGTTTTGGAGATATTATACAACTCCAGTTAAAAAAGCTGAAACATTAAATGTAAACAATGTAAACAAAAACAGAATGCAGTGAATTGTAAATTTCATAAACTATATCCCTACCAGAACATAAATATGAAAAAAATGCTGATACTGCAGCATTTCCATTTCTTATAACTGCCTGTAAATGTTAGAAAAGTGAGGAGACCAGTTACCGGTGCTTGGTGACAGGAATGTTTCATTCTTGTCTGATGCAGGATAATAGCTGTTCAATGCTTTGCCAGATTTTCTTGTTGTTGTTTGTTTAGCATTGTTAATGTTAATGTCAGGACTGCGTAGGTCAGTCCAACACACAACACTCTTCTCATGTAAAGCCAAGCTGTTGTGATGGATGCAGTAGGTATTTGAAAATTGCCACACTGAAATATGCAAGGCCTTCCCTAAAAGAGACTTGATCTGGCCTAGATGGGAGTAACTGACACTTTAAACCCTTCATGTAGTTTTCAGCTTGGAGTCCACACAGATGTAATAAAGATATGATTATTAAGCTGAAGATAAAATATATATGAACTAGCCAAATATGAACTAGAAAATAAATCTTGCAAAACAGCTGGATATGAGATGCAAGTGTTAAATCATTTAAGTGATTTAACTGAAGAAACATTGTCATGTGCACAGCATCTCGTACCGGGACACCGGCTCAATGACAATAAATCTGATTCTGATTCTGATGTGGTCAAATGTATGTGTCCTTGTGTTGTAGTTATCATTTCCAGCCTTAAATATTTTCATAATTACATCATTTCAAGGCCCCAGGAGTAATGCTACCAAAAGAATAAAAGTAATGCAAATGCTTCCAAACTATTTTTTCTTTCATGCTTATCCTGTCATGAACCTTACTCAAAGTGGAAAAAGTTTATCCAAGTTTAATAGAGATTTTCTTTTTTATGGAAATTTTTAAAAACTATTTTGAGAACATAAATTTCAAACAATTTTGCTTAGTGCGAAAATTACATTGAATTTCAAGCAGCAGACAAAAGGGGGAGAAGAGAATTTGCAGAAATGAGCATGCAGTTTGACCTTACTCTACTTATTCTGTTTTTGTCATTGGGTGACTCTTTTCTTTAAGGAGCTATTTCTTTTGCCAGAGCTGAAAAGGAATGAAAAGGGAAGAGGTGAAGAGAAACTGAAAATGGACCTGACAGACCGAAGCTGAAAAGAGGCCAGAAAGGTGCAAGAGAAAGTGGCCACACCTCGACAATGAGAAGCAAAACGATGTCAGTGGAAAAATTAAGAGGATGAAAAGAAAGAGATGAATGGCGCTGGATGGCAGAAAAGACACAGAGAAGCTGCTGGTGAAGCAGAAACCTTGTTTAGTGGAGTTCGGTCAGAGTCTATGAAGTGTGATGACAAATCAGGAACAACAGGCCAGAGAGGGAAAAGTCACCACCGCCATGGCTTCCTGAGCCAGAGAGACAAGTTGTATACAGAGTATATAATGGCACCTGGTACACAGGCTGTTCAGATTTAACCATTTTTCTAAACATTTTGTAATAACAGTCAAATGCTTCCTCCCCCCGAAAACTGCAACTTTCTTTAGCATCCATATTATTCATTAACATGCTCTTATTGTCCTTTTTAAGAAATGTGTTTTAAAGATTATTTTCTTCATCCATCTGCAACAGTTAAAGTAAAATAACATGGTGAGTGTTTCGAATTAGGTGATTCGAATTAGTTAAATCAAATTCAAATGCATTAGCAGATATGCTGTTTTGTTTTCAGAATGTACCAGCATTTTTTGACTCATAAATAAAATTAATAATAAACAATACAAACTGCGTTTTCATTTTTCTTCTCCAAGACTGTTCATCTTGTAACTTAATTAAAATGAGAAAGAAAAAGACATTTAAGGTTTTCAAAACATGCCCCAGCAAACAGGTACCAAAATTAAATTTGAAATGTCAAATGTGAAAGTTAAAGTGCATTACCAGAAAGGCTTTTTCATTCCAAGGTCATGGCTGCATTATTTGACTCATAAATAAAAGTAATAATAGATCATCCAAACTGCTTTTCGGTTTCACCTTCGAGATTCCTCATGTTAGGACACGACTTAGAAGAAAACAAAACGCACATTGCTTTTTCACTTTCATACCCACCCTACAAAAAATGTTGCAAACTTCAGTTTGACTTGGCAATCCCAAGCGGTGCAGGACAGTGACGTCAGCGGCCACTCTGCTTCTTCAGCCATCAGTCTGACAGTGCCTTGCATCTGATACAGTAGAAAGCACTGTGCATTTTTGAAGTCACGCTGAAATGCTACATTTGCTGCTACCTCTTTCAGAAAGGATAATCAAGGTTGAAACTGCTTGGGAAATTATAGACACAACATGCCACCGTGTTCAAAATCTTGGCAGCCACATTGAAGAAAGACAATTCATGTCACGGTCTACAAATGGATATTTGAAAAATACCACATGTCAAAATGCAACAAACAGAATAACAGAGTATGGCACATGAGTCCTCCAGTCATGTCAAGTACTTCTAACAACATCCCAGCTTCCAAATCATTCTCAGGACAACTATGTCAGTAGTATGTAATCTTGCTTTCTCAGCTGGTTGATGGGCTGTAAGTACACGCTCTGTCTTTAAAACTCTGAAAAGCTTCTGCAACACTATTTTGGACCCAACTTTAATGAACTTGTTTCTTCACAAAGAATCTGGGGCTGAACAGAAAATCAGTCCCCGGAATCTCTCTGCTAATGAAGTATCCTGGTCAAATATCTCATTAGTATTTTACAGTAATTACACCACATATTTGAGATAAAATGAACTTCAACTAATTATCAGCAACACTGGATTTCAAAGCTTTAAATATCTTATGGAACAGAAACCTCAGATATTAAGCCCCCCAAAGATTGCAATATGAAATCACAATTAAATGGTTTTCAAAAGACAAAGCCCTCCAGAGGAAAAAAGGAAGAAAAAACATCTTGTTACTTACAATTTCATAAAATAATTGTGATTCAGATATTAAATTAACATCCAGGTAACTTCAAATCTCCAGCTCGGCTGAACATGTCACACTTTCTGACAGAAAACAATAATGATTTTCATTCATCACAGCTTCACTGGCTCTTCTGTTCATATCAGCTGTCATTCTTGCAGTGAAGAAGCCGATTGTGCCAGAAGTCTGATTTTGGATGACAAGATTTCAGTTTTACACACTCAATGTGCCACTCCTCATTATAGCGTCACAACCTCCCTGTGATGAATGGGGCTTGCACACACTCAGACCCATGAATACACACTTTTCTACAAGGTCAACAGTAAGCGTGATGGTTTTTGTTTCTCTCTCAGCAATCATGTTTTTCTCACAGCGAGAGGTGCATATCTTTGGCACTGCATCCCGTAGAGTGGCCTTTCCAGCTGTCTTCAGTGCTTGCACAGAAATGCAGATAAATCACATGTACTACTGCTGTATTTTTAACACACTTGTATCATCAATCTAGGCATGGATTGCATATTGCCATGTTCATAACTCAAGTGAACAAATACTCAGTAGTAGCTAATGCTGATATTGATTTTTTTTCCCCTCTAATTGGGTTATTTAAACTAGCCGCAGTATGAGAAAGGAAAATAACATCTATCAAGAGAGTAATGTAGATTGTAGGTTGTCACTGAGCATAATAAGCTACTTTCAACTAAATTTCCCCACATATTCTCCAATGATACACTCTGGATTGCCTTTTTATTTTTTTCTTTATAGGGACAGGGAGTGTTAATAATAGACAGTGAGCTCAACAGTGGAACAAAATTATAATGAACTTCACAGAGCATGTGATTTCCTTGGTCATGTTGATGGGTTGTGACTATAATGAAAAGCTGATTTGATTGACACAAAATCTAATTGTAATCCCTGTAAAGTTGAAAGCATCTCCCTGTGTTGCTTAGAAACAGAGAGCTTTATGTGCCAAGAACACTTCGCCAATCCCAACAATGTATACAGAGGAAGAGACAGTTTTAAACATAAATGAAGGAAAGAGGTGTCAAAGCTAAAGGTTTGGGGGCCGAAACACAACCTTCAACTTTAAATACACACTTGTGTGTGACTCCCCTTTAATTAAAGAGGAGATAATTACGTTCTGCTCACAGATGAGTGAAATACTGAACAATTTTTGGTAGTCTACGATATGTTTATGAAGTCATGTGGCCTTTTCACATACAGACGTACCATTAAACAAAGTTACTCCTAATTTAGACAACAAACAGGGCAAACATTATATTGACAGGTGAGAAAGTAGAAGGAAAAAAAACACATGATTACACAGAATCATCTTAAAACCATCAGGGAAGTCCCTGTGGAACATATCACTGATAGTATTATTCGTTCAGCCCAATTTGAGAACCAAACGCACCCAGAAGCTAACTCTGGTCCATTTGAAAGCCAGGGGTTTCAGTTCACATGTTAACAGACTATACAGTCGACAAGAAGGAAGAAAGATAACCACCACAAATAATCAAGAAGAACAAGAAAGTGATGGAGAGGATTGTTTGGGTGGGAGGAAGAATAAAGCCAGCAGCAGGTGTTTAAAGAAGCCAAGGTAAAAACAACAGTGAGGCATCTATAACCTGCAGGATCTATAAGACCTACAACCTGCAAGACCTGCAGGACCTTTTTAAGATTTGTGCTATTCAGGTTGAGAATTCGTAGTTCCTCTTTAATTGGTCTGAATCACTTTCTATACATCCCTTCCTTGCTGCTTTTCCCCAAGTTTAAATACTAGCAAAATAGATACACACATATATATATTTGCATATGTTGTTGATGTCACACACAGATTTTCTATTGCTTTACTGTTTTTTGTTTTTTTTTAAATAGATTTTTTATGTTACAATTGAGATTTATTGACTCAATTCTGTGACTTCTGAAAATAACGGAGTTTAAAAAAAGAAAAGGAAGGGGTGTGAATCAGATGTAGCGCCTCACTGTTGCTGTTGTGTCAAAGCAAGTGTTTGGCATGACATGCCAGCATCGCACATGATCACACAAGATGAACAACCTTATGTGATTGGGAAAGATGATGTTCTCAATGTTTTTGTTCTTCATGGATGTTTCTCCAGTTTCAGTGATGATTATGCTATTCGAACCCATGTGAGGAAAGCTGCATGCTGAAAACTGTTTTTCTTTGGCATGTAGGACTCTTACTTCAACTTATCCTTAGTTCCATGTGGAAGACTAACTAACCCTGCAAATGATCTTAAACTCTCCTGACTGCTTCATCAGTTAAATCTCTGTTAATGAAATCAGTCAACAAGTTTCCAACAAATTCCAACGACTTCTGCAAATGAACATACTGATTTCTGAACCTCTCTTGCGCTGCCTATTGTATGAAGCCTCAATGATAACTTACTCTCCTTTCTTTCTGTTTCTACATAGGAATATCATATGAGGAATATCCATGAGATCTCAGACTTGGCTGGATGACAAATTTCATATACGGTATTTTGGACTTTTGCAGACCTACATACTTACAGACATGCAAAGCAGAAATTTACCCTTATGCAGGAAGTTAAGTTTTGTTTGACATTGCACTGGGTGTACAAGTCTCCTTGCATACATCCATTCCCACCCTACTATTCATTCATTCATTCATTCATTTTCCAAACCGCTTATTCCAATTCAGGGTCGCGGGGAAGCTGGAGCCTATCCCAGCTGGCTTTGGGCGACAGGCAGGGTACACCCTGGACAGCTCGCCAGTCCATCGCAGGGCCCACCCTACTATCCATTTCCTCTAATTCATCATAGCAAATACAGACTTGATTTATTCTGGGCAATAACTCTTGTTTTAGAAGGAAATACTGCCAAGACATGAAATGTATCCAACAAAGAAGCATAATTGAGTAATTTGTCTGCATTTTTCTCAGGTGCCAAAGGAATTTCAACATGAAGGCTTCAAGATCAGCAAAAAACATTATCTAGCTTTTGTCAAGTTGTGCACATAATACCTTGTATTGATTGGTTGGGGAATCTTATCTCCTCCTGCGAGAAATAAGTCAGACTAGAGCAGGTCAGAAAATGAGAGTAACAAGCTGTCTGCTCTGTCTGATAACGTGACATCAGAATAACAAAAAAAATAAAATAAAAAAAAATGGGTTTTCTGAATGTTCAACATACTCTGGATGGGTTCTAATAAATTATATTCCTGTTGCTGAAGAAAAGACAGGTAGGGATGACTGCCCCCTCCTGTAGCTTCCAGCCAGGCTTGGCAGCAGCCCAGTCAAGTGAAACCAAACCTCCCAATCAACACTCTCTCACTCCGCAGGGAACCATGGTTACATAGATGAGCTCAGGTTGGGTCTGTCCCACATTTTGATCTCCTGTTGTTGACCTGAAACATTAATTTCCACTTTCAATTACCCAGCAGAAGGTGCCTCCAGAATTAAGGGCAAAATGTGTGAAGACTTGAAGCTTACCTTTGAAATTGAATGACTATTGTTGCTGCTGCAGATGTCAAAAACAAGGAAAAACCTGAAGGTCAGTGAAGAGCTCATCTTAGGCATTTATCTACATACTATTCATTCAGTTTTCCACGATAATGTCTGGCTACCTAAATGTTGTTAATGACATATTAATCATCTGAATCCAGTCTGAAAAGCCAACATCAATGCATGGATTTGTTAAACATGGATTATATGGTCTACAGATGCATACTGACGTCATAATCTCGTGACCTTTGCTCCAACACTTGCATGATATTAAAATATTTACATTTTTTAATAAGGCTGGGTTGCAGCAAAGTTCAGCGAATATATTTATGAGCCCTTTAGGATGATATGAATTCACTTAACTTTCTCAATTATTCAAATTACTTCACGATTTTTTACTTAGTCATCACGTTGGTAGGTTATATGAAAGCATGAGCAAAATTATTATTGCTAGCTTCAGCGTTGCATACTAAGTAGTTCATCTTAGTATGCTAACTTTATCTTAGATGCAGTTGGATAAAACAGAAACAACATGTCTGCTTTGTACATTGAAGCTCATAGCTGTACCCCACCGCATATACCTTTTATGATTTGTATAAGTTTGTTTTGTTTCTTCCTTTCATTCAAAGAAAAATGAGTAATTCTCTAAGTCCACTTGGGGGCAGCTCCCTCACAGTCAGATGAGGTCTGATTGATTAATTATATGCACTGAATGCAAGCCTGGTGTAGTTTTGCAGGACAATTTAAAGCTGTATTCTTCTAAAGTCAAACATAATTTCTGGAAGAATGTCTGGAAGGAAAATTGAAGCTGATATTCTAAATTGCCCTTCAAGTTTCAGAAGCACTCGTGCTGCTGTCGTGTAATTTTCATAAAATACCCATCGTGATGTGCGCAGACATTCCTGATGTTCCTCTTCAGTTGCTCAGCTGTGCCACACATGTTTAATGAGAACGGTTGAGTATCATTCGTTTAATGGGTATGATTTTCTGTGCTGCGTAGGGAGTGATGTGAATAGATAACACTGCTCAATTAAAGTCACGTTTCTTTTTCTCCTCCGTGTTTCCTCATTTTGTGTCAAAGACTGAAACAGGAGCTGAATATTTGGTGGATTGAAAACTTTTGAAAAAATATTCCTTTAAATTAATAATAATAAAAAAAGAAACAGTTTCAAACCGTTTTTAAATATCTACATAGCAGGAGCACACCTAAAGCATATATCGAACAAATTCATGCAAATATTCTTCTAAGCACACACTTTTGGGTGTTTATTTGTTATATCTGGTTTGATTTGATTTCAGCCACTCAAGGTTTAATAAACATACTGTTGTGGGAACATATGCTGGGTTTCACTTCATGTCTTACCTTAATAAAAAGATATTAAATTTTCTTTCCCAGTAATTATGTACCTACCATTAAAACCATAACTTACAGTATGTGACAGTTCATAAGAGAGAGAAAAGTCATCATGTCAGCTCATGGTTTACTATAAAAAAAAAAAGATGTAATAAAACTACTAAAGAATTGCTTGAAGATGTCTTTATATAGTGCCTCAAATTATTTCCCTACTTATTGTACCATGTCAGTAAAACTTCAAAATGTTCAGAGCTAACAGCTCAAATAGAGCACAACTCAATCCATTTGTCCTGACTTATTATCCTCCATGCATTCCACACAGCATTATCATTCTGGAGATGTTCTCCTAATCTGCACAATTAAAGCTTATAGGCTTCACTTTAGACCCATGTATGCACACAGGACTCAACGTTCACTATTCACTTATTCAGAAAGAGATAATTGGTCCCTCTGTGGCCACAAAGCAGTCATACTCTATATATGCACAGAGCAGCTCTGCTGTAGCCATGGTTACTAAGAATTGCATTGATACCCCAATTTTATTTGAGCAAACATACATCAGTGAAACCATGAAGCCACTGGATCCTTGTGTCTCCATCCCTCTGTCTCTGTCTGTACACAGCTCACTTGAAGATTACCTTCTGTTTTGTCTTGAGCTACTTTTGTCTCCTCCCCATTTTCCACTAAAGCTTTCATAAAACAATAAATTTACCAAATAGCAATGTGCTTGCTGGCGAAAAGAAAAGGTTTGCAATCTGAACTAAAGCACCAACTGCATATACAGTAAATGATTTGACGTGATTCATGCAGGTTGTCCCAGCGAAGCAAGGTCCTCAGAAGCCTAAACAAGTTGAGCAAAGGAGATAATGCTGAGTCAAAGCATGGCTCTCACTGACGATACTGCAATTTAAGTTGCTGCACTTCTCCCCCCTGGGTTGTTTACTTCCATGCACACCATGTTCAGTATGTTCCATGTATTTTCCCTGTAAAATATCATTGTATTTAAAGCCATATGGTACAATATGACAATTCCAAAAACGATTTTAATTCATTTATCTGCCTTCTGAAGACACAATGAGCTCCACACATAGCTATTGCTGGAGTCTTGACTGCTTTAATTCAGTTATAAAGAATATCAGAGGAACCTAAATGAATACAACAAGGCACCTTGAGAGTCAGCTGAACTAGAATAAAAGTCATGGTCTCTGGGGTGCTTGGCTGGGGCGTCAGGGTGGGAACTAACTGTCAGCGGGCGGGCAGCTCTTGTGTTCACAGAGCAGGGCTGGTTGGTCTCTGTACCTGGTTGTCTAGGGGAATATATTACATTACCATGGATGTCCTGACTGCAGTCTTCATCTGCCTCCTTCAAGGTGGGTGCATGGTCCTCCTTGCCATCTGCCTCCTATTTCTGTGCTTCATAGTGGCTCCTGCCTGTCTCACATTTGAGGGCCTCTCTATCTGCGGTTGTTTCCTGTCCTTTGTATCTTTGTTTCCTCTCTCAACTTTTTGATCTCACTTTCTGTTCTATGTCCTGTCCTCTCTTGTCTCTCTTTTATCCCATCAGGTCAAGTAATAATATGAAAATCCAGAAAAAAAAAATATTACAAATAAAAGTGTTAAGCGGTGCCTTAAATTACTAAAGCTCTTCTTGGAAAAGCAAATTTATTCGGCACAACACAGCAGCCAAACAACCATTCGGCTTGCTATGATGCTGTACTAGTTAAGAAAAAGAAAAAAGAAAAGATGCATTCAAGTGTTTTTTCTCAATACTGAACAGTGCAGCACCTATCATCCCATTACATCCAGATCATCACTGTCCTTTCTTTTATTTGTAGAAACCATTGACATGTTGGACACAATCTCAGCTTTTTTACATTTATTAAAGCAAGTTTCATACCTTGGGGAAGCAGACTCCATGTCAATCAGCAAAAGAAATCCACACCAGGAACTAAGTGGGTGTAGTAAGTCATCAGACCTGTACAAGACTAAAGTTCAGCTTTCTGGTGTGAGATTGTCTCTTTGGGCACCATTTCTTTATGATTCATTGATCTTATAGATTACTTTCCATATTTTTACTTGTGTCTGTCTCAGTCATTTTCTCTCTCTATATGTCTATATTTAGATGCAATCCTGTTCTGAACTTTAAAAGCTTATTGATTGTTGTAAATGCAGCCTTTGAACTGACTCCCAAAGGAGATGAGAGCACCTTCAAGTTGAAGTGGCACCGGACTCTTTAGATTTTATAACACTGAAGTTTAGTTGTGGTTTCAGAAGACATTAAACAACATTGTTTTTTCTATGGTGACTGGACACCTTGCAACCCTCTACCTGAAGTACTAATCCGCTCTGATCAGTCTTCTGATTGGTCAAACATGGTAAAGCGTAAACCGACTTTCACTTTATCTCATTTTCCCATTTATACACAGTCCCTTCTTCCAATTCAATCTTCTATTTTGTGTTTCAGTCCCTTAGTGTGAGTAAGAGAAGAGGCACAATCAGACACAGTTTTAACATATAAGGGTTTAGCTGGAGGTCAATACTTTACTTATTTCTCTCAGAATATTAGAACAAACACAATTTAAAGTTGTCACTTGTTGCACCCTCTTTGATAAAAAAAAAAAAAAAAAAAAAAAAAAAGAATAACAACAACAAAAACTACTTTTTGCAGAAGATATGCTGGTACATCCTTGCTTGAAGCTCTTCCAGTCTCCTCTCTCTTTGATCGCCTCTCCTCTGAATCCATGGAAAAATATAAGACGTCTTTCTGAATATTCTGCTGTGAATGATTTCCAGGTCTAGCAGGAGAACGGAGGAGTAAAGCCACAATAAGGATGAGATGAAATAAATGAGATGAGCCTTTTATGGGATATGCTAAAGCAACCACTTCATAAGCATTATGTAAACTGTGTTACATGAACATGTTGTGCTGTGATATCTTCAGGTTTCTGGCAAAATATTGTGTCTTTGAACATTATAAACACTGCTACTGCTACAGTATCTTGTAATGTAGAGGGGTGTTTAAAATCCTTCACTTCCTTTTTTTTTTGGTTATATATTTGCATACAATATGACAACTGTCAACTAGAATTTAAATCTTAAATTCTTTCATTTTGAAGAATCTCTTGTATGTTTATTTCAAATCAATTCCCGTTACTTCAACAATCTCTTTAGATAAGATAGAAAAAATCACTGGGAAGATGTTATTCTAGTTTAGTAATGATAAACTCAGTCTATCATTTCTATTTCTTCATGTTAAACTCTCTCTTTGCCGCTGTGCCAAATGATGTAATTTGCCCTTGAGTCTCATTTACAAAATGGGATTTGACATATATTAGAATAAGAATTAATAAGGGATGTTTGTTATTGGCTTTTTTTCAAAACAAGATCTCATCAATTGATTTTGTTCAACTCTCAATTACCGATAACAATATCAACCAATGTACTAATATTTTTTGGAGTGAGTTGTGTCAAACAAACAAACAAACAAAAAAAAAAACGTCTTGAATATTATGCATGACATCTGCTATATTTGTCATTTAAAGTTAGATGAGACATAGCCGAGTTTGATATATAATAATAATAATAATAATAATAATAATAATAATAATAATAATAATAATAATAATAATAATAATAATATGTAAGTGTTGTATAAAAGTTTAAAAAATTACAAACAAATACAATCATTTTTTATATTGCATTTTAATGTGAATATCAGCCAGTTGTTATGCTGATGATATCAAACATCTCTAGGATTAATGTTGTATCTAAAATCTTGTGATCTGATTTCTGGATCAATGTCTTGAGCAAAGACACCTACTATACATATCACACATGGTGGGTGGGTAAATTTTGGGAGGTGGTTGCTGGATGCTGTATGAAGTTTCTTCTTAAGAAAATATAAAATGTGCAGTTCAAAGGCTTCTTAAGATTCTGATCACAATTTCATTGTTTCTGATTCTACCATTAATTTTTCTTTATGATTTTTATGAACCAAACTCAGGAATATAAACTGATTACCAACTGTAAAAGACACTGTGTAATATTCATGACAGCTCTATTTTCTCAATCATATGTAAAAGCAAATTTAACTCCAGTCATTAAAATTCAGCAAAAAGATTTTAGGATAATAAATATTATATTTATGTAATATTCAAGTTATTTTTTTTTTTTTTTACAAAGGGAGAAGAACACATCAATTTGAGAGAACTATTTATGTTTAAGATTTGAAATGTAAGGACAAATGTTAAAAGAGGAGCTGTGTTTCAGTATTGGGGTCAAGTTGTGGAATGAACTGAAATTGTCTTGCTCTTTTGTTGAACAAGAGCTTAAAAATGAAAATAATAAATGATTATATGATGATTGTGAGACAGAAAAGGGTTTGTGGATGACCACAATTCCTAAGATTAATATAATTAGACTCATTTTTATTTTATAAGGAGTATGTTGCAGGACCATCGCTGATTAACATTTAATTCATTTGGAAAGACAACAGGACAGGCATACAGTACATAAGCGATGAGCTTCAACCTGTTCCTTTTTTATTTACTGAACGGTATGTAACTGATGTAACTGTAACTGATGTGATTAAATTTGACTGTGTATACTTAACCAAATAAAAGATAAAGATTAGTGAATGTATATCTCTCTTCATCTTCATTTCAGAACATATCTGTGTTCTCTTTCTAATCTTTTCACACCTCTTTTTTTTCCACTGTGAATGAAAATACCTTCAGATCGGCATAAAATTATCACACTTCTGGCTATCTTCTGCTGAATATATTCTGTTATTCCTGCACATAGCAAATCTCTAATTAACATGAACAGGAAGATGTCTCACACATAGATGAGTGAAAAAGATGTTGGTTCCTCCCATGCTGCGTTGGCTTGAAGCACATCTCCTACACTCATTTATTTTCATAACTGCAAAAGTACATCTGATTATAGACATACATTTTTATTTTTTAACACCTTTTATTCCATAGCTATGTAGTCATCTATTTTTTCTCTCCTTTGCAAAAGATCACTCTCATATGCACATGCATGCAAAAAAAGACTCCGTTTCCAAATTCATTTGTCTTGAAGGAGGTGAAGCATGTGTGCAACTGCTCATATAGTCAGATGAACATGTTTCAAACACCATTTAGTCCTCATTCCAAGGCTATTCAGTAGGCAATACAATTAAGAAATGAATAAAAAGAAAAATATAAAAAGTCAGATTAATTATAAGTTTCAAAGCTAACAATAATTTTCCATGCAGCTGAACATAAAACAGGCTTTTAAATAAGACCTTTAAATACTTCAGTCTGCCCATTTTATTATTTTGCCCTGAGCAATTGCTGCAGAAATGGAATATTAAGCCCATTACAAAAAGATTCAGTAAAACAGCCTGTTATTCCTGCCGCTGCCATTGGAAGTTAATTCATTATATGCTACAGAACAAATAGACACCAACCATAACATGCTATTGTTTCCAGACTTTTGTGGACATAGGAACTGGTCCTCTTAAAATGTATAAAGAATTATAATCATATAAATTTTCCATTAATATATGCACCAGAATATTTCCCATAGTTTGTTTCTTTCAAAGCTGAATGAGCCCAGAAACAATGTGAGGGTTTTACTTCTGTTTTACCAGTCTCTACCACTGGAGTGCGCTGTTGCACATATAAATAACGGACTTGTAATGGCGCTTGAAAATTGGGAAGAAAAATGTCTGGTCTTTGCCGTCAGACTTAATATTCTTGATCAAATGGTGCATCTGACATTTTCTATGAGTGTCAGATTTATATGGCCTTGGCATTTGGAGGAAGGTCTGCACAGATCGCTCTTGCACATTCGTAGACAACAAAGATGGATCCAGATTACAAACCCCTGTTTCTATGGCAACCTCGATGTTGACAACGGGGGGAAGAGGGGTCTGCCATTAGTCTGAGTGCTCCGTGATAAAATGAAAAGGAAATACAATGTGTGTCCTGAATGGAAATGGCTGCAGTTCCATTAAAGTTGAATAAGTGAGATTTACTTGACTCTACTTGTTGTCTTTGGTTGTCTTGAGGGGCAGTGAGGGGAAATTATGCCTTGCTGTTCAGACCAGTTGAACCTGCAAGAATACAAGAGGGCTTTTGGTATTTTCATAGGTGAAAATGTGGGTAAAATATCCCTGTGTAGAAGACTGGTGTATAACAGTAGTAAATACTTTTGTCAGTCTCTTAAATTTTGTTGAAAAATAAAAGTCTCCCCAGTCTTTAAATATATTCCATACTAAAGTGCTGTATTTAGCTGTGCTGAAATGTATGCCTTATTGTGCATGAATTTGAATGTTTCCCAGTGTGTTCATTTAAAAGCTTGGAAAGATGTCAAAACAAATCTTTCAACAGTTTATCCAGCTAGTGCTTAGAGGGATTAAATGAGGCATCTTATCTTTTTGTTTCTGCTTTGAAGGCTGTCAAGATTTAGGACGTGCACAGAGAATATGATGAGTTGGCGGAGATCTTATTAGTAAAATGTATGTATCATTCAAAGAACCGAGCAGAGGGATGTGTATGTTGCTGATGCATCTTATTAAATTGGTAGTATCCTTTTGGATTTGATGTAAGCTTTGACAGTCAGAGCTTGTTTCAGAAAAAAAAAAAATCAGAATACAACTTGCAAAGTTCAAACTGGAAAAATAGCTCAGAGTTAGCAAGAATAATTTCCTTATCTCATTTTACATATGGCTAGCCTACAGGGTGCAATGTTGCCAACAAAATGTAAAAAGATGGATGCTGAATTAGCCAGTGTGAAGGCACTCTTTAGTGATAAAATCTGCCAAAGTTCAACTGTGAACTTTTTGGTTCATGTCACCAGAAAATACATGCTTCATTTAATATTAGAGCTCCTGCTGTGAGGTTACATGTTCTCCTAATTTTCTGTAATGTGTAAAAATAAGTGCACAAGTTTATCAGTAAGGAGCTGCTGTGGGCTGTGTAAAGTCTGCTTGGTGCACAGCTGATAAATCACTTCCCCTCAACTTTAAAGCTTATTGTAATTAAACCTGCCACCATTTGATGTTAACTTTAAAACATAGAGAACCCATCAGAGACCAAATTTACTTCAAATTATCTTCTGAGAGTTCCTTTGGTCTTTTCTGAACTCTTTCTCATCTCTATATGCCTCCTGATTTGCAGTGAGGCTGTCCATATATTCTCATCTGTAATGATAATCAGTCATGGGGAGTTTGAGTAAAACCTCACCAGAAAAGACTCATAATGGAAAAATAAAAAAGAGAATGAGCTAGTGTGTCTACTGATGCTTTTCTTTTGAATAGTGATGATGTTCAGCTTAAAGAGTTATTCTAGAAAGAGACATATTGGGGTCAGCATTGAAAAACTAAAATAAGATGAAAACTATGGACCCATGCCTCAGAGTCTGAGGTCTGTCAGTTATCCTTCCCATCCTGTGAATGCACATTTAAGTCAGCTTTCTGGACATGAATCAGTCAAGATGTGATTGAAGTGTAGACTTTGAGCTTTAAATCCCATGGTTTGAAAAAAGAATTGCTTTAACCTCATAGGACATTTTCATTTTTCCTGGCTGGCAGGGGGCTGGCACAGAGTCCTGCCTCAAGAGTTACCCATTTTTATATGAGATGGGTTAAATATTCAGTTAAATGGGTAGCTCTGGCCTATTTCAAATCAACTGAAGTGTTGAAAGGGGGCATTAAGAAAACGGTATTACTATTATGTGTAAAATTATTCTTTGGACGCAAGGCAAAATTACATATCTCAATTATTACTGTCCGAATTACATTAAAATTGATTTTCTGCATTTAGCTAGTTTTGACCTAACTAATCCAAGTGTGTTTTTATAACTTGCTATTCATCTTACAACATTATTAAAGTGAAATATATGATCCATCTCTATCCTTCTCATTAGCACCCAAACAGTGCTAAAAGCTTCCAAAACTCATTTTACCTGTCGTTTGTGTATGTGAATTTACAAAACTTGAACATTTTAATCAAGCTGGCCTAACATTATCACACACTTGGCTAATTTACACTCTTCACATTGTTTAAAACAAATGGCTTGAAAGGCTGACATGTTGAAATCAACTGTACCAAGTGCTTCTACCGAATAATTTTTGAATAGCTGGACTTCTTCATGATGTAAAATATTGTGGCATTACTTTTGTTACCAACAGGCTCTTTATGTACAATGACATTAAATTGAATAGAAATTCTCAAACAACCAAAAACAGTTATAGTACAGGTGGCCAAACTAAAGTGAGGCGATTGCAGCTTTTTGTTAGCTGCAGAATTTTAATAGTTCAGATTATGATGTTTTCATAAAACTGCTTACGATTATAATGAGTTGTCATGAGTACAACTTACATGTTGCCCCTCTATCTACATCAGATTCAAGGAGACCTCAGACTGAGAGGTTTTAGGCATTTTATTATTAAGTTGCTATGTTGGTTTGTAAATTGTCACTGCAGGTTTCAGCTCTTTAAGTTGAAGATGTGCTGATGCCGCTGTTCACAGCTTTAATGCCCAAGGACAAGGCAACATCTACATTGAAGCTTCTTTTCAAGCATTCAAGAGGCAGCCGATGTTGCATTTGTATTAAAAACACCCTCTAGAGATGTTCTGTTGTAGATTATATCAAATTAATCTAAATTATCTTTTGAGGGGTAATTTTAAGATAGTGAATATGCCATGGCATAATAAACACAGCAACTAACTAGAAAAAAGTACCATGTGTGAGCAATCGATGCTTGATCACTTTGTTTTCTGCTGCCTACAAAACAGATTTCACGTGGTGGTTGCAGTCAATAATTCTGACCTGGATATCCAGCTGCTATCTGTGTCAATACCCAAATTCATTACAGATGGTGCCTACAGACAAACCACTGGTGATGCAGCTGCTGATCTATAATTCTATTTCCAAAAAGGAAAAGATAGGACTGAATGAGATAGAGTATGAATGGTAATTTGGTTAACACTCGAATGACATTCACATGCTAACCTTTTTGTGATCTCATCATGTGCTGTAGCAGTAAAAGTGTGTCACACTGCAACAGCTTGGGTGCCCTGCTGGAAGCCTGGACAACTAGGACAGACAATTAAAACTGGGCAAAGCCAGAGGACAGAAAACCATTGGACTGAACTTGACATGGTTCACTTCTGCGTGTCCCTTTCAGACGATGGTCCCAGGCTTGAGTCTGTACAGAAAAGCTCTAAAAAGTCTGGGCAAAGTAGGGGAACAAAGGTGATTGATATGGCTACTTTAAGACGACAGCCAAGATCCAGAACGGCCTCAACTCGGCAAGATCGTGGCTCCTGCTCTTCTACTGCATCTTGTCCCGTCTTCTCTGGAAGTTACAGTGACCGTGAAGAAGATCCTCCACTGAGACGTCAGTCCTCTCCTGTACTGAAAGGCTCTCTTTTCAGTCTTCACAGATCTACCAGCTCAAGTTCAAAAGGATCTTTATCTACCCAGCAGGGTTCTGTTCCCTGCATGCAAGGATCTTTCTCAAGTCTTCAGGGATCTCCGTCCAGTTTTCAGAGCTCTTTACCCAACCTAAGGGGATCAGTCACTCAGTTGAGGAGACGGTCGCTGAGCAGTCTGGAAAACAACAGCCCAAGCCCAAGTCCCAGCCCGAGTGAATGGAGTACAAGCCTTCAGAGTGGGAATGGCAGCTCCAGCGATGACGATGGCAGTTGGGATACAAATAGCTGGAGCTCAGGAGCCACATGCCTACTGCGGACACCTATCAAACAAGACAACAAGGAGGTTTCAGGGGAAACAAGTGGGAAAAGTTGCAATACTGATCTGGCATCTTCTGATGCCAAGCCTGAGAATGAAATAATCTATCAGAATCTCATCTTTTCACACCCTGCTGCTAAAGCTGAAAGCAGCCAAGACAGAGGTCCAAGGATTTGCACAGTTCTAAGGAAAGACTCAGGAACACAGAGCATGTCTTCATCTAGACTCAGTAAGAATGTTGCCACAGTTTCATTCCATCAGCGAGATGAGAAAAGAGAGGACAGGCGTAAGTTCTCGCAGTTTCTAAATGAGGTGACTTGTAGGGTGTTGAAATCCAACAGTGGTCCTCCTCAGCAACAGCCCACCCTTCGCCATCAACACTTATCTCCACCACCACCACCACCTTCAACGCCATCCCATCCACCAATTCAACCAGCCAAAATAAACCCACCCATGCTATCTACATCTGCCACAAACTTATGGTGCAGCCCAACCAGTTCAAATCTTCAGTCCATGATGGAGTATGACTCCAAGGACATTACAAGCTCCATCCACCAGTGGAGCAAGACATTGCCCAGTTGCAAGGTCTTAGAGCCTGAGGAAGTGTTCAGGAAAGCAAAAGGGGAGCGTCACAGATACCCAGAGCATAACCTAGAGTCATGTACGAAGATCCAGACGCAGCCTTCTACTGGGAGACTTTATTTAGAGACAGACATTGACAGAGTGAGACGGCTAGATGAACTGGTAGCTAATGGTACTCTCAGCAAAGAGAGAAATGAGAATGTGCTGGAGAAAGGCATGGAGAGGGGGAAGGAGAGGGGAAACAGGATTCCCTGGGAGAGAAATGGAGGACTGGAGATGGACAAAGGGAAGGAAAAGGAGATGAGAAAAGAGGAACCTTGGAAAAGAGATAAAGGGGGTGAGAAAGGGAGGAGAAAAGATAAGGAACAAGAAAAATCCTGCTGGGAGGCAGACAGAAGAAAAGAAAGAGGGAGGGAGAAGGAAAAGAAAGTGCCACCTACAAGTTACGAACCACCTACCCCTCAGCTTGCTTCCAGTGGACGGACAAACCCATGTCCTGTTTTCAATTGGCCAGAAGGATTTCCAAGAATGTCCTTTAGGTCCACTTCATTGCCCCGACCTCTAAATACAGTGAGTAAACCCTCATGGTTGTCTGTTCAATCCTTAGGAATTATTTAATTACAGGAGATAACTGATATTATTGCTCAAAGTATTCATGTTGTCCTTTGTTTTCGCAACAATGAAACAGATCTAAATGGAAGTCCATAACTAAATATACAAAGTTTGTTTACTTCTCATAGTTCAAAGTCACATAAGCTACATTTTAGAAAAAGTAAGACTTCAAAACTTCAATATTACATGAAATGCAGGTATTATAATGTGTTGGTGATTTATGCTTTTATTTGACTAAATAATAGAGAAGAGGAAAGCAATATCTCTAACAAATTTCTCCCTGTTGAATTTGAATCAGATACTGTTTTTGTACAAAAGAAGAATGAAGTCATGGTTGATTCTAGACAGCGTTCATTTATCATCCTAGGATATAACATTTCAAAAAGACAAGCTCTTGTGTAGTAATTAAAACACCAGGTTGTAATTAGCATTGATGCCTGTCAGCCGCTCATAGTGTCTTCCATATGTGACACTTGTGGGTGTTACATATAGAAAATGAAGCATATGCTACCCTTTAACAATAGTTTTATGTGTATTAAGCTAACGTAAAGGCCCTTGGTGTACTTTTTAACAAAACTGTGATCTTTTTCTTCGCCATTGAAGTGTTCTGGCTCTTTAAGCTAGTTAATTTGTTTGCAAAACTGAACCAGTTTTGGTGTCGAAAGTGGGAATGAAACAAATGCTATTCACGCAGCAGTTAGAAATGTCCAAGGCAAAATTAGGATTAAAACTATTCTCAAGGTGAAACTGAATCTTGAGCAATTTTAGGTCCTGAAACAAAGTCCTAAAATTTATAAATGGTATCACTTTAAAAATAAGACTCAGACCTTATTCATAAGTTTGTCTATTTTTTACATTGTGGACCCATCCTGAGGACATCCAACAAGTGAAATAATATAAATCGAGAAATAAAAACAGTGTTTATTAATATATTTTTTCAAATAAATTCTACATGGTTGACACCTTCAGAGCTCTTCTGGTGACATTAGTGGGAAAAAATGTTAGATAAATCTAGTACCCAGACATCTTTTATGTTTATTTATGTTTAGGGCACACATAGGAGAAGTTTGAGAGCAAGATTATTAAGTTTCCACCATAAATAGTGCTTTAGATAATATGCTGTTTTGTTTAAGCATGTTATAAGCAGTACAAGACCATTTGAAATGCATGGTTTGATGTGTAAACAATAATGTAAACAGTTTAGGTGTTGGTGATGCTGTAAACACAATCAAGCAGGAGAGGGCTCCATACTCATCTGCCATGAGCTCATCAAGCTCAAGGACCACATTGTTGTTGGCATGTAGATTTCAATTGGCTCTGTGTGGCCACAGAATAATTAAGTTGTGGTTATTCCCAGTCTCACCAACATACAACAATGGTTAGTTGTCTTGTTTCCACTGTAGTAGCTTGTTCCACATATTAGCAATCTTTAGCCATGACTTAATTGAAGATTGACAGTAATACTTTCCAGTAAGTGTCACCACAAGTATCTTGTGACAATGACAGCACTGAACGGAGTTCCTAGATATGGTCAAGTCAAACTTTATTTAAAAAGCACATTTCATGCAACTGAAAATGTTGAAAAGCAAACCTTTTGCGCTTTTCTAAGCTCTTTTCCTTGACTTCATTCAAAAACATCATGTCTTAAGGATAGATGGGATGAGAAATTCAACATGACTTGTGAAAAGATGGCCACATTGTCTTTAGATTCCAGCTACAATAACACCAAGCTGCTATGCAGGTTTGCAATATACGGAAACTACAGGTGTTCATTGAACATTCTAAACAAAGTGCCTAAGATACTTTTTCAAACTTATCACACAGCTAGATGGAGATAATGTGTCATACTAGTATGTGAGGTTCATGATTAACAGAATAGGCACAAAAGTAAAGCACAGATTAAACCTTTGCAGGAATTCTAGGATTGATGGTATGGTTTCACACTGGAAGGTTTAATGTAACCCATTGTGCCATTTAGTTCAAACCAGATGGGATGGCATGTAACTGCAGATTCTCTGGCAAAGTTTGCCTACAGTTTTGAAGAATTTGCCAAAAATGTCACCAACAAACCCCCCCCCCCCCCCCCCCCCCCCCCCCCCCCAACAGCACTGCAACTCTTCGTCTCTACTCCACCACACATGTAGGTACCATCTGTTTCCTTTCCCTGCATCTTGGAGTTGCTGAAATTTTCACAATGCAGACAGTTATTTCATCATGCACAGTTGTTGTTTTTATATGTTATTTTAGAAATAATTGATGAGATCATTTTGAGATATTAGTGAAGTGGAGTAAAAACTTGCAGCAACAGCATGACATGTTTTTCCTCATCATGAAGTAGGAGAAAATAGAACTGCTGGAAATGAGGGACCAAACAAATGAGATTACACAAGCCTCCAATGATTTCACTCAATCTTTATTCAAGGCTTTGATTTTGTGAATTGCATAATATTCCTTCTTGTTAGCTGAATAATGTTTTTGTTAGACTTTTAGATATGAATCATTTATGATTTTTTTGTTTAATTTAATTACCCACCTGCAATTCAGTGTACATACAAGAACATTCATTAACAATACATTAATGAGTAATCTGAACGATTTATGTAATGCATGAACAGAATTGTTGCACACACGCAGAGCACATCCTTGCTTGTACTTCTTTTCACACACAGACTTGGGATCACTGCATGACCTGCAGTTTGAATGGATTTTTCCTCAGACATAGTGCACTCTCAGAGCTGGAATGGTCTCAAAATACAGCTGTAGCTAAGGTCTTTATTATTTCTAATGGAAAAGCATTTGCATCTCAGTGTCCTTCAAATATTAAACACAAATGAGAACACCATGGTCATATTACGTCTTGCTTATTTAATGTTTCTTTACTCAGTTAAAGAAAGAAAAAAAATGGCTTGGATTTTAAACTCATATCCAGCGGGCAGCCTGAGAGAACATGAAGTTGTAAATAATTTAAACAATTTCCTCAATCTTTTCTTGTTGTGCATTTGCGGATCTGGCTGCCATGGCCTCTTAGAACCTGCAACACAGCTGTACAAACCTTTTCTTGACTGTGATTGATTCCACTGGACATCAGCTCCCTAGCAACTGCTCAGCACAGGAGTGGGTGTGCTTTAAAAGAAACACATTTGGTACTGAGAGAAAACTGTCACGTGGCGACTTCTCTGTGACCTGCGAATGGGTCCTTCAGCAAACAAACAGGATATTCCTTTTAAGAAAGGAAAGTGGTCTTCCATTAACCTGAAGACAGAACTTGCTCCTCTCTCAGTTCTGTGTCCAAAACCAAAAAACAGTTAACTTAAATAACTGATTGCTATTTATTTTAATTGGGGTTACACTGATTGTACAGAGTACAAGAATTAAACCAATATTTTAATTACATAACAACATCTTTACAGCTGACAAAGTCAAGTCAGTCGTGTCAGTACCTAAGGTTTGTTTAATATGACAAAAAATTGTTACAGGAAAGAGACTTAACATGTAATTGATATAAATACTTGTATTCATTAAGTTCAATTGAATAGGTTTTTAATTAGATTAAATGCAAATGACTGTTCTGACATTTTTTTACTTGTTTGCTTGTTTTCCTTTTGTTTAATTTTGTTTTTAAGATTCCATATCTTAATTAATTGCCATTAAATGGCAATTCTCCCCATAACAGCTCGTTTATCAATTGGTCATCTCAAAGCAAAGTGACAAAGTCAAAGAGGTGGAAAACAAACCCACAAAATTAAATCTGCTTCTCCCAAGTAAGTGGTAAAGTATAAAAAAAAATAAGTACTTGTTTAAATGGCTCTCTCTCAATGCTAATCAATGCTTCTTAATTTGATGTTACCCAATCAGTGTAACACCAGTGAAGGCGACTGGTTTGGCTGCATCCTTTATCACAAGGTATGAGGAGAAATCGATGGCTGATTTGTATTTCTTTCAACCTGTCTCGTTTGTCCCAAAGATGCCAAGATGATTCTGCAAAATAAAGTTTGGTAAAGTTTCTGCAGTGGAACTGACGAGGAAACGTTTATGTATGCTATTAGACAGCAGATGTTGTTAACATATGTTATATATGTTAACATATATATATATATATATATATATATATATATATATATATATATATATATATATATATATATATATATATATATATATATATATATATACATATATATATATAAATAACATTTCAACTAACAGAGTCTAAATACTCTCTGAAGAGTATTTAGAAAATTTTGAAATCTCCAGCTTCAGATTAGACATGAAGAATATCTACCAGACTAGTTTAACAGTGTATGAATAATATTCCAAGTCACAGAGCAAATGATCAATAAACTCTTAGTGGGTTATTTTTATTTCCGGCCACATAGTCTTGAGGAGCAACATGATGCTTCTAAGTTTTAAATCATTGCTGTAGTGTGCTAGTTATAAGCAATAGTACAAAATAAATGGATAAAAGATACGTTACTATTGCATCCTAACACTAAAATACATTTCTCTTTTTATGAATCCGAACCAAGTTTTTTATATAAGCCGTATCAAACTGTATAAATATCTTTAGAAACAATATTGTATGCTTTGTTAACTGAGTTTGACTTATACCATCAAAGTTAACTCAATTATGTTAGTGTGACTAAAATCAGACTTTTAAAACATGTAAACCTATTAGGGACACAAAAAATTTGCTTTTCATACATTTCAGAGATTGACTTACACAACAATTAATGCTTTGAATATCCACATAGCAGATACACTTGAACCTGATGTGCTACTTTTTACACTTATGGCTTGGTTAAGGCATTGGCAAGTGATATGTGGGCCAGATGTGGTCCAGATGTCAGATGCTGGCTTAGTCGTAGGTTTGGGAAAGTGCCTCATGAGGCACACGTGGTCCAGATGTCAGTCGTTAACTTAGATGTAAGTGTTGTGTGAACCAGAGTTGGTGCAAACATGAGATGCTAGCTTGAGCATAAATGACTGCAATTTCCTTTTTCACCACACATGGAGGTCGTGCGGGTAAGTTTAGGCAGTCACACTCACATGGAATAAACGTCAAAGCCAAATATTGGACATACTAAACTCCTGATGTGGGTCACATTCAGACCAAACATCTTTAGCTACATGGGGAGTCTAATTATCCTTTCCTGAATTTGTGCAACTGAACTTAGTCTGGGACACTGTCTCCCGAGGGTTATTTATGAATATTTATTTATTTTTATTTATGAATATTTATTTATTTATTTTATTTATTTTTATTTTATTTTTTTCTGCCACATGTAATTTCACAAGCTGACATTATAAGTCATATATTAAAGGGTTTGAACAAAAAAAGCTCTTTGCGTGTTTCTTTATGTAATGTTTCTTTTTCCTTGCTTTCATGTTTTAATTCTAAATTATGCTTCTAATTTTCTAATGTTTTATTGTCTCTGTAAAGCACTTTGAGTCACCTTGCTGTTGAATTGTGCTATCTAAATAAACTTGCCTTGCCTTGTCTTAATGGAAAGACTTATTCAAACTATCGTGTGCAGTAAGAAATAAGGAAACCTGCTATAACAGACCATAACCACAAAGGATGGTATACACTCCATCATTTTAGAAGAAGAAAAAAATCAATACTGTATATTAAAAATGTAAAAATTTGCATGTACAATTAAACTCCCAACTATTTAGTTTGCACTCAACTTATGTGTTTGTCAACTCTTTAGGTCAATGACTGAATAGATCTACCAGAAAAAGCCAAAGCTGTAAAGGCAGAGACAGGCATATTACAGTCATTAGCCTTTATAAATCCCTTGTGTAGTGTTACAACTGAGAGAATAAAGGGCAGAAGTGCTCTCCATATGTACAACCACATAAATAAATTGTGTTGTCCACCGACAGTAACCACAAATGTACTTCCCTAAGCATGCAAACATACTGTGCACACAGATTAGTGTTGAAACCAATATGCTCAATGGACATGCATCAAGACATTGGGTATTAGACCCGTCCTATGTTACTTCCACTTCCAAGAACTCAGGTTGGCAGCAGCTAAATAACAGCAGCCATATTGTGCATTCAAACTAAGGAAACTTTTGTTGTAGCGTTTTTTGTTTTGTATTTTTTTATTTCAAGGTACTATTGTTACTTGTTTTGTCATGTTAGAACCATTTATGTTATCTCATATCAGAGAATATAAGACTGTTCAGTTGTACAGCAGCTACCAGCATTAGTGAGGCATTTACCACTAATTTGTTTACATTTTTCTTTTAAATTTAGCCAAAACTAATAGAGTAAAAATTTTATCGTATTTTCCTGAATGAAGGCACATCAGTAGTAGCTGATCATCATTCAGTCGAACCTACCAGGAATGCCAAACCACTCCTCCCCCTCTCTTCAGGCTTGCCCTCTGCACAGAGGGAGGCTGCGATGGAGGGATAGACGGAGGGGATTACTGAGCGTTGTCTCATTCAGTAGCAGTATGAGTCATCCTGCTGTATCACTGGCAGTGTTTGTTACACCCACATAACACCATAAACCAAAGCATACACATGCTCACAAACACACACTGCCCTCCCAAAAACCATATATTAGAGCTGTCACATTATTTCTGAATCCCACCAATAAATCCTGCAGTTGGCTGGAGCAGTGTGCAACATGCAAGTGCACCTGCAACCACTCCACCTTTCTGCAGCAGTAACCACACAAAGAGAAATGGCAAAATCTGATTTAGAGGAAAGCTCATCATCATGAATACACAGAAATGTTTTCCTTTTTTTTTAAAGACAGTCTTATGACTGTGGCTGTACATATATGCTATGTCATGGTCAGGAATGGGAATTTGTTCATTTGTTCAGGACCACAGAATTAAGCCTAAGTGAAAATGTTAATGATGAATCCTCTTGTGAAAACCTTGTCATGCATAATGCATGCGTAACAAGTAAGGGCAAAAACAAGACCCTATTTTCTTATTCTCCCTGGTTTGCATGTTTACGCAAAGATGCAGCAACACTGAGCGAACTGGGGTGCTACCACTAATCACGTTGTTGTATTTTGATGCTTATAAAAGTTTAGACAAGAAGACTGGTAGCACTTGTTAGGTTGATCATTTTGATTATTTCCAGTCTTCATGCTTTGCTTAACCAAGTTGCTGAGTCAGAACCAAGACATTAGATTACTTTCAGGCAAGAAGAAAGTAAAAAGTACTATTTCCTTAAATGTTAAACATTTTAACTTCATTTTAAAGATTTGAGTCGCTTAGTTTAACTTAGTTTAACTTTTATTCATCTTTTCTGGTTCCCTTACATCAACAGCTACAGTTCCCAAGCACACTTCTCACCCTGAGGCACTTTCTCTCTATTTCTGCAGCACAACATTTTCCTTTTACACTGTTAATTTGTCATTTCTTACTCTACTCCTCTCCCTCTTTCACATAACGCTTTCACTTCTGACATAGCAGAGTGGGAAATTATAGATATATTTGTTTCCTGAGACATAGCCACTCTGAGAGCTCATTAAACACCCGATAGGAGGTACTCCACAGCATGCAGTGGCAGCATCAGATAAATCTGCTTGATAAATACATCAAATAATTCCCAATTTTTTCTTCTTTTCTTGCCAGGAATCTGATGGGGAAATGCGACATGACACAAGGTTAGCTAATTTCACTTTTACCCCTTCTTCTCCGGGCTTTGACACCTCCATGGCACCTCTCCTCCCCTCTCCATCTCTCCCATAACCCCTCCTCTTTCTACACACTTCCTCTTGCTCTATTCAATTCACAGCTCCCTCGCTCATCTTCTCTCTCCATGCCCCCCCCCGATACACACACACACACACCCCTTCCCTGCCTACGAGCCTGTCTCCAGTCAGAGTCTTCTTCTAAAGGCATGCTGCTCAGAGGGGATGTACAGACACATGAATATAGTGAGCGCATCAGCTGAAAATGAGGCGAAAAGCACATAAACGGTAAGGCAAGAAAGCAGAGAAGTGCATGCCTGCATTTATTAGCTGCTCTGACATGAGTGAGTGTGGCTGCTTTGCCTGACTTGTAAAGATAATGGATGTTTGAAGTCTTCTGCTGCTGCTATTGCACCTTGCTGTCCATGTGTTGCATAGTCATAGAGTGCTGTGGCAAAAAGCGTTGGATTGCCTGCTGAACATTCAGCAACACTGTTTGACATGAGAGTTGGGAGGAACACGTTTGGGTAAACTGAAGCTTTTCTGGTTGCAACTCACTGCAGCAAAGAGGCTGCTGCTCAAGACAGTTTGTTTCAGCTGAAGTCAACCTGCTGTTTGTTTTGTATTTCTTTGTTCATTTATTTTCTGCTCAGTCGAATCAGCTGATTTTTGTTTGTGTGAGAATAATGAGGCGCCAAATGTTTTCATTACCCTGAATTGACTCTTGTATTCATGGGCAAGATAATACCACAGAGAAGCAATTATGGCTAAACAAGCGCATCATGAGAATAAAAGTTGCTCTCATTAAACAAACTCTTCACCTTGTATAGATTGTGGAAAAACAAAGACAGAGCAGCAAAGGACTATCTATATAAGATGTTCTACCTGATTATTTGAGAGAAGCTTTGTTTTTTTGTTTTTTTTTACAGAGTAATTTATGATACTTGCCTTAAACAATGCCTCTTAGTGGCCTTATAATCAGGATGTCAGCATAACATGATCATAACATACTGAAGTTAATTGCTTTCACCTCTGGTTTTAACCTCCAGCTGGTGAGGAAACATTGATTTTGGAGATGATTCCCTGCTTCCTGTTACATAATTAATTCAAACAGCACCTCAAATCTGGTGCTATCCAGAGGGAAATTTGGGGTCTTTGAAGTGAGTTTTGAACTTCCTGCACAATGGAGAGAGCTTTAAATAATATAATGGGAAGAGAGGAGTGCACAATGTGTGCTAGCCCTTTTGGCACTTTTAGTTGTCTTAGCTAATAATTAAAGTATTGTTCGTTGACATAAATGGCTACAAAATTGTATCTCGTCTGTTGAGCTTTAAGCTGTGCAGCATGTGGAGTTCAGCATGACGACATTAAACATTTGTCAAAGAATCACCACATAATCCGGTTCAAGTTTGAATACTTTTGTTCATAATTTATCAAAAATAAGTCAATTTTTAATGAAAGGTTTGGTGATTGTGATGCAAAATAACTTTAAAAAATACATAAAAGTGCTGAAGCGTGTCTAAACAAACCACTGGCTCACAAAGCACCAGCAGTGCATCATGCTCCTCTGCACTTTTTTAAAAAAGTTTCCTGTCAATGAACCGCAGCTTTCATCGCTTTGTTCTTCGCTTGCACGCTCAGTATAATCCATGCAAAACCATTCAAAATCTTCCCATGCAGTGTGAGCAATAAGAACAGGACCTGACAGACTGAGCACATTAACCCAATAAGTCTGTTCACATGAAATTTACTACTTTTTAAAAAATTATTAAAGCAGATAACTGAAACCATGCTGTAAGTTTTATATTTTCCATCTTGTACTAATTTTCCACTTCAAGGTTTTGTGCATAGATTGCAGCCGCAACTGATCTTCATTTATTTTTAGATTACTGAAACATACATACTTTATCATACATACTTTGTGGGCCCTGCTCCCTTGTTCCAGTCAGACAGAGGGAATGTGGACAGACTACGATATAGTGGTCAATGTCAAAGCAAAATTGAAGGCTGGAATAGTGACACTCAAAGGAGCATATCATATACTTAAAGAGGGCCACTGTGCACCTTAAGCTTAAAAAAAAAAAAAAAAAAGACAAACTAAAACAAATTGCTTTCCAGAAGATTAAAAGTTTACTCCCAAAGGTTTTACTTTTACCAAAAAATTACATCAAATTTCTTGACGTGTCCAATCTATTTTTCATAAGTCTAAGGGTTTAGGAGGTGTCTTTGTGTCAACACTGCCACGTAAAATTACAGCCACAGTGGCTGAGATTGGTTGTGGATGAACCAAGGACACAAATGTGATTAAAATTGTATAAATACACATACACACACAATTCTTTTAATTAGGTCTCTTAACAATGTTCCATACATCCATGATCCACTTTGCTGAAACCACCAACCCCTTAGAGACATCACTAGCCTGCTCTGCCTCACTTCTGCTTTGAGAAGGGGCATTGTTTGTTCTTCTCTCATCTTTCCCTAAGCTAGGCGTGTAGCCTCCAAAAGCAGATGCTATGCAACGTTTCCCTTCAGGTTAGCCTGGAGCAGTTTACCACCTCCTTACTCTCTCATTATTCTGCCTAGTTACTTTCATGTTAGAAAGATCAGGGATTTATGGAGTGCCATTTGTGAGGGCAAGACCACTGTAGCATCTGGAAGTGGTTGTTGAGGGAAGAATACTCCAAGGGGTTGGCTTTTTCTGGTACATACATGTGCCAGTATGTTCAGATTTGCACCCCTGTGATTCACATGTCTAAGTCTACAGGCTCCTCCTCTCTTTGTCTTCTTTCCTTGCCACCCTCATCGCTCCCTGGACTATTTTAGATACACCGGTCAGCCAGCAGCATTTATTTGGCTTCGTCAAAGTCAACAGGGCAGGATCAGCTGAGCACCATAAGCCTCTGGAGCTCATTTATACAGCAGACCTCAAGTCTCCTACAACCACAGTTTATGTCTCATATGTCAGGAGGATGACGTGTGGCATTTTTATTGCCACAAAAGATAAAGATCCTTCCACTTAAAGGTTTTAACCAGTACTGTACCATTTCAGATTTTGCTCAAACAAATTGCTGTTGTTGTCATCATTGCATTTACTTTAGTCTTGATCTTTCGCATTCAGCTGCTTGGTTCAAAAAGCACATCTAAAATATGAACACTAATTTGTCCATGTAAGCTTCTATTATGTATTGGACTGCAAAAAAAGAAAAAAGAATCCAGTTTTATCATGCAATAGGCCTTTTATCAAACATCCAGCACTCTAACTAGCTACATGTTGAACAATCTGTGCACATATTGCACCCATTACACCTCAATAAATACTTCATTGCACCCTGGAGGGCCATGCATGCTGCTGTATGTTCAGCCTACATGCACATAATCACACTAACTCCTGATAGGCTCCTTTGGCTTGGTGTACAGTGGATTAGGACATTCTTCATGGGCTGTAAAGATGGATTAAAGGAAATATGAAACATGAAGGATTCTTTTATATTGGCAGTATCTGGACATTTCTATGCTCTGCATGCTGTGTTTGACTGCTATACAGTATTGGTGCTGCACAAGCAGGACCCATATTTAGGGATTAGAAATTTGTGATGCCTGTAGGAAATGCAGTTGATAGTTTGATGTATAGCTGATTTAGAATTTCCTCCTTTACGGCAATCACAATATTCATTCAGTCATTCATTTTCCTAACCGCCAATCCAGTTCAGGGTCGCGGGGAAGCTGGAGCCTATCCCAGCAGTCTTAGGGCCAAAGGCAGGGTACACCCTGGACAGCTCGCCAGTCCATCGCAGGGCAATCACAATATTAAACATCCATGATATTTTATGAACAAATGTTTCAGCAACATCAACAAAGATTTTGTGTCTACTCATAAATATAGAAATTATTTTCTTTTTTAACATCACAGCATCAATGTAAGAAATTTTATTATACTACTTTTGTATTATATATATTAATCTCATTGTATAAAGTTACGTTTATCACCTCTATACTTGACCAAAGGTACTGCGGCATGCTCCAAAATGGATGTCACAATTTTGCTGCTTTGGACTGTTCCAATCGGTCCAGCATGTCCCATTTTTCTAAACACAGGATGTCTGTTTGTAAAACATGAAGAACACAATAGGAGAATGAAAAAACAGATTGATCTCTGTGAATATTTGCACGACCCACCAAAAACAAGGAGGATAGAATCAGTGAAAAAATAATGGAAACAAATACTGTAGGCTAAAACTCTGACATTCTTCTGTACTTCATGTAAAACTAATGGTAGTACTGTTTTTCTATATCATCTTTGTAGTTCGTCATGTATACCTTTAATTCATGATAAAGACTGCTGTAAGTGGAGTTCACTTCAAGCCTTGGCATTTTACTAACTGCATAAACACTAAAATCTATAGATTAGTTTAAGTTATAAAATAATACTGTTGATATTATATATAGGCTTTTTTTTTTTTTTTGTTCTCTGCCAGGCTATGAAAAGCAGTACAACATGGCTGTGTTGTTGTGGCAACCACTGAGAGGACGGAACTCTGAAGTTGAAATTCTTAACAATGGAGACATCTTAACTCAACCTTGGAACGTCTCACACAAACATAAGCTGTCAGCTGCAGGAGTATTACCTTCAGCGAACTGCATCTGTTTTTCCTGCCTCTCTGACTATTGTTGCTCATTTGTAAGTTGTGAATGACTGAGAGACACAATACTACTCTTAGCCTATAGCATTGTGTAGTTGTAGAGACATAATGATGTATTGTTATTGCATTGATCACGTAGTTAGATATTTAACCAATGTACACAGAGACAGCAATGTGGTACATCTGTTTCTAAAAGCTTTATTAAATAAATTTACACCTATATTTGTACCAGGCAATCTTTGTACTTTGGAATCGATAGATAGATAGATAGATAGATAGATAGATAGATAGATAGATAGATAGATAGATAGATAGATAGATAGATAGATAGATAGATAGATAGATAGATAGATAGATAGATAGATAGGTAAGGTACAGTAAGCTTATTAAATGTCATTTACACATCACTGACCTGAGAAAACAGGGATAATTGTGAGACAGCCAGATGCATGTCTTTCACTCATAAAAGTGAAACAAGTACCTAAGAACGCCAGCTATGTTTACAGATGATAAACCACGTATTGATTCAAGATTTCACAACAAACCCACCATGTCAATAACAACAACATAGTAAAATTCACCCTAACCCTTTCATGCATGCATTAATAAAAAAAAAGAAACAATGCCAGGTTTTTTTTTAAATACAGGATTTTACTTCTACAGACATATGCAATCATACTTTTTTGTTTATCAGTGATATTTTGAATTTCTTTTATATATTTTAATGTATTCTATAAAATATTTATAAATAATAATAAGTCATATTATATGATGTAAATATTCTATAATAGCTGCATCATTTCCTATTTATGGCAAAGGCAAACTTGATTAATTACAATGTTTGCATTTATGTTCAGTTTTACCTAATATTAATTAATTTATTCTTTAATGAGTGATAATGTAATGGATGACTCCCTAACATCCACTGATGTGGTTTATGTACAAACACACCATCCTCATTCATCAATATCCAAGAAAAAAGTTTGTAAATAGGTGTCCACTAGAGTGACCACTGTGCAGGAGAGGGTTAAGGAACTTAATGGACACAAAACATGTTAGAAAGAAAATCAATAAAGACAGTAAAGGAATACAGTAGGGTGTAGCAGGATTGAAAATTGGAATCTAATGGTTCTAGACAAGTCTTTAGTTCTTAGTACACAGAAAACAAGGACATTTTAATAAAATTCCTTTGGAGATTTTGAAAGACAAATGGGATGCACGAGTAGCCACCTGAGAAGACAGATTCATTCAAACTGGGAGTCTACAGCAGTGCATTTCCCCCACCAGCAATAAATGGAACAGCCATGATGACAATATTGTCAAACTTTTATGGCCCTTAGAAAAATAAAGAGCTCTGCATTCAAAGTAAAAACAAAAAAATCCTCCGCTTTGTTGAGCTTTTTTTTTTAAATGTGTTTACTCTGTGAAATGTCCAAACAGAAGCTAAGTTTTTTTATGTCTTTATAAGGTTTTATTATTATATAATTGTTGTTGCCAAAAGAAGGGTACTTCAATTATTTTGAAATAGTCCACAGTGACATAAATTTCGGTCCAAAAATGACCATGGTTTTAGAACCACAACAGTGTCAGAGCTGTAGACAAATGAATGATTACTGCTGCTGTTTTGGAAGTTCTTGATGACTTTAATCATACTGATCTTGTTATAAAGAATTAGAAAATGTAATTTGGACGATTTTGGAGACCACAGGGAGAATTCCTGCTCACTTTGGCCTCATTAGAAGTTGTTTAATGTGGCTAAACTGTTTTTCCACTTATTGGTTCTTCATTCATTTTAACACAACAACATTAACACCTCTGTTATCCTGCAGCTATAACATGAAGGTTCACTGTTAACTCTAAACTGTGGTGTGCTGCTGAGTTAATAGCAGGTTTCAGGAGAGATGGCACTGTGGCCATTAAAGTTTAATGGCCTTATTTAGTTCCTGTGAATAGTATATGTGGCAGGTAGTAACTCTTCCTTCCCTACCTACTGTGGCTCATTACCAGTAAATCAGCCACCATAGGGCTCCATTGTAAAATGCAAGAGAGATGCTGACTGCCACTGACCTTTAGATAGTTAAACATTAAGTTTTTTTTTCTTCTTTTAATTAAACTGCTACTGAGGCAAAAGAGACACTGTAGTAGCAGAAAGGAAGGTGGTTTGGAATTTTATTTTGTAACCTCAGCAACGTGCACTTCCTGTCAGTTGTGGCAAGTTTCAGCATTTAGAAAAATACTTCAGAACTTTTTCCTCTTAAATCTGCTGAGACACAGTGAAGAGACAGTGTGCTTAATTTATGTATCTTTTGGTGTTATGTGGCTCTCTTCTTTTCTTTTTTATAGAGTTTGCTTAGCCACACCTGAGGCACCAGGATCTGCTGTTTGCCCCCCTGTGGGAGGAGTTTTATACAGTCTGCGTAGAGTTTTCCATTTACCAGCAGAGGAAGCATATAGTTGTGTGTGTGTGTGTGTGTGTGTGTGTGTGTGTGTGTGTGTGTGTGTGTGTGTGTGTGTGTGTGTGTGTGTGTGTGTGTGTGTAAAACCATTTATATACAGTCACTTTTCCTTACAAGTTTGAGAACTCTTCTTCTCCATCCAGGCAGTAAACAGAGAAAGACTGTTTTTCTTAACATTTTTTATCTAAATCTTCATTTCTCGTGTCTGTTCTATTTTCTTTCTCCATCAAACACAAAGCAGGAGGAATGCTGCTCTAATATTCATCACTGTGCTGGAGTGTAGATTTTTATTTCATTAACAAATTGCACTTTTTGGAAGCATTTAACTTGGCTACAGTTTCTGACTCCTGCTTAGTCACTGCATGGTTTTAGTGGTTTAAAGGAGCTGCACTGCTGATGTCCACATTTTAAGGAGCCAAAGATTTGTGGTTTACATCTGGGCTGGTGTGGGCTGAAATGCCAGGGCTAATGTTTTTTTGTCTCAGTCCGTCTCTGCCTTTAACAAAGGGGCAGCTCTTGCTTAAAGGTAAATGTGGTAATGTAATAAGTAACTCTATCCCAGGGCTTACTCAGATAACATTTTGAAGTTTGTTTTGCCTCGTATATATCCAATAGTGTGTGAACAAGAGTAGAAAAACTACAGTGCGTAGTCTGTAGTTGCATAATAAGTGTTATGCATGTGTGTAAATGGGACATGCAAGTGTTAAACACACTGAATGGTTTGTAATACCATAAAATCACTGTATAAAATACAGTTCTTTTATCTTTTGCAATGTCATCACCAACCTCGCGTTCCTGGTCTCTTATTTCAGATCGAGTATTTGGGTGTGGTTCTTTCTGTCATTTGTAATGATGGAAATTAAGCTGATGCTATATCTAAAACCCCTCCTGTAGGTTAACAGATTGCTCAGCTTATACTGTCTCATCCTAACATATTCCTGTTTAGCTCGTTCAGCATTCTTGCTTTTATCAAACGTTTCTTGTTCTGCAGGATTTTAACATTCCCTGGATTATTCACACCTTATGCTCACATGTGGTCATGTGTGGTCACAGACCGCATCAAGCCACAATGAATGTGCCAAAATAAAGAAGCAAGTTCACACCATGGAAGTTTATTTAGGCATTTCATACCTTTTAGTGGCAGGTTATTAAGTTCTCACAGTGTGGGAGACCTGAGTTCAAGCCCTAGCACTGCAGGGAAAATGGAAACACACACATTAATCATAACACTGATTTATTGAAGAATGACCTCCACAGTCAGCTCGTCGATAATTCCCTTCCATAGGGTCCTGCAGTTTATGTCTCTATTCAATTGCTCCAAGCAAGCAGTAACTGAAAGCCACAAACAATTACTTTAAAAAATAGCAATTGTGATAAAGACAAATTTGTCACTACATTACATGTGAAACACTTGTTTTGTGGAAGCTGTAATCGGGATTGTTTTAGAACTGCACACTCTTAGATCATGGAGTGGCAAACATGCACTAATCTTTGCACAAGTGCAAAGTTCAACTTGAGGCACAAAAATTTGCTCTGTTGTCTTTTCCTAAAGTTTGCCAACTGAGCTTTTCTAATTGATCCCCCAGCTCTGTTCCCTCATACTAAACACATTCATTTTCTGAGAATGGACAAATTCTGATTTTCTCTGGAGTCAACATAATAAAATGCACTGCAAAAATCTGTGGGACTTCAAAGCCGTTTTTCTCTGCTCTTTTGCCAGGGTCATCACAGATAGCCAACAACTATCTGCCTCCCCAGGCAAGACTTAAAGCTTTGACTGTTGGTTTGTAGTTTGAGTTCAAAACTTGGCCTCAAAATTCAGTCGACCAGCAGCAGCAGCAGAAGCACAGCTACACATACATGTGAGGCGAGGCACAGAGAAAACTATGAAAAAGATCTATATTGGCAAAACAGCCCTGAAAACCCAGAGAAATGGTTGCAAGCATCAAAAACGAAGGTAAGATGAATCAGTCTGGAGAGTTTCTTAAGCTCTAAATATCATCCTCATTACTGGTGAATCCATTTTATTCATTTCAACCCAGATATGGATTCTTACTGGGAGGTCATGACCATAAACAAGCAATGAAAAACAGAATGTTGCATCTATTCATCCCCATTACCATTCATTCTTCTTCATGTCTTTTCATGTGTCAGCTGACATCTGCATTCAAGTAAACACTGCTCTGCATTTCAACAACACTCATGTGAAGGCCAACACAAAACTGAATACACTAAAACAAAAACACTAGTGGATGCTGAGACGTAATAGAAATGGTATTTTACAGTGTCAGCATCCTACAGCAAATTTTATATGTACTTACTCTCTTGTTCATTGTTATGTTATAACACAGTTCTTACAGTTACACAATGAGCAGGTAAAGATTATGTTTTGCTCCAACAGGCTAACTGAGGGTGACTTGCTAGAGTCAGCATGCTGGATGCATAAACAACTGTGTCATCTTTCTAGCTAACTATTGTAAGGAGCTTCTTTTTGTTATTGCATGGGGGAAATGTGGAAACACGTGTCTCCAACCAGACAGAGACTGTAATATTTCCAGGCTCTTTACGGGGCAATGAAGCATGGTGTACCTATCCTCATAGTAATTCAATGAATCTTGGATAGTGCATGCAGTCATCTTTCCTCTCTTTTAACTAGGGATGCACCGATACCAATATCAGTACCAGTATCGGCTCAATACCATGTGTGTGTATTCGACATCGGTAATAATAAAAGTGTTCCGATAACATAAACGATACCGGATACCACACTAGTCAAGCCAGCGCAGATGTGTTTGATGACATGCTTTGGACATGTTTTAAAAGAAATAAGTGTCTTGAATGTTAAAATGTGACATTTTTTACACTAAAAGCAAGATCTTTGTTTCAAAATCACACATGTATAGTTGTATTTGGGTAAAATGTGCCAAATCAAAATAAAACTTGAATTTGTATTGGAGAGGTAACTTAAGACAGGATGGGTAATTTATTACAACCTAATGAAATCTTACACAGTTAAAACAGCAATAATAACCATAGTCACAATAATGTTCACATCAACAGATTTGGTATCATCAAAATCGGTATCTGCAGATGTTCAAATTTCAGATTTTGGATTGGAACTCCCAAAAAGTGAATCGGTGCATCCCTACTTTAACCATTAAACAGAGAGAATAACCACAAGTTCAATGCACAAATTGTAGGTTTCATATTTCAGTTTATGAATTGTGTAAAACAAGCAAGGGGAGTTGGTGCATTATGCTTGAACAGACTGTAGCTTCTAGCGTGCCCCAGAGCATTATCTTGTAAACACGAGTGTCAAAGCTAAACAGGACAATAATGATATGGTCAATATTATGTGTGTCCATACGTCTTCAGCAGGACATGGGAGTAATGTTCAACATATGAGTCTGAAGAGTGCCAATTTGTTGGTCAGTGATGCTCAGCATTGCTGTTTGAATTCTGTAAAATGCCGATTTCCAACAGACTTTTTCTCTGAGCATGTGGCAAGACAAACAAGAAGCCTAAAATTATAAGTTGCAAGATATCCCCAGTAGACTGATGTGGTTGGGCAGTGTCATCTAGAAAAGGACACACTACTCAATGCACAGGCTAAGCTGTTGAACAACTGACTATAATAAAGGGGGCTTGATAAATCCACCCGACAATCTGCCCAGTTATATATATTGTGGCTCTGTTTAAGTCAATCACTCAGTTTATTCCCCTGTGTATAGTAGGCTCTAATCTGGAGCTGACAAATGAAAGCAAGTTGATATCTGAGGTTAAACAGCCTGCTTAGGGTGCATTCACATCAGGATAGTCCAATAGATTTGGTCCGATTGGGGACTCGTCTCAGCTGTAGGGGTGTATATCCATTCAGACTGAGACTGCATTCACGCTGCACTTATTGCTATCAATGCTAGTCTTTAGCAAAAGAGAGGACAAGACCCTCGTGAAGAAGAAAACTCTGTTGCGAGTTATACATGGAGCATGAAACTATGGCTGTTTTGAGGTTTTTTTATTTTGTCTTATGCAAGTATACTGCAGAAATACACTGCAACAATGGACACGGTATGAACAACTCGTTAAGGACTCTTAACGAGATTGCTATGTATTTACCAGCAATGCAATGCTGTCAAATGCAGGAAGTGACTTTTTTTTGTGGTCTACTTCCTGTATTTGGTCTATTTGAAACTCACCGAGACCTGCGTTGTAAGCGGACCGAATTTGCTTCTTTGGTCCGAATCAGAATTCATTCGGTGCATTCACAGCTCCGCAAAGATGAATTTCTGAGCAAACAGACTCAGATCTGAATAAAAAAAAGGCTGATGTGAATGTGCCCTGCAACTAAAGTTATAAAACTCTGCTTTTACTCCTGCTAATTAACATTTTTTTCATGGCCTGCTTGAGTTCCACATATTAAGTTATATGAATTCAGCAGTTTCCGTGTTGCATAGCATAACTGTATCCAACTCACAAGTACTTTTATGCATCCTTGGATTCATATTTATTGGCTGTTCAATTATATAATGACTTCTTGCTGTTTAATGAAGAGGCAATTACTGCAGCTCATCAAACAAACAACCAAATATTAAGAGTGAATCATTGCCTCACTCACATATTTCCACCTCCCAATCCACAGGCCTTTCTTTGGACACCTTTTTCTTTAGTGTCAGATTTGTAATTGCGTCTTTGGGCTAAGGTTGGAAGGTGTACTCACTGTGTACGTTGGTTGGCTGCACTGAGTCATCAAACCTCTCCATGAGTCAAGAATCCATCAGTGTGGCTAAAAGCTAAATCCCCCAGAACACTCACTCCCTCTGCTCCCAATCTCTAGCCTTTCATTACCTCATCCATTCCCTCCATCATCCCTGTCAGTGTGTTTTCATCCCTGAGAAAAAACCTGCATCTATTGTGCAAACAGCAAAGAAAAAAAAAGAGCCCTGTCTGGTACGTTGATGTTGTTGACGGTGGTGTTGAAACTGTGCTACTCTACTGGCCTCTCTCTCTCTCTCTCTCTCTCTCTCTCTCTCTCTCTCTCTCTCTCTCTCTCTCTCTCAAGGTCTCTCTTTGCCTTTTCTGCCTTCATTATATTTTTTCAAAGATAAATCACATAGAAAGTCTTGCTTCAGTCTATGTTTTAATCCCTACTTCTATAATTTGCCCCCGGCCTGTATCTAGGGGCAAAAGTCCATCCCTTTTCTTTCAGACACATGATGGGGGCATTGTGTAATGAAATTCATCACGACACCAATGGAATCCTGGGAATGGGATTTCCCCAGCAGAGCTCCCTCCCTGTGAATGGGAAATCATTAGTATTCCATCTCCGCCTTCCCATTGGCCTCCCCTTGACCTGGGACTTTTCTCTATGCAAACTAAATTACTATCCACCTTCATTTAATTTCTTTTCCTCCCCCTCCTCTTCCTCCTCCTTCCGCTCACACAAGCAAATGAACATGTTACTGTACGTCCTGCCTTTTCTCTTGGTATTTCTTTCATTTTCTCTCTGCTTGCCTCTATGAATCTCACGATCTCTAACAGAAATAAAATGGCATCGCTATTGTGACTCTCTTTATCGCCTGTTCAGCTCTTTCCATGACCACAAAGATGACCTCCGTAAACGCCTGTCGTATACAACCCACAAACTAGAGATGGTGGAAACAGAGTTTGACTCCACTCGACAGTACCTCGAGACAGAGCTGCGTCGGGCCCAGGAGGAACTGGAAAAATTTACAGAAAAACTTCGCAGGTACGTGTATCCAGGTGCACGTCTCTGAAAATCTTTGCAATGTATGTTGACATTGGTCTTGAGGAACTGGGTAGAATGAACATGATTAATAGCAAAGCATTCCAGTCTTTCATGCTTACACATCACTCACATGATCAAGAAAATTAGTAATACTGCTTTTGTTTGCGTGAGGTTAAACTAGCAACAGCAATATGTTTTACAGACACAGACAATCGTCACCGGCAGTGGTCAGTATTTGAAGTATTTTCTTAATGGAACACACCTTGATAAGAGATGTAGTTTCCACAGGTAGGATATATCTTAAATGTTGCAGAGATGCATTTTGAGGGTCTTAAATAAAACTGTAGTGCTTTTTATCTATATCTAATAGGCTATTTTAGCTTTCTTAAACTTAAAAACACACCTCATTTCTTGGGTCTACTGACTTATAACCTGATGGGAATTTCATCCTAATTGTTTTATCTTGGACTGTTAAACTGTCTGGAAATGTAACCTGTATATTCCTGTATGGATTGTAGTTCTCTTTTTTTTCCTACTCTCAAAAAGAAAAATAACTGCAAAAATAAGATGACATATATTTATAAACTCCAAAAAAATCTACCAGTTTTTAAAAGGTTAAAACAAATCGTGAGTGGACTGTACGGAAAATTTTTTCTTTTCTTTTTTTTTTTACTTTCACTCACTTTGCTTTAAAGGTGGAGTATGTAAGATTTTCAATATCTAAAAAAAAATTAACTAAAAGATAACTACAATCATAATTAGATAGTTTTTTTTAAACATGTAGGTTCCAGTCTGTCCATATTTGATGTGTTATTAAATTACAAGTTTAATTAAAGACAAAGACCCTTCTTAAATGTTTTCCTACCAGTAAAAAAAATGTGCTTTTTGTCATTTGTCATTAATTAAACTTGTAATTTAATAATGTATCAATTATGAACAGACTGGAACCTACATGTTCAAAAAACTTTCTAATTATGATTGTAGTTATTCTATTAGTTAATTTATTTAGAAAGTATTGAAAATCTTACATACTCCACCTTTAAGGACCAGAACAAACATTGTTTGTTTAAAGCATTCACTGACTAAATTGTCAGGTTTAGATAAACATATGGCTTGCTCTTAACCTTCTCATAAAACCTACCAAGCGTTAGACGCTTTTATGGCTTATCAGGCGAAAAATCCCATCTTATTTACAGAAGATGCTAATTTAGTGCAAGCAAAAAAGTAAGCTTCCTCATCAATCAAGACATACAGAAATGTTAGGTGTCAAATATTCCAAATCAGTGTTTAATCAGTACAAATACAATTATTTCTAATCTAAGTTTTATACATTTTATTTATATATTTTATATATTTATTTATATATTTTCCTTTTAGGTACCTATCATGTTCCTATAGTATTGTGTTTTAACTGAATGTCATATTACCGGTCGGTTCAAGTAGACATAGTGAAAGGTGTCATTCCACAATGAACACAAATTACACAGTAATGACATGAAACATGACTTGGAAAGTTATTTATATGATGCAACTGAGTTCCTACATGTAGAGGATAATAGTTTTGTAATTATAAATATTTTATTAGACATGAAATGATGAGTGAGGCAGTGTGTTGTCTGCACACTTGTCACACAGTTACGTACTTTATAGAGTGGGTTTAATCCTTGGATGTTTTTTTACTCCAAGATCAGAACAATTGTAGAAATTTGTTCTTAAAAAGCAATAAATTAGTCCCTCCTTTTAAATTGTTTTCCCTCTAAGTCCGGGGTAATTATCTGCTCCCGAGGTAAAAAAATTGATTTTGCTCTGCATTTTATAATCTTGGAATATTTATTAAGGAGGAAAAGCTGTAGCAAAGCAGCAAAGACATTAGTGACCTTCAAGCTTAATTTTCAATTTACCAGCATGACAATAACTTCAGAGCAATGTAATTAACTGCAAACAACTCAACCCTCTTGGTGAGACAGAACCGACTGTTCTCTGTGGCCATAGTGCAAATAAATATGAGAATACCTGGGATTTAAATACAATTTATTGTCTATTGCTAACAGCATGTATACTTGGAAAGAAAGCTGCTGATGAGGGCCGTGGGGATTCTGTTGCCTTGAGTCTAATTGAGTAATGTCTGTCAAATCCTGCAAAATTTGAATCAGGGTGAATGTTTTCTTCTGAAATGACTAAAAGCACACCGCATTGCCTCTCATAATGACAGGTTTTACTGGTTATTTATATTCCATTACCAACTCAAACCCCATTTTTGGCAAGTATTACTCATTCTCTAATGTGCACCTTCTTCAGTTTCTCTCATTTCTTTTGGATGTTTGTTTTATAGTCTGTTTTAGCTTGTGGTCTCCTTTGCCCATAGCCTCAATATCTGTCTGGTTAATGGGGCCATTAATATTGGTTTATTATCACACTCATAGGCCTTTAGGGCTAATGTGAAAATATACTACTGAACTAAGAGGTGAGACCATAAAACACAAATGAGAGGTAAGCTCCGGTTCAGCTGTGCCTTTTGAAAGGCTGGAGGTTCACAAGGAAAGATAAAAGCAATAAAAAGAGAATAAGAGGAAGCTATACATCAATTTTTTTTCATGATATATCAGCCATAATATAACATGCTACCATGTTATGGCCATGTTTACTGACACATCATAAAACTTTAGAGGATTTAAAAAGGTTTTATGATCATTTTTATAGTTTTAAACATAACAACCCTTTTCTATGTGTTTAGGCTGAGATTTGTGTCCATGGTGGTCCTCATGTCTGAGTTACAACATTATATAACCAACAGCTGTTTTGATATTGTCTACAGATGTATCCACACAGTAAATCATTCATTTGTTTTAATTTATAGAGAAATGTGGTGCTTTTCTTTCAACTCATGAAAATAAGCTTTGGGTGTTGTACATTACAGTTCACTTTTTTTTAAAGGGAGATATTTATTGATCTGTTCTTTTTAGGATCCAAAGCAGTTATGCTGCTCTTCAAAGGATCAACCAGGATTTGGAGGATAAGATGTGCAGAACGGTAAGAAACCATGACAGCTGATGTATCAGTCAAGCAAAAAAAAAAAAAAAAAAAAAATCTACTTAAACAGTATCTTTTTTGAGCATAAACTTATATGTATATTGCTTTGTTTATTTCTATTCTACCACATGTTCCAATTATACATTATTTGTCATTGTTCAGATTATAAATGTTTTTTTTAATGTGAAGCAAATCTTTTCTGTTAAGACCAACTTTCTAAGAATTCTCAAAACACCTAAAGGATTTCCCTTTAAAACAACACATACCCATTAATGTATCAGTAATTATAACTATATGCTTTTAATAATATTCTGCTAAAATGATAAATGCTGCAATCGATGTGAAAAGGGAGACATGTTAACTACATTCTTGTACACACATACACACTTAGAGCCGAGCAGCTTTTGACCAGAATCTTGACCTGGAATCATTCAGAGGAGAACATGAAGTCCAGCAGTTACCAGGAAACCATTTCTCTGAGTTTGCTGTTGGACGAAGTGTTTCTTCTTTCTCTCTCAGAATACAGCACTAAGACAGAGAATCCATCCATCCATCCATCCATCCATCCATCTTCTGCCGCTTATCCGGGGTCGGGTCGCGGGGGCAGCAGCCTAAGCAGGGAAGCCCAGACTTCCCTCTCCCCAGCCACATTTGCCAACTCTGCGGGGGGGATCCCGAGGCGTTCCCAGGCCAGCCGAGAGATGTAATCCCTCCAGCGTGTCCTGGGTCTTCCCCGGGGTCTCCTCCCAGAGGGACGTGCCTGGAACACCTCACCAGGGAGGCGTCCAGGAGGCATCCTGACCAGATGCCCGAGCCACCTCAACTGGTTCCTCTCGATGCGAAGGAGCAGCGGCTCTACTCTGAGCCCCTCCCGGATGACTGAGCTCCTCACCCTATCTATAAGGGAGAGCCCGGCCACCCTGCGGAGGAAACTCATTTCAGCCGCCTGTATACGAGCCGTCACCTTATCGTGGTGGAGGGGTTTGTGCGTCCTGAAGATCCTAGCAGCTATGTTGTCGGGGGCTTTATGCCCCTGGTAGGGTCACCCATGGCAAACAGGTGTCTAGGGGAGGGACCAGACCAAGCACGGCTCATAGACCCCTATGATGACGACCAACCTGGGCATGAATGTTCCCTTGCCCGGACGCGGGTTACCGGGACCCCCCTCTGGAGCCAGGCCTGGAGGCGGGGTACGAGAGCGAGCGTCTGGTGGCCGGGCCTTCGCCCATGGGGCCCGGTCGGGCTCAGCCCGAAAGGGTTACATGGGCCCCGCCTCCCGTGGGCTCACCATCTGCGGGAGGAGCCGTAGGGGTCGGGTGCAATGTGAGCTGGGCGGCAGCAAGGGGCGGGGGCCCTGGCGGTCCGATCCCCGGCTGCAGAAGCTGGCTCTAGGGACGTGGAACGTCACCTCTCTGGTGGGGAAGGAGCCTGAGCTGGTGCGCGAGGTTGAGCGGTTCCGACTAGATATAGTTGGACTCACCTCGACGCATGGCTTGGGCTCTGGAACCAGTACCCTCGAGAGGGGCTGGACCTTCTTCCACTCTGAAGTTGCTCATGGTGAGAGGCGCCGAGCTGGTGTGGGCATTCTCATCAGCCCCCAGCTTGGTGCCTGCACGTTGGGGTTTACCCAGGTGGATGAAAGGGTAGTTTCCCTCCGCCTCCGGGTGGGGGGACGGGTCCTGACTGTTGTCTGTGCTTATGCACCGAACAGCAGTTCAGAGTACCCACCCTTTCTAGGGTCCTTGGAGGGAGTGCTGGAGGGTGCTCCTTCTGGGGACTCCATTGTTCTGCTGGGGGACTTCAATGCTCACGTGGGCAATGACAGTGAGACCTGGAGGGGAGTGATTGGGAGGCATGGTCCCCCCCCTCTGAACCCAAATGGTGTTTTGTTATTGGACTTCTGTGCTCGTCATGGATTGTCTATAACGAACACCATGTTCCAGCATAAGAGTGTCCATATGTACACCTGGCATCAGGATTCCCTGGGCCGCAGTTCAATGATCGACTTTGTAGTCGTATCGTCGGACCTGCGGCCACATGCCTTGGACACTCGGGTGAAGAGGGGGGCGGAGCTGTCAACTGATCACCACCTGGTGGTGAGTTGGCTCAGATGGTGGGGGAGGAAGCCGGTCAGAGCTGGCAGGCCCAAACGTGTTGTGAGGGTCTGCTGGGAACGTCTGGCTGAGTCCCCTGTCAGAGCGAGCTTCAACTCCCACCTTCAGCAGAGCTTCGAACATGTCCCGGGTGAGGCGGGGGACATTGAGTCCGAATGGGCTGTGTTCCGTGCCTCTATTGCTGAGGCGGCCAGCCGGAGCTGTGGCTGCAAGGTCGTTGGTGCCTGTCGTGGCGGTAATCCCAGGACTCGTTGGTGGACACCAGCAGTGAGGGATGCCCTCAAGCTGAAGAAGGAGTCCTATCGGGCCTTCTTGGCCTGTGGGACTCTGGAGGCAGCTGATGGGTACCGGCGGGCTAAGCGGCATGCGGCTTCGGCCGTTGCCGAGGCAAAAACTCGGGCATGGGAGGAGTTCGGCGAGGCCATGGAGAAAGACTTCCGGACGGCTTCGAGGAGATTCTGGTCCACCATCCGGCGGCTCAGGGGGGGGAAGCAGTGCTCCATCAATACTGTGTACAGTGGAGATGGGGTGCTGCTGACCTCAACTCGGGACGTTGTGGGTCGGTGGAGGGAATACTTCGAAGACCTCCTCAATCCTACCAACACGTCTTCCCATGAGGGAGCAGAGCTGGTGGACTCAGGGGTGGACTCTCCTATCTCTGGGGCTGAAGTCGCTGAGGTGGTCAAAAAGCTCCTTGGCGGCAAGGCCCCGGGGGTGGATGAGATCCGCCCGGAGTTCCTTAAGGCTCTGGATGCTATGGGGCTGTCCTGGCTGACACGCCTCTGCAGCATCGCGTGGACATCGGGGGCAGTACCGCTGGATTGGCAGACTGGGGTGGTGGTCCCCCTTTTTAAGAAGGGGGACCGGAGGGTGTGTTCCAATTACAGGGGAATCACACTCCTCAGCTTCCCTGGTAAGGTCTATTCAGGGGTCCTGGAGAGGAGGGTCCGCCGGATAGTCGAATCCCGGATTGAGGAGGAGCAGTGTGGTTTTCGTCCTGGTCGCGGAACAGTGGACCAGCTCTATACCCTCTCTGGGGTCCTGGGGGGGGCATGGGAGTTTGCCCAACCAGTCTACATGTGCTTTGTGGACCTGGAGAAGGCATTCGACCGTGTCCCCCGGGGGCTCCTGTGGGGGGTACTCCGGGAGTATGGGGTACCGGACCCCCTTGTACGAGCTGTCCGGTCCCTGTACGACAGGTGTCAGAGCTTGGTCCGCATTGCCGGTAGTAAGTCGGATTCATTTCCGGTGAGGGTTGGACTCCGCCAAGGCTGCCCTTTATCACCGATTCTGTTCATAACTTATATGGACAGAATTTCTAGGCGCAGCCGAGGGGTTGAGGGGATCCGACTTGGTGGCCTCAGGATTGGGTCCCTGCTTTTTGCGGATGACGTGGTCCTGTTGGCTTCATCTGGTCGTGATCTCCAGCTCTCGCTTGAGCGATTCACGGCCGAGTGTGAAGCGGCTGGGATGAGAATCAGCACCTCAAAATCTGAGACCATGGTCCTCAGCCGGAATAGGGTGGATTGCCCTCTCCGGGTCGGGAGTCAGGTCCTGCCTCAAGTGGAGGAGTTTAAATATCTCGGGGTCTTGTTCACGAGTGAGGGAAGGATGGAGCGTGAGATCGACAGACAGATCGGTGCGGCGTCTGCAGTAATGCGGGCTCTGCGCCGGTCTGTCGTGGTGAAGAAGGAGCTGAGCCAGAAGGCGAAGCTCTCGATTTATCAGTCGATCTACGTTCCTACCCTCACCTATGGTCATGAGCTGTGGGTCGTGACCGAAAGAACGAGATCTCGTATACAGGCGACAAGACAGAGAATGCACAAGCTATTAAAGCTGAATGATAAAATGTTGTTTCTAAGCCAATGCTAGTCCCATGTAAATCAACAAATCTACTAGTGAATGAATAAATAAATTATATTAAATTACATAAATAAAATACATTCATTAACGGGAATAAAATTGGCCTACTGTACGTGCAGTAGAGCAACCAGTTTCATATTTTCTTCCACTGTAATTTCATTTTTAAGATATTTATGTCACTTTTAGTGCCTCAGAGTTCATACAACACAGTAATCAAACTTTATATTATCTTTTATTGCTATCAGCTTAAGTTATTCTTAATTTGTATTTTAGGTGTTTGTTGTCTTGTTTCTTTTTCTTGTTTGTTTGGTTTTTAGTTTTTTTTTCCCTTTTTTTTAGTTTGGTTTTTAAATGCCCAAACCACAATGACTGGTGCCACAGGGAAGAAGCTTTTGGGGTTTTTTTTTAGCCCAAATTAGCGCTCAGGAAAAAAAAATGAACACAAAATTTATCATTAAAAGTATTCATTTTCCTAACCGCTTAATCCAATTCAGGGTCGCGGGGAAGCTGGAGCCTATCCCAGCAGTCTTTGGTCAAAAGACAGGGTACACCCTGGACAGCTCGCCAGTCCATCGTAGGGCCACACAAAGACGAACACCCACTCACGCGCACACTCACTCCTATGGGCAATTTAGAGTGACTAATTAACCTAACATGCATGTCTTTGGACGGTGGGAGGAAGCCGGAGTACCCGGAAAGAACCCACGCATACACCTGGAGAACATGCAAACTCCACACAGAAAGGCCACTGACCAAACCCTGCCCCAGTCAAGGATTGAACCAGCGACATTCTTGTTGTGAGGCCACAGTACTAACCGCTATACCACCATGCAGCCTCATTAAAAACATTTTCACCATAAATCATGGTTTCTGCCTGCCAGCTGCTGCCTACCAGAATTTAATCTTGCTTACTTGTTTGGGTATGTTGATGCTGTTTATGTTTACTCTTAAAGATTGACTCTGGATGAGTCCATTTCTATTTTTCTCTATTTCTAACCTAAGCCCATTTGTTGCTAAAAAATCGACTGTAAGCAATCATTCACAGCTCATGTCTCGGGTGTCAAAGTCTAGTGTATAACATTTTCTATTAAAGCTACTCATCATTAATTCCCCAGAGAGGTGTCAAAGAGGTGCCAGTCATCTAAAAACAAATACAAAATACAATTTCACACAAAAGTGCACCTCTCATGGTATCCACTATATAGGGGGGAAACGACAAGCAACTCTACAACCATGTCCTTAAACATGACTTTATTAAATGTTCTCGGTCATGCGGACAAGTCTGTAAAAAATTGAAAATGTCAACCAAAAGCTTAAAACTGCAGAGGCAAAAAGATATAATGATGATAAATAAATGCTTCATATACCCAAATACAATGATGATTATATATTATAGTGAGCAGTGATAACATTTGCAGTCTCTGTTCTCATGCATCTAAGAAAGGAGAAACCTACTGTAATCGATTTGAGCTCACCTTTTCAGCAGAAGAACCCCTCTCAGCTCTCTCAGAGCAATTACACCATCAAAGACAGGACGCGCAATCAATGTCCAAAGTAATTGGTCCTAGCTGCCATGCAACCCTGTTAAAAAACCATTACAGCTAACTGCTGTTGTGGTCACCCCAGCAGCATCTGTCCAATCACATCAGGTTGACAGGTTTCCCAAGCGTTTTCCCCTCAGCTTTCAGACTTATAATCCTAACCATGTGCAGGAGATAAATCTGCTCTACTGCAGGGCCCATCCTTATAACTTACAGTATCTAGATTGACCTGAGTTGTAAGCTCATCCGAACTTTGATTCAGGGCGCTGTCTGCTCAGCGGTGATAGAAGATGACTGTGTAATGTTATTAGAAATCAGAAAACCAGAATACTATCAAACAATACCATAGAGATATTTAGGAAGAGAAAATTAATTCTTTGATTCAGCTGATAATTGTCATGCAGTGTACTTGTACTATCACTTTCAAGATGAGCAAATAAACAAATATTTTTCTGGAAATAGTATATTTGCTGATTATTCATTCATCAACACTCTTTTGATAAAATATTTAACATAGCATCAAAATAAACAAAAACAAAGGACTGAATTTGCACATGGATCCATATTGACATGAATTCAGAGCTCTATGTTAACATAACTTGTTGGTTGTTCAGATTCTCATGTGGCCTTGAAAAATAAAAGCAATACCAAACTTATTCACGTACATTTACAAACAAGACAAATTATACTCTTCAATATCTTTAGTACTATTGCTGCATTTTGATGGTTTTCTCAAAAGACAAACCGTATTGTATTTAAAGTTATGACATATTTTTTTTTAATGTAGTCTAGACAGACAGGAACTACAGAAGCATCTGTTATAGCTGAATCATCATCATAATGATGAATTGAGAGTGTAAATTATCATGTCTGGCTGAAATTGATATAGATTTTCTTGTTGAGTTTGTTTTCATGTATTATGGAAGAGCACTAAGAATGGTAATAAATCAGCAGAGAACAGTATATTCCGATGAAACATGTCCGACAACACAGTCTCATGGTATTTGCGGCTTATTATTTGCAGTACGCCAAAGTAATCCTTCTTGTTCTGTTATACAGCCCACAGTCTCGTCCCTTCATGGATCATTCTTCATCGTTACAATAAAACACATCAGCATTTTCTAGTCATATGAAAGTGATTTAGAAAACTCTTGACTTTTCAAAGGCGCTCTGTCAAAATGAAGGCATTGGTGTAACAAATCGGTCTTCATGGCAAGAGACAGTACTGGAATTTTTTTTTTTTATTGTTTTTTTTAGAAGCCTCATTGGGATTGCTATTTCTTTTGATATCATGTCATGCAATGACATTTCAAGGGGGGAGCATGTCTCTTTGTAGAAGACAGCACAGGCTGGCAAGCAGTGACAAAGGAGGCTGCAATCAAATCAGGCACATAATTAAAAGTTCTGAAAAGCAGGAATCGGGAAGGTCAACTTAAAAATGGCAAAGAACAGAACAAGCCAGTGAAGAGCAAAGCAAGAGATTAACACCTGGAAGAACTGACAAGATGTCTGTTGTAATGACTGAGGGTAGATGTATCAGGATGGATCAGAGAGAAATGTCCAGGTTTTGATCTTTATGTAAGCAGTGCTGCAGGTGAAACTGTCTGTCTGAATGAAATAACACATTATCTGTCATGAATACAAAAAAAAAAAAAAAAAATCACCTTGCTTGAATTGTAACTTTTGGACCTGCTATAGCTAGGCTAGTGTGAGAGTTCAAATTAATCTTGGGGTCCATCTGCATATGTTTCTTATTTGGGAAGAATCCTTCTCTTTTTTGTTACCATATTTGATATTTTATTCTAAATTAGATCTAAAAGACTTAGACAAAACACAGATTGTATACACAACAAATATTCATTCATTCATTCATTCATTTTCCATACCGTTAAGTCAAATTCAGGGTCGGAGGGAAGCTGGAACTTATCTCATTTGGTGAGGGGCACGGTACACCCTGGACAGTTTGCCAGTCCATCCCAGGGCCCAATAGTTACTTTGGAAGGTTAATAATAACTACATTTATAATGATACAAGCGGTGATCTTCCTGTCTTCCTGCCAGAAGATGTTATGAAGCTGCAAAAGAGTTTTATTGCTAACAGGCACTATAGAGCTTACTCAATAACTGCCTTTCTAATTCAGGTAGTGGCCACTTTATCAAGAAGTGCCAACACAAAGCATCACTTAGAAACAATCACCTCCACATTCTGCTGAGCAAGGGTGTCCCAAGTTCTAGAGGTCCTGGATATTTCTTGCTGTTGCACACCTAAATCAGATCAACATGCTTGGGCAGAACTTGACAGCAAGCTATTTAGGAGAGTCGTAATATCAATCAGGCATTTTAGAGGAGGATAACATCTAAATTCCCAACGGACTGACTCTGGCCATTCTAAAGCCTAGAAACCTACAATTATTTTATTTTAGATTGGGTCAAAAATTTAGGATCTAAAGTAGCTTTAAATGTCGGTCACCTTGTTTTTAATTAGTATTTTGACAAATTAGCTTATAATAATAATGCTATGCTAATGCTAACAATGAGCAAACCACTGTTATTTGGATATACTTGTAAATCATTTCTTTTGCCTCCATCAATCCAAATTCCTGGTAGATATGTATTCATATGTTGACGTTAAGTTGTACTGCATCTCTGCACTGACTAAACTTTACCTTGCTTTACAGTTACAAAGTCTCTAGCATTATCCACTCTTCCTGTTTTTAGCTGGAGATTGTTGATCTATTTCTGTTTTTTTGGGGGGGTTTTTTTTGTTTTTTTTTTTATTAATTTTGTTGAATTAATTCTCTAATGACATGCTACTTTTGTGGCACAAAAAAAGTTTATCTTTCTCCCAATTAGAGCAGTTGGAGTAACAACACAGAATTTAGGCATTTTGTCGCAGAGTCAACAGAGGGGAAATGGGGTTCTGTGCGGCCGCATTTACTTCCTGACCCCGTCTGAATTTCGTGACATTTTGTTACGTCAGATAAAACCCAGCCATGAGCTCTGAACCTACTCACAAAGAAAAAGTTTGCCATAAAAATGATGAGCCTGATGTGGGGGATAGTTGCTGTTCACTTCCCTAGCAGGAAAACTTGGCCCAGTAAAGTAAATATTCAATAATCAGTCCTGTCTGATTACATTGTCATCACATCTCATGTGTATTTCAGCAAGACAACTAACTTGCAAATTGTGTCTGTGTAAATGAATTGTATTTCCTTCACAACAGTGGGCAACATTTGTTTCGGAAATTTCAGATAGTTTCTGAAAAAAAAAAAACTGATATTGGTTCTGGCCCTTTCAAACGTGTGTGTTGTTGTAATTACAGTAGCCATGGAAACCCCAAATAACAGAAGCTATTCCTGTTTTGTATTCACAAGTGCTCATAAGACTGAAAAACAAATAATGTATTATTCAGCTCCAGTATGTTTACCAGTGTGAAAGGTGTTAGATGATTAATAGCCCTGGTGGGGAGAGAAAGACGTGTGAGGAAGCCGGTTGTGTCTGCGTTAATGCTTTGTGCTGTGTGAGTGTATGTGTTACTCTGTTCCTCGGTGAGCAGCACTGAGGCCTGTCTGCAGGCCACTTATTAGCAACATTAAAACCACATACATTTATTGTGGCTTCTCAATGACAAGTGCAAACTACACAGTGAAACCTGGCTGATGCTGCTTTGGACCAGAAATACAGACCAGACTCTGTCAAAGGATTTTTAAACATGCTGGTTGGCGAAGTTTTTTTTCTCTTTTTTTCCCCACTAAAGTCAGATTAATATAAACCTAGGCTTTATAATAGTTAACAGTACTGTCTGAAAGAACTAAGTTCAGATCTAAAACTGTATAGTTAAATTAAATCCATGTTTAAGAAACTTCTCTTGTAGTGAGAGGAAAAAAAAGTGAACTAGCACAATGACGTCGCTAGCAAGCTAAAAGGTTATTGCCTGTGTTTCAGCAGGGAAGCCCTAACTTCTTCCCATTGACAAAGAAAACTGTTTTTTTTTTTCAAACTTCTAAACATAATTGGGGAAAAGTTCTGGGTGTAAGGAGTTGAACACATGTTGATAAAGCGCTGTGAACAGTGTGTTTGGTCTTATTGTTTCGCTCCATAACACTTTACATGCTTAACGGGTGTCTAGAGAGAAATTCAGCTGCACCATAAAGTTTTATTCTGTTACCTCTGTTTAACTTTCTTTCAGTAAGTTTGTTACTCTGTTTAGTACTTACCAAAATGGAAGTAACTTAAGTGTTTCGAGTTAGGTCTCAGATTGGGCTGCTCATTTCTGGATTTTTTGATCATCTACTATTACCTGCTCAGCAATGTGATATGCAAAGATCTGCATCAACAGGGACTTTATCCAAACAAGTGTTGTTTGTTGGGTCCAAGTAAATACATTACTATGCAGTTTTGGTAAAAGTAACATTAATTATTCATTTAAATTATGAAAAAAATATATCTACACATATAGTGTGCATAATTAGGAGGAGGTAAATGTGTGACTGAGAAGCACACTAAAAAGGAAATGGTATGATAATTAAATGGTGATGTGTATGCCACACACAAATAACATGGTAGGTGTTGAAAGTTTAAACATTAAAAAAAAGAAAGAAAAAAAGGTGCTCAGAGTTGTTCTCTGTGTTCGATTTCCCAACAGTGTAGCTTACAGTGCCTCATGAGTCACCAGCAGCACCACCAACAACACAAATCTAACACCTCCAAAACAAATTAAATGGCGTTGAAGTGATCATGATGGATTACTTGCTGTACTTTAAACCAAAAGTGTTTTTTTTTTTCATGTCATCTCACAATATACAGAGACTGAACTGACTCAAAGCTGTTAGTTTCACATGGCAACATTTACTGTCAAATAATTACCGACTTCTTTCTAAATTTTCTCACACCTGTGCCCATTGACCGACCGCCTCGTTTCTCTTGCTGAGGATCTCTTTCGTCCAAGCTAATGGTTATAACTGGTGTCGTGATTTGAAAACCGCTTTAACAAGGTTAGAAATCCTACCCTCCCACCCAATATGGGAACGTATTTAAGATGGAGTAGAGTGTTCTGCTCTCTTCGGTGAATTGCAGCACTCAGTAATTGCATCTCGTGGGATTTAGGCTCCATTTGTTGCCCAGTGAAGAGACAGAATCTCCAGCAGAATAAGTAAAACAATAGGAGATGTCTTGGAAAAACTGACCTTTTTTCATTTTATACATATATACTCACCTTCTCAGTCAAGATCTCAACATATGGTTAAATGTCATGGTTGCTGAGTTGCTGAGTAATTAGCAGACACTTGCAAAGACAAAAGAGGAAGATTTTGATTTTCTGAACTGGCATGAAAAAATATCCCTCTTTCACTGTCTCGGTTGCTTTAAGATATGATTGTCAAAAATTGAATAGTAATTTTCCTAGATACTGTTCTCTTTTATGTGTGGTACCAACTGATAACAACGTCTGAGTGAGAGCATGTGTATCAAATCAGTGTGACTGGGAAAGATAGCATAAATCAGTGTGTGCAGCTGCTCTGGCCATAACGCTGTAATTAAAAGTACAATCTCCTTCCCTCCCCTTCAAAGTACAGTACAAGATTGTGTTCATAATTTTAAATGAGTTTGCTTTATAGACTCTTTGATCTATGGTCATGAGCAAAAGGGGCATCAGCATGTTTGAGGATCCATTTCATTAATAAATCAAAGTAAGCATCCATAGAAAAAATGTATAGCTTGTCAAGCTTTAGTCACACATTTCAACATGAGTGTTTTTTTTCACTTTTTGCTGCAGTTACAGTCTTGTTGGTTGTCAGTGCACCACCTCTTGTTTTAGATCATTTAATAAGGTCAAATTAAGGAAACTACTTTTGAATGACAACAAAGAAACCTTGTTAATATGGTGGGCTTTGTTGTTCGATAGTTTGGTTATAAACTGTATGTATTGTTATTGATCAGTCATTCTTTTGTGCAAGGCTGTGTTCAAGCCTGGACTTTGGGGGTTCCCAAACTGGGTTTTGTGTGAAGGATGGATTAGACTTTTAAGCTGAGAGGATTGCATACATGCTGAACAGTGGCCATATCGCTCACAGAGCAGCCATAATCACCCAACAATGGGGGTTATTTAAAAACAAATAACCTTGATTACGGCATTCATGCAGGAAAAAAAAAAAAGCTAAATCTGTGAAGACTAAAAATGTGTTAAAATGTTATTTCTGCTGTAAAACTGGGCTTTATAACATGAGCTGCCAAAGTGGACATTCAAGGAACAGCTTTTGGCACTTGTACAGTGCTTCCAGTTTTAAATCTCTCACAAAGTTGCTTCAACTTGACATCTAATGAAAGTGGCAGCCATAGAAACTGACTTATTTACATTTTATTACAAATTTGCGCACAACTTGGGTCTTTTTTGTAATTATATTACTTGTTAAGATCTGAAAACAGGGTTTAGAGAAATTTCATCGGCAATTAGCTGATCAGTTAGGTTTCAAAGCTGCACTTATCTATACATTCATGTCACCCTAGAGAATAAATAACTCTGATCTGATCATGTGATTATTATTTAAGAACCCTGCCACTTACTTTTACTGAGCATTTTTAAGTCATTTGGCTCAGTGCTTTGCCGTTACTGCCAGCAGCTTTAATGTTTTGATCCATTTGCTTCACCGTTCTACTCATCAAAAGTTACAGATGCAGCAGGCGGCTGTTTTCATTTAAGAGGGCCCCTGATGAACCTATTAGCAGCCACTGGTATGCTGCAAAGAAACACAGTTAGTAGCTATTTGGTAAACACACTGCACATTTAGCAGATTAAGAGATATTCCCCTCAGGAGTTGGTGAAAACTAAACCCAAGTAAAAGCAGTGTAAATGTTGAACTTTCGGCAGGTGGGGACAAATACAACTCAAATGAATACTACTGTAACCTTGTGTGACGTTTATAGGATGATGTCCAGAACATACAACTAACACCAAAATATTGATCACTGAAAAGATTACCTACATCCATTGAAAGACCTGATTAGTTATAGTTAGCAAGGACTGTCAGCAGTTATATAGTTGAATTTATAAAAGCCTAATGTTGTCACCTGCACAGTCAGCATTGTAAAATATGAATAGAAAAGGCAAAGTAATAAGCTAGAAAAAGAGCAGCAGGGAGCTGAACTTCTTGACAGCTGATTAATGAGACCATAAGAGATTTAGATTTGACTATCAATGCTGGCCTATTGCTTAAACTGACATTAATTGCCACCTATTACATTGGCTCTGCATCCCCGTATTTCAAAACAATCGCTGTCACTGAAGGATTAGATGAGAGAAGGTTGGGGGGCCAAGTGAGTGTATCATTTGTCAGCTGGCGCTCTGGCAGGTTTCAAAATTACTACTCTATGGGTGTGATTGGATGTGTGTGTGTGCGTGCGTGTGTGTGTGTGTGTGTGTGTGTGTGTGTGTGTGTGTGTGTGTGTGTATAGGAGAGAAAATACAATTTTAGGGCCCTTTACTGGCCCCTAGAGGTTGCAAAATTAATTACATATCTTTATCAATCTGCAGTATGTTGCTGTTAGAAATCTTTTCAATGCAGGTCCTTCATGTTTTAATTGCACTGCATACTTCAGCTGGAGACTGAATAGGCAGCTCAATCCTTCAATAACTATTTTCCAGTTTAATGCATTCTTATCTGAGAAGAGAAGTGCTGTGGCTTGTGGTAAACACTTGTCTGCTGCATAAAGTATAGATGTGGTGCTACAGGGCCATCTGACCTCGACACTTACTTTCTATTAAAGAGCACATCGATGCATTTGATGGTGCTGAATATTACCACTAGAGGTAAATTGCAGTTTGCAGGATATTTGAATCAAGGATCAACAAATTAATTGGCTACTTTCTATTCTACAGTCATTTGGTAGATGCTTTTATCCAACTTACAGGTGATAAGTGATCAGTTAACCATAGTAATTAACCTAACATGCATGTCTTGTGGTTGGTACCCAAAGAGAACCCTCACATTCACAGGGAGAACATATTAACTCTATACAGAAAGACCACTGTTCAAACCCCCTTTCCTCCCGAGGCTCAAACCAGTGACCTTCTACTGTGAGGCTGTAATGCTAACCACTATACCACCAGTGATTAGCACCACTGGGACATCATTTACCTTTCCAAAAAAAATCCATCCTGATATTATTCAAGACCGATCAAGCCAACGAAATACAATTTAGCTGTGGTAAGATTTATATGCAAACAAACAGTCATCACCGTCATTAAACTCCACTATTAATGGACCTCAAATGTCACTCCAGTGAAGTCATTTTGATCTCTAAAACTGATTGGAGTGTTTCATTTGTCTTTCTCACGCTCCCTCCTTTGTTTTCCCTCCTCTTTCTGTTTCTACGTCTCTTTCTTGTACTTCCAGAATAATTGATATGATATGGGCTCTGGCAAGTGTAATCTTCTTTTAATTAAAAGCTGCTTGCACAAGCGTCAGACTGATAGTGACTCAAGACTCTCTTCTTTTCATTATTCTTGCCCTCTGTTTTTACTCTGCTGCTCCCCCAACTTTGGCTTATGTTTTTCCTTTAACTCTTTACTTTCCAAACTAATTATTTGCTTTCTTTCTTGGATTTTCCTCTCTCTATGTCTCTATTTTCCATTCTACCTCTTCGATTCTTTCTTTCAAACTGCAGTCACAGCATCACGAAGAGGAAAAGAGAGCCCTCAGCCGGGAAATCATTGTTCTCAACAACCACCTCATGGAGGCGAAGATCACCATTAATAAACTCAGAGAGGACAATGTGAGTGCATCAGGTTGTATTAACTCACTGTTACATCCCTGCCAGCACTGTGCCTGCAGCTGGCACAAGGTTACTGTAATTGATTTGCACAGTATTTGAACTTTTTTGGCATGATGAGACTTGGTTGAGATCGTGCTCAAACTGTCTTTTGGCTGCAGGATCATAAATTAAATTGTAGCCTGGAGCATATTGGGAACAGAGATTTAGGGCCCTGAGGCATTTGTCTTCTTTTCTTGGTCAGTAATCTTTCCTAGCAGGCACTGAAACAATAGTTGGATTTGGAGCCTGGACTGACAACCCATCAAAAAGCTACTTTTTAACTCTTTTTCCCGTCACGCTGGCAGCGTTTTGTTTTTTTTTTATCGACCCACTCTTGCTCAAAGTAATCTCCACTGTATTTCTGCAACATCCTGGATATTTGTGCTTCAAGGTGCCGCCACAGATAGAAGAATTAACTTTGAGGCACTGGGTGTTTTATAGTGATTATGCAGAAATCAGTGGGTGTCCTCAGGGTGGGGAGATGCTGAAACCAGGGCTGTGTGATGCTGAGCTAAGGGGCATGTGGAAATCGGGTGCCTCACATTCTTTGAAGTGATGTTACTGACTTTCTGTGTGGGGGCTCCAGGTAAAGCTAGATTTTCTCTTTTTCTTTTGTGGCAATTATCAGCACTTCTGAACAATAGAACATTTTGCACATCCACATTGATGCTGCCCAATGGATGGAAAACAACATTTTTCAATAAAGAAAAGTAAAAGAAGGCTTGCATTTGTTGATAAATGTACAGCTTCAAATTGTGCCCTTTACACAATTTAGTTGCCAGGGCAACATTTACTGTTGATCTCTGAATGTTGGAGAATATTATCTATTTCCAAAAGTGACAGAAACCCAAGGGAATCAAAGTTTTTAAAAAAAAAAATGGTTTCCAAATATAAAGGAACAACACAAAATTTTGTGCCATAAAAACCAGACAACAATAGACAACAACAAAAAGGCAAAACATTTCAACAAAGGATTGCATGATCACACAGAAAAAAGTAATCCTGTCATGCTTATTACAAGATATTAAACTCTATGAATAACATGTTTGAGAGCGACAACAAAAACCTGCATAATTTGTTTGAAGTTAACAGTCCAAAAGTATTTTGGGCAAACTTAGAAGAAATATAATGGTTAAATAGGCAGTTGCTTTTAAATGCCAGGGAAGGTGAAACAGTGTCAGGAAAATCTTTGATGATAGGGGAAGAATTGTCAGGGCTGTAGTGAGGCAAAAGGGGTCTACAGTGCTGCAAGAGCTGACCTTTACACATGAAGGGATTTAACAAAAGAGGAAGAGGAAACTAAACCCCCTAACCACCTGTACAAACCCACACATGGACAGGAACACAGAAAACAACAGAGATGAGTGTCTGCTGTCCAGGTAGACCTTTACTTTGCTGTGAAATGTTAGTCAGAAAGAATCTTAAAAGATGCATCAAAGGGAATAAGAGAGTACTGGGCTAGAAACTGAAAAAAAGAAATGCTTTACTTGCTCTCACACCTGGAAGGTGCAGATAAGTAAATGTGCTGTTTCAGACAGTTGTTATTAAATTATCTCAGCCTGGACTGGTCAGATAAAAATTTGGTGGTACTATTATGGTCCTGCAAACCTCTAATGTCAAAAGTAAAATGATAATAAATCAGCTAATTGTGCCATCCAGTGGTTTTGTCAGTATTTCATTGTACATTCAGAAAAAGTTACTGGTTATAATAATTACAGTTAAGTCGGAAGAGAAAACAAATGTAATCATTTTATTTGTATTTTATTGATACCATTATTCTATTACAGAAACAGTCTGCTGAGATTATTTCTTCTGCAACCACAATTGTTCCCCGAGGTGTTCCAGCTCATAATCCTTCTTGGTTGGAAAATTGCAAGAACCAGCAGTCTGCTAGCAAAGTATGTTAAGTGACTGGGAATATTTTGTGCCTCTTACAGGACCTGTACAGGAAAGACTGTAACCTGGCAGCCCAGCTGCTGCAGTGCTCCAAGTCTCACTACAGAGCACACAAGCTGTCAGAGGTGAGCTCACCAATCTTACTGCTGCATGAGACTGTTGATATTCACGCTGCTACAAAAACGCTTTGATATCTTAAACTGTTTTAGAAATATATAAAATTTTTGTCATTCATTTTTAAAAGTTGAAATATATGTAAATAGTTGATGTAATGTTGCTGAAATGAAGTGGGTGTTGCTGTCCCATAGAAAACCTTAAAGCTAGAGTATGTAAGATTTCAAGGCGATTCTTTCCACCACTAGGTGGCAAACACCAGGTCGTGAGCAAAACCACAAAACTGCTACCTCCACAAACGAACACAGGTTGGCAGTAATGAGCAAAACTCACCCCTCACCCCTCCTCCTTGCCAGCTCCAATGAGGACAGGAATCGCTTGTGAGCTGTAGCTCAGAGCCGCTCTGTAATAAATGGGCTTATACTCACCCTACTGGTGGAAAAAAAGTACTTTTTTTTTTTACTGGTCAGAAAACATTCAAGAAGGGTCTTTGTCAATAATTAAACTTGTAATTTAATAACGCATCAAATATGGACAGACAGGAACCTACATGTTTAAAAAACTATCTAATTATGATTGTAGCTTTTTTTTAGTTAATTTATTTTGAAAATATTGAAAATCTTACATACTCTACCTTTAAGCAGTGGTTTTCACTGCAAGAATACGACAAGCTTATCATAACCTGTCCAGCCAGACTGGTGGATGACTGCTGTCTGATGTGCTGCCTATCAGCATTTTGACTGTGCAGAATGAATGAATGAATGAATGAATGAATGAATGGACCTTCTGCACAAAACATACATGCTTAAAAACATGATCAATGACAAATAAACCTACAGGATTAAAAGTGCACAGGCCCCTGGGCCCAGAGTGTTCCAGGGCTCCATTCCCCACTGCAACATTGTGAAAATTGTGAATGATACACTGCGAAACAACATTTCTAACATCTCTCAGCCAATGGTACCAATAGCAATACACTATTGGTAGTGGTGTAACTATATGGCTTTTATGTACATTTTGTTTCATGTCCAAATTGCTGGTGTTTGCCCCATGTGGGTCCCCCGGGCCTGTGCCCATAATTCCCATTGGATACACACATTACAATTAAATTTAATATGATAGATTAGGTGGTCATGCTTTCAGCTATTCTTATTCTTAGATGTTTTTTTTCTAATAATTTACACTGAAGAAATCTTGGTCTGTGAGCCTGTGCTGTGCTTAACAGCCCTTCAACAGCCACTTTTCACAAGAAACTGTGTCAAACAAGTTTTTCACTTGTAAACATGCTGTAAGTATTCCAAAGGTCATGTTTTACAAAAATTGGGTTTGAACTTCATTTTTGCAAATAACATGATTTAACATACCAGACTTATTGTTCTACCCAGCAACTTAAAATCAACATCTAAAATGATTTGTTTCTGTCTTCTGCTAATAATAAGCTGCTGAGGTTGTTTACTTTGTTGCCAGGAGACAAAGTTTTAATCATTATGCCTTGTTGCTGGGAAAGTATTCATCCACCTTTCAAATTATCTCTATTTTGTCTCTTTATAAGATTATAAAAAAAAAAAAAAAAAAAAAAAAAAGTGAATTGCAGGATAAATTCAAGAATTTTTTTTTATTACATTCCCCCCTGCCCACAAAGGAAGTCATTTGCAGAACACCTTTTTGCATAGATTTCTGCAGGAGTATGTGTCCATTCGTCCTTTAATATTTTTGCCCCTTTTCCAAGGTGGAGCTGCTCCACTTTGTCAAGGTGGGGGGGATTTATTTAAAGTGGAACTATTATGTGCATTTCAGGCTAATTTATTTTTATTTCTGAGCCCAGAAGGGCTGGGAATTGATCAAGTTATTGTCACAAATTGCTTTATTTACTTCAGACCGACCCTCTCCGTAGGCTGTCAGATCAGCCTGTGGGCAAAACGAGTGGATTGAGACTCTTCCGCATTAAGCCACGCCTCCCGCCACTGCACTACATCGGGAGCGCGCACCGCAACTGCTTTCGCCGTCATTGTAACGTCTCATAAACAGAAGGATTAGGCTAATATGAACTCAATAAAAAAAAAAAAAAAAAAATACAATGTCAACACATAGCAAACAGCCCTACATGTTGGAACCTGAATCAGACCCTGAAAACAAAGTGGAAAACAGCAACCCACAGCAACGAATGCAGCAGGATGTCTCTTTTTGGTAAACTCACCAGCCATCGTTCGAAATAACTTTATCCGACGTTTTCCATCCGCCTGATGTATTTGTACATGCCCTTGTTAACCAGTAGAAAGTAACCAATCACCGAACCTTATCCCCCAGGACGGGGGATAAGGTTCCAAGTAGAAAAAAGGATTTCCACAAGGATTTCCAAGTAGAAAAAACTCTCTAAAACGACGCGTTTTTCGTCACCATGGAAACCGAACGGAGAGAGTGCGGGAACTCAAACTCAAACACGCATTTAGGTGATAAGAAACAGTGTTCTTCACATGTCTGATGAGGATTCAACACTGTAACACTGTAAAAAAAAAAAAAAAAAAGCTCAGAAAACTCGAAATACCATAATAGGACCCCTTTAAAGTAATATAATCTTCATGTCAAACCACTGTTTCTCAATGGAGTTGAGATCTGGGCAAGGTTGTTCCAAGACAATTTATCGCTTCTGTGGTATATTGAATGTTATTGGGAACATTTAGTTATGTTTATGTATTTTATACGCTACACCAGTAGAGGGCGAACTCGCCTTAATGTTACGTTGTGTAGGCGGTGTTATGCGGAGAACGGCAGAATAAGAGATGCCGCATACAGAAAAGAACCGTGCTTGTAAGATGTGCACGAGACGAATAAAGGAGAGAAGAAACTTGAGAGGTGTTGCACCTTTATTTCGGCCACGATGCAACATCTTTTTGGCGACGAGGACTAACAGGATGGCACAGTAAGGACGTGGCTGTCGGGCTAAAGACTTTATAAGAGGGGAGAGCGCCGTAAGTTACAGAAAAGATGGCGACCATCGGCACTCTAGCAGCGTTTGATGCTAAAAATCAAAGCTGGGAAGAATACTGTGAAATAATGGATCAGTTTTTTGAGGCCAATGAGATTGATAACGGGGATAAGCAGAGAGCTATACTCCTCAGTGTAGTCGGCGCATCTACATACAGTTTAATACGGAATCTCCTCAGCCCGAGTAAACCAAAAGAGAAGACTTACACAGAGCTGGTATCGTTGCTGAAAAACCACTTCGACCCAAAGCCAAGTGAAATCGTCCAGAGGTACAAGTTTGATTCCCGCAGTCGTAAGCCAAATGAATCAGTCGTGGATTATGTAGCAGAACTGCGCAGGCTTGCACAGGACTGTAATTATGCCAACACGTTGGAGCAAAAGTTGAGAGATAGGATCGTATGTGGAATTAATGACGACCGTATCCAAAGACGACTCCTAGCAGAAGCAGATTTAACATGTGAAAAAGCCTTGTCCATTGCAGTAGCTGCTGAAACCGCCAATAAAAATGCACATGACCTCCAAAATCCAAGAGCAACTGTGAAGTGCTTCAAGATAAACAAAGGCACGCATCAGGGAGGCGCGTTCAAGAGCGGCAGTGTTCCAGAGTGTTACCGGTGCAAAGGACAACACAAGGCATCAGAATGTAAGTTCAAACAAGAGAAATGTCATGCATGCGGAAAAGTGGGCCATATTGCCAAAGCTTGTCGAAACAAAACCAAGCAAAAAGGAAATGCTAAACCTGGTGTTAAAAAGGAGCAAGCTCGTTCAGGCTATCGTTCACATAATGTTAAAGAAAGGCAAGAGGAAAGCAACTCGGATAGTTCTGATGAAGATCCTTTCACATTACAAAGAATGAAGTTCCAGCTAGGGCGCATGAGTGAAATGCCCCTAAGAAAAGTTGAGCCATACACTGAGAGTATGAAACTAAATGGCAAAAGAGTGACTTTTGAGATTGATACCGGCTGCAGTCTCACCGTGATGAGTGAAAAGACATTTAAAACAATGTGGAAATCAAGCAAAACCCCCAACATTAAACCAGTGAGAATCAAGTTGGAGACTTATACAGGGCATCCAGTGACAGTTGTGGGAGCAGCTCAAGTCCAGGTCAAGTACCATAAGCAAAGAGCCAAACTGCCCCTAGTGGTCGTAAAAGGCGATGGACCTACTTTGCTAGGCCGGGGCTGGCTGGAGGACATTCAACTGGACTGGACAGAAATAAAAGCCAGAGACAAAGCTCGTCAAGTACATAGTATTCACTCTGAGAGAGATACTAAAGAGGCAAATGTGACTTTACAAGAAGTGCTATGCAAACATGAAGAAGTTTTCAAGGAGGAGCTGGGCACGTTGAAAGGCACCAAAGCTACCATCCACGTGAAAGAAAACGCAGTTCCACGCTTCTTCCGCCCCAGATCAATTCCTTATGCTATGAGAGCTAAAGTGGATGAGGAAATTGACAGACTTTTAGAAGAGGACATTATCACCCCTGTGAAATATTCAGAATGGGCAGCTCCGGTAGTACCCATCCTGAAACCAGTGGGCACAGTCAGATTGTGTGGAGATTACAAACTAACAGTAAATACAGTGTCCTCACTCGAGCAATATCCAATACCCAGAGTAGATGACTTGTTCAATGCACTTGCTAAAGGAAAGCAGTTTTCCAAGTTAGACATGAGTCATGCTTATCAACAAATACTCATGGATGAAGAGTCCAAGAAATACCTCACAGTGAACACGCACAGAGGATTATTCACCTACAACAGACTACCGTTCGGTGTGGCCTCCGCTCCGGCCATATTTCAAAGGACGATGGAGAGTCTTTTAAGTGGAATTCCTCTGGTCGCAGTGTATTTGGATGACATTTTGGTCAGCGGAGTGAACAAAGCTGATCACATCAGAAACTTGGACATTGTGCTTAAAAGACTGAAAGAGGCTGGACTACGTCTCAGAAGAAACAAGTGTACCTTTCTTCAGGATGAAGTGGAGTACTTAGGGTACAGAGTAGATGCACAAGGATTACACCCAGTGGAGAAAAAGGTCAAAGCAATCCAGGATGCTCCCGCCCCAACAAATGTTACAGAGCTCAAGTCATTTTTGGGACTGTTAAACTATTACAACAAGTTCCTTCCGAACCTTGCAACTAGGTTGGCGCCATTACATGAGCTCTTGAGACATGATGTTCGATGGAAATGGAATAAAGAGCGAGAAGAAGCCTTTCAAAACGCAAAAGACATGCTCAACACATCCGATGTTTTGGTGCACTACTCAGCGGACAGAGAGCTGGTTTTGTCATGTGATGCTTCGCCTTATGGAGTAGGTGCAGTATTATCACACGTCATGGAAGATGGAAGTGAGAGACCAATTGGGTTTGTTTCCCGTACTTTACAACCTGCAGAGACAAGATACTCACAGTTGGATAAAGAAGGGCTCGCAATCATATTTGGGATTGAAAAATTCCACAAATATTTGTACGGACGAAACTTTGTGATTTATACAGATCACAAGCCGCTGATTTATCTGTTTAACGAAAAGAAGCCAATTCCCCAAATGGGATCGCCAAGAGTGCAAAGGTGGGCTGTGAAACTCAGCGCATACAAGTACAACATAGTCTACAAACCAGGCAAACATCACGCAAATGCAGACGCATTGAGCAGATTGCCAGTCCCGGTCAAACTAAGAAAGGAGGAGAGGACTGAGCAAGTTCTAATGATGGACATTTTGGATGAGACATTGATACAAGCGAGTCAAATAAAGCAGTGGACCGCTAAAGACACTGTTTTATTACAGGTACATGAATACATCCTAAAAGGGTGGCCTGCAGTTAATGATCCAAACCTCAAAGCTTTCCACCAGAGAAAAATGGAGCTAAGTGTAAGAGATGGCTGTGTTCTCTGGGGAGCTCGAGTTGTAATCCCTACAAAAGGAAGAGAAAGGATGCTCAAACTATTGCATCAAACTCACACAGGAATGACTAAAATGAAAGGACTGGCCAGATCGTACATGTGGTGGCCAGGAATGGATCAAGATGTAGAAAGAACTGTTCAGGCATGTCATGAGTGTCAGGCGCATCAAAAAGCACCTGCCCCTGCACCACTGCACCCGTGGGAATGGCCTGAGTCACCATGGTCGAGAATTCATGTGGACTACGCTGGACCATTCCTTGGAGAAATGTTTCTCGTGATTGTGGATGCTCATTCAAAGTGGCTGGACGTGTATCCAACAAACTCTTGCACCTCCCAAGTCACTATTGAAAAACTCAGACAAAGCTTCAGTATTTTTGGAATACCAAAAATGCTTGTGTCCGATAATGGGACTTGCTTCTCAAGTGCAGAGTTTGAAGTGTTCATGAAGCAAAATGGCATTAACCATGTGAGATCCGCCCCGTTTCACCCATCATCAAATGGACTAGCGGAGAGAGCTGTTCAAACCTTTAAAGAGGGGATGAAAAAGATGAAAGATGAGACAATCCAAACAAGATTGTCAAGATTCTTATTTAGCTACAGGATCACACCTCATGCAACGACAGGCTTGTCACCTGCAGAACTCATGATGTCACGCAGACTGAGGTCAGCGCTGGATTTGGTTGTTCCGGACGTAAAAACCAAAGTGCAACAAAAACAACTGAAACAGAAAGTGAATCATGACACACACAGCAAAGAAAGAGGATTTACATCTGGAGATGATGTACTCATCAGGAACTATTCTTATGGACCAAAGTGGATTCCTGGCGTTATCCAAGACTGTTCAGGACCTCTTTCTTACACTGTTAATGTTGGTACTGGTCAAGTTGTGAAAAGGCATGTTGATCAGGTCAGAGCTAGATTACCTGATCCCGAGCTAAAGATTGAGAAGGAGAGGGTGTTGTTTCCAGACACTACATCTAATGTTACTTTACCTGAAATGAACAAACCGCTAATGTTAGAACAACCGAGTTCTAGTTCAGAGGTAGAGCCAGGGATACCCCCTGCTGCAGGTATTCAGGCAGAGAAAGTTTTGCCCACAGAGCCAGAAATGAGACGTTCTCATAGAGAGAGACGTGCACCTGTGCACCTTAAAGATTTTGTTTACTAGAATGCTAATAGTTCATTTATATTGCTTAGTCTTGAGCTAAGTCATTTTCAGTTTGTATTATTATGTGTATGCTTTACTTAGAAAAAAAATGTGTTAGTTACCCCAGACAAGTTTTTGCTTAAAGGTGGGGGAGATGTGGTATATTGAATGTTATTGGGAACATTTAGTTATGTTTATGTATTTTATACGCTACACCAGTAGAGGGCGAACTCGCCTTAATGTTACGTTGTGTAGGCGGTGTTATGCGGAGAACGGCAGAATAAGAGATGCCGCATACAGAAAAGAACCGTGCTTGTAAGATGTGCACGAGACGAATAAAGGAGAGAAGAAACTTGAGAGGTGTTGCACCTTTATTTCGGCCACGATGCAACAGCTTCCCTTTAAACTGCTCAGGTGTTAAGTGTTACTCCTGCTGGAATATGAACCTCAGTCTCACTTTCAATTCGGTTCAGAACTAAAGCAGGTTTTCCTAAAAAAAATTTTAAAAAAATTTAAAAAAAATTGATTTATCTGCTCTGCAATTGATAACCTCCCACTAGCATAATACTGCCACCATCATACTTCCCTGCTGGGATGAGATAGTCAAAATATTCCCAGTTAGTTTAATTAGACCAGAGTAACATCCACATATATATTTCTTCTTCTGTTTCTTCTTCCTGGGCTGCACGATAGAGTAATGAGTGGCACTGTGGCCTCAAAGCAAGACGGTCACTGGTTGATCCTCGGTTGGGAGGGTGGTCTTTGTGTGTGGAATTTGCATGTTGTGTTGCATGTCTACATGGGTTCTCTCCAGGTACCCCAGCTTCCTCCCACCGTCCAAAGACATGCATGTTAGGTTCATTGTTTTTTTTAAACTGCCCATAGGAGTGAGTGTGAGCATGAATGGTTGTTTGTCTCTTTGTGTTGGCGCTGCAATGGACTGGCGCCCAGTACAGGGTCGAAGGCTGCTGGGATAGGCTCCAGCTCCCCCGCGACCCTTAAGTGGATTATACGGTTTCAGATAATGAATGAAAGAACGAATGTTTCTTCTTCCAGTTAAACTTGTTTGTCCTTTTTTAAATGTTCTCCTCATGTTTTGCAAGACTTGCAATTTCTCAGTGTCGCTATATTCTTTTCATTTATGATTTTGAGGTTCTGACTGGTATTGAGAATCTGTACGCTTTGTGAACTTTTCCCGGCCAGTTTGGAAAAATCCTTGGTCTCCATACCATTACTTTTTCTGTTGGGATGTTTGCTTAGTAGTTCATCACACTCTGGGACCTTATAAAGTGTGATCAGGAAATACTTCAATTAACTACACAGGTCTATAAAACTAAACAAATGAACTGAAGGGGTAACTGTAGTATCATATCTTATAGGGCTTCTGTATCTCAGAATATTTATATTATATACATATATATATATATATATATATATATATATATATATATATATATATATATATATATATATATATATATATAGATATATAGATGATATATAGATGATAGATAGATAGATAGATAGATAGATAGATAGATAGATAGATAGATAGATAGATAGATAGATAGATAGATTTTGTTTGTATGTAGGCTTGTCACATAAAATAAAAATGTAATTACAGGTTTCAATGCAACTGTATGCCTCTCAAGGCACTTTGTAGAACTACTTCTGTGTGCCATAACTTTATGCTCGTTTTGTCAATGTTTTCCCAGCACAGACTGGTAGAAGAGTGACTCATGTAAATAAACTCTTCAGGAAATAATTCATTTATTATTATATCTAAAGTGGTAATTTTATATAAAAAGGAAAATTTGTAAAGGCCAATAGTTAATAGTTTTGTTTTGCTTTTTTTTAATCAACCATTGTGTACCTAGAAAAATCCTGTAGTATGTGGCTTTAATCAAACATGAATATTTCAATGAGATTAAGAAATCAAATCAGTGTTTAATCAGCATATCTTTGCACAATCGTCTCATCTTGTGCTTTTATTATCTCAACAACCTTTTCATAAATTGTAAACCATTTGGACAAACCCATGCCAGACCCCTTGTCCTGTCGTTGCTCATGACAAAAAGATTTTTTGTTGAATAACACATTTTTATCAAATAGCAAAATGTGTTTTAAATAAACTATTACCAATTTATTCCATTACAGAATACAAAATGTTTCATGACAGTTTAAATGGCTAAATGAAACACATAAAGTAACACTGTACAACAGTGTGATAGACATTTAAGATTTGATTCAGATAGCATCTAATATCAAGCTAGCTCATTTCTGCTACATACTGTGTATTTTCTTCTGCTCCCCCCACAAAAATATCACCTATTTCCATCTCTGTTACCTCTGGGAGAAGCATTAGCTTCTAAAAATAGCTCTTAGAGTTTATTTTATGTTCAGGCAAGCTTCTATTTCTTAACAAAGCCAAGTCAGTATTTTAGCTTTTTTTTAAGCCCAGCTGGAGACCCAGAGCTCTGGTTTAATTTGAATCGGAGCCGTTCCCTGTGGAACTGATGCATGTTTGATGGCAGAAAGAAGAAAGAGATACTGAGAAAAATTCTGACAGAGAACGAGGGAATGAGGGCTTTTGGTTGGGAAGGCAGTGGAGCAAGACTGAAAAGATGAAAGGATATAGAAAGAGAAGAGAAGAAAGAGCTTGGTGTGGCAAGAAAAGTTTTTACTGACCCTGACCAACTTCATTGGCCACAAAGAATCAAGTTTGTAATTTGCTGAAACATCATGCGTCTGTTCTGTCTGAGAGACGGACAGCGGGAAAAGGAAAATATGGGAAGAAAAGCCTAAACAAACAACCAAATGAGCTGTTAAAGACGTTTTTGACAAATTCATCACAGGTGTCATGTCAAGTTCCCATGAGATACATGAATTGATTTGTATTCAGAGGGCTTGATAAGACTTAATTACTCTCGCTAGCTAACTTGCATTTTAAAATCCTTGTAAAACTGCATGAACCCAAAGAAAGACTTTAAGTTTGGGAAAGATGAGGCTGCGGACAAAGTTTCACATTTTTTAAGAACTTTGCAGGCTAAATCGAATAACAATTCCGTAATATCTTTAGGTTTTGTACGCAGCATCCCCTTTAATCAATCATTTGTTTGTCTCTTTCCATGTTTGTCTTCCTTTTTTTCTCAGTTGCCCTTGGATTTCCAGGAACGCATCAGTTCCCACATGCAGAAACACAACCAGGGCAGAGGAGCTACGATGGCAATGTGTCACCCCAATTACTCAGATGGAGTACCAACAACCATAATTGCCAAGGTGTTGGAAAAGCCTGAACCAGGGAGTAGTTGCCCTGTAACACGTTCACCTAGCCCCCATCCTCAAGATGGAGACTTTCTAACAGGCATTGGAAGCACAGATCATCTGCACCGCCGCATTTCATATAAGTCATCTGATCTGTACTGCAGTGACACAGCGCTGTATTGCCCTGAACGATGGCAAGACACAGAGCGCAGGCAAAGTGTCGATCTCCACGGCACTGGCCTGCATCAGCTCCAAGCCCAGAACTCCATAGACAGTAACCCAGATGAAGATCCTTTCCAGTCTGGAAGCTTTTCTCACCATGAACCCCCATCCTCTTTCCACCACCATGATGATGAGTTTGGTAATGGTAGTCTTCCCGCCTCCAGTTCTTACTCTAGTTTCAGCCTTGCATCAGATGACAAGGGAGGAGTTAGTGGTGGGTGTGGGCGCACTGCCAGCAGTACCTTATCTTCCTCTCACCAAGGTCTATGTTTGGATTGGCGAGATGGAGGCAGTGGAGACTTTGAGCGCAAAAGCATGTCCTCATATGACAAGGACAGCCCAAGCTTCCCCAAAGCCCACAGCATCCAGCATATGGTGGCTTCCAGGAGCCCACAAAAGGGCACCTCACCAAGCTATACAAGGACAGCTTCATGCTTCAGTGAACCATACCATTCTAGCGCTCCTCGCCTAGCCTCCTCTCATAGCATGGTGTCCACATCTGGACTAGTCCAGGTTCATAAAGGAGCAAGGGACACCCGAGGTGATTCACAAGTCCCTGAAGATGACCTTAGTAACCGCTGGCGACAGCTTAGCGTTGAAGACGTCAATATTTTCTCATCTTCCTATCGCAACATGGCAGGACGGATCTCTCCGTACAGTTTCTCTGAATGTCACTTTGCCATGGGCCCCTCCAATAAAGTCAAGGAGTCTCTCTACAGCAGCTTCCAAGAAGGAGACGATGTCTTCCACAGCCGTGTGCTGGACCAATGTTTTGCGATGGGCTCCCCTTTACCCAGCCGCAATCGTAAACCTAAGGAGCATCATAAGCAGGAGAAAACCTCTGTGCTATATAGAGCCAAGGATGACAGTCAAGACTCTGAGTGCAGTCTGTTCCTTTCAGGGAGCTCTAAGGACAAGGAGAGCAGCGGGGGACCGGCAGCACCAAGCAGTGCCAAGAAGGACTACGTGAACCTGAGCGTGGACAGCTCGGCTGAGTCCTTACACCAAAGCTCACTCGAAGCCTCAAGCCTTCAGCACTACCCTAGCCCGAGGCCGAGTGTTCGGCCTCGCCCAAGCTCCAGCTCTGCTCTCAGTGTCGGCCCCGCACTCCCAAAGAAGACCTCTCCAAGATACCAAAAATTTGGTAGCACGGGGCTGACAAGGAAAGACAGCTTGACCAAGGCGCAGCTTTATGGTACACTCTTGAACTGAGTGCAGAGAGAGAGCTTTTCTTTTTTTGCATGATGACAATGATTATGATTCTTAACTTACTGTACTGTACTGCACCTAATGTCTCCCTGCAGCGAACATGTACTTGTAATCTGATGTAAAGATGTTGTTGTTGTTTTCTGTATCTTAGCCAAGGCACGTTTCATACAGTCTGCAATGTTTTTTCTATTGTGTTATCTGATACAGTGTAGCTATCGGATACCAGCTACATTTCTGTTACAGTAGGAAGAATAATTAGGATCAACAGGATGAAACCACAGGCTGGCTAAATGACAATACTTTGCTACGTGCTCTTTTTTTGTTTGTGAGCATTTAGCATAGCGAGCAAAAGACCATTAACTTCTGCTTTAATGTGCACAATATGATAACAGTGTAGCGTGTGTAATGAGGTAATATAATTACTCATGTTTTGTAGAGGTTTTCCATTACAGGTGCTGGACCATGCTGACTGCAAGCTGTTACAATGATTTATCTATTCTTCTTTCCTTTTTTCTTGCATGATGTTTAAAGCATACACAGTGTATGATAGGAAAACACATTTGCCACAAAGTTTCTCTTTTACAGGGACATTGTTTCCAAGTCCCACACTGCAGAAGCGAAGATTTTCAACTCTATTAAACAGCAGACAGAATATAGGAGCATCTATGGTCATGAGAAATCATGAGAAATACATATATATATATATATATATATATATATATATATATATATATATATATATATATATATATATATATATTTTTTTTTTTTTTTTTTTTTTTTTTTTTTTTTTGTGTGCGCGCGCGTGTGTGTGTGTGTAAACAGATGTAGAAGTAAATAAAAATAGAATATGAATATAAGCTACAGTGTTTTTAATATAACAAAGCTGGATTTTTTTTCATACTTTTGTATAAAATTCTGCTAATGACATTGACAGCTGTAGTGCACAATATTTACCGTTAAACCAGAACACTTGTGAAATTGCCTTAATTCTATTGCTCGGATAGAATGGCCTCCCCTACAGCATAAAGCAACTGTGTACATACTGTATATCTGCAGTAATGTTACTGTGTATAAGCCCTATTGTTACAGTGTACGTTCTTCCTGTCAGACAAAAGCACCTACAGCTGCACACACACAGAAGCAACAATAAACTTCCTAACCATTAAGAAATCAGTAATATAGCCAAATTTTGCGATGAAACCTTCAACATTGTTGGCACAAGTTGCACAAATCAAAACAAGTGCTGGTCTCTCTTGCTGTTTTATGAGATTAATTGAAAATTTCGAGCTGGCAGTTCTGCAGTGTATTGCACAAACACGTGAAAAGGAGAAAGATACGCACGAAAGAAACAACTGATTAAGACCTAAAATGTACAGCTAATGCTTTGCTTTAAACCAGCATGCTCAGTTATGCCATTTTAAAGAAATCACTGTGAAGAAACAAAGTGTTGAGAAAGTAACAGTCATTTTGCCTTGTTGGTGTCAGTAAAAAAAAAAAAAGCTTAAAATGAATTCACCTTAAGTTAGATGAGCTGCAGAGAGGTTATCCTGCTGCCCGATAATCATGCGACCATCTGCGACTGTCATACTCTAGTGTGCAAAACGCCAATGTTCCAACATCTGTGCATGCAAAACTTCCTTTCAGCCTATGAAGCTTCATAGTTTCAAGGAATGATGAGAGTCCTAATATTAATAACTCAAACTCAGCCTTGTTGTCAACTTATGATGGGTCTTTTTTTTTTTGTCAGTTTGTTTTGGAATACCATACTTCTACCTCTCCTATTCCAGCAACTCTAATAAATGACACAAAGCTGTCTTCAACATTTTCACTCTGTAATCTTAGACATTAGTTCACCCTGTCCATGATCGTGAAAGTGCACACCAAAGGCCACAAAAGGTCTTCAGTCATAATGTATATTAATTTGCTTTGCTGAGGTATCAACAGATTGGAAGAGGTTTGGAATTAAATTTCAAGACTGTACAGAAGGATTGATATTTTTCTTGTGGATGTGTATAAAAAGAGATGCTACATATATAGTTATTACACAATGTCTATTTTTATGTAGTTTCAGTTGATGTTATATTTATTGAATGTTTTGACCCTGAATGAAGCTGAAGTGGCTCTGTCCTGTCCTACCTCCAGCCCTGCTCCAGGACCAAGCGTCTAAATGTCAACATGTTTGTCTGATGTATGGTTATATATTTTTTGCTGTATGTTGATTTACTTAATAAAGATGGGCGTTGGGAAATACACTGAAGACCTCCTGGAATATTACTCTAAATGCTTTACTCATTCATTTGAACATGTTGAATTAACTTTGGCATGCACTGATGCATAGTAAACAACCAATCAAACCTTGTCAATTTGGAATTTATGCAGAACTGATGTGGGTTGGTAAACAGTGCCTACTTACACAAATGGACCAATCAGAACACATTAGGTTCAGGGTTTTCATGATGGAAAACAGCTCCCTTTCACCTCTGTTTATCGTGCAAATATATAAAAATAAAAAAGTTCATTGCCAGCAGAAGTTGTCAGTGATATTCATCACCTGGAGGGGAGTCAGATGAGCAATTTTTTTTTGCCAGTGGCCATTATTTTCCTTTCTTTTAGGATACGTTTTTATCAGTGTTGGTCGAGTTAAAGGGTTTTTCTTAGTCTGGAGACAAACACATTTTTAAAATTTCAAACCTTAATTTTAATGAGTTTCTTTCTTTAAAGCTTTCCTTTTTTGTTATCCTCAGATTTACTTTACCTAACTTCACATCAGCGAACAATATGAGGAGAAAAAATACTTTTTACTAGTGTGCATGTGCAGGTTAACCTGCAGACTACTTGTTAGAAATTGATTTTAAAACAATTTATACAACTTAAATTCTTTGATTTTTTTATTTAAATATAACCAACTATGAGGGTTTAAAAATGGCAAACCTATTTCTTAGGTCACTTTACCAAGCAGAAGAAGGCTATGTTGTGTATTTAAAGATATTTCCATTGCTTAGTGAATAAATATAAGTTTCCGTCTGTGTTTTCAGTGTTCTGTTGTTGACTGGCAGAACTTGACAGTGCTTTGACAGATGACAGCCTCCTTGTCAAGCCTTCAGTTGTCTCTTTGTGATGTTTTAAGCTGGTATGGTGAAGGAAATGCTACATGCCAGGGAGAAAGAAGACAATGAAAACTGATGTGCATGGTGACTGTGGTATAAAAAAAACCCCAGCTTTGATTAAAAGATGCATTGAATGATTTTTATTGTCTTTTGTTTTGACAAAACATTGAAGAACAAAACAAGAAGTCCTCATCTAAATTTGGACCAGAGAGTTAATTGTAAAAGCACTGAGGTTGTGTGCATCCAAACCACTTTCACATTATCTACCTCTTCAGATAAACCTCAATCTGAGTTTAACTCTCCCAACAGCATTAAAGGCTTTAAAAATATCAGTCAAATATGAATAACATGCTTAGCGGCAGATTCAGACAATAAGGATAACAATTTTTTTCTTTTTTTTTATTATTAGCCATAAAATATGAAAGCTTTACAAGATACACAGTGTAAAAAGATGCTGTAAAAGCAAGATTTGACACTGCATTTGCTGACTTTCAGCAGTTTTGTGCAGAGTTCTTATCAGCGCATGCAAAGACATTATCATAGACAGGAGTTTGTGCACACATTTTGACTTCATATAAGGTCATAAATATCATTCTCTGGACCAGCCAGCATCTCTTGTTATCTGTATTTGCTTCTCCACACCCAACTGTTAGTGCCAGATCTTGATCTCGCCTGCCCAGTCACAGGTGGCCACCGTCGCAGGTAGAACAGGATGCTGAGAAACACACAGGCAAGGCTGGCTGTGGGCCTGGAGAGTGTGCAGCATGCGAGCGTTGCTGTAGTCAAAGAAATGAGCACAGCCAGTGGAGCTCCCTGAGGCCAGCATAGTTCCATCCACAGAAAATTCACACCGTACAGAATATCCTTCCACCTAAAACAAAAATTAAACATCAGTTGCGTTGCCGTTCTCTCATTTTCCTGCACTTGTTTTTCCTCCACCCTGAAGAGACTACTGGTCGTTGTGACAGACTGATACTGCTTTAACCATGTCTGACTGCATGGACAGAATCCACCAGGTAATACCAAGTGCTTCATTTCTTTGTGACTGCGGTGAGGAGAGGTGCCCAGATGACTCAAATCTAGTAGATGAGAAGGTTCCCTCAACATGGTCATGGTGAGAGCCGTTCAAAAAAAATTCCCATCACACTGCCATGATCTTTTAAAAGAGAAACATCTTCCATCAGACCAGTGATGATTAAACACTCCAAAACCCTTTTGCGTGCTTAGAAGGGCATTAATGCTTCTCTACATTAGTTACACACTGACTGGTAGAACACACACCCAATGTCAGAGGTTTTTACCTTGAAGGAAGACACAGGAAAGAATGAAAAAGCTTTTTTTTTTTAAAAATTTTAAAAAAATAAAAAAAAGTTCCTGTTTTGTTGTTTATTTTACGTTGTTTTGCACCAACGTAAAGGGAAATAATGTACCTGGAATGTGCAATCATGTTTTTTATTTTATATTTTAAATCAGGAATCTACATGCAACTCTCCAGATTCCAAATGATATTTATTTCCAGTGGTCTGCATATAAATACTGCACTACACTTAGTGTGTTTGCTTTAAAAGGGGCAGTAAATTTTAGTCAGCTATGTACTTACACCTACTTATCGAGGCTAGATTAAAGTGATGGCAAGTAGCAGTCTGTACAGATTAGACCTGCATATTCCCCTCCCTGAGGACACATATGTTACTGACCTTATGTCCTTCAAAACGCCGCCTTTTGTTCATTTTGTAGGGCTTCTGAGAGGAGAATACTGCCACGTAGTTCCCATTGGTCTGAGCAACAAAGGAGTCCTCAAGCGGATGAAGAGCCAGACTTGGGCACGTGTACCGCTCCTGGTGAACATGTAAAAGGTGGACAAAGAACCTAAAATGCTTTATAATACAATGAAATAAACTAAGTATGCGTAATTGGTGTTGACTGATGTTTCAAACAATTTGCACATGTTTTAATTTGTATTCAGAAGAGTTAAAGAATTTAAAGGACTCCTGTGACTTCTTATAATGTTTGATAAAATGTTCAATTTATCAGCTGAAATGCTGCTCAAGGAGAACTTGTTCAACCCAGAAGAAGCACCGACCATGAAAATTACAGTTTTTATATAGCTGACAGTCAGTAGAGCATAGACTTTCTCCAACACTATGTAACTGTCAAAACATGTCAGTTTTGCACACCTCATTACCGACTTGGTCATATTGAGAAGTTCCGACATTCTCGGAAATCTGAGAGGTAATCTTACAGTTTTTCAGCCTTATAGCTGGTTCATTCACTTAATATATATGTCAGACCTGCAAGACATGGAGTAAGGGGGTTATTTTTATACTTTTTGGCAGATTTCTTACATGGTAGATCTGGTTGGAGACTTTAGCTGTGGTCTGGTAGTCCCAGGCGATGAGGGTACGGTCTGCAGAGTCTCTGCTAACACAGTCTGAGCTTGTTATGAAATCCAGTCCACCCCTCAAAAACAGGATGTCCAAAGTCTGCTGGATACCTGCTTTGTACACTTTCACCACCTAGAAGCACACACACACACAGCAATTTATGCACAGATGCACGCATCGTACATGCAAGCCTTTTAGTTTGCATGAGGCACACACATGTGACTAAATGAGCGCAATGCTGCAAACTGTGGAGTGTTACCGTACCAAGCTAATAAAATCCTTCTGTTCAAAAGACAGAAGAACAAGAAGGAGGGAAACATCTGGATCTCTGTCCTTAAGGCAGGATGACACGATGTCAGGTCCACTGTGTCGTTGCACAACAGACTTCTTGTGCAATGAGGACAGTGTGTTCAACATAAGCACTTTAAGCCTGCATTAACATTCATTTTATACCTTTAGTGATGTTTAAATGAACTGGAATTACACTTAAGTGATATTTGTAACATTTCATGTCATGTTTCAACATTTTTATTCTCTTCTCTTCTCAATGATATAAATAAAAAAAAAACAAAAAAAAACAACGGAAAATATACTCCAGAGTTACAACAACTACAACACAACAACTATAGTACACTTCATGTAAAAAGAAAATAAAAATAATAAATTAAGAGTAGGAAGAAGAATTAATCTTATTATCTCTACCCCATCCTCATTTTAAAATAAACCAACTGGATGGCCTCATCTATGGCAAACAATAAGAAAAAACACAGGCAAGAAATACTTTTTTTTTTTTTTTTTAACCCTTTTAACAATTCTATTCATACATTTTTAATATGTACTCTTTATATTTGAATTTAAATTGAAAAGGATTTGAACAACTTTTAAAAACCCCTTTAAGTGTGTTCCATTGTTTTACATCAACCACTAAGACAGTCTTTTGCTTCAGTGTAGTTCTTGCAAAAATGGTATTTCAAATCACAATTTGGTCTACTTGTTTCATCATTTACAATAAAAAGAGTTTGCAGTCCCAGTGGCAACAAGACATGTTGAGCTATATGTGGCTTCCATTTTAATTTGTCATCAACAATAACTCCTAGAAACCTAAATTTAGACACCCTTTCAATACTAATTCCATTTAGACTAAACTTAACATGTTCAGGGCATTTTTGATTTGAAAACAACAAACTTTATTTAACTTCAATTTAAAGACAATTCAAATTAAATTAACATTTAATTTGAGGAAAGAGATGTTTATCTGTTGCAGAGTGTGAGAACTGCTAGAAGTGGCTGATAACTAAAGATCTTGAACCTTTAATCAAATCATAAATTAAATTAATCTAAAGTACTAACAACCTACAGCAATTACATATTCAATTAACTAGATATGTGACTAAATTGATCCTCAATGATAACAAATGTGGTCATTCAAAGGAAACTCCAGGCTCTCACTCTTGACTGGGATAATTTCCCCCCAATTAGAGGGGGTTTGTCAAATGAGGGGGAGTATAAGTTCCACTGCAGAGGCATATGGTCTAACAATGGGTCTAAGGATATCATCCAGGTACCCATGTTCAGAGAATATAAACCAAACAGAGCTCTTGCATCCAACTAGTCCAGACCAGAGTCCAGACTAGAGAGTTTAATCTCTGGTCTTTTAAATCCAGGTTAAAAATATTTCATCCACCTCTGCATGAAATCTGCACAGTAACTTAACTTATCTTGCTTTAATCATTTTCATTTACTGAATGATTTTATTCTTATTTTAGGCCTTTATTGCTGCCTTTTCTGCTTCTCCACACCATTGGTGATGCTTTTAATGTTTAACGTAAAGCACTTTGAATTGTCTTGTATATGAACTGTCTTGTATATGAACTGTGCTATACAAACAAAACTTGTAAATTATCTCACAGATAAAATATAAATTTCTCTATACATATATGAATAGGCAAGTGGCTCTGAAGGTCTTCATTACTGGTTGTGTTGGGTTGTCGTGGTCCGTGCTAAGCTGGTGGGGGCTGTGACCACCTCTTTGAACATAGCTTATCAGCTTGCTGAGTCCATGACGTCACATCAATGGTTGAATGGTTGATCCTTGTGTAAAGTCAGGCGAGTCTTTTCGGTCTGGTGGGGTAGTTTTATCCCACAGAGCAGCAGTTGAAGCATCAGGCTGATAGTCAGGCTGGGCAGTATAACTCTGACAACCTCTTTTCTGACGAGTGCTCCATGCTCTGTCACCGACTGGCAGAAGCATCTCCACCGAACTAAATCTAAAACCCTGCTGGGAAACGACTTGGTTTGCCAGAGGGAGAAATTACATGCACGCTTTCACCTTTGGAGAAAATGACCGAAATGATCATTTAAATTAGTCTATTAAGCATTACAGCAATATTACGTCGCAGGCTCACGTGAACACGTTATACACCCTGAATTAAATTATAGTTTGCTGTGACCAATTTGTGACAACTCACATGAAGCTGGAAACTTGTTGGCACAAATGTGCAGCACATTCAAACAAGGCACACACGTATGTTTCAAGATGACATGCATTATATCTATAACATATAAACATCAGTCAATAGGAATGATCCACCAGCTGTGGGGAGGGTAATAAGTTTAACCTTGCTGCTGCGAGAATCCCAGGCCTTGACCATTGAGCTGTAACCTCCACACAGGAATACCTCCGGGGAGCTGGGGGGTATGGCCACACACATCACTTTGAATTGGTTGTCCAGTTTCACTACCTGCTGCCCTACAGACAGGAAGAAAGACAGTAAAAAAAAAACAAAAAACAAAAAAAAAAAACACATTTGTAAAATGAAAAAGTTATTTTTACTTTCAATCTTCATACGTCACCATGGACATTTCTTTCTCAAGTTACTTTAATTAGAAAATGTAAGAGACAGAAAACATAAGTATGTACTTCTTAATCTGTTGTGAATAAAAATGGATCGTGAGATCTGCAAAACATTCTGTTAGTGTTAATATTGCACACAACATTCCTGCTTTTTCAGAGTTGGTTTGCAGCAGCTCAAAATTGTAAAAGTTGTAAAACTAATTCAGAAGAGGAAAATAAGAGAAAATATAGAAGAACAAACTGGAAGTCTTTGTCAGGTTAAAAAAAAAAAAAAAAAATCAAAACTTGATATTCTAAGATTTAACAAGATATTGAGCTGACTGAATACATTTTATTTGTTTTGCACGAATAACCCTGCGTGTGACGTAACTTATTAAGATTTGTTTCTTGGTTTGGTTTGTGCAAATAAACTGCAATCATTTTGATCAAAGGTTTGATCATATGTGTGCTAATCGGTTAGTAAACCTCTTTCTGAAAAATATTTTTTCAGAATATTGATTACAAATAAAAATGACACCTATACTATGGGTGCAAGATTTTCTGTGAGTGCTGGTTTGTCCATTTTACCATGTCTGTGTAAAAGTCCACTGAGTTTATCACAAGGGCTGTTAGCTTGTTCGTCCTGATGATCCTCTCATGTGTTTCTAAACCTATTAAATCTGCCATTAGTGCAAAGCAACAAAGCTTACAATAACAAATCAAACTATGCCTTCACCTTTGATCAACAGAATTATAAAGAAAACACACACACACAGACAAAAGATGCAATAAAGCTGGTGGTAAACAGCCACAAAAGACAATAAATGGATAAAACTAAGAAGCACCAAGCCCATTCAGTTGCTGTTCTAATTAGTTTTTTTTATCACATCTCTGTCCCTAAAATCTTCTCCAACTGGTTTCATTCATGGATTTTCTGGACTTTTAAACAGAAGAATACTAATCTGCATTTTGTCAGTCTGTTAGAAAAACTTTACTTACTAAGACAAAAAGATTAAACTCACCAAGATGCCATTAAGTTGAGCAAAGAAAACAGAGTGCAACGTTCTATTTTGGCTAAAGGCTGCTTTATCTAAATCAATTTAAAATGTCATATTTAAATATGAAACAAGAAGACTGAGGGGATTAAACATAATTAAGCCTGACAGGGTGCGACCAAAAATTAATTTTCTGAGAAAACGTGAAGCCAGACTGCGAGCCAGAAGCTGAAAGGCTGTGCAAAGTGGAGCACCTTATTAATTCATCCACCAAACAACAAAGACGCCAATCAAAACCATGTGAAGCATTTAACCCACAAAAATGCACGTCATCCCACATATCCTAGAATTTTTCCTCCCAGTCTTAGTTTGGAGTAGAACAGTGACTCACAGCTCATAAAGTTCCCCCAAAATGGCCCTTCTTCCTCTTTGTGGTCGAGGCGTTTGCTCTCAAATTGGTATGCTTTGATCTGATCCAAAGTTTTAACAGGCCATTTCATCAGACTTGCACTTTCCACTTAATTGGCTTACCCACCGCGAAGATGTGTCATGGAGATTTAAAACTTATGTTTGGCAGGACAATGAAAAGTCAACATGCAACTCATAATAAATAGAGCTTCCTCGTGTTTTAATTAAGAAAGATTAATTAACTGGCTAGAGAGGATGGATAAGGGAGGAGGGCAGTGATGGGTTCCTCCCTCATTGAAGCTCTGAAATGCCTGTGATCACACCGTAGAGACAACACACAGATGATATGCAGTAGCTGAAAAAGCAGGGATGAGCCCCGTATGGCAGAAACAAGAAGAGATGAAGCTGCCATTGCTCCTCATTACACAATCAACCAAAACAGTGCCATCACTGCACATGAGGTTAGAAAACCCCAACCAGATATGGCAATCTAGCAATTTCCATAAAAACTAAGGAATGGCATCTGTTTAGGATAATGAATGTAATGTAATGAGTTGATTTGGTGTTTTGTTAAAAAAAAATTTTAAAAATCCTTTTTTCATGTTTAGGGCAAACCTTATTGTTTTCCAAATGTTAACTATTATTGTCAGGACATTGTGGCCAAATTTGACCACCCAAACACCCATGAAAAGTTGTGAAATTTGGTAACCAATGGTCAGCATACACGCCAACGCAAAAATGGCTCCACAGCACCCCCTAGACACAAAAAAAAAATCACCAAAAAATTGGCTTGTGAAAGTCTATTTTGACATCAGACAACGAGATTTAGCACACATGTGGAACACCCCAAGACAAGCAAAAAAAGTCACACACACTCTTGCTGCCATGGCAACAGGGTGTCCGACATCTTTGTGTTTACACTCAGTTTTTTTTTTTTTTCTTTAGATGCATTACATTTGAACGAACTAATCTGAGGGAATTCAAGCGATTCACAAGTTTTGGGACAAGTTTGGGACCAAATGCTTTTTAATAGGACAAACCGTATTACTGTGGTGATCCACGGAAAAAAAGACTTCTCACCATGAAACATGGTTTACTCATATATATAAAAATATGTCTGATCTGCCCCAAAATTGACAGCATTCATATTTGTTCGGCTCTTAGCACACCGTGCATTGTGGGAAGGGGGGGGGGGGGCATGTGACTCGGACCCAATCGATATCCCTTGTGGCTTCAATATTTGTTTCTTTTCTTTGTTGCTAAAGCTACAACCAAAGTCAGGGGTGACATACTGTAAGTGAGCATGTTGATCCATCAGAATAAAAATCCATGGCGGTTATAAATTAGAGCGAAACTTCCACATCATACAAACGGATCACAAACAGCGCACACAAACTAAACCTTTGGGTCGGCTGGGAATATTAATGCAGAAATCCCAGAGGTGACAGAGCAACTGGAAAGCAGCCATGTGGCTGAAAACTTTTCACAGGAAGTTGGCAGCTTTTATGTGATTCAACGACAGAAGGACACACATTAAAACCGGCAATGCCTCGGAGCGGTTCTGCATTTATTTGTGAGGCAAGTGACACTTTTTGCCTTTTGAAGCAAAGATCTGTTTTATTTTCTATGACACAGAAGAATACAACCTGTGGTAAGGTAGCAAGTTACCATTGTACAATGAAGCTTTCAAAGTGGGTCAAAATGCAGATTATGCTTGCCTGTGGCATTTGGAGAAAATGGTAAGGTTTGTGTGTGTGTGTGCGTGTTCATTTCCTAGCTAAAAGCTCCTGCTGTAAAACCACCACAGTGTAACATGTACTACTGAGAGCATGTAAATGAGTGTTTAAAGTGCTATAAGATAAAAATCTCATAACAAAGTCTGAAAATATCTTTCTATTTGATAAAGTCTTGTAGATTTTTTTTTTTTTTTTTTTTACAATGTCTTTCAAAGTTTTTATGTATCAAGACAATAAAAATAGCTCACGCTAACCCCAGCTTTGAAACTTTATAAATGCATCTATAAATTACCACCAACAGTGTGCCATTATGTGTCACTGTTTATTCAACATGAACAAGGCCACTATGATTATTAAACACACTGAAATGTGAGGCCATCTGATCTTTAGCAAAAGCTCGCCTTAATTCTACCTGATTTTTCACATGCCGCTTCTCTATTTCGTCTTAGATTTAGTTCAATAATTTATTTTGCCATTTGAGGTGGCATTTATCTCATCCCAAGCCCTGTAAGAAACAGATGGTTTAATTCATCATGTCTTGGCATTTTCTACATCACTGAACTAATTTGCACAGTGTTTGGTTGCTGATGCACTCTGCATGTTTTACTGCACTTTCACAGTGTTCTCATATTTCTTTTTTCTGTTTGGTTTTTTATTTAACCAATTTCACTGTAAGTGTATTTATTTATAGCGTGCACAACTTTATTTTTTATTAGCCGATAGAGGGTGTTAAAACATTAAACTTCCTTTCTGCTGTATGTGCAGATTGGATTGAAATTATCATCCACTGTGGATTTTTGTTGCCAAATTACAGCTTATTAAATGGTTAAATTACAATGGTTGGTGGTTGCCCAGGGCAACTAAAATCTATTCCAGCAGAAAAGTCATATCATGTCTGCAGATGTTCAATCAGGCATCACGCATAACTTTAAAGCAGCTTTTTTTTTTCATTCTGACACCTGCTTTGTAGTTGTTAGTTGTTCACAAGGCATCCATAATGCTTCGTGCAAAGTCTGTTAACCAATCACAGACTGCGTTCAGGACCTACCTGTGAATTTACAATCTCAAAGACAGAGCACAATGGATCAGCATAAAATAGGCTTACAATTCTCTAACTAAGTATGTTTTACCACTGGGATTAAAAAGCCAATAAAATCAAATTGAAACAAATGTCTCAAAACACCCAAAACTAACCGGTAGAGATGGTTCATGCAGGTTTATTTCCATAATTTTAAAAAGAAATTCCTCACATTTACTGCAAATTTAGCTCTACCAAACAGTAAACCAGGACCTTAAAGGGTTAAAGAATCTCCACTTCACTGCAAAGAGAGCTCAAGTGAACACAAGAAGTCCTGGTTAAAAGAATTGAGAGGCTCTGCTTTACTGTGAAGAGGGAAACAATTACTTTCTTCCTGATTACAGTCTGTCATGAAAAACATGTTAGTTGCATATACTGCAAGAATGATAGGAGAAGCCTTATTAAGTTTTCAAATATTAATGTCATTATTATTTTAAACCCTTTATTTAAAGCTGCCCTGGGTGTCATATAGCCATCACTATAAAACCTCTAGTTATGGTAAGAGGACAAAACCACAATTATGCCTGTCTGCATTTCAATGATCAAGGGTGAAATTGTGATTGTAGCTCGTTTCTCATTTTCTTTTTTTATGCATGAAAGTCACTGGGATTAATATGTCAGTGACTTCATCTCAGCTCTGCAGCTACTACACTCGACTACAGTTGTGAAAGAAGTGCACTGAATTCCCAACTCCCACATTAATATGCAGCTAAATTGAATTAGTTCATCTCAGGCTGCCATAGGAATGCAGTATTATTGTGCTCTCCTGCCAGCACACACATGCGGTCTTCACGCTCAGAAACAATAAAGTTTATTTCATTTCAAACATAATTAAATAATAGTAGAAGGCAGAATACATCTAATGAAATCCAAGTTAAAAAAAAAAAAAAAGTCTGCTGCTGGACTAATATCTTACTCAGTTTTTTAAAGTGCCAAGCACGACGTTGGTGATCAAACAAGCTCCTGTTTGTTTATGGTTGTGGTTAGTGACGTTCCAGTATAAGGTCATGGTGGCCGCTCCTGTGGTGATGTATCCATTATTGATTCTTTTCCTGTAGCTGCCTGTGTGTTTAATGGGCTGGCCAAGCTATTATCCGTAGGCTTTATTGATAGTATTGATACTCATGCTGAGAGGGGAAGTGCACACAGCAGCAAGTTATCATTGCCAAATGCTGACCCAGGAGATGTAGATACCACAGAGGCTTCTAAATCATTTAAATTTTATTCAGTCACTTAGTTTTTGCACTTTAGGTTAGTCTCTGTATTTTTTTTTTCCTTTATCCATTAACACCTGCCCAGTATTTAAAGATCCCAGAACAAATAAGGACTATTACTGGCCACACTTCTTGAAACTTAAAAAATCCTAATTTAGTGTTTCAAACTAATCAGGAATTGGTCTTTCTGAGGTCAGATGTCTGTATGAGTTATTCACATCATTACTGCTGTTATGTGTGCTGGGCGAGGAGGAAAACCAAAGTATTGATCTTTTGTTAATGTCACCTTGAAACTGTTTGTATACTCACTAAAGGGGCAGAAAATGTACATGAAAAAAAACCAGAAAGTATGGCTTTACCAAGCATGAAACAGAAAAATCCTGAAAACGGAAAAAAAAACAAAAAACCTCAATATAAATTTGATACCACTTATGTTAAAAACAGTGTGTCGGGGTGAAAGTGGCAGGGATTAAATAAGAAATTAATTAAATAAATAAGAACATAATAATAAAAAAAACAAAAAAAAAAACATTTTGTACAGGGAATTATAACGTATAAAAAGTATCTCGAGACAAAACCAACTTAGATAAAGAACTTAACCCAAGTTATAGGTCTGCATGCCTCAACTGCACAGCAGGGTGTTCAAAGACGCTCACGCTAGCCAGACCCGCTGCTGCAACACAGAACAGACGGAGATTCTGCCACTCTGTACACACTGAAAAAGGCTGAAATTAAATATTGCACGTCTGTGATGTTTGAGCCCCCAGGCTGCACAATATCAAAAAGAGACATGAGTCTGTTGCGGAAAACCCACCACGGACTTGGTAACACTTCAGAAAAATCTCTGTCAGTAAACACCGTGTGCACATAAGTACAAGTAGGAACGATTTCCTGATGCACGGTCGCCTTTTCTCCCTCGAAGCTCATAGAAGATGGAATGAGGTGAAGTGAGAAACTGTCCTGGGGTCTGATGAATGATATAAAAGATTAAGAATTTTTGGAGCTGCCACCCAAACAATGATGGCCTTCTCCTTCAAGGATGGTCTTGCTTATTTTAAAGAAATCCTAAAGTGATTTCTGCACAAATTACAAGTGAGGTTGAACCCCAAATCTGCTCACACCCAGACAGTGTAAGAGCAAGCTGATTACTAAGCATTTCTGCCTTAAATGTTCAAAGCAACATCTGACATCTGCAATTTCCCTGTGCTCAAAGCAGAGAGAGCATTTGCAGTTTAAAGCTCCTAAAAAAAAAAACCCAGCATATTGCTTCATTTAAACTGTGTGTGTCCTTTTTAGGTAAAACTATTAACATTACACCGTGAAAGAACAAATCCAATACTGGGCAAGTTAAGATTCTGTGTAAATATAAGAAAATGAAATCCTCTGCAAATCTTATAAACCCCTTTTTCATCCCAAATTGAATTTAACCAAGATTAGATGTTGAACTGAGACCTTTTACTATTTCAAGGAAATTATTGTGTCACTTTGAATATGATGGCAGCAACACTTCTAAAGAAAAAAAAAAGTGGGAACAAGGTGGTGTTTATCTTAGGAGGAATGAGGTCCAATTCTTGTTTGATGCAGGATTCTCGCTTCTGAGCAGTCCACAGTCTTTGTTCTTATATTTGACGAAGGTTTTCCATTTATGAAAGCTCTGGACTGCAGGCAAGTCAGTTCAGACATGTTGTCTGGATGAGAGCATATTTTGCTACAAAAGCTCGAATGCATGACGCGGAGTCAAGAACACCGCGTCATTATAACCTTGTAATGCACGGATGCTTGGTGTTTAATACGCCTATACCATGGTCCCACGCAGTATACATTTTATAACAAATTTGTATTTCTTTCCTAAAACACTTGCTAAATATGCTAAAGTATAGGAACTATTTTATGTGTGCCTCAGTGTACTTTTCATCCTAAACAACCGTTGTCAAGCTACAGAGTGTTTCTATCATTCACCTGTAAGAACACAGCTGATCTGAACCAGCTGATTAATGCGATGCTACGGTGACGCCCCATAAAGGAGGGATATTACAGTCATTTAACTTGCCAAACTACGTGTGCGTTTATATAAAAATAATTCTAGTTGTCACTAGAATTATCACTGACCATGGTATATGTAAAATGTGTTTATTTGGGTCTTAAAACATCAACAGACAAAAGGAAACAGCTGTAAACTTCTGCTTTGACAGACATATTTAGTTTACTTGATATTATAAATATAGTTTAAAACAAATGTATGCTTATTTCTTTTCTTTGTGTTTAACAGGTCTGTACGGAGGCTTTGTCTCCAGGCATTGTGGACTTACTGGAGAATTCCATAAGGAGACCAGACTCCCTGTCCTGTGCTTGGGTACCTCTTTTTTTTGTATGTTGTATTTTAAGCAGTGTTGAGAATGCAAACAATAACATATTAATAAAACAGAACGCGGCAGCACTGTACACCAAGGAAGGGCTGACGAGCAGCGAAGACAGAGAGGCTGACATTCAAGGTAAAAACTGCATGTTGTCATTATTTTAATGATCCCAATAAAAAAAAACTTACAAATCATGTTTTCATGAGTTCATGTCTCATTAATAGGAGCCCAGGCTTCTTTAGGGGGCACTGTGGCTGCAGGGGTTGAGCAGCTTTTCTCTTGTGATAGAAGAGTGACTTTTCTGTTGTGCAAAGATCCCCAATAATCTGTTAACTTAGCTTCCATAAAGCGGTCTAGCTCAGTACAAAATATACAGTTTTGGTTTTTTTTGTAACTTCTCATCCAACTCCACACCAACAACAAAGTGGGAACCGCATCATGTTTAAATAATGGCATTGCTTCATTTGTTGTTTTGTTTGGAAGCACTTCTCTCACCTCTTCTTACCACCTATAAACTAAATTTCACATTAAAGTCACATTAAAAATGTCAGTTTTATCTTTAAATTAGTGATAACTGGTTAAAAAATGAGTTTTTTAACTTCAGTTGGATGAACCTTTGAAATGGGACATTTTTCCTTTTATATTTCAGCTTTAAATGCAATTTTTAAAGGCTCCCCCTCAAATTGGCCACAACTATAAAGATAGAGTGAGAGAATTGCAGCTTCACTATTCATAAAATAGGCTTCTAACAGGTTTTTCAGGCTTACATACACTCTTTAGATGAATTACAATATACATTTTTTAAAAAAAGGGATCGCATGAAGTATACCTGCCAAGATTCTTCCACTTTGGCTGGAAAATGTTTAATGAGAAGCAGCAAAAAGTGAATTCAGTAGGTTAGGATACAAAAAAAAATCAAACTATTCACACCACAGGCTTTCTGGTTTAGTGTACCTGCCACACGAGAAGGACTGACTCGCAATATACTTCCATAAGTGTAATCCTGCAGTTTATTTAGCAACATTTAGTTCTTTGGGACTGCAGACAGAATCGCTGCTACTCACCCGTCTCCACGTCAGTGATCAAAGCCGTGTTGTCAAATGAGCCGGTGAGGAGCTGTCGCCCACAGGGGGTCCAGCAGGCATCACGCACAGCTCCCGAGTGGCAGGTGTAAACCCTGAGGCACCGTCCACTCTCTGCCCCATCCCACACCTGCCAGACATGAACACAAAGAAAAGTCACAAATACACCAAGACTGCAGCATAAAAGGCATTTGTTACCGACTGTGGAGAAGAAGTGCTGGGGGAAAGATTTGACAGATGTGTGAAAGAAAAAAAAAAAAAGAGATGAACACACAACAAAATAAAATAAAAAAAAAACCATTGTATGAATAGTTTGTGTGCAACATTTGTAAGTTCACAACTGATTAATAAAAAAGAAAAACTATCACAATGGCGACTTCTGCATTCTCTGCATGCTGTAACTGAACAACATGCAGAAAAAAGTTTTAAGGCAGTTTAATAAAACGATGTTGACTGCATATTAGGATGCTTCTGTAAGAATAAAATTCCTCTGCAGTCCAGCGGCTCTAAAAAGTCTTCAGAAACGCTCAAGGACCTGAAATGATTTCTTGTGTGAGAGCTTGGGAAATTTCTTGGCTTTGTTGAGGCTTAGAAAGATGTCAAAGCAGCTAACTCATAATTATAGTTTAATGAAACCAAATGAAAGAATTAAGCAAAGTGAAGCAGGAAAGCATGGCATTATGGTTACAATAATCAAGTTTGTTTGTGGGATAAGGATCAAAAGCAACCTTTTCCTATTAATCAAACTGATTTGCTTTGAATGTGCCGAGAAATCAGTTCGGAGTGGGGTGTAATGGCTTTAATGGCTTTGTGTTGTCAGAGGTTTTCTCTGATAACCGACAGAGCAGAAAGAAAAGTACCCGACTGCCTTTGGTTTGTTGAGGTTGCCAATGCCACATAACGAAACGCCTCTCTGCTTTGAAATATGATATCATGGAGAAAATAAAGCATGTTAATGAAGGAGGCGTTCATCAACTGGAACGTCCTGTTGCTGATTTTGCTTTAGTCTTCAGTCATTGTACCGGACTTCAAAAAGATCCCTTGGCAAGAACGGTGATCAGCATGGCGTGTTTTTCATCAGGGTGCTTGTTTTTCTGTCAGACATGCCAAAACACAGAAGCATCTGTCTGACGCTCTGCTTGAAATCCAATAGGTGGTCCAAACTGGTGCCTGCTGAGGTGCACTAATGATGAGAAATTTTTTGCTTCCCCAAGCTTTACCAGGGCCACAGAGGAACTTTGAAGATCTCTTTGCCTCTCTCTGTCCTTCATTATTAAACATAGCTCCTCTACACGACGTACAAAAAACACACTGTGCCGAAGCCCCCACAGGGGACGTAGAAGAGGGATGGACAGAGAAGACTGATACATTAATCCAGCAGGCGGTGCCTCAGCAAGCAGAATACCAGAGATGCCTCCAGGGTGGAAAAAAAAGAAACAGACAGAAATAGAGTCACACTTTTAATTGTAACGTGTTAGATATTGGAGTGATAAATCTTACAGAAATTCTTCTATTCGTGGTGCTGCAGGATGTGGCAGTTTTCTCTGTGATCTTCAGCCAAGAGAAACACTGCCATCATAAGGTAAGAAGAAAAGCACCTGATGATATCGCCATAAAACGTACACCTAAGCAAGCTCCTTCAAGTCACACAAAGTCCCAGGCTGCTTCTTATGAATGACAGCATTAACCACCATACCAAAACCATTCAGTGCAAAACACACACGTTTGCAAAAACACAATTACACCCGAGGCTTGTGCGCTGGTGAAAAAAGAAGAGAGCTTGTTTAATTTCACCAGCCACTTAGCAGACACGCAGAGCAGATCCATGCAAATGACTCATTGGGGTTATCTGCTTTCTAAACAACTCCTGATAATTAAAAATAAATTGGTATTGCTGTTATCAACTAAAATGCGCTAGTTTACACCTGCCGTAGCCATGGTGACAAGAGATGAAAACAGGCTGGAATAATAATGGCTTGACAGACAGGATGGAGAGAAAAGATGTCGGAACATGAAGGGTGCCAGCGAAAGGAACACAAGCGCAGAGGAGAGCGTTCAGACTTCATTGATTACGTCCCCACGCTCTATTCAGCCAATGCAGAACAGAAAACAAAGGCTGAAGTCGAAGCAGTGAAAGGCATGACAGAGAAGGCAGCGGATGTTGAGAAGGGTACCATTATGACTATCTGAAATAATTTAATTTAAAAAAAAAACCAATGTATTAAAGACATTATATTGCATTCAAGGCTTGTTTTTTATTCAATCACATTCTTACATGTGATTTTACACACCAGACAGTGTTGAATAGTGCTGCACAAATATTTGTACCCATCAGTTTTAAAGCCCAGAATTTTGACTACATTTTACAGTAAAGAAAACAAATTAACTCACTGCACATTTTAAACTGTGAAACATAAATCCAATTGATGACATCATATTGATTCATTCAAATAAATACACAAAAAAAAAACCAGTAAAAACTGTTTTTACTTGTTGTGGAAAGAAAAATATTGTTACTAGACTTTTATAATTCAAAACAAAAATGAGCTGTTTAAAGTCAACATGAAGCAAACAGAAAAGGTCTTAATTTCCTCGTTTCACCTGTTGACACAAGACTCAAAGGTTGAATTAAATAAGGACATCTGTAACAGTTTCTGCAGAGTATTTAAAAGAAAAAAATTCAGATAGACCAGAGTCAAAAAGGTTTTCATGGACAAAGACCAAAAAAGACGCTGCTGCTAGTGCTGAAAGACACAAAAATACTGTTTTCAATATCTGTCAGAGTTGAGCGACTGACTCTCTGCCTTAGTTTTCTGTGGAGAGAGGAAACTAAAGTGATAGCTTGTTACATGAGATGAAGCCCAAAAAGAAGCAAGCAGTCAACCTAGAAGTAATTGAAAACACGGTAGCTTGGATCCTCCTGTGATTTGCAACATGTAAGTACTGAACACACTGAATTTATCAAAGTGTAGCATAATACAGCATTTGAGAGTGAAATGTGTTACCCAGAGCCCAAAAGTGACTATTGAGACAAAGGTATTTGCTCTACTGAAAAACTACAACCAGTTGAAACATAGAACGATGGAAACTGTTAGAAACAATTTTTCTGCTTTGTGCATCTCGCCAAAATATTTAAATTAGGGACATACTGATGTTGAAATAACCACATCCATTAGAGAGAGATTAATCATTGAACCCAGTTACGCATGAACAACAAAGTTATACCTCGTGCCTAAAAGCCTGTTTTTGAAATTATCGCAGTGTAAGAATTTCATTTTGGGCATTTCGGTGCCTTGTCAAACATGTGATCATACTCCATGAAAACCAACTTTATCTTCCTTATATGTTAAGATTTCAGGCTAAAGGATGACCGCAGGATGATTTGATAATCACACAGTGAACCACTCAGTAGCTGGCATCTTGGTCCTCATTCTTTACCAGTGAACTGTGCCATCACTCGGTATTGGGAAGTATTTTAATGGAATGTAAGTACTGAAAAAATTATCATCCTGAATATCCCTACTTTCAGCTATGAAAGTAGTTACTGTTTCATTAGCTGTGATGGACTGGTGACCTGTCCAGGGTATAACCTGCCTCTCGCCTGCTAATTGCTGGGATGGGTTCCACTTTCCCCAGAACTGGGCTAAGCCGTATAGAAAAATGAATGAATGAATGCTTATTTCATTGGATTTATTTCTTCATATATTAGAAATATATAATTTATTTTAAGTTATATAGGTGCAAATGATTTTTAAAAAATCATTTTTCTACAATTTACCACCTGATGAAAAGCAAAGGAACTATTTTTTAATCAATGTAAAATCCTCTTTTGTTCCTTTTAGCAAAAAATACTCACTTCAATTGCAAAAAGGAATATGTTGTTCTTTAATGGAATACTTTATCTCAAGTGATGGGAAACAAGATGTTTTTCCAGATTTGCTATTCCACAAAGTCAGTGTGGGGCTTTTTCCCCTCCACAGATGGTGTGTGATTAACCCGTTGATATAAAGAAAATCCACTGATCAGAAGTCTTAGTTAGTTAACATGATATTCTTTTTTTTTTTTTTTTTTTTTTTACTTACCAACAGTAAAAACCACAAATATCTCCTTTACTCTCCTTTGTGAAAAAGATGAAAAACTTGTCATCATAGCCTCTCTAATTCATCCTCAGCTGTTACTAAATTCATTTTACTGATTGGCATAAACAGGTGAGACCGTCAGGAGCTACTGCACTGTTGCTATGGTTACATTTTCAGCCAAACTGGCAAAAAAAAAAAAAAGCAGGATTTTCTGCAAGCATGGTGTGAAAAACGTCCACAGTTCCAAAACGCACAACAACACACTGTGATGCTGAAGGAAGGTGTGGCCTCTTGATGCTCAACAGTATTAAAAAACATGAAAACTTTTTTTTCCTGCTTGCTCCTGGTTTCAAAGAAATGACTGAGTGAAATATTCTACGATAGAGAAGAAGGGGAAATTCTTGCATACAAACAACCGAGCCCTCGCCTCCTCCCGTCCTCTCTCTGTCTCCACCATCTGCTCCAAACAGCCCTCTCCAGGTGCCAGGAGAGGTGGCTGCCATACCACTGCACTAGTATGATTATGCAAATGAACTCATTCATATTTAAATCATTAATTAGTCAGAGTTCTCAAAGGATATTGGAGGGATACACGATTTCATACCGGCAGGAAAACATTTAGGCAGTGGCAGGCACAAAACTGCATTGCTTGACCTTTACAACTTGGGAATGAGGGATTGTTTTCCAGGTGTGAAAGAGAGAGAAGGAGGGGGGAGGAAGAATCAGAGAGAGTGAGACAGAAAAAGAAGAGAAAGCAAGCGAGAAAGGGCAGTCCCATGGGTCCTGACACACATCCAGCTGACAGTGACAGATACAATGCTAAAGGAAGTGATTTGTGGTACATTTACAAATTGAGGAAGCAGGGCAGACATGATGTCTCTGTCTGTAAAACTGCTTATTACACTAAATGTGTGGTAAATAACTTCACCCACCTTAATGTGCTGTGCATCAATCCAAAAACTGCTCTGATAAATTTATTTTTTGCCTTTTAAGAAAGTACTAAACACAACTTTACAAGTGTTACTGTAATACTGGATGTGAGCATCTTGGTAGCAAATAAAATGTATTACATGGGAAGAAAAACTGTATGAAGAATAAGAATTACAGTTATTTTAATTATAATGGTATAGGTCAGGTTAAATAAAGGGCTTCTATGATGTGGATCTCAATATATTCCTGCAGTACATGAGCACTGAGTTCTGTTTGTCATGGCTTCCTAAGCTAAGCAGCATCATTTTTAGCTGTGGCTGTCTTTACCTTGAAAGTCTTGTCCATGGAGGCAGACAGCAGCAAGTGACTCAGATGAGGTGCATGACACCACTGCACTGTGTTGACTGGGCCCTGGTGGCCATCCAGGCTCATTAGAACCCTCCTGGGAATCCCTGCTGCTCTGGGCTTTTCAGCAAGATAGGGCTTGACTTTAGCTGACACATCAGAGAGCATTTGACTTTCCCTGCTCAGACTCCCCGGGACTTGGACTGATGGGTACTTTGGGTTTATTGTCTCTACCGAAGTGGTAAGTCTCTGTCTCTTAGGGATGTACGGCCTGACACCAGACGGGGCAGCGGATTGTCTTTTTGTTGGGTTAGACCCATTGTTGAAGCTTTTTGGAATGCAAGAAGGAGCCTGCAGAGGTGGAATCTTCCCCTGAGTCACAGGGAAACTAAAATAAGCTGCATTGTCTCTAGGATTATTGTCTTTACCTTCAGTACAATATTCTCTTTTCAAGCCTGTTTGGCTCTGTGGTTGAGAATAAAGATGCAACAAAGAACTGCTTCTTCCTGTGGTACATCCTTGATATCCTAAAACTGCATGGTCAAAGACTGCACTTTCAGAGCGGGACATGACTTCAAAGTTAGAACATCCTTCATCCGCTTGGTTGTGCTCACAAGACACAGTCTGGACAGAAGATGATGTTCCATCCTCCTTTGGATCCAAGGAATCGTCCTCTGACTCTGAGTCATCATAGGCTACTAATGAAGACATCTTCAAGGACCTTGAAAATAACACAGCAGTTAGCATTGCAAATTTATTAAAGGCCCAAAGGCGCCATCTAGTGGCCATTGAAAATGTTGCACTTACAGGCTCATACCTGTCATTTCACAACAAATTTACAAATGCTGTGCTGGAAAATTATAAACAATACTTATTTCCTGCATTTAATTTCAATATAGACGAGGTGCAGGAGATGTTTTCCTGGGGGTTCTACTTAGAGCTTTTGTCTAAATAAGATCTGATTACTTCAATATGCAATACGCTGATGCATACAAATAACATGGTCAATTCCATGACAAAAAAAAAGAAGTAATATTAATATTAATAATATTAATTAATATTAATAAGTTGGGGTTCCTTAAATATTGAAATAAAAATGATACTAATGTCTCCATTACCAAATAAAATTCATTTTTTAGGTTCAAAACCTACTGATGGTCAAATCAAACATGATTTCATATGCAGTTATGGTACAAACCACTGGACCTACACCAACCTACTTATCTACCTGCACTGGAATAAAGAGTATAAAACAAAAGGATGGATGGATTGTATACTTATACACATTAATTCTCATTGCAACATGGTCATTTTAGATGGTTAAACAAATTAACGACTAACTAATGATTTACCTAAAACCCCTGGGTACTTGGTGTACTATTTCTTTAAGCTACTTTTTAAACATGATGAAAATTAACTATAGTAATTATTCGCAGTGGAACTGTCATTCAACTACCAAATCTTCCAATGACACTAAGCCCACTCCAGGTTACCTGTTTGGTCATCTGAATATGTATTAAAAATGTAGCACACCTAGGAGAATGGTCTACTTTTGGTAATGCGCATGGCTTGCATAGAAATCAAAAAACAAAATTCGCATGTGCCTAACTGGACCCAAATTAAACATACCACCGACTTACCAAATAATTTATATTGCATAGTAATTGCACATCGTAACATTATGTCATACTCATAGCTGCAGCTGAAGGACATCTCACTGAAAAACTTTCACACAACTTATTAAATGATAGAAACTGTATCAGGTTCTTGTGCCTTAAATCAACTTTCTTTTCTGAAATAATATAACAATTCAAACAGGTCAAATCAACGATTGTGGGAACAACCAATCGTATACATTGAACACTGTTCAGTAAAGATGTTTTGAGACTTTCTACATCCGTTTACGTAGCCTAAACCGACAAATACAGCAATTTCACTTCCAGTATACTACAACCTAACGACAGGATATGCTAATTGTCAAAACAGACATGTTATCAATATGTGCCTAGAATTCCTGTCGAAACAGCTTTCTTGTAGCAAAATAAACAAACAGTAACTTTCATCCAGTCTAAAAGCTAAATGTGATGTATCATATGAAGGTAAGCAGCCCAGTAAACCTTCCCTTCGTCTCGTACCTGCTGCCTGGAGATCACAGACTTATCCAACCTCTGAGCCCTGTTATAGTGCAACACCCTGCAAAATTTGGTGGGGTAAATATACCATGCCAAAATAAAAGACACGTTTGAATTTATCGGTATTACTAAACTCTTCTTTCATTTTAAAATGTTTCTTTTTCACAACATCCGGTAGGAACAGATTCCCGTCACCCTCTTCCTGCGCATAATAGTTTAAAAGCGTTTACCGTCATTTGAAGTCATTTGTTTCATAGCAAACCAGAATCGTTTGTGTGTTTTAATTATGTGTATTAAATGTATTACATACATTTACATACATTTACAAATGTATTACATACATTTAATAACGTTGTCTTTTTTTCCCCTTTATTGATATAGTCACTGCGGAACTCTTGAACAAGCTCTTTTTTTGAGGGGGAAGGATTTGATTCAGACACCCCATCGTACAGGCTGATGCAAGTTGAATGAGAGCTGTAAGCTGTGCGTGGACGACATAACACGGTATGCAGACTATTCTGCATATTAAATCCTACATGAGAGTACCACTTTTATTGTAACTCCAGTAATTGCTCGGTCATTGAACATCGCAGCGTAGTAAATAGTTAATTCAATCAGCAACGATAAGCTAGCTGTACCAAGTAGCTGTGCTATGTTGACATATGGGTTTATTCTTGCCGTTGTAAAAAGAAATATATTGCAAGAAAAGAAAATGTATAGTTATTTTCCTCTACATTCTGTCTGTTGCTATTCTGAATATGTAACTTTAGTTTATATAATGTGTATTTGACCAGTGTTTGGTTTAATTTTGGCAGTACTTTTATCCGGACACTGTGAAGAGGATGTCAGATTGTCAAAGTGAAGGAACCAAGAGTCCAATGGAGTTGTACGATGAACTGAATGCGCAAGGAGACAAAGTCAAATTACTGAAAAAAGCTAAAGCAGAGAAAGTAAGTTACTTTGCTGGCTATATTGACATTTCTTCAACTATCCCACTGCTGAATGGGTGCATTAAATATTATTTTGAGATCTGAAAGCTGTGATTTAAAAAAAGTGTTAATATGATGTGTATCTCATACTGGAGAGGGGTTATTGATTTTCCTCTCTCCCATACTAAAAAACAAGACAAATGCATCTGTAAGGGGTGTGAGCTTTTTATCCGTCACATCGGCCCAGCACATCATGTTATGCTAAATCAAAATCGAAACAATCACAAGGTTTTTTTTTTGTCATGGAACTGTGTCCTGGCAAAACAAAAGTTCTTTTCCAGTTCAACCTGTCCAAGAGTAGACAAGCAACATTCACATAAATGCCCACAGGACCTTTTTATTTATTTATTTTTTGTGTCTTTTTCACAGATGAGGGGAAAGGTAACACGAGGAAAGGATGGGTGAGGGGGAGGGACGAGGCATGCATACTACACCTGAGCACATTGTAGGGATACAAAAAAAAAAAACACATCAGTCCAAAAAAAATCACATATTCAGACAGTTACAGCATGTGAGAAATGGGCATGGGAGGGGGTGGGGGCCCTCCAAGCACAACCAAGTATGGATGTCGCTGACTGGCGGATCCAGTTCAGCCCGCTGCTCCAGTTCCTGCCATCTCATGATGGAACAAGAAGGTGTGACTGACCATCAGTCTACAGAAAAATGTAACCTGATTAATCAGCTTTCTGGGTAGTCTGACCTGCCAGATGAAGATAAAAACATTTGTTCATGGTCCGCCTGTTACTTGTTTCACCAGCCTTTAAATATCTCTGTGGTTTCACCTGTGAGTCCAAACCGACGAATTGGGATCAGTTTCCACCAACCTGAGCTGACAGCTTCTCCAAGTTGTTATCCACCCTGGGGACGATTTGATCAATTACGCTGAGAGACCTGCTGACCACATCCACGGTTTGTTATTCGGAAGGCAAAGCAGAGAGAGGCTCAGATAGATAGACTTGCAAAAACAAGGAGACGGCAGGACAGAGTGGGAAGGGAAGGAGAGAAAAGGCATCCGTTCTCGTTGCAAGCAGAAGTGAAAAGATGATCGGGGAGCATTATTTTGCTTTGTTTTTCAATTCCCATGGCCGTCTGTAAAAAGTATTGTGTTTCACTCAGCTGTCTGCTTTAGAGGCAGAGGTGTTTACAAAGGTATCTGCTCTCCATATTTACTTTGTGTTTTTCTTCAGGACTATTTTATATAAACATACATGGGTCGCTGACGCGCTGTGAGGAGAGTTGCTAAACTTGACACGATTGACTGGATTAGAATAAGAAAGTCAACCTTTACTGTCTCTGCAAATATCCTCATTGATTTCTGCATTTTGTTTTCCTTTATTCTTTTATAAATGGTGCTGGAAAGATAAAAGTTTTTAAATATTTCATTATCATTCACTGTACTAAAGCAGAAATTATACGTAGATATATGAAAAATTACTAAACCAAGATCACATGACATGACTTTTTTGATTTTGGGAACCTATTACTTTCAATTAAAGTAGATTTTATTTATTATCTGACTTCAGTGTTTTGGTTTTACAGGCTGAAATTGATGCTGCTGTCCAGTTGCTGCTAAAGTTGAAAATGGACTACAAACAGATGACAGGTCAGGATTATAAAGCAGGAAGCCCGCCAACAGAAAACTTGGTCACCACGGACAACGGCCAAGCAGCAGATGGCGCTAGGGAAGAAGACACAGTTGACCCATGGAATGTCTCCACCACAAATGCCAAAGGAGTGGATTATGAAAAACTCATTGGTAAGATTGCTCTGGATGAAGGGAGTGATTTATACTGACTGACAAATAAACATTATGTCTCTCCTTAGTGAGGTTCGGCAGCAGTAAAATCGACAAGGAGCTGGTGGATAGAGTAGAAAAAGTCTCGGGACAGAAACCTCATCGCTTTCTACGAAGGGGAATCTTCTTCTCGCACAGGTTTTTGTTCTTTCTAATTTACCAACTTCTGAAAAATAAGTGTGTTATGAAAGTAGTGTTTAATACATCTGGAGATGTTAGATTTCCACTGCATGTGGCCCCTCTCAACTTTTTTTAATGTAAACAATAGGGCTGTGACGATATGCTTTTGTGCCTGTTCGATTTGATTCCGATTTTTTTTATGCTGATTCAGTTTAAATTGTGCAATTCTTTGATATTGCTGATTTTTGCAGATTAAAAACATAAAAAGTGTACAAAAATTTTTTTTTTGCTCATCATTTTTATTGATTTCAGTTAGGAAAAAAGCAATACAGTACCCACACCATCATTCTGCTGCTATCATGCTCAGAAAGACCAGTAAAAAGATCAAGAAAATCAAGAAAAATGTCAAAAAAATTTATAATGGATTATATTTATTTATTTGAAAAAAAAGAGATTTTTTTTTAACAAAAAAATAATTAATTTTAATATTGTAAAGCAAGAGAATCCCAATATTTGATTTTTCGATTTGATTTTCCCACCCCTGTTCTGTGAAATAACAGCAATTATATGTAGAGAATGCAAGTTCATGAACAGATGAGACATCTGTTAATGATTTACCTAATTTCACTGTGTCTTGCAGAGATATGCATCAGGTGCTGGATGTGTACGAGAAGGACAAGGCTTTCTACCTTTACACCGGCAGAGGTCCGTCCTCAGAAGCCATGCACGTTGGTCACCTCATCCCCTTCATCTTTACCAAGTGAGTTATCCCTCAGACCCATTTTTTAATCACAGGAACTCTTTTCATTTACTCAGGACTTGTAAAACCATTGACATAGTTCCACTGACATTGCCAGGGTAAAAAGCCTTCCCTCTGAGCTCTGAGTTGAAGAATAGGGCTTCTCAGATCCCTGGAATTCTTGCGGGCCAGGATTGTGTGCTGAAAAACTACAATTAATGGAACCATCCATCCATCCATCTTCTGCTGCTTATCCGGGGTCGGGTCGCGGGGGCAGCAGCCTAAGCAGGGAAGCCCAGACTTCCCTCTCCCCAGCCACATTTGCCAACTCTGCGGGGGGGATCCCGATGCGTTCCCAGGCTAGCTGAGAGATATAATCCCTCCAGCGTGTCCTGGGTCTTCCCCGGGGTCTCCTCCCAGAGGGACGTGCCTGGAACACCTCACCAGGGAGGCGTCCAGGAGGCATCCTGACCAGATGCCCGAGCCACCTCAACTGGTTCCTCTCGATGCGAAGGAGCAGCGGCTCTACTCTGAGCCCCTCCCGGATGACCGAGCTCCTCACCCTATCTCTAAGGGAGAGCCCGGCCACCCTGCGGAGGAAACTCATTTCAGCCGCCTGTATACGAGATCTTGTTCTTTCAGTCACGACCCACAGCTCATGACCATAGGTGAGGGTAGGAACGTAGATCGACTGGTAAATCGAGAGCTTCACCTTCTGGCTCAGCTCCTTCTTCACCACGACAGACCGGCGCAGAGTCCACATTACTGCAGACGCCACACCGATCCGTCTGTCGATCTCGCGCTCCATCCTTCCCTCACTCGTGAACAAGACCCCGAGATATTTAAACTCCTCCACTTGAGGCAGGACCTGACCCCCGACCCGGAGAGGGCAATCCACCCTATTCCGGCTGAGGACCATGGTCTCAGATTTGGAGGTGCTGATTCTCATCCCAGCCGCTTCACACTCGGCCGCGAATCGCTCAAGCGAGAGCTAGAGATCACGACCAGATGAAGCCAACAGGACCACGTCATCCGCAAAAAGCAGGGACCCAATCCTGAGGCCACCAAGTCGGATCCCCTCAACACCTCGGCTGCGCCTAGAAATTCTGTCCATATAAGTTATGAACAGAATTGGTGATAAACGGCAGCCTTGGCGGAGTCCAACCCTCACCGGAAACGAATCCCACTTACTACTGGCAATACGGACCAAGCTCTGACACCTGTCGTACAGGGACCGGACAGCTCGTACAAGGGGGTCCGGTACCCCATACTCCCAGAGTACCCCCCACAGGAGCCCCCGGGGGACACGGTCGAATGCCTTCTCCAGGTCCACAAAGCACATGTAGACTGGTTGGGCAAACTCCCATGCCCCCTCCAGGACCCCAGAGAGGGTATAGAGCTGGTCCACTGTTCCGCGACCAGGACGAAAACCACACTGCTCCTCCTCAATCCGGGATTCGACTGTCCGGCGGACCCTCCTCTCCAGGACCCCTGAATAGACCTTACCAGGGAGGCTGAGGAGTGTGATTCCCCTGTAATTGGAACACACCCTCCGGTCCCCCTTCTTAAAAAGGGGGACCACCACCCCAGTCTGCCAATCCAGCGGTACTGCCCCCGATGTCCACGCGATGCTGCAGAGGCGTGTCAGCCAGGACAGCCCCATAGCATCCAGAGCCTTAAGGAACTCCGGGCGGATCTCATCCACCCCTGGGGCCTTGCTGAAGGTGGGAGTTGAAGCTCGCTCTGACAGGGGACTCAGCCAGACGTTCCCAGCAGACCCTCACAACACGTTTGGGCCTGCCAGCTCTGACCGGCTTCCTCCCCCACCATCTGAGCCAACTCACCACCAGGTGGTGATCAGTTGGCATGTGGCCGCAGGTCCGACGATACGACTACAAAGTCGATCATTGAACTGCGGCCCAGGGAATCCTGATGCCAGGTGTACATATGGACACTCTTATGCTGGAACATGGTGTTCGTTATGGACAATCCATGACGAGCACAGAAGTCCAATAACAAAACACCATTTGGGTTCAGAGGAGGGGGACAATGCCTCCCAATCACTCCCCTCCAGGTCTCACTGTCATTGCCCACGTGAGCATTGAAGTCCCCCAGCAGAACAATGGAGTCCCCAGAAGGAGCACCCTCCAGCACTCCCTCCAAGGACCCTAGAAAGGGTGGGTACTCTGAACTGCTGTTCGGTGCATAAGCACAGACAACAGTCAGGACCCGTCCCCCCACCCGGAGGCGGAGGGAAACTACCCTTTCATCCACCGGGGTAAACCCCAACGTGCAGGCACCAAGCTGGGGGCTGATGAGAATGCCCACACCTGCTCGGCGCCTCTCACCATGAGCAACTCCAGAGTGGAAGAAGGTCCAGCCCCTCTCGAGGGTACTGGTTCCAGAGCCCAAACCATGCGTCGAGGTGAGTCCAACTATATCTAGCCGGAACCGCTCAACCTCGCGCACAAGCTCAGGCTCCTTCCCCACCAGAGAGGTGACGTTCCACGTCCCTAGAGCCAGCTTCTGCAGCCGGGGATCGGACCGCCAGGGTCCCCGCCCCTTGCTGCCGCCCAGCTCACATTGCACCCGACCCCTACGGCTCCTCCCGCAGATGGTGAGCCCACGGGGGGTGGGGCCCATGTAATCCTTTCGGGCTGAGCCCGACCGGGCCCCATGGGCGAAGGCCCGGCCACCAGACGCTCGCTCTCGTACCCCGCCTCCAGGCCTGGCTCCAGAAGGGGGTCCCGGTAACCCGCGTCCGGGCAAGGGAACATTCATGCCCAGGTTGGTCGTCATCATAGGGGTCTATGAGCCGTGCTTGGTCTGGTCCCTCCCCTAGACACCTGTTTGCCATGGGTGACCCTACCAGGGGCATAAAGCCCCCGACAACATAGCTGCTAGGATCTTCAGGACGCACAAACCCCTCCACCACGATAAGGTGACGGCTCAGGGAGAGGCAATTAATGGAACACAATTGGAATATTTGGTGCTTGTATGTTTCAGTCAGTTTGTGACTGCAGACTTGTTTATTTTAACCTTACAAACCTGTGTTTGGACTGTTAGAAAAATACAAGTGGATGGAAAACAAGTTTGCATATTTATGGAGGAAGACATTCAGTATACCTTTGACCCAGCAACTGGAAACGAGTGAATGGAAGAACAGCTGAGAAGCTGGGGGAGCTGAATGTAGGACACACAAAGAATCTAATCTGGGAAAAGTTAAAGAAACAAAAATGAGATTATCAGAAGCTGAAGGACCACAACAGTCAGAGTGGAACCAACCAACAAACCATATAAACATGATTAGAATAAAATTCCTGGAAATTCGAATGCAGTGGAAATGCAAATCATGTCGATTATCAGCAATTATTTTACTCTGGTAAATTAATTCTGGGTAATAAAAATTCTTGGAAATGTTGGTTGAAAAACCCCCAATGTCTGAATCCAGATCCATCCCACTGCAGATTCCAGTTTCTCAGCCTAATGTAAGCAAACACTTACTTTAACATGAGTTACATGAGCAAATGACCATCACATGCGGCATCTGTTCGTCTAATTCTGCTTTCATATTTACGACTAAATATCACTTCTTTGTTTCAGATGGCTTCAGGATGTCTTTGACATCCCTTTGGTGATCCAGATGACTGATGATGAGAAATACCTGTGGAAGGATCTGACACTTGAGGAATGCCACCACTACGCTGCTGAAAATGCCAAGGACATCATCGCCTGCGGCTTTGATGTTAACAAGACCTTCATCTTCTCTGACCTCGACTACATGGGGTAAAAAAAAGAAAATATGAAGCGAAAAACCTCACTGCTAGGAATGCCATATGAATTACAATTCTTTTCCAAGAAAATCTTCTTTGAATTAATATTGAGTGCAAGATTTATTTATTTATTCATATATTTATTTTTAAAGATGCATCTTAGCCCTCTACTTTTTTTTGAAGGATGTATGAATACTTTTAATTTATGATTCTGTGAATACTGTTCAAAGCTGTAAACTGCTGCAGAGGAAAAGGTAGAGGATGGGAAGAAGTGGGAATCAGTGATTATCTGTCCTAATTGCTGAAAATAAAGGGAGAAAAAAATAAAAGAAACACTGCATAATTACAGTTGGACCAGGATTTTCTTACAGACTTGTTAGGATCAGAAAAATCCTGTTTGTTTTTAAAGAACATTAAAAGTTTCCCAACAGTGACTAAAACACATTTTCTATTCAAGTCCAAATTTTCCCATTCATGTTCTTGCATGTGTTGTCAGTCTAAAGGTGATTATTATATGTGTTTATTTCTTCTGCCTTCCTCAGTTCATCCCCCGAATTCTACAGAAATGTGGTCAAGATCCAGAAGCATGTGACATTTAATCAGGTCAAAGGCATCTTTGGCTTCACAGACAGCGACTGCATTGGTAAGACAACATTAAAGTCTTAGAAAGCCTAACATCCTGAAAAGCAGTCTTTTGCACCATATCTCACTTCCGTTCAGTTCACTCTAAATCATTTCCTGACTCTGGAGCATCATAAATATTTAGTAAATGATTGGGTATCTCATCCATTCAGGTAAAATCAGCTTCCCAGCAATCCAGGCAGCCCCATCCTTTAGTAACTCTTTCCCACAGATCTTTGGAGGAAGAAAAGATGTTCCGTGTCTCATCCCTTGTGCCATAGACCAGGTTGGTAAAATGATATGTAGCGGTGTATTAAGATACTAGTCGTAATGCACAGTGATATGTGATCCTGTTGTTTTGTCACACAAACCAGGACCCCTACTTCAGGATGACACGAGACGTCGCTCCAAGGATCGGCTACCTCAAACCAGCCCTGCTGCACTCCACCTTCTTCCCTGCTTTGCAGGGGGCACAAACCAAGATGAGCGCGAGTGATCCCAACTCCTCCATCTTCCTTACTGACACACCCAAACAGATCAAGAACAAGGTGATTTCGTACTTCTTGTCTAAAGTTAAATCTTTTTTTTAAATTTTATTTTATCTTTTTTTATTGACTGATCTCATTTGGAATTGTTCCTCACAGGTCAACAAGTACGCTTTTTCAGGAGGAAAAGACACAGTGGAAGAGCACAGAAAGTATGGCGGTAACCCAGATGTAGACGTCTCGTTCATGTACTTGACCTTCTTCCTTGAGGATGATGAACAGTTGGAGAAAATCAGACAGGTGAGGGAGAAAACAGTCTGTATTTTCTTCCATTCATTTGAATTCCTGTTGATATCCTCGCTCTCTGCAGGACTACACAAGTGGAACCCTCCTAACTGGGGAACTTAAGAAGATTTTGATCGAGACCTTGCAGCCCATGATTTCCCAGCATCAAGAAAGACGCAAACAAGTCACCGATGAGATCGTGAAGCAGTTCATGACACCCAGGCCTTTAAATTTCAAGTAGTAGCTTATTTGAAGATGAAAGATTCAGGTTAATCATTCAACTTTTTCCATTTAAAATCTTGTTCATTCATGTTGGGAGGGGTCACTGGGCAATCAACTTTTTCACCAAGTGAAACTAAGCATAGTGTCACAACCTTCATGCAAATCATTGTGCCACATATTGATTCCACGGTGCATCAAATGTATGCATTTATCTTCATTAAGTCTTCATGACTGCAAGTCTTTTAGGGTTGTATCATTAAAGTGATGGACAGACATTGATTCTAAAACATGTTTAATGATCTGTATTAACTACAAAACTGCATGTCCACTGGACAAGTCTTACTTTACTGATGAACAACAACATTGTAAAGAAAAACTGTTCTTATGGGATTAACATATGCTTGTGTGTGGTGTTCAAATATATTTAATTGGGTTACATGGAGAATCACTTCAAGAAAGTAAAGAGTTTTTGCATTTACAAGGCTATGATCAGCTCAAAGGACAATAGAAATATTTATGGTTATCAAAAAGAAATTAAGAATTTCCTCCATTGGTGGACTGGAAGTTTGATTCAACTAACAGGACAAATAAAGAGTATTTAAACAAACAAAACAACTAAAATGTGGTTATTGGAAGAGTGAAAGTATTGTTATACAGTTCTGTTTGAAAGATCACAAAACTAATGGGATGACAATTTGGTTTTAATAGAAGTAATGTTGAGTACATCTCCATATGATTACATATCAGAAGAACTCAAAACAGTCTGAGCAAACCTGTATCAGTGAGAAAATCTTATATTTATTTAGGAAAGGTCAAGATCAAATGTGTTACATTTTTTATTTTATATTTGTACCCTATTTGAAATGTTAGGCTTAAATTTTATTTTCACCTAAATACATTCATCTGCAGATATTTTGAGAGCCACCTTGTACAAGCACTACTTAGAATAGTCGCTGCATCACAAGAAACTATTTTTTTTTTAGTATGACGCTATTAAAGACAAAAGTGTAAATAATTTAATTGATCAGCCAGTTGCTCAATTGTTGGGCATGCTGACTCACTATCACACTCTATAGTATACAAACAAAGTGTCTGCTTCTGACATTGGTTTTAGTTATACAAGGGGTTTATTGTCTCAGATATTAGCATGTACCAACATTAACCCGGTTATGTATCCCTTTATGTGATGTCCATAAAAAATTGATTTCCTTTGAATATACTGTCCCTAAAGTTCCAAGATTAAAACTATTACGATGCATGCAAATTTCCATCAAGTATCGGAGTAGTAACTGTATGTTATTACACTGTAATAACATTAAATCAAATTAAAAAATACTTTATTAATCCTCTCAGAGAAATTCTCATTAATCTATGACTGTCTCCAACAGGTCATTTAAAAATTCCTGCTTCCTTGAAATTGTACATTTCTAACATTTGCCATGAAAACAGAAAAAATAGTGCTCTGCAGATTCAAAGCACCGCAGTACTGATGGCGGATTTTGCTCCTGATGTGTTGTAGCACTTTAAATACACACACACACACACACACAAAAAAAAACCAACTGTATGGACTTATCTGGGAAAAAAAAACATGTGTAATACAGAGGCGGGACTTTAATGTTGATATAGTGGTGACTTCTAATGCAAAAAATGAAACAAAATGTCTGAATATCAATTAATGTGATCACATTTAAGTAATTATAGTAACAGGCAAAGTGAGTAAAAATGCACACAAACAGCACCTCCTCTGCTTTGTCCAGAATGACAGTTGTATTTTGACTGTCAAAATATCTGTGCTGCAATTTACACACATTGAAGGACATCTCTAAAAGGCCCAAACACTGCAGAGAAGCTAAAGGACACCACTGGCTGTCTGCCCTTGATGAAATCTCACACCAAGAGAAGACATGCTTCTGCATGGTACACATAGACCCGCAAGTAAGCAGAGTTGTGTATTCCATTTTTGTGTACACAGGTGTAGTAAAAGAACAGGTGTTATGCTTACATCATAAGTGATAGTGAGACACACTCTCCCTTAACTGTGCATGATAACTGAACACAATGCCAAATTCCTCTGAACACGTGATATCAAGCAGCTTTTACATTTGTCAGCTTTTTGCACTGCAACTTTTGTAACAAAGAAAAATTATTTTAAATTTGTCTTGTTCCACCAAATCTGTCTTTTGCTTTCATATTTGTAATTAAATCAGTTTAAATGGCTGTAAAAGTCTGATGGTATCAACCTGCAAAAAGATTAAAAATCTGTTGCTTATATTTCAGTCTACATCTATAGATGCAACCAATCTGGGATGTTAAGAAACAATAACTAAAATAAAGACTTCATTTTTTATTATGTTGTTTTTTTTATATATTGTATTTAAAATGTAAATTATATTAGAAGAAATATGTTTGAGGACAGTAGGTAATCAACTCAAGTACTGTTTAGCAAAATGGAAATAGATCCACAGTGAAAATCTCAATATAGCCATTAGCAGACTCAGTGGGACAGTAAAGCTGTTTAAGTCTTTCATGGAAAGCAATGCAAACAAAAGAAAAATCTGGCTTAATTCTTTTGAAAGAATCAGGTGATTTTATTTCAAATATAAACTTTTCAAATAAAAAAAATAGTTCATTAAAATTCAAGGAGTTTTCCAGGATGTCTTGCGCCTGTATAATATCAGCTTTAAAGAGCCCAAAATAGTTTGACCTGACATTTGTTTGATTTGGCTCCATTTTTCTTATTAGGACCTTGAATTATTCTGATAATGCATCGCCCTTCACGTTATATCCAGTTAAATATTTTAAACAGGCCGCCAGGACTGCATTGTATGAGGTAGCTACTGGTCTGCGATGCTGCCCATTCAGTGTGTGGGTCACCTAGTTTAAGTCACCTGGGTTTATACTCATACATGCTGATAACACTGTTGATTTTGACGGAGAAGGATCCGTGGCGACTATTATAACCCTGTTTTAAGCCTCAGCAGCCAATGGGTGTGAGGGGCGGACAGAAGCCGCTAGGGGAGTTGTCTGCTTACGAATAATCCGATTGGACCGCTTTAAAAAGGACAAACATGCTTCTTCTTAAATGTTGCTAACCTCCGCCTTCCGCGGCACAGAAATAGAAAGGATAGCCAGCCAGGAAGAGCGCCTCTGTAATCAAAGTGAGGGCACAAATTAAGTCGGCTTACTCAGTTGAATGAGCGCCTTCCATTATCTGGAGTGGCTCTTTATCCTCCATTTACGCATCTTCAGCTACGTTAGGGAGAGTAATATTTAACTAGCCTGGCTGAACACCAAGCCAGGTGAATATAACAAGATTCCGAAACAGTACTCACTCTAGTTCTGCCTAAAGTTTTAGTTAGCCTGCAATTAAGTAAAGTTGACACCCTCTAACTGTGAGGTTTTTGAGGGAATGGCATTGGACTTCGCTGCTGGGTGTGTGGGAGGTAAGTGATGCGAGCTAGCAACAAGTTGCGGATTAGCATCCCCTGCTAGCATTAGCGGTGTCGAGGTTTTTCCGCCTTTGTGACACACGGTGCAGCTCTGTAGCTGTGGTGCTGTTTTACTGCCTGCAAAAACGCCAGTGGTATCCACAAACCTGTACTAGGACGAACTGAAAAACGTCAAAGTTAAAACTTTTTAATCAGCACGTAGCTCCTTAGGTTATGCCCAGTCCTGGGTGTAATATTCAACACAGGAAGTAGTGTTTGTTCGTTTTGCGTTATTAAGGATGAAATATCTGCTTTCCATAAACAAGTTTAAGTCCTATCCAGAAAAAATATCATGTGAAGAAAACATTATCACTTTTGGTTTACGTTTTGAGCATTTACATCCTATGTTCCCCTCTGCCTTGTGGTCAGTATCAGTCATTCCACAATGGGGAGTTTCCCGGAAGAAAAATGTCACTTTCGTAATGTTCAAAATTTTCTTTATTTATTTTTCATCATCTGACTAGGTCCAGTTTACATGCTTTTAACAGTCCCTCTCCTCTAAACCCTTGGGAAATCTTTAAAACTGTTAAGCTCTTTGTCAAGACCTGGTTGTCCAGAATTTTAAGACATCAACAATCTAACACTCGTCCAAGACTTTTTCCATTTTACTTTATTTGGTGAATTTGATCTCAAGTGTTTTTTTCTAACCTATCCCCACTACATTATTAACACATAGAACCAGAGCCTAATTAGTGCTCATCTTGCTGTGTTATGTTACTCATCCCTATGTCTGTTTTAATCACAATTTAGTCATTCTAGGGATTTGCTGGTTAATCAGCTGACACCAGCAGATTTATGTTTGCATAGGTTGCTGACGTATGAGGAGGCACAGCTTTACTTTTCCCACAAACTTACAGCGCAACTTCTATCAAACAAATCTCTATTAATCCTATCTTATGGTGCTGCGCCATAGAGCCTTTTTGCATTTGATTTAATGCTAAAATTAGTCATGAATACATTTATATTTGGCTATTAAGTCAGATGTAACACTGTCAAACTAGTTTTCAAATCATTGACATGAGTCAAGGTCGGGGTACTGTTAAGCTTTCGTCACTCGGTCCAGTGCAGTGACCAGCTGATGGTTTTACTCAATCGCACAATGGGTGGGTATTTGCTTTTGCAACGTGAACAATGTGATCATAAGTCACTGGCTTTACTCAAATCCATGTTTTTACAGTCACTGGGTGGTGGATGAGCTATTAATGAACTTTATTGTATCCTTACATACTTCATAGAGCTGTTTTTTTGTGACAAAGAAAATGACAGATTTATTAAAGTTGATATGTAAGATGTGAGTTAACAAAGGAATCTGTGGTCAGTGTTGGCATTTCTAAAGTGTGACTCACTGGTGAGTGAGTTATCCTACACTTACATTCATAGTTTAAAACTCTTGTTTCCTCTCTAGGTGCTGCTGGTGTTTTGGTTGGACATCCATTTGACACTGTTAAGGTGGGTGTCTGCGCCATCCTCTGCCATTTACTCTTGTTAGTGGAATGACAGGATTCAGAGCGTTGAAGTTAAAAGTATTACGCCTAACAAGTTTCAGTGGAACATTTGAAGACTTTAGGAGCATTGCAAATGTTTTTATTTAACGCTGTTGATGAATAGACTGTTGTTTATGTTTTGTTTGTGCAAATGGGGACGTTGATAGATCACTTCGTAATAATTTCATCCTTTCTTGTACTCATCAGTTTTATCCAACCACAAAGTCTCAAACCAGCATATGCAAGTAGAGTTAAAGCAACAAAAAAAAAATCTCACCAATATTTTTGACTCTTCTTTCAAATTATGTAAGGTTTAAACGTTGTAGGATTTCTGTAAATGAATCTTCATATTTAAATCTTTAGCTCGAAGTCAGTAACTTATAAAACCAACTAAATGTTGCTTACAGCCTGTTAAACATCATCCTTCTTCAGAAGTATAAAACATGTAAATGAAGCTGAAGATTTAAGCATATAATTGTATAATTCGTAGCATCCACTGAAGAGGCACACGCAGATGGTGATTGGTTTGGTTGTAGTTCTTTTACACCTTGCTTTCAATGTCATTTTTCCCTGAGCCGCTGTTTGCTTGGGGCTGGGGGCGGCTGTCTTTAACAGCAACAGTGTCACTGTGTTGTAGATGGGAGAGAGGAATAAACAGCCTCTCCACGGAAATGTGACCTAGTAAGTATGGTCAAGGTCTCTCTTTTTTTTTTTTTTTTCCCCTTCCTCTTTTTTTCTATCACCCACTGTCCTCTCTTAAGATATAGAAATATAAACTACAAACACTTTTTTTTTTTTTTTTTTTTTAAATCAACCTCAGGCTCGGTTAATTTATTTGTCCCACATGTTGCATCCTGTAAGTTTTTGTTTGTTTATTCTATTTAACCCTGAAAGGCGCCATTATATACATAAAAAAGAAAAAGTCAGCATATTTCCCCATAATGCTGTATTACAGTATTGGTTTTTAGTCAGAGTGATTCTTTACATTGCAAGTCCTTCAGGTGACTAACATTCACGCTTTCATCTGTAGGTGCGACTTCAAGTTCAAAATGTGGACAAACCTTTGTACCGTGGGACATTTCACTGTTTCCAGTCAATCATCAGGCAGGAGTCGGTAAGCTTTCCAGTTTGTTAGTCATGCTGTGAATGAAGTTTGCAGCATTTACAATGCTCATTTCTTTTATTTGTTTTTTCCACTATGTGTATGTGCAGCCTCTGCATTAATTAGTGTCCGGTTACAGTCTGATCTGAGTACAGGCATCAGCCAGCGTGTGCCCAACGTGGGGTGACTGGCAGAGGGACTGTGTTTGTTAGCCAGGGTCAGTGAGGACCTCATTCCTGGGTTTCTAAATAAAGCTTTGGACATCTTGCCACCTGAGCTAAGTGGAGTATACTTGGAATCATGGCTGTTACACGTGGTTCATTTAGAGTTTGTGCCCTCCGTCGTAGTATTAAAACATTCAGAGGTTTGGCTGATTTATTTGCAGATTTAACTCAGATAAGCACGTCAAATGTAAATAAACTATACAGTTATTTAATGCAAGAACAGATGACTGATAGGTACTCACAATAGCATTATGGTCGTGCAAATTTTTTCCCCACATTTCTGTGGTTGCTTGGTGGTAAGATACCAGTAAAGCCTCTTTATTTTTTTAGTGTCAGACTTTGCGAGATGTTTCCTTTGGGGTGACTGAAACAAGCATACGGCATTATAGTGTTCAGACATGTAATCAGTCATTTATAATAAAGTGTTATAACTTGGCACAAGTTGATTATCTGGCTGAATGTGAAGCTTACAGGTGACCAAATGAAGAACTTTACTCTTTCTGATGTGGTGCTTTCAGCACTTAACTGATTAATTATTCCAGAAATGTCTCCTTGTCTGTAGATGCTTGGGCTATACAAAGGCATCGGCTCTCCAATGATGGGACTGACGTTCATCAATGCCATAGTTTTTGGTGTCCAGGGCAACACCATGCGACTACTTGGCCATGACACACCTCTCAATCAGTTTTTGGCTGGAGCCTCTGCCGGAGCCATCCAGTGCGTCATTTGCTGCCCGATGGAGCTGGCCAAAACTCGCATGCAGATGCAGGGGACTGGAGAGAAGAAGTCTAAAAGGAAGATGTACAAGAACTCTCTGGACTGTCTGGTGAGAATCTACAAGAAGGAAGGATTCAGAGGAATCAATCGTGGCATGGTGACCACCCTGGTACGTGAGACGCCGGGATTTGGTGTGTATTTCCTCGCATACGACGTACTGACGCGTTATTTGGGCTGTGAGCCCGAAGACCCGTACATGATCCCAAAGCTGCTGTTTGCTGGTGGAATGTCTGGCATTGCATCCTGGATCTCCACCTACCCCGTGGATGTGATCAAGTCCCGTCTGCAGGCGGACGGAGTCGGGGGCGTGAACAAGTATAGCAGCATTATGGACTGTGTCAGACAGAGTTTACAGAAGGAAGGGTGGAGAGTTTTTACCCGTGGACTCACGTCCACTTTGCTCCGTGCATTTCCAGTGAATGCCACGACTTTTGCTACCGTGACTTTGTTTTTAATGTACATGCGAGAGGGAGAAGAGTGTAGCATTCAGGAGCCGCAGTCTGTTCAGCTGCAGCCTTTGCAGCAGCAGCCACAGGCAACCAGCATGTAGCCTAAATTCACATGGCGTGGAGAAGATATTTGATGCAGGTCTACGATCTGTTAGCCGGGGTCCATAATGACACAGGAGAACTGATTGTAGGGAAGAATCTGTCCATGGAGCCTCAGCTTACCAGCCACACATGATGTTTAAAGAATATATATTTTAAGATAAAAGCTGCACATGTAAATATGGTTTCTTCACCATGCATGCTTTTGTACATATATTAAGTTTTTGAGTAATTTGGAAAAGTTGAATGGTTACAAGTATTACTTTAGAAGTTACAGCTGTCCCTAAAATGTAGAGGGGAAAAAAAACAAAACAGTTTTGATGCTGTTCAGGTCACAAAGTATTCTGCGTAAAGTGTCCAGTATATGCCTCAATTTTTCATTTATGGTTATTGATTACCAAAAGCACAAAGTTGGATTACAATCTGGATCTACTCGGTTCCAATCTGCAATCAGTGAAATTAAAGCTTTAAATTGTGATTTAAACAAATTAGGTTGTAGAGCAACCCTGTAATCCAATATTTAAACACAGCATTTTAAAAACTTTTGATAATACTATTTTTGAATATAACAAAGTGCAAATCACATCTTTATAATCATATTTTGTTTTGTTAACCACTTCAACTTTTCTATGAAAAGTTAGAGGAAATGATCCAAGTTGTGACTGCTGTCAAGTTTAAAGTCAAACATGGGGTTACAGGGTAGCCTCTTGTTCTAATATAATGTAGATAATGTTACAATTCAAGTGTTGCTGTATCACATAAACATAACTTGGATTAGAAATTCAAATATTCTTTAAAACACACATATAATCATTGGACATCCTCTGAAGTGTCATTTGCTGCTGTGTCATCTTTTGGCTGTTGTGTAAAAATAAAGCACCTTATGCATATGGTTAAAAACAAAATGGCAAATAAATTCTTCCCCTTAATGCTCTACAGATTTGATGGCATTTTCTTCCAGGGCTAAATTTAGTTTAAATTTGTGTTTTTGTTTGGTTTTTAATGGGATTTTAAAAATTCATGTTCTGAACATGCTCCCCGTCATCAGATATGGTGCACAATGTCCACAAGAGGGTGCCATCAGACCAGTCCAGTGTAGTGGTTTGTGCCACCTACAGTCAGAGAAAGCAAGTCATTTTATAGCTGCAGATTTTACAGCCATTTTGCAGCTTCTGATGTTTTGCATTGTTTGGGTCTTTTTAACCGAAGACAGAACGGTGTTACACTTGTGCTTTCTTTCTTCTCCTTTGCAATTTTAAATCTACCAAATGCACAAATTGTTTAAGTGATTGAGAAATACGTGAAAAAAAGATGGCATTTCTAACACATACACATTTGTTACACATTACGAATGCAAATATTTCAAATGCAGAAGCTACTACTTTCCCTGTGTATGTAAACAGTGTACAACTTCTTTGCTACTCTTGCAAGTAAAGGTGACCTGAAACTGCACAAGGTTGTCCAAAGACATAATGTATATACTGTGAATGTCTTTTTTCTTTTTGTTTTTTTTTTGTCATCTTTCATAATGAATCTCTCTAGGCTTTATATTAAACTCCAACCCAGTATTTTTTTTTTTTTTTTTTTTAATTGTCTGGGTTTGTCTTTACTTTTGGATCATAGATGACTGATATCTCTGTAAAAGGGGGGGGCTGCTTTAAATATCTAATGCTGCTTTTGTGTTCTGTGTTTGTGTATGATACTTTTTACCGAAGTAGGACATACCCATGTAGATCTACAAAACATTTGTTTGAAATAAATGCTACTTTTTTCAGGACAGTTCTTTGGTGCAGTTATTAAGAAATGTGCTTTTGAATGGAAAGAAAGTGAGTTCATGTCAAACTTGCACACAGGATAATAAAAGGGCATGATGTTCAAGTGAATAAAATGACGTGACACTTCCTACCTACAAAAGAAAAGGTTGACCTCTAGTGGTCTTCGGCTGTTTTTACACAGCTCATAATAAGCAACAGTTAGACCATCATGTATAAAATAGTGATTTATTTATGAAATTGGATAGGTATTTCAGTTGCAGCTGTACATAAAGAAAAAAAAGGGTTTTACATTATTTTACAAATAAATTAGATAACAGCTTGATTGAATTATCTTATTGTTGCTTAGTAACATCTGATGCATTGCTGTCTGTGGAAATTAAGTGAGACACTTCTCATAAACATGTAAAATTGTTTTATGTAGCATATTGTTGAGAGATTTCTTCACCTTATTGTGCAAAAAGGAACTAAAATCCAGAGCTTCTCTCAGTGAAGGTGCAATATCAAAAGTCCAGTCACATAGCAACTTATACCTTGTTCCTGGTGGAGCTGGAACCGTAGACACAAAAAAAAAAAAAAAAAAAGGCATGAATAGTTAGTGTCCTCCTTCAGGTGAACAGAGACAAAAAACAGAGTAATTACAGCAGTGTCATTTTAGTTTGTGGGTTTCTTACAGTGTCTCCATCAGAGTGCTAGCTTGTTTTCCCAGCTTTTGATGTGTTTACGAGGAGCAAGTCACAGGAGTAGCGCAGGAAGCGATAGATGTTCTCCGCTTTACATCGACTCATGCAGCCTCCTTTCTGTATGGCTTCAATCGGGCTGCAGCAACAAGACATTCAGGTGAGAAGACAGAAATAATTGTATTCATACAGTAAACTGTACATCACTTCTCCTTTCACCTGTTTATCAGCTGAGCGATTGACCTGAAGTTGTGGCTCAGGTTGAGTGCGTGGACATAGTTGACTGAAGGCAGGCTTAAGTACAACTGCAAGGCCTGCTCCCTGTGCTGCCCTTTGACCTCCAGTGGTGCGGTGATGCCCTGACCCTTACGGTGCTCCAGTCTAGCGAGGTCTGCCAGCAAGCCAGCACTCTCCTCAGCGCTGTCGCTCCACAGCAAACGAACACCCGAGTGGACCAGTGCTACCAAGGTGCTGTTGTAGTAACGCGTGCATTGAAATGGCCGTGAGGTTTCACCTAGAAAAATGGCAGTAAACACGTGGATCAAATGTATGTATCCAAACCCCAAAATGATCATTTAGAGTATATAAATATATAATATATAGAATTGGCAGCATGTGAAACAAACCTACCTGTCTTGCTTCTGTCTTTTTCCACAATCAGACACACACGCTCGAACAACTCCTGTAAGCTGCTCACTCTTTCTGCCAGTCGCTTCCTGTTCTGCGTTGCAGCTAAGTCTGATTGGCTGAGCCTTTCCACCGCCATGCGGTTGCTGACAATGAAGTAGCTGCTGTCCAGCGAGCAGACGTGGACGGTAGCTGAGTGTCGCTGTCGCAGACAGGTCATCAGCTCAACGCCACTGCTGATGCAGCGGCTGTCCACCAAAATGCAAACGGGCCCAGGCGGGGGGGTGGATATATTTACAGATGAGTCCTGAGTGACGGACGTCTGAGGCACTGAAGAAGTAGCAGAACATACCTGGAGACCAAAAAGAAAAGAAAAACCATTATGCACATGGATGAGTAGGTGCGATCAATGCTCATTAACTCCATCTTGCTTTTACACACACTGTGACACTAAAGAGAGGCGTGACCGAGCATCGTTTTGTTGCGCTGTACCTGGGATTGTTTCTTTGAGGAAACGGAGGAGTCTGCCTCCACAAAGTCGAGTTCTTCTGAGAGAAGATGTTGATTTTCCAACCTCTGGCGACACCTGTAGGAGAAAAACGAAGCACTCAAGTGGTTTGTCTGCAAACGCTGATGTGCAACCAGATGAGGATTTCTTTACCTTTCATTTCGCTGCTCTTCACTCAGCGAGCTCCGTTGTGCTTTACTCAGCAACGATACCTTAGATGCTATGGCTGCACGAGCTGACAGCTTGGTTCTACTAGTTGTTGGTTGCGCCAAGTTGGGCGGCAAAGGGTCAACACCCTCTTCAAGGAGGAGAATCTTCTCTTTCCTTGTTTCCTCCATCTCGTCGTCACTAGAGTCGTCAATGCGTATGACCCGGGTACATTTGGCCTTTCCTGCTGCCTTCTGCTTAGGTGGAGACTCAGCTTTGGTCTTTGTGTCAGCTCTTGCTCGGGCTTTGTGCAGAAAGACACGGCGTCTGGTGGCATATTGCCTTCTCCCATCAACAAATGAAGCCTCAGGCATAAGTTCAACATCTTCTGCTTCTTCATCATTGCTGTCCACCTCCTCAACATCGCTGCCAACCACAAAGCTGTCCTCCGCATACGTCTCATCCATCTCAGGCACCTGGTTGTGAAGATTAAGAACGTGGAATTAAGTAAACAAAATTAACAACTTTGTGGGGGATTTTCTGTGAGAATAAAAGGAAAGTATGGTATACCTGGGAAAAAATATCCATCTTATGATGGTTTCTATATGACATTTTGAATTTGCCCCGGACAGCAGGGCTCCTCACAGACTTCAGGTAGACTCCCTGCATCTCTGATTCTGATTTAGAGTAGAACAGACAGGAAAGCAGAGTGTAAATGTCAAAGCGTGACTCACTCGGCCTGCCATGTCACTGAAAACCTCAGAGGAAGATAAACACATTTGAAAAGTCCACCAAGCATCAGGCAAGCTACCATTCAGTCCCTGCGAGAGGTGTGTGTTGTCGACCACAAAACCGTCAAGAGACTGGTTTTGGTCTTCTCCGTCCTCTTCGTCAGATGACACACCTGCTCCCTCCTCATCTTCTGACAGCTCTGCCTCTTCACTCAGGAACTGACGCCCTTTGTGGCTTAAAAAGTTCTGATACAAAAACAATGAAAATGTCAAGGCTGACAGATGATAAAAACCCAGACAAAAAAAAAAAAGAACAACAGGTAATGTCTTCACATTTTTATAAAACAATGGTGGTCTTGTCTTTCAAAATTTAAACTGGTACAAAATCTGTGCTGGGATGTTATTTGAAGAGAGAAACGTTCTTACAACGATGTTAAAAATGATCACTACTGTGATACTATCATTGTATCAGTTTTGACCAAATAAACCAGTTTTCACAATCAGATGGGAACAAAGACAACTGCTGGTTTTAGCATCTAGAGGTAGGTATTGTGCTCCAGGAGACAAAAACAAAGCCAAACAGCTGCATACAGAGGATTGTACATCCGTGTTGTGTACAACTTATAATTACATTCCTTAATTAGCTTAAAATCAATTATTGCAGGGATGTTTAAAATTGTATAAGAGAGCAGGGCTTATACAAATCCTCTTGCAAACTACACACAATGCAGTAAAGCTGTAACTGTTGCCATGGAAAAAATATATATTTTACTTGAAGAATAGTTTAGGCTTCTTCTTCATTTCATGTAGTGATATGGAAATAAAGGAAATAGAGTAAATGTTATTAGGATTCACATCACAGCAGCGTATCAAACCATCTGTTGTGGTGCAGACCTTCTGTTTGGCCTGCTGGACTCGCCGCCTCTCAGCTGCTGGCGCTGTGGCTCTGCATGTGAATGTTGACTCATTCTGGAAATCATCATCAGAAGCAGCTTCACCCTGCGTTTCAGCAGACTGGAACAAGAAAAGAGCTCATCAGCCAAATGCCTTTAACGCGACTGCTGCATTTGATTACAGTAAATAAGGATGACTTGTAGAAGATGTGACGTGAAATCAACATTCACAGACTGAGCCATGAGGAATACATCACTGTCAACACATTGTCTTACTGAATTAAGAGCAGGGATGCGTTTCCTTCGCACCACCATCGGAGAGTCTGTATCACTGGTGATGTTGGACTGAAACAGAGCAAATATCTGACATTTTTACAAAGATTGCAGGTTTTATGACTATATTTTATTTTGAGACGTATATTTTAAGCTCTTCATAGGAGGTAAATGCTTCCTCATTGCTCCCAAGGTGGTTGTCATGACAACTGTGGGCACCTTGGAAATGATCTGCCTTCATCAGATATCTTTTGTCCTCATTTTATCTTTATAGAAATGAACTGAGTCATATTTTCTGTGTGGCATTTAAATTGGCTCTGGCTGATGTAGACAAATATTAACAGAACATTTAAATCCAATTTAAAAACATTTGTTTTCTCACGCGCCTGCGGATGAAATTTGCACGGTCACTTTTGACTTATTTTGCTTTTAATCATTTTAATCTTAGATTTTATTATGATTTTATTGTGATTTTTGCAGTTTGTTGCTGTCTTTTACAATTTTTTAATGCTTCCTTTGCATCATCTGTAATGCTTTTAACATGAATTGCGCTACATAAATAAAGTTGGCCAATTTGGTTTCTGACTAAAACTAATGAAAACCTTTCAAATTTAAAAGATGAAGCAATATTTTTAACATCATCTGATTTAATATGGACTAAGCTCTCTCACCACTTCTGGGGATGACACTGGGTTCACTTTGCTCTGATGTCTTCTTCTGTGAACCAAAAGTTCGTCTTCACTATCACTGCTGTGCTCTGATGAAGAAGCAGACACAAACATGCAGGTGTGTTGACAGCAGATTAAAACTGGGTTGACAAGGGAGGAGAAAAAATAAAGAAAAATGTCATTAGGCATCATATTTGTTTTAAAAAAGAAAAGAAAAAAACCTGGATGAGGAGGAGAGTTCACATGAACAGAATCCTGTCGGGGGTCAGTTTCTGTGCTTGACACGGCGACGCCACCTTCCGGTCGTCTTCGTTTCAAACTGGAGGGTCCAGGCTTGGCGACACTGGGAATAAGCGTCCGTCTCACTCCCTGTGGTCTGATTGGAGATGGTAGCGCCTCACATTTTGGCATCAATAACTCTGATTGTGTGTGTCGAGTGGATAACTTGGAATCACTGTTGAGGCCGTTACGTGGCGTAGAAGAGCTAGAAACTGCTGGTAAAGACATAATAGAGTCAGGCTGCTTTTCAAGTGGCGCAGAGGCTGATGCAGGTTCAGGATGTACTCCTGCTTCACCATCAGAATCTTCCAGTGAATAACCAAGGTCAAAATTAACTGAGAACAGCTGACTGGAGCTGTTAGATGAATCTGAATTCTCCTGTGCTGCATAAGACTTAAAACAAGGTGCACTGTTCTCTGAATGATCTGTGAAGCGTTTACTCTGTGTGTGTGTTGTGTGTGTATAAAGTCTAGTTTCTGTAGTGTAATGACTGCCCTGAGTTATGAGCATTGCATTTGATAAATTCTGGGTTTTGTGCTCAGTTTTCTTTCTTTGTGTGCAATCAGCTGATTGTGTAGTGCTACATGGATTTGTTAGGATGTGCATTACTGCAGGTTTAATCAGCTCTTCAGTGTCTTCAGCGCTGGGGGACGTCCTGAGGGTGACACCAGCCTGAGGAGTGGGGATTTCTGGAATAGTTATCTGCAGGAAGGCGTCATCGTCTTCAAACAGATCGATACTGTCATCCATCTGCGGGCTGCCCCTCAACGATTCACCGTCTTCCCCACCGCCATCTGTTGCTTCATCTCTTATCCTCTCCAAACGATCATTTTCTTTAGTCGTGTGGTTGTAATTATTTCTAATTTCAATATTCTCTTGCTCCATGGAGTAGTTGCACGTTTGGGAATTGATCTCTTTGTCATCATCTATGATCCTGTTATCATAATTTACTTCTTCATCTTCAAAAACCTCATCCCAGGTGGGACTGTTGACAGGCTGCTTATTGTTACTGCCCTCTTCACACATGACAGATTGTTCCGATCCCGGGCCACATTGTGCCACATTGTCAGCTTCAACAGTCGTCTCATCCTCATCATCGTCATCTACAGCCAAAATAAAGCTGACCGGAAATGGCTGATGAGGGGCAGGAGGAGAGGAAGGATGCAACGACCCAGCCTTGTCCATTTCCAAAATGTCAGCAGGAGAAGGTGGAGATCGAGAGAGAAGTTCAGCCACGTTGGCGAGGATGGACTTCAGGGTCTCGACTCTCCCCGGGTTGTCAGAGGTAAACTGTGGAGCTGAATCCCATTTGGGAAGGTAGAACATCGTCTGAAGATCTTCATCGTTTTCATCAAATGGCTGTGAAATACCGTCTACATTTGCAGGGTCTCTGCCTGTACGATCTACTTTTGGGACATTAGTGATGGCACAGTCGTCACCATGGCTGTGTAATGGAGAACTGCCTGCTTTGCATTTTGAGTGATGTGCGTTGTCATCACAAGGAACATCACCATCATGTTCTGTCACAGACGACCGCTCTCCCCTCACAGCCTCTTCCTCTAAATCTTCGTCGATACGTTGCAGTTCAGAGCCAGATGAACGAGGTGGTTTAGGCTTGATGCTGGTAGTTTTAGCGGAGCTCTTTGTGACTTTCTGTCTCTTCGGTCCACTTTTCTCACTGCTTTCTTTGTGTAGGTATGGATGAAGCTCCTGTTCGTAGCGGCATTCCCCCTGAACACAAACACACACACACAAAGTTGTATAAGATCCCTCAGCGGGAGCGCTGAGAACAGCCGACCTCTTACTAAAGAAGTGGAGGCCACTTCACCAATCAAAGCATGTCTGTTCATGTTCATACAGTAATCTAATCAGGAAGTGTCCCGTGAAGAGACGTTGAATTACAGCAACACATGAGGCTGGGGCAAAGTCTGATGTAACATTTCCCATTTATCCTTTTTTTTTTTAATGAAACAAAATTTAAAAAAAAAAAAAAAAAAAAAAAGGAATTTGTGCTTATTATATCAAATTAAACTATTTTCACATTTGCTGCCAATTCCTTGTTAGAGCTTAGACGTTCACAACGTGTTTGTCCCAAACACCTGTCATCTGTGCAAACTTCTGACCTGGAAGTGATTACTCCAAAGTGGTATCCTGCCAGGGTCGACAGGGTGCCATCGAACCTGCGACCAGCAGAAGGAATTTGTTCAACAAACCCAGCGGAGCTAAAAAAGATTTTAGTGCGAATGAAAGGAAATAAACCAGAACCAGACGCAGTGCATTAAAAAGGCTTCACAGAGAAACCACCTACTTTTATATGCCGCTGACCTACTGAAAGTTACTCAGGCCTTCCTTTTATACTGTCTCGGTTATTTAACTTTATTTTCCAACACTTGATAAAACGGCGCTGAACCAAAATACACCTACGAGGCTCTGAACTTTCAGAAGAGAACACATTACCCCAATTACTGCACAGTACAGTTCAAAAGTTTTAATCACTTACAAAAGCATTAAATGGATTGATTCTGAGCACTATTTCTGACCTACTAAGTCCATACTTAGACTGGCACATACTTGAAGTTCCTGAGTCTAGATTTGGCAACAAGATTTATCATTATTTCACATAAACTGCAGAATAAATGCCTTCCACACACCAGTGCAACACACTTTAAAAATGTACTTTACTTATATGGTTTTTGGAACAGTGACTGCATTCCTTGTTGAATTGATTTTTTGGAAATCATATGTTTAAGAAAATAACTAAAATATCTTAAACAGGACAAAAGGTTATGGGTGATCACAGCTGCAAGAATTTATAATGAAACTTGATATTTTTTCCTCTTAAAAAACAAAACAAAACAAAACAGGAAAGGTGGACTATGGTTTAAAGAACCTGGTAAATTCAAAGTGGACTACTGTTGTAGCAGCTGTAAGTTAGAACATTGGTATTGGCAGACAACTCTGCAGCCTGAGCCCACTTCTAGTGGTTATTGTTTCAGCACACGCTACACTCCCTCGCTTAGTCTGTCAACTAGACAAACGAGCTGGCAGGCAAACACTGAGCTGTTTGTGGCCTTTACAACCTGTTTTAAGCATTTTAGTACTTTGACCACTGAAATATGATGAAAATAATAATCATCTTTATGAATGGAGCAAAATGGGTTGACTGAGGACATGAAGTTATTTTCTAGTTATTTCTGTTGATAAGCTAAAGTTCACAGTAATTTCAAACTGATTTGCATACATAGTTTTTCCAGTTTTCGAATTTAACACTTCCATGTGGAGATGGGTTATGAATCTGCCCACCCAGTCTTTCACACAGTAGTTATCCTCCTTATCATCAATTCCATGACAACAATGACGTTGTCTACGTCTTGTTTCACCTTTTTCTCAACATTAAGCCTTGTAAAGTTGTCTCCATGCTTTTTTTTTCTATATTCAAAAACAAAAAACAACAGCAACAACAAAAACACAAAGTGTTTCCCTGTTTTTTTCACATCTGTTTTTACTTGCTCAAGTAAAAGGAGGACTAAAATCTGTGGAAATACATTAGATTCTGTTTGTTTTATTCCATTTAAGAGCATTAACACACTTTGAAACACAGTCGTGAAACTGGAAGCGTTTTGCTGCTGATGAAAAAGGGCATTTTGACAAACAGTAAGTTGGGGTGGGGCCTGAAGGACCATCCTACATGTACAGGTTGTGCTATATGCATGACAATAGGCAGAATAAGAAGAAGCAATTTGATGAATTTTCACGAAGTCCAAAAATTTAAGACATAGTAAGTCCACCAATCAGAGTGCTTCCCCTAAAGATATTATACTACAAGTATTCATCAAAATATTAAGTATCATACCGTATCTGTAGAATTGATCAGTCTAAGTATAAATGAACTCAGAAAAATACTTAAAACAAAATAAATCCCCCTTGTACCTTAAATAAGTCTATTATCCAATTCCTGCCTTGAAGATAAACATGAACTTTTAGCATCATCGTTTATCAACACTGCTTGTTGATAAAATTTGATGGACAGAATTTGATTCACACCGGATTAACTTGAACTCCGGGTCCTCAATTAATTAACAATCAGATTATGTCTCTAGATCTAAAATATCGTCGACCAAAAATAACCTCGTGGCAAGAACAGGGAGAGTGCTGCTGAGGCCGGACGGATCACCCAGTTCATGCCGTTTCAGACCGCACGTTGGAGGGAGCAGCAAAGTGGAAACTCCTCTCTCCCGATTATCTCATTTCACCACAACAATCATATGAATTTGATGCCCATGAGAACACACAAAGAATGCCTCATCTATATTAATTGGTCTGCATGAATCAGTTTCCAATCAAGCGCTGGAATGCCTCTCTTATTCATCAACTACAAACTTCAACTTTTTAAATTGAAATGTTGCTCGCTTGCAGATGCCGTGTGGTTCAGGAGTGTTTCAGCAGCAAATCTACTACATTTATACACTGATATCACTGCCAGCAAGTAGGATTAAATTTGCACAGAACTAGAAAACGTAGACATGATCACTCAGCCAGTGATCGAAGGTTTCCTAGTTAAAACCTAAGTGCAATCATCAAAGCTCATACGTCAAATGCAGTCAGAAGCTCTTTTAGCTTTCTCACGCAGTTTTATTTTATTTATTTATTCATTTATTTACCCTCTGTTTTCAGCCCAGTACACTATACCACTGGGTCATCACAGTCTGACCTACTTACAGGTTCCTGGCCTTATGTAACAGTTCTCTGAACTGTTACATAATCACAAGCGAGGAGGCCTGCATGCTTGCCCTGTGTCTCGTCAGCGTAAAGAGACGGTGTGATCTGTAAGAAAAAGAAAAAAAAAAAAAGGAAAGAAAAAAAAAAGGCAGAACTGTCTGTTGGAAAAAGGGACACAAAAGCCTGTGTTTGGGAGTGAAATATGTTGGGAAGAGTTTTGAAAGAAAGAATGACAGGCGGTAGGAGGTTTAATTTTCAGGCTGTTTCCGACGTCGGAGCAGGAGGTCCAAAAAGCAAAGGGTCAGGAGGACTCCGATAATTCAGATAAAGCAAGTAAGCCACAGTTTGCGTTATCCATCAGAGTCAAAAGGAAAGTAGAACGCAGAGAGAGAATCTGCTTATCTACTGAGTATTTTTTAATAAGTTTAGAAGATGAGCATTAAATTCAATAATTCAAAACTGCTCATGAGACATACTGAAGGAGAAAAAAAGACATTGCTGGAGCAGTAAATATGGCATGCTTTGTGGACTTTAAATAATATAATGGTGCAAATAAGTTATTGGGAGTAAACACGTTCCGTTTTGGCTTGTTTGATGGTGGAAATAAATTCTGCAGGGACTGTTTTCACAGAGGTTTTCCTCTTGGTCTTCTCTCAAACACGGTTTTTCCTTCTGAATACAGACGTTAATTCAATTTGGGGAGGAACAGATCAGCCTTGGTGCAGATCCAGCGCCCTCCAGGAATTTTTCATTAAATTTTTTAGCCTAACTGGGTTAGTCATTTTCCTCAAACTAAAGCGCCTACTTTCTGAAACTCAGGAAAAAAAGACCAAAGAAAGCCACAGAACTGTGTGAGGAAGGATTATGGGAACAAAACAGAAAGGTAAAATTAGCAATTACGACAAAGACTAAACATTTGTTGGCAAAACAGAAGAGAAAAGAGAGACATGCATATTTAGTACATTGTAAAGCTACATGCAGCAGCAGCAAGTCCTGCCGGATTTGTCTGTTTGAGCTTGGCACAACCAGCTTCTCTGGGATTTTTGTCCTTTCTTCAGAGCAAAAGTGCTCCATCTCCATCAAACTGGATGGATTCCACTGGTGTGCAGCAGTTTAAGCCATAGCACAGATTATCAACCAGATTTAGGTCTGAGTTTCAATTCAATTCAATTCTAATTTTATTTATATAGCACTTTTAACACAACCTCCGTTGACCAAGATGCTGAACAAAATTAAAGTCAAGTTAAAAGTATGCATACCAAAGATATCAATAAAAAACATCTTTTTATTCAAACACTTAAAAACAACAGTTTGGACTACGTCATCACATCACATTTAAAAGTTTCCCTTTAAAAACTCTATGGCTGCTTTAGAAAGGATGCTTTAGGATTTCTGTTCACCATCAAGGTTTGAAAATTGTGCAAAACTGAAAAAAAAAAAAAAAAAAGTTTTTCTCCAAAATACATATATATATACATATATATACATACATATATATATATACACATATATATATATATATATATATATATATATATATATATATATATATATATATATATATATATATACATATATATACATATATATATATATATATATATATATACACACATATATATATAATGTATATATATATATATATATATATATATATATATATATATATATATATATATATATATATATATATATACACATATATATATAATGTATATATATATATATATATATATATATATATATATATATATATATATATATATATATATATATATATGTGTATATGTATATATATATATATATACATATATATATATATATATGTGTATATAGCCTCTGAATCGAGACATAATTTAGACCTATGGCATATAAAACCTTCCAGTTACACCACAACAACATCCCTGCCTAGTACATATGTGTGCGTGTATGTATGTATGTATATATATATATATATATATATGTGTGTATATATATATATATATATATATATATATATATATATATATATATAAGGTTTTATATGCCATAGGTCTAAATTATGTCTCGATTCAGAGGCTAAAATGAATATTCTCCCAATAGCATGTACTAAATGCTTGCATAACCTCGATGTGACAATCCAAAATAGGTAATCGCGGTGATTAACCTTTATGAATCTCACTTGCAACCCTAATGATTTGCCTCACTTATACCACTTGAAGGGCCTGTTCCAGCTGGAGCTATGCTCTAAAAATCCCATGTACATTAACTGATTAGCTTCAAAGTGAACAGATGCAGTTTGAGAACAGGGGAGTGCTGGAGGGCAAAGCAGCAAAACATCTAGAAATTTTCCTCAGAAACTGATCAAAGCGACAGAAAAAAAATAAAAGGAGAAATGGGCTTGAATTCAAAGCTTGATGATGTGAATGCTTGTTTACGTCATCTCTGCCCACAGATGACCCAGGGGAAAAAAAAGGATTGCAGGTTCATTAATTGTTGCAAGATTTAACTGTTAATGCACAGATTTTTTTTCTTTACAAGGTTAAATTATAGCATTTTGACACATTTGTAAGTCTCTTATTAAATGTATGAAAATTGTACCACGTTCTCTTATTATCTCATGACCTGAATTTAACAAAAGCATAAAGAGCGCAAGCTGTCAAGTCACCTTATAATCCTGTTTTTGCTTTTACAGGTGGGATCAGTTTCTCCAACATAGATTGTATGGACTCACAGCGAGGAAAACACGGGTAATGGGAGCCCACCATACCATCATCCCTGACCTAGTTGCAAGTATCTGAACAAATTCAGGAATCTTATCAATGGTTGTTTATAAAGGAGCAGATGGTAAGATGTTCTTTAAAAAATGATTTCTAGATCATATATGTAACTGAAAAATAAGGGCTAAATGTAAGCAAGGTCAGTTTGACATCAATAATAACTGAATAACTATTTAAACTACTTGTTTGATCCTGATAAATAAATCACACCAAAACGAAGTGTTCTTTTTAGAGACATTACATCTTCCATCTTCCCTGCATACAATCTTTCTGGATTCATTATAAAGGATTTTGTTGTGTCACCAGAAGACCTGATAACCTCACTTAGAACTGATGAAATTGCTACTTCAATGAGGTCGTTGTCAGTTAACTGCTAAAACCTTCAGTTAGCTGCTAAAGCCTCGCATCCAGCTGCTGCCGGATCGACATACATCCCACTTTCTGTCTTTTTTTCAGCTTTTATTACTTCAAGGAACAATATTGATAACAACACTGAAAGTGATTAATAAGTGGAGTATATTGCAAGCACTTCCTTTCATCAAAGTATACACATTTTATTTTACATAGTGTGTTTTACAATTTCATGATTTAGTGTGAAATTTAGGGCAATCTTTCTGTCAGTCTAACAGACAGACACGTAACCAGCAGCAATCATTGGCCTCTGTCTACTTGTCTGAACCAAAAAAAAAAAAAAAAGAAAAGTTGATTCCAGTTCATAGGATGATTAAAAAATGCATCAATAGAGCAGCTGAAGTGGTTTTAGTACCGCTCTAAAAGATAATTTAAACTATTTTTTTTTCTTTTCCTTGAATCTATTTTAGGTGAGAGAATAAACTGCAGCCCGGAAACACATAGATGATTATTTCTTTTTAAACTAACGCCACAATGGAGCCTGTTTATCATGCAAGGAATTTGTCTTCCACGTCAAAACGATAAATTTAGTAACTCAAAACAAACCACAGTTGTATGTTCACAAGCAACTCAGCTGACTCCTCTCAGCCTTGTGCGTTTATAAAGTTTGGTTTTCCTTTGGGTAAATGCACACTACTGTCTTGCTATTATGAAACCAAGCTGGATTTATGCAAGATGTTTGGAATCATTTTATGAAACCAATTTCCCATCATCAAGAACCTACGCAGTGCACGGCGCATTGAAAAAGAGTCTGTCCCCTTTAGCATTTGGTCTGTCTTGTTGCGTTAAAATAAGAAATTGCAAAGAATCTGTTTTTGGATGTTGTATAAAGAGCTCAGACAAAATAGTCTAAATTGCTTAAGTGGCAATAAAATAACTGTAAAATAATTAGTGTTTACTCTTTCACAATATTTCCATCCATCCATCCATCTCCTTCCGCTTATCTGGGGTCGGGTCATGGGGGCAGCTGTCTAAGCAGGGAAACCCAGACCTACCTCTCCCCGGCCATATGTGCCAGCTCACCGAGAGCCGAGAGATCTAATCCCTCAAGCGTGTTCTGGGTGTTCCTTGGGGTCTCCTCCTGCAGAGACAAGCCAACAACACTTCACCGGGGAAGCGTCCATGAAGCATCCAAACCAGATGCCCGGGCCACCTCATCTCTCGTCTGGCTTCTCTCAATGTGGAGGAGCAGAGGCTCTCTGTACTGTGAGCCTCTCATAGATGACTGAACTTTGCACCGTCTCTCTAAGGGAGAGCACAGCCACGCTGTAGAGAAAACTCTTTTCAGATGCTTGTATTTGTGATCTTGTTCTTTTGGTCGCTATCCACAGCTCGTGACTGTAAGTAATGGTAGGAACAAAGACTGGTAAATCGAAATCTTCGCCTTTTAACTCAGTTCCTTCTTCACCACGAGAGACCAACGCAGTGTCTGTATTACTTCAGATGCCGCACTGATCCACCTGTCAATCTTGCGGTCCATCTTTCCCAAACTCATGAACAAAACCCCGATGTACTTCAACTCCCTCAACTTGTGGATCATGGTCTTGGATTTGGAAGTGCTGGTTGTCATCCGAGCTGCTTCCCACTCGGCTGCAAAACCCTCCAGCGAGAGCTGGAGATCACGACTCAATGAAGGCAACAGTATTTTCATGTCTAAAAAATTTAAATGTGGTACTTCCACCTACCTGCCACTTACTGAGTTCAGTTAAATTAATCTGTGTGCAACGCAAGTGTCCCACAATCTCAGTTTACACCTGTCTACACCTGTGGAGTCTGTAATATCAGAAGCAGCAACAAGCAAGCTGCACAGGAAACCAGAAGCTAAACCAGGTGAGAAGGGGCTTTATCAGAGAACACAGAGCCTATAAGTAACCCTGAAGGATGCACCATAGGACAGACTGGTGTGTCTGTCTAAAGAAACAATGTAATGCCAGCCTCTACAAAACTGGCATTACAGAAAAGTAAACTGAAAATAAACACTACCTTTAATATCAAGATGAATACCTTCATTTTTTAACAAATCTTATAGTTAGGAGATGAGCATCTCCTGAGTTGGAGTCTGCATGTACGGGGCCCAACTGTGCAGGTTATGCTCTTATAGTTAGGGGTCATCTAGCCATCCATTGCTTATGCAGCCATGGGGACGTCACCCGATGCACTGAGTAGTACCTTGCTCCTTTTCCCGAATGTATAAATATATGTATAATATAATAATATATATGTGACAGCATTGCAATCTCTAACATATTTCTTCTTTTTCTGCAGGTCTTCCTGAATAAAAGTAAATTGTACATGTTAATCTGTCATTACTGTCCTCTCCACCCCAACCAGTCGAGGCAAGATGGCTGTCCTCCATGAGCTGGGTTCTGCTGGAGGTTTTCTTCCTGTTAAAAGGGAGTTTTCCTTCCCACTGTCGCCTCATGCATGCTCAGGATGAGGATTGAATCAAAGTCAAGATTTGATGCAATCAGTTGGTTTCGATTAGCTAGGCTATTTATGAATTGGCTTGAACTGAAGTCTCTGTAAAGTGCCCTGAGACAACATTGTTGTGAAGTGGAGTTATACAAATAAATCTGACTTGATTTGAATTGAATTTAATTAAATTTTAAAAAAACAACAACAAAAACACATTAGGAGTTTGCCATGGTACTGTATTGAACTGAGGAGGAAACTTTCTTCTCCATCAAGAAAAACACTGCTTGTGGTTATGAAAACTTCTCATAACCACAGACACCACAGAAATGATTGTGGTATAGTGGAGACAGCATCATGCTGTGGGAATGTTCTTCATCATCAGGGCTGAAGTCATGTTAATAAATGCTGTTTCAGTCCAAATCATAAGCAAAACTGAGCCAATTGTTCATTTTTCTGAATGACAACGATACAAAGCATGCTGCCAAAAGTGTGACTTGAGTGGTTTAATGGGAAACAATGTCAGACTCCAGACTTGAAAGTAGTTTTATACCTTTGCATCTGCATCTATCTAGGCCAAATTCAGCCCCCCAGCACAGATGAATAGATGTGCAATTGTTTAAATCCCTCCAAGGTTGGATGAATCCTAACCAACTTAATGTAGCTTGAGACAAGGGGTTGCAGCCAAATAAATTTATAGCAGCGTAAAAAAACAAAAAAAAAAGCAAGTAGTTTTCTTCTTTTTTAACCATTAAACAGCATAATAATGCATGAACTAGCTGTTCTTTTGCTTACCTCACTTTCCTCTTTCATGCCATCAATAAGCTCCATCACTTTAATAAAGTGGTTGCAGCGGAGAGAATGATCAACAGTACGGGTGGGAAGTGCTTTGTTCTGCCAGTGCCTCCATTCCCACAAGGACAGCTCTCTGCATGGTCTGTCACTGGAAATTTCCTCCTGTCATAATGAAAAGAAGCATTAGTTTAAAAGGAAATTAAACTGAATACAGAAACACATAACACATGAATATGTTTCCAACCATTGCCAGAAAGGTTTTTCACATTTAATTACAGCAGCAACTTATTGCATGGCTGATAAATGTCAAAGTACTTGTGAGTTTTGCATGAGCAAGAAAGAAACAGAATGAGACTAAATAAACCTGAGGTGTGGTGTCATTTGGTATCGACAAGAATCGGGACTGTTTCAAGGTTGGATGAGCCTCGTGTTCTTCCAGCTTCATGGTAGATGCCCACAGAGAATATTCGGTGCTGCTCAGAAAGCCATCAGATGTTGTGCTGCGCTGTTGGACTGGTAAACATAAACAATGTGAACCCCATGTCTACATTATCTAGATAGGGAAACTGCTTTATTCCTACTGGTCTAGCTCTGTTTCACCACTCACTCAGATTTTGAGGATGGATGAGTGAAGCCCGTCCCTCAGAGTGGGACCTCCGTCCCCTGACAGACCTCCTGTTGCTCTCTCTGTGATCAAACTGTCCACATGTAATGTGCATCTTATGAATGGTGGGGTTCACCCCCTCAGGCAGCATGCGGGGACTATTGGGATACATGTGGAACCCGCTTTTGTTGCCAGTGATGAACTTGTACACACTGCGCTTATTGCTCTGGCTTTGATTGTAGGTCTGTAGACAAGAAGAGCTTAGATTGTTATAAAAACAACTTTATAGAGCTGGATGGGGTTTGGTTTGAAAATGTTTAGGTGCATTTAGTTTTACAGTCTGGTCATTACAGAATACTCACCTTTTCCTCCCGTCCCTCAGCCAAAATAACCACGATGCGCCCCTGCCGCTTTCGGCCTGTACGTCCCATTCGCTGCACAAGGCGGATAGGATTTTTCTGTGCATCAAAGCAAACAATCAGGTCCACCTCTCCGATATCCAGCCCTTCTTCCCCAACACAGGTTGACACCAGTGTGTTGAAACCTCCTTGTCGAAACCTCTGCACCACCTGCAACACGAATGAAAAGCAGAAAGAGAGTACTTCTAATTGGTTAGAACATCTAATTATTTCCATCTTATGTTGTCTCCATGAACTCTTATTCAAGACACTTTTGGTTGTAGCTTTACACAGTGTGTGAATATGCAACTGCAAACCACTTACAAATTATAATAGTATAAATTATAATAGTATTATGAAATAATATTTTCAGTCCTGTCTAAATGTGGCATATGTCGCAGAAACTATGGACACTGAATAAATTGCATGAAGTGCTTTGAAACCATTCATTCATTCATTAGCCTAACCGCTTAGTTCGATGAAGGGTCGTGGGGAAGCTGGAGCCTATCCCAGTACTCCTTGGGCGAAAGGCAGGGTACACCCTGGACAACTCGCCAGTCCATCGCAGGGCCACACAGAGACAAACAACCACTCACGCAGGGAGAACATGCAAACTCTACACAGAAAGGCCACTGTGCAAGCCTCGCCCCAGCAACCTTCTTGCTGTGAGGCCACAGTGCTAACCACGATGCAGCCCATGATTTGAAACCAAAAATGAAAAATGAAAATTCTTGAGAATTTTATTTTATTTAGTTATTGTATGATATCAAAAGTGCTGTTTTTAAATCCCTTTTTAAGACCCACCTATTTTCACTGGCATTTTACCCAGAATTAATTTGCTTTTATTGTTGATTGTTTTTATTTGTTTAATTGTTTTAGATTTTATGGTTTTAAATTTTATTGTTTTCTGTTTTTTTGTTTTTTTTTTGTTTTATGTTTTAATATGTTAATTATGTTATGTTTAGCACTTTGTTCAGCAGTAGGTGTCAGAAAGGGCTTTATAAATAAAGTTGGCTTGCCTTTTTTTTTTTTTTTTTGCAACAACACAATCAATGATTTAAGGAATTTTTCTTTATGGAATTTTCTGGGCTAATGGAGAGATTTCATCATTTAAACACTATGTGCCGTCAAGTCCTCTACATAGAGTATAATTGATGTCAACTTTGTGAGCATGGGAGAATATAGCAAAAATGTTATCAGTGAAGTTTTTCTCCAGTCTCTTCCAACACATGCCACATCAAAAAAAAAGCCTTTTTACCTCTAATTGCTCTTTTTGGGTGAAGCCTTTGACGCCCTTCCCAGCCGAGGCTTGGCCCATAAAAGTCATAACTCTGATTAGAGGACTGTGGTGGTTCAGCATGGCTGCAATCTCCTGTACACTCTCCCGAAATGACGAAAAGATCATCACACGTGTGGTAATAACCTGAAGTCCTGAAATACAAAATTAATCAGACAAAAGAGAAAACTAATAAAAATGCTGAATGTAAGCATCAGCCCAATCCAACAACAAGCAGAAACACAGTAGGCTTTTTTTTTGGAGTGTCTCCAAACTAATAAAATTACAAGTAAAAAACACTCTCATCAAAGTTTGTTTTGTTGTTTTGCCTGCTTTAGGTTATTAAGGAGGCCATGTTTTTCTGTGGACCAGAGGAATTTTAAAACATCTTATGGACATAATTGGTTTATGGAGAGTTTTTAATAAACCCATTATCCTCTCATAATTAAACATGACGCTGGCATTTAATTAAAAAACAACTCAATACTAAAAGCTAGATGCCTTTTGCTGATGTATGTGACACAGGTAGACTTGAGGAGCTTTGAGTTAAAACAATCACTACACATATGAGCCACGGCATAGCGATGCTATAAATAAGAACATCACCATTATTGTCAGCAGAGCTCTCAGCCCACGCTCTGAAGTGCTGCAGCACCACCTCCTCCAGCTTCTCTAGTTTGGGGTGACTGTATATGAATGGTTCATCGGAACCTAGAAATACACACACCAGAGGATGTTGGTCAATCAGAGGCAGTGCAAACTTTGCATCATAAAAAGAAAGTTGTTCATTTTTGTGTTGCATTTCTATTCATAAAGAGGAAAAGAGATATCTGCACTGGATAGCTGAAGGATTCATGTGATAACGTTCTGTAACACATTCAGATTTTTTGTTATGTTTTTTGTTCTATGGTGATGAATGAATGAACTCATGTACCAGTAGGCGCTTTCACAAACATTGCCTCCATCTCAAGGTAAAGGTCCATGAACGTGGGAGTCTTCTGCAGTTCGTTCTTGGCTCTGGACATCTCTGAGCAAAACAAAACAGACTGTGCTCACATCATACACTTACTTTAAAAGAAATATGGGTATTGTACATTAAACCTGTGGTCACTGACATAATCAGGACGATATAGCTGAAATGATGTTGAAATATACAAATACAATAATTCTTCTCCATTTCAAGACAGGATAAAGAGCAATAAAGACACTGAAATACTGGAGGTAAAGGAGACTTACCTCTGGATCCATCCATGATTCCTTGGAAGTAAAAAAAGAGCGATCTGAGGCCCATTTGCATCAGCAACTCATAGCCATGATACAAGCTGATACAAAGGGCAAAATCGCCCTCCAGCATCCCCTGCTGTGGACCCTGCAGTGAGCATAACATGTGAGTCCATGGGACCAAATAAAAACCAATCAATAATGTTATTAAATTATTACATCACACTGGATAGTATTTCATAACTAGAATATTTGGGCATCTAGTAGTCAACTGGTAATTAATGTATAGTTACATAGAGGTGCAACAGTTGTAGTTTAGGCTGCATGGAGGTGTTGTGCTCAGCTCGCCTCACAGCAAAAGCATTGCATGTATCAACTGCATCTGTGCCTTTCTGTGTTCTTCCTCTCCATGTTAATCCCTCGCACAATCCAAAAACTTGCATGTTGGGTTGATAGGAGGGTCTAAACTGACCGTCGAAGTGAGTGAGATGTTTCATCCTGTCCCGGTCGTGTTATGGACAAATGACCAATCCAGGATGTAACCTGCTTCCTGCCTGATAGAAACTGCAATAGGCTCCAGCTCCATGCAAGTTTTTGTACAATACAAGAAAATTTTATGCTTAAAGGCTTGGTGTTAACAGTTAAGTGAACTATTGGATGTAATTTTAAAAATCTTGCATTTCCAAAATATCCTGTGCAGTAATTTTACATTTAACATTTGCTACAGTTTCAACATACTAAGAAATATCTAAGACTTGGGCTTCCTGATTGCTCAGTACTTAGTAATTTGGCCTTTGGCAGGCAACACAGCTTCCAGCAGCTAAGAGTCTTTCAGTTTTAGTTTGGAGGATTTTCAACCATTCATCTTGTGAAAGGTTTCTAACTCTGTGAGAGTCTTGTGCTGTTTTGTTTGTGCTCTTCTGTGGTTTTTCCACAGATTGAAGGTATTTGATTGGCTTGTTGATGCTTAAATATGTTCGTTTGTCAGTAAAATTCTGCAAAAGCTAGCTATTCATATCTCACAAAAGCTGGTTGAGAGTTTAAAAGACACAAAACTGACAAAAAATTCAACTAGTATCAAAATAAGAGCCCTTTGTTATGTCATCAGAGGTGTAGCCATGTGTCAAAGCCCAGAATATGGAGGGTACCGTACCAAAAAATAAAGAACCAGCTGAAATTTATTTAACTATATATTTTTAGTTTTGAAGCTCCATATGTCTCAGAACTGAGTGTTAACGATCATAAAAAGTTGTTATCATATTTTTATGCAACAACACAGAAGTCCATGCCTTGATGTGTGGTGGTGGGTTCTTTCTGAACTGATCCCGGGCCAGAATGAGCTGGTATTTGCTGAGAGTCCGCAGGTCTTTGTGGGCCATAACCCGGTTGAAAACAAGACGAGACATAAACTTCTCCAACACCTAAAAAAAAAAAAAAAGAAAAACAAACACATATTGTATATAGGTCATGCCAAAGAGGGTTTTTGCTCTGAAATATTCAAATACACACACCACAATGTACCATTAGAATGTTTTGAAAGGACACAGCCAAATTTCCTTCCTCAAAGAAGAATAGTACTAACTTAATGAAAGTGTTACGTCTTCAGAACACTAAATTGCACTGAACATTTCCCCTGTCCTCGTTTCCAACAAATAGAAAAACAGATGGAAGTGGTCTATTCATCTTCACAATCACAGAAGAGGAGTCTCTGTCATTATCACTCCTATTTTATCTGGCTGGAACTGTTGCTCTACAAACTAAGCAGAATAAAAGAGTGTCCTCAAAGAAAAATTGGGTTTCCCATTGGGGTGAAGCGGTGTATAAAAATTATGCTTTGTAATAGATGACAAGCAATTTACTTGCTCTGGGGCCATTCAAGCATTGCAATCAATGAAATATGACATAAAAATTGGAAGGAAAAACTGTTTACACTGATAGATGAAAAGAAAGAAATAAAAATAATAAGAGAAAAATTGGGTTTTTCAACAAATGTCTACAGTCTTTAAAGCATGTTCACAAGTCTAGAAAAAGGAACTGTATGAATTCTGTCTGTTTGTAGCATTTATTTGTCACAACAATACCTTTTATGAAAAAGTCAATTTGGCTCTTACCATTAGGGCTGAAAAGGGTTAAAAAAAAAAAAAAAAACATTTTTGTGTGTGGGGGAGGGGAAATAATATTAAAAATTAAGAGTTCACTTTTGAATAAACTCAGCAGAGCATTTGACCCATTTCCTCCAAATCAATGCCTGCTTTCTCCTCTCTGACTTGAAATACGAGTGTGTTTCAAATGGCTTAAGAAGTCAAAAGCAAAGGGTTAAACAATAACTTTTAATTCTACCGACCTTTCAGAAAACATAAACAGCATGGTCCTAAATGTTCTTTTATGAGCATAAGGAGGCATAAGGAGGCCAGACCATCTGGTTTGGTTTGTCCTTCATAATCACACATGAAAAAGTTTAAACACAACAACTGCCCCCACCCTAAAGTTTTTATTAACCAAAATATCAGCTCACTTTTGACTCATCCAAAAGCAAAGCAAAATTCCTCTTGGCGGAATTTAACAGCACCACGAGCAATAAGGGAAGGACAATGTGAGGCACAATGCAGCACCAAGTGGTTTCTTCTGTTATACATATCTGTGTTATCTTGTAATACCATAATAGTTGTGATTAGTCTGACATAGCCAATTTCTGGTGGAAATCTGTCTGAACAGAAGTGGAGGTATATACATTTAATTTAGCTCTCAGATTCATAGAGCGGGATAGATCACTGCGGTACGCTCTTTTTGACATTTCCAACATTTCGTCATATTGTCTGAATCAGACCTAAACATGTCATAGGCTGAGATCACAAACACTGACATGGTGGGAGGCAAATAGAACCCTCATCCTTGGTGTTGTAAACAAAAACAAAGAGAAAAAAAAAAGTATTGATACAAATCAATACTAAAACTTAGTATCGAGTTAGATATTGGTATGGATGGGTTTCTATACTTATTTTTGCCAAAAAGAAAATGTGAGTAAAGAAATATCTTTTTAAGCTCCTTATTTCTTATACAAATGTGTCATTTTCTATATTAATGCAATTAAAACAACATGGTAACACACTGAGTAATGTAGATACTTACAAGCTTGTTATGTTCTGTGTTAATATATGTAACATGTAGCAGATGGCTCATATAGATACCAACAAATTAAAGGCCTATAATGTCTGATAGAGTAATATAAATATTTATTTCTTCATTTCAGATAACTCTTGAGTATTTCTTTGGTGCCAACTTTACTGATAAAATAAGATTTTCAACCCCACTACTAATCTACATCTCAGAGGAACACGACTGCCTCTGCATTGCTTTATCTGGTCAACTTATCTATGCTCAATAGTCGTTAGTTCGACTTGCAAAACTGACTTGCTGCCTCATCCACTGGGAGAAACAGGCACTGCCTGGTTGTAGCTTGATTATAGGTGGTTAGCAGACAGGCTGAGCTCAATGTGGAAATGTGTACACAGCGGTCAGGTCCAGATTATGAGATTACACAGAACCAGATTAGTGAGGTCACTGTTTATGCCTGGATGGAAAGTGGAATGAAACAACATAATGTACAAAAATAAAACTGTGTAATACTTGACTACTGTTCCAGTAAAGTGGTGACCTTTTCTGTATTAGATTTAAAGCTGTAGGATCATTTCACCCCGTCATATCTAGACTTGCTCTCACTTGAATATTTAGGCTTTCAGTTTGGCTATCAGTACTGTTCTAAATGTATGAGACAAAAAAATTTACATAGTTGTTTCATAAAGTAAGTACAAAGTACACCTAATTAAATATTTCCAACAACAATTTATGCTTCTTATTAAAATTTTTCTATGACATAGTATGAACCGAATTCATAAAAAATAAAATACAATTACAAAAGAAAATATTTGACTTTGGTTTAATTAAACTCTCACTGGTTCTGTAGAATAATTAAAATTCTGACAATGAACCAGTTTTTGATTTTTAAAAAAAAAAAAAAAAGAGTAAAATTAGTATGCTTTCACAGACATTTTTCTAAAAGAATGACTAAGACAAAGAGGAAAAGGAAAGTAATGAGACAAGCTATATTACCATTTAGAAGACACACTCTGAGTATGCTCAGTGTTGCAAAGATGATTGGCTAAGCCTCATTGAACTAAGTGAAGGGGAAGAATGAGGGAAAAAGCTTGTCTCGTGCCGCTATTAATAACAAGCCTAAGCTAAGCTAAACTCACACTCCTGCATGTCAACAATGGGATGGAGTTCATTTTGTGTCTGCATTGTAAAGCTCGCCTTTAAAACCAGGCATGGAATCAGTACGTTACTTTGCCAACATGAAAAAAGGGAAGTTCAAACTGTGAAAACCAGTTACACCATGGTTGATGAAGATATGCTGTTGTGACTCAAAAACCAGTCTCAGTTTGGCAGTGACCATTTATAATGAATACACATGAAAGCAATTACTAAGAAAAACCCAGTGGTAGTAGATTCAGCCTCAGAGGGGGGCCAATGAAGTTCCCCCTCCTTGTAGCGAGTTGTCAGTGTGTCAAACACACACACCATAGTGGATTATATAATGTTCTCTCTACGTGCGTGCTGAAGGGTACAGCATGGTGGCTGGCTGTTGCAGTGACACAGATCAGAGGAAATCCTGCCTAGGCTGTCCCCTAGTGATGGAGTTCAAGTTAGTTGATAATCTTCTGTCTGAATTTTTTTTTTTTTTTAAAACTCATCATCTATCATCATTTTTAGATTAATAACAAGTCATCTCTCATAAAATATAAACAAATAATATTCTTTATTGTATCTAGAAAATTTGGATTAAACTCAGTTGAAACTTAATCACCATTCCTCTTTTCAGGTTTAACATATTTTGCCTGCATATTATTTTTACTAAAGTGGGACTGAACCACTGTTAAATTCCTTAAAGCATCCGAAAAAAAAAAAAAAAAATGAATATTAAAAAGTCAAAAGCCTAAATCTGCACCTGGGTCTATGTGGGAAAGGCAAATCTAAAATAAATACTGAAAAAGATGGAATAAAGAAACTTTTTAGTTCCTCAGTGGGGAAATTGGATGACGTTTGAGACTCATTCTATACATAAAAAGTGTGTTGATCATCGCTGTCATCTTGGGTCCTCATCATTTCCTGTTGGGTAAACTGGCGATGCCCGGGCAGGGGGTCTCGGGTATTTATTATCTCGGACAGCGCGAGGAGGCGGGGGCAGTGAGAGCCCGCAACGTCACGTGTCCTCGTGGCCCTCCTTCATAAACATCGAATTCACCTTCGGCATCGAAGTGTCACGCAGCTCCGCACGAGCGAAGAGACGTCCACCATTCTTGTTTTCCAGCGAGTTTAAAGCGTCCTCAGCGCAGGACTACGACTCGTTTAAGTCAGATATAAGACAACGTATGTAACCATGGCTTAGTGCGTCAGGTAGAGATTAGTTGTGCCTGGTTTGTTGAGCAGGAAGTAGCCATTGTCCTAATCCGGACAAGTCGGGAACGACGGTGCGAAGAAAGCAGGAAAAAAGACTGGAACTTCAACTAAGCATTTATAACTGGGTTTAGCCTGCAGACCAACCCCTTCGAGGGTTTTTTTTTTTTTTTTGTGGGCACATAGATAGTCGTAAAAATAACAAAATGGACCGAGGTGGCTGCCAAATGAGTGGAGGTGGCGGTGGTGGCGGCGGCGGCGTCGACCGACACGGAATGATCACCCTGGAAGACCTGGAGTCCTTCTCCGAGGACCAGCTATCAGACTCCGGCAATGGTAGTCTTGAGGAAGGAGAAACGATGGAAGACGAAAATTCAGACCGACTGCTACATTACTGGCAGGAGGTAGCGAGGGGACACCAGGTGGAAGTTTCCGAAGGTAAAAAAAAAAAAAAAAAAGTAAATAAGAATAGTGCAAGAGAAAAAAAAACGCAACAGGCCAACTCACTTTGTTTACTTTGCAGATCAGAAAGCCATCCTAAACTGTCCTGGCTTTTTTTTTTTTAACTAATCTTCTTTTGAATGTAAAGTTTCCTGTAAAGTGCACAGACAGATTATAGGAAAACAAATAAACAAAAATAATACACTGACTACTTGTTTAACTTCAGTGAGGGCTCTCAACTTTCTCAAGGCGTCCCACCATGTACCGTACACTGACCTAGTTTCCAGCGAGGCACACAGACAAACCAGTTCCAGCCAGGACATTCCCTACGCTTCAGGCACCCATGTGTTTCAACTAGTTATTTTTTAAAATGTGTATTAAAAAAAAAATAAAAAAATAAAAAACTTAGTAAAAAATGATGAATAGGTATTTCACATAACATACTAATAAATTGTGATATAAAGGACTGAACTACTGTGTTAGAACATTGAAATGCATAATAATAGTGTCACAGCATGGTCATGGCACTGCAAGAGTCTCTGAGGGACATCATAACATCATTCAAATTAGGGTTTATTATTGGTTTAAAATACTTTAAAGTAACATCTCATTGTAGATGAAAATTGTTCTTTTTTCCATATACTTTCAAAAGCCTACCCAAAACTGTTAATGTTTTGCACATGTACTTCTTTGGCCCAAATCTAAATAGTCTGTTGTCATTTGCTGACATTTTAAGTAGTTTAAACAAACCCACATGTTTCACTTAAAGTAAAATAAATAAGCACAAATTAATATGTCAGAAAATTCAACCGGGCTAAACAATCTAAAGTTTTATATACTGTAATTATATAGTAGTAGCATACAGAGTGGTCTTATGATAAAGTGGTAATGATGTTAGTTAAATGTAGATATGCTATAATTTGAAAACCTCAATATAATACATATTACTCGCAGATCACAGTGCCCGTCATCTTTGTCACACAAATGGTCTCTCAAGATGGAATATGTAAAGGCAATTCCACCATATATTAAGGAATATGACATCTCTGAAGCATCTAAACTAGTGCGTATAGGATTTAACAAAAGACAGTTCCCATGATGGCGGATTTAATTTATGTCACTATAATAATGTTACTGTAACAGTGTGGTATTTAAAAAAACTCCACAAAGTGGAACTTACAATTTGCTTTCTTTAAAAATCTGACCAGACCCGTACCATTAGGTTGCAGAACACAATAGTGTTTGAAATGATATACAAGAAAAGTCGAAAAGACATATTTCTTTGTTTATCCACTCACTTAATTAGATGAGCAGAAATAAGACAGATCAACAGAGAGGAAGGCTTCACACCTATCTCTGCTGGTGGTCAATATGTCCATGTGTTTGTATATGTTCATGTGCATGACATAATGGGCAGTTTTCTGGAATATGTTCTGAAGGGCTTGAGGTTAAACTGCTCCTGATTTGCTCCTGTAGACCAATCTAGCATGTGACTGAATAAAACATTTGGTGGATGAGTCCTTCAGGCTGGACTAGTGCTGCAAAAAATGTTAACACAAATGTTCTAAGGTAGTCTGAACTCTGTTTTCCATGTAAGGTCTTTCTGTCGAATCTGAAAAGGAATTGGATAATTTTTAACTTCTAAATATTAACCTTTCATGATAAAAACAAAACATTTTATAGTCATACATAATGAGTTCAATTCTATGGGGAAAAGTCAGATTTGCTTACCAAGAGACCACAACGACGCTCTTCAACTCTGGAACCTTTGAAAACCATTGCTAATAACAGATCTAAGATATACAGAGCTGAACAAAGAACCCACTGAGATAAGCTAAACTTTCCACAATTTAATTCCCGCATTAGCATTACAATTCACTTTTGGATATAAACTTTTATTTTATAGTTTGTGTACAACTAGTGGGTTCTCTGTGTAAACTAGGTGCACAAGACCTTTTGTGCGTGCATCCCCTAAAGTTTGTTGTAAGTTCCAGCGATATATTGACAGAGTCTGAAGTATCTCTGCCTGAAAAACACTGTAGTCTGTAGGGGTGGAAAATCAAATTGAAAAATTGAATATTGGGATTTTTTGCTTCACAATTCTGATTTTTTTTTTTTTTTTTTTGTTTGTTTTTTGTTAAACATTTTTTTCTTCAAATATAAAAAAATCCATAATAAAATTTTTGTCATTTTTATTGATCATTTTACTTGTCTTCTTGGGCATTATAGCAGCATAATGATGGTCTGGCTACTGTGCTTTTTTTTTTTTTTTTTACCTAATTCAAATTTAGAAAAATGACAAGTAAAAAGAGTTTGGTTTTTATTTTTGTTTGTTTGTTTGTAGTCTACAAAACAACAACATCGGGAAATAATGAGAATCGCAATTTAAATGTAATCAGCACCCAAAAAATCAGAATCAAATAAAATCGGGAATAAACATATCGTCACAGCCCCTGTAGCCTGACTTCCCAGAAATGTAATTGTTTCATGGCGACACAGATTGCAACAGGTACAACTGGGCTGCTGTCTTTAACTATGCATATTTCTTTGCTCAAATGTGATGATCTGGTGAGCCTGAATGTAAAATGTAATAGGCTTGTTTATAAATATAACATCTTATCCCATAGTTTACCTGAGTAGCTCTGTGCTTGTTTTCTCATTTTCAAGGTTGTAACAATCTAAATGCAGTCCATGTCTTAAGATGCTGCAGACATTTCAATAACATTAACTGTTGTTTAACATGTATCAGGTTTTCACTAATGACCTGAACATTTGCTGACTTACTATTATAATATTACATTTTTTGTCGGTGATTTGATGTATTCAAATAATTTGTCGTAATACTTTGCATCCTTAGTTGAATATTTAACTCCATCTTTTTATAAATGAATGTATTCAGTAAAATTATTCTGAACTGTCTTTATATATTGTGTACAAAAATCAGACTTCTGTTTGTATCTTTTAAACATCAGGTCTAAGTAACCAAGTCTAGGTAACTCTGAATGCTGTGTAGGAGTCAGTAACAACAAAAAATGAGCAAACATACTGATGGCTCGGCTAGCTTTCTTCAGTTTATCTGGGGTTTATTTTGGCTGCAGAATGTAAGTAAACTCATTCGTATAAATTGTTTGTGATGGGGGCTTAAATCATTGATGGAAAGTCTTCAACAGTGTACTTGTTGAACCTCAGGTTACTTTCAAATTAAATAAGGTTGATTACTTAGCTATGAAATTTGTCACTGATCTGGTGATTCTCCTTTTCCTTGAGGAAGCTTGACAGTGCCCAAGTCTATGGCTGATAAGTCAAACTGGTTGTGTCCCTTACAGATGCAGATATAAGCTCTGGGTGAAGGCAGCTATCTTAGTTGAGGTTGCTTGTATTACCACAGTATTTCATTTTAGCAAGGCAGATTTCCCACACCACGTGTCACCTCTACCAAAACACAAATTTGGGCCAGATGTCTGCTTTGAAAGAAGTTTTGATCATTTTATTATTTGCTGCTCAACTGTGTTCTTCTGATATATCACCCAACATATTATTGTAACATTGGCATGACACTAAATCCATGTGTAACTTCTGCGTTTCAAGCCAGTATATGCAATACAAAAGTGCCCCTCTACATCAGGATACCAATTTAAGAAATTCCCACACCTTGAGTGACCAAGTACTTCAAGAAAGAAGCTCAACAGAGTGGTACATAGTCCCTCTGTCAGCTGTTGTTTTGTCTAACTGTAGACACTTAATGCATGGGTATAATGCTCATGTGACTTATATATAGAATGCTGTGGCTTAGCTGTATGCCACTTATGCATGGAAATATAAACAAGCTCATGCTACATGTAACGCTTGCTGTTTATTCAACATGTCTGTGACAGCACCAAGGCTACCCACTGGGAATCCTGTAACAGAGACTGGCACCTTCGCATCCCTGTGTCCTGAGACACACAGCACTAATTGAAGACTTGAAATGAAATCACTTGCTGGGACTTTTTGACTCGGAGGGGATTAGCTACTTTGCTTCTACTGGTACTAAGGTTGTGGCGTCAGTACAACATTGTAGCTAAGAACACAAGCCCACAGTAAACTCCTTTGCTCTAATTGGGATGGAATCGGATGGCGTGGGACAAGGTGGAAAGCTCTCTTTGTCATAATCCCTTTTCACACTTGCATCGCAGCTGACATTTTCTGAATATCACTCATGGGGTTTGGACATGACAACACAAATGAGTGTATCAGACAGACCAGATTATTCTGCCAGTTTCTGAGCAAAAGGTCTGGATAATGTCAGAATATGATCATGTGAGAGTGGAGCAAGCAATTGGAATGTGTGTGCTCGTGTTGTTTTCTGTACCATTTTTTTATCTGCTTGTTTGGATATTTTGGTCATATTGGCATTGATATAAAAAAAAAAAAATCCAGCAGTCGTCATGGATGTTGCCATAGTAAAAGAGCTCTAGAGCCATCCATCCTATTTTATAGTTGTTAACTGTTGGCACTTTTTAAGTCCTCTCCACTAAAATTTTCATACGAGACAAAGTTACCATGAGTCTTTTCAGTGTAAAACAAGGTCACAAGAGCAGAGAGTATAAAGTGATGTGTATGCTTGGAGTGTGTCAAGCATGCAAACAAGATGGAATTTTATTTTCCAAAGTTTCAGGTCAGAAGGAGCCAATTAAACAGCTCTCTGCTACAAGTCATTTTGATCTTTTTGGTATGATTTTCTGTGAAGGAATTTTTCTATTTGTTGTTGAAAACAAGCTTCTATGTTTCTTGTTCCCACCATCATTATTGCATCAATCACATGGCAATCAGACTGATGCAAAATGGCAGTAGAGGGTCTATCTTACTGAAATCATAAACTCACTATTTCATGGAATTAATATAGAAAACCCATATCTGCATGTATTAGAACTTATTTTATTCAGATAGTGTTTATTGAAGACCCTGGAAGTAATGCTGAAGTTGTCGGTATGTTTTAGAGGGGAAAGACAGTGATTCCAAGGTTATTAGTACTGGATCAAAGGCTGACAAACGGTACATGATAAGAGCTCTGTACTGATAAGAAAGCTCAGGTATAAAATAGGGGCGTGGGTTGTTTGTGGCAACTGTTTTGCATCAGCACTGTGCAGATCTGTGCATGCTTTCATAGAAAAAATTACTTTTATGCACATACAGTACAGTTGTGCCTGGGTTTTTCCCCTCCAATATTTGTCTGTGATAAAAACACACACACAAACTAAGAGATGTGGGTTGATTGCAGAACATTCATTGTCCATGTTGAGCTTTCTCATAACTGGCAATTTTGATTTCATCAGATCCTCTGATAAAAGTATCATACTGCTGAAATGTCAACTCTGTTTTGCATGCAGACTCACAGCCCACAGCTTTGTTTGCCAAATGATTGGTCACCCTAATATAACCCTCTGACCCAGTTGTCCTTCATGGCATCGACTGAAACTGGGACTGGGACGGGTTCACCATGTGTACTGTGTATTTGACATCTCAACAATCAAACAAAACACTACTGTTTAATCTGACATGACTGATTCATCGTCATTAGAAAATTGTGTGTTCAGGTACTTTTGCTTGTTTTTGTGACAGCTGTTTTAGTGAGCATTAACCTATAATCTGGCCTTTTTTGCTTTTAATCATTAAGGTCAATGCTAAATTCCTTTTAGCAGTTGTAGCTAAATTAAAACCTCTGTAAGAAGTGTGTAGCAAGTTTGAATTCCTGAGAGGGATATCAGGTGATTTTCTAATTCGAAGCTCAAAAGAAGATTTAACTATAAAGTTGATCCATTAAAAACAAGTATTTCAAAACCATTGGCTAGTGATGTAGACTTTGCTAAAACCACTCTATACTGACCCATGGTCGGATTTACACAATCTTCTCTCCATCTGCTCTAATTGACATTCCTGTCTGGAGCATCATGGAACTGTACATGCATAGTCAAAACAAGAGCACAGCCAGCCATCAAATTAATGTAAGGGAAGAGATTTTATAAAGATAAAATTAATTAATACATAGTAAGTAGCAATGGATAATAAGTGAAAATTGCATATTTTGAATCTATTTTGATTTCCTAAAAATGTGAACCTAGGACAATATAAAAAAAAAAAAGTATGTTTACTCTTTATGCAGTATATTCCTTTCCCTATTACTCAAAACATCTGTTTTAAGCCATCTGTGTACATCTCATAGATATATTTTATTTTGAGCTAACACACTACTGTTCTTGACTAGGACCTAAACTTCCCAGCTAATGTTTCATTTTTTCTGCCTTGACAGATATGGCGGAACCTATCCAACAGCTAAGCAGCAACAACCAAGGACGTAGTCAAAGAGAACATGTCCCCTACACGCTTCTTACGCGCAAAGAAAAGGTACTTCTCATTTTTAGAAAGTATCATTTGAAGAAAGTATCTATCATAATGATTATATCTGCAAATGCAGCTAAACTAACTTGTTAAAGAATACTTATTAAAGAATATTTTAAACAAGTTGTTTTGTTTTTTTTTAAATTTTTTGTTAAATCTATAGTATCTGTAAAGATCTTATATCTGTGTGTGGGTCAGCTATTTTTTCTGGTTATATGATCGTGTCGCTGAAGCTGTTTAAACTCCTTTGGGGACCATATAAATAAAGAGGCCTAATTGGTTTAACGGAAGTTAATTAGTTCATTAGAACTTTGCTGAAGACTCCAGTCAAACAAAGGACAACCACGGCTCCTTCTTCTCCAATAGGTTTTCAACGTCATGTAAAACAGCCACATATTTAGATACCTGAGATGCAGAAGCAACAAAATATTTATTTTAGTCAGTGTAATTTACCAAAAGCCTGCTGCTGAGGTTTTTTTTTCTATCATGTATGCTTAAATGTTATATTAGAAATTGCCTTTTATTTTTCAGTGTGGGGAGCTGCTATATGAGAAACGTCACTATGAAAAAGGCCACTGGGCTTGTATAACAATGCGCGAGGACACATATGAACAGAGCATCTGCTATGGTTTCATGAGGATAATGAGATACATCTGCCAGCAGAACGCGACCGGTAAGTCCAAGAAGAAAGCAGCACTGAGCTTACACAATTAGGTTCTAGGCTTTTTGAGTATCTGTATCTTATATTTCATGTCCGGATGTTTCTGAGCTAAAAGATTGTAGCTTAAGAAATTCTAAAAGGAGTTTCCATTTTTTCATACAGGTAACTACCTTGGCATGACGCTGCCCATTGTGACAGTGGTCCGCACAGATGAAAACCATTCTGTGATTTCACATGATGTCACCGTGGCATACTTCCTTCCCCTTGAGCACCAGGCCCAGCCTCCACAGCCTTATGACAGTGACATTGTCATAGAGGTCTGGCCTGCCACTACTGTATACACAAGGTTAGTAAAGAATTAAATAATTCTGATTGAACTCAACGTTGGTGATCAGTGGAATTAATATGGTTTGTGTTTTTCTCTACCAATTTCTGTTTTTCAGGGCCTTTACTGGTTCCACCAATGAAATGACCATCATCAATCAGATTAACACCATGGGTGAGTTGCTGGACTCACCAGGAGTGTGTGTTAACGACTCGTTTATTGTGGCTGGCTACACCAACCCTGCTCACAGCAACCGCCAGAATGAGATCTGGTTCCTAGAGCGACGCTGATAGCAACACAGCATCCTGCCAGTGACCCCTGAGCCTCAAACTCTTAACACTGCCCTAGCTCAGCCACAGCCTCAGGTGCATCTGTAGTCATCTGTAGTCACCATCTCTACCTGAAATGACCACCAGCCCAGCACACTCCAGAGCTGATGAGTTTTCATTTAAAAAGAAGACAAACAAGCTCAGTCGTTACTTTAATGACTTTTACTCAATGACTTTTCTTCTGTGTTCACTTTAGATAGATTCTTTGTTTCATTTTACACACAAGATAAATATGCTGAATTTACACACTGCCATATGCTCATGAATACATACCAGATGCTATGGTGGAGCACCACATTCACCTCCTGCTTTGAGATGGCTAATTCCCTTTCCTGAGCACAGTGCCCTCTTGTTGAAAATTTAGATAGTTCTAACTGTTTGCACTCTAAACAAGGTGACCACTGAGTGGTGTCAGAAACATGCAGGGGTCTACTCATGTGTAAGGTACCAGGCTTGCAGTGGACATGCAGCCTTGCTACACTGTCTGCACAGCCAATGTCTAATCATGTGCAGGACGATGTCTTTCGTTACTTGATATTATTGCTCCTCTCTCTTTCTCTAGCGCTGGATGATTCATTACATGCTGCAAGTCTATGGTTTTCACACTTCATATTATGTGTGAACAGCAGGTGTGATATTTATGAGCAGACCAATAATCAACAAGCCAATTTATGGGCCACTAGCCAAACCCTACCAAAGGGTATGTTAAGTTGGTAATGATTTGGACAGATAGGAAGGAGGTCTGCTTAAGGCTTCAAAGCCCTTTGTCCAGTAGACGTTATCCAGACCAGAACCAGAGGCTTCAAACATAAATAGGTGCAACAGAAATCATAACACTAATTAAAAAGAAACAAATTACTTTGAACTTTTCATTTTTGTGTATGTGAATGAATGTACAACTACAAGGTATCACACTCCGACAAACCAAATGCTCTCTGATTATAGCGCTGAATGACAATCAAAAAGTACAATAGATTACATACAGTCTTTTCTCTGAAGTGTAAGTGATGCAAAGTGATGCATTCGTCATGTTCCACTTGTTTACACAGGAGTATTTACCAGTGTACCTCTTTGTCATGCTCTTTTTACTTGCTACTCTGTGTCAATGTTAGTAAGCATTCACTAATGTATTGCAAACACTGCTGCTGCTGATAGAGACAAGCAAGAAAATAAATAGTACACAGAGAATATCTACTATGATTATTGTGTTTAAAAATTTAAGAAAGCTGAAATTTTGTTTTAAACTGTTTATATTTTATCACCAATTAAGAAGAGTCTAATAAAGCCAGAGATATTTGTAAGTTTTTTTTTTTAGCTATATTTTAAAATTACACTTACCAATGCAATGCATTCAAAAGTAAAACAAGCGATTATGCCATCTTGGCCTGATATTTGCAGGAATGTGGAGATGATTCTGCTCTGGACATGTACATTTATCACTGGGGTGTCAGTGAAATATGACTGGAAGTGAACTGGCTCAATCATCATTCTATGGATATATTTAGTAACGTGAGAGGAGTGTCCTAAGAAATGCTAAGGCAAACAGTTGAAGCTGACTAAATGTGTGGAAAATGAAAGATAAATTCAGCCCCAACTGGAAAGAAGTTAGCCAATTTAATTTTATATATATATATATATATATATATACAGAGAGAGAGAGAGAGAGAGAGAGAGAGAGTGTGTGTGTGAGTGAGAGTTTATGTTTAGGTGATAAAGTCATCTAAATCCAAAGAATTTATTTTTAAAATAAATCATAGTAATATTAAAGTGTGTCAACACTTAAAAGCCATGATACATGTTAGTTGGTTTTTCCTTTAACAGTCTTGCTGTAACTTTTATGTTGTTTTGCCCCCTTTCTTTTTTAGTGTTTTGCATAAGTGTGTTGTACTGTGAAAAATTCAAGCACGACAAACACGTTACTGTGGTTTTCTTTGTTCAATAAATATGTGCTTGTCTCCTGTCTTTTGCGATTTGTTGTATATAATGTTACTGAACTGCATAAATGTGCTTCAAGTAACGACATTCAAGTCGAATGGTCCAGGATTGTAAATATAAAGCTCATTTAAAAAGGAACATATGAATATTTTAAAGCAATACATGACATTACCTGCTTGATGATCACAATCTGCTTTATATGTGAAAGGTTTTGTCATCCATGTTTGTACCAGGTAACAGCTATTGTTACTGCAGAAAACCCCCAAAGGTTACTTCTTCCTTTTTATGGGATCAAACCAAGACACCACTCCCTAGATAGGTTTAAAATGTAGAACTTAATCCACTTCAGAACATGAGCTGGTGCCAAGTTACTTAAGCACAGTAACACGATGATCCCTTGAAACAGACACAATCACAAAGACCTGCTAAGGTGCAACCTCCTGTATGATACAAAAGATAGTAATGAAGGCTTTGCCTGGTGAAAGCAACTTGTGTTAAATCATGATTCATGTCACCCATAGAATCATACTTTACACCATAAGTTACCATATCATCAACAAAAAAGTGTAAAATTTATAAGAAATAACTCAGCATAAACTTTAACACAATACCCTAGATGTTCACTGCTCTCTGTCTGTAAACCCGCCATCCACGCTTAATCAAAACCATAATGAGGAGGGTTAATACAGATTGATTATGACTGCCTTGTAATAAAAGTCGGTCAAAAACTGAGGGGAAAAAAACATAACTGAACTAAAAACACCTGTCTGCATGACTGGTTCATTTTTCTGATTTACTGAACAGTTATTAAATTTTGCCTGCATGACTGCGATAATGCTCATTTGACACTCAATATGGTGACACCCTCTTTTTTTGGCAGAGGAGAATGAAGGTTAAGCAGGTTGTAGATGTTATCTAGTCAGGTGGGTAATATGATGAGACAGATAATGATGTTAAAGCTACTGAAGATTTAAAAAAAAAAAGAAAATTAAAAGGAGGTACTCTGCAATTAATATCAAAGTCCAAAGAAAAATCTGAGAGAACAGACCTCAGAAGACTTACACAGCAGGAAATACAACAGGTCTAAACTTTCAAATGCAGGTGTGAAGTTTCAGCTGTCCAGCCAGATGAAACATAGATGCACACTTATAAAGCAGCACACACGGTGAGCAACCGGTGATAGGGAGGAGCATTAATAACCATTAATTATTAAGTCTACCATAACTTAAAACTTGACCCTTGAGTGCAAGAGGATATTTTCTTTCAAGTTAAATTCAGCAATTTTGATATGAACTAACCAGCCCATGAAAGAGATGTGACATGTAGAAAAGATTTAACTTGAGGTTTTAAAACAGAATCATAGCAACAACTAACCACATGGTGGCAGCAAAAACCCAAAATATATCACATGGTCAACTCAGTGGAGCAAAACACAGCAAGCTACAATGATGACGTTTAAGTATAAAACTAGCCCTTTCATATTTGAGTGTGAGGACAATTAAACTAAACTAAACTTATAGATCTAATTGTATAGTTTAACTTTACCTGAATTGAATCAATTCTCTATATCGTTGAGAAATCTGAATGTGCCTACCTGCAGGTAGCGTGCCTGATGAGCAGAAAGCGTCTCCCCCAGAGGGACCACAACTTTCTCCACACTGCGCTGGTGGGAATGAGCCCGGATGTCTGGGCTCTCGTCTGAACGCAGCTCAATATGGGATATAAGTAAATTGGAGATCACAGACTGCACCGACTGAAAGGATGGCATCAGGGAGGAGAGATGTGGGAAAAAATTAAGAGGCAGTTCATATTTAGATCACATTAGTTCATAAAGCAATGCATTCTTCTCACTTTTGTATCTCCTCCTGGTGTAGCACTGAGAGCCAGGATGCGGAAATGCAGAGTCTGACTGCTGAGCTGTCTGATCACCTGAAAACGAAAAGATTCAATGTTACTTTTATATTAATTTATTAATAAAGTGTATTAGAATGTACTAGAATGTAAACCTCTGCAAAGAAAGTGAGGTCATTTATCCTGATAAAATCTACCTATCATCACATTGCAATGCACATACAAGCAAAAATTTGGAAGCTTTTCCCAGTTTGTGAACATCTTTTTTCCTCACCTGACAGTATGCATGGTTGCCCAGTGCCTTGTGAGCTTCATCAATCACTACACACTTGACCTGCTTGGCTGGGCAGGTGTCTCTGGACAGATCATTCACCATGACCTGAGGGGTGAGGAAGAAGACCCGCTTGGACCGCCACACTTCTTGTCTCTGCTTTGCTGCCGTACTTCCTACGAATCAGTTGAGGCAAACCTTGTTAGCACAGGCTAAAGAAAGGGAGAATGTGTGTCTTTGTTTTTGTGCCATGAACTTGTTACCTGTCAGCTCAGCCATGTGTGCCTGGGGGATGCCCATAACGTTATAACAGGCCTCTATCTGTTGAGCCACTAGAGGTTTGGTGGGTGCCATGAAAACTATCTTCCCTGTTGGATACCATCGGTAGAAGTTGTACATAACCACAGAGGCAATGAAGGTTTTCCCCAGACCAGTAGGAAGACACACAAGTGTGTTCTTAAACAGGGCAGCCTCTGAGATCTTCAGCTGGTACTCCCTAACAGGATAGTTGGTGGGATAGATCCATACCTTAGCCGAGGAACTGTCAAATCCAGGAAAGTCTGGATATATTTCTCCACCTGAAGAGGTAGAAGAAAGGGCTGCGTTTTCTGTTATTACATGGTTGTCATCTTGGAAAAAGTTAGCATTATTAAGTTGCAGGCTCTTTTCAGCTTCGTAGACTGCGACCACCATCAGGTCATCGTCGTCGTCAACTTCAAATTCAGGTATAGCGTCATCTGTGCTTGTCGGTTCCTTTGACACATGCGTTTCTCGACCAATTTCTGTCCATAGAGGATTTTGAGGAGGATTAATTTTAGCTACCTGAGCAAAGTTGCTTGAGGTTGGTTTGCGCACTCCAGCCTTCTTTTGCACATCTTTTCTTGTTTGTTGTTGTTGTTGTTGTTGTTTGTTTTGGGGCACAGAAGCACCCCACGTCTGAAACAAAGTTCTCTGACTTGAACCACCACTCATTCTCCTCTAGGTTTGACACAAAACTTTAGATGAAAGGCGCCATGTGTGTCCGGCAACATTGCAAACGGAACTCAAACTAAAACACAATGTATACTTCCGCCAACGCTTTTTCAAAATATAACACCACAGTTATAAAAACTGTTAAAGGTACACCTAAATTGTAATACATGTTTTTTTAAATGGTTTAGTTTTTTTTTTTTTTTTTAATTATAGAGGTAAAATGTGTAAATGCACAATAATGTGGTAATTTAAACAAAAGCAAACTTTTAATTCTCAAACTAAAACACAATGTATACTTCCGCCAACGCTTTTTCAAAATATAACACCACAGTTATAAAAACTGTTAAAGGTACACCTAAATTGTAATACATGTTTTTTAAATGGTTTGGGGTTTTTTTTTTTAAATTATAGAGGTAAAATGTGTAAATGCACAATAATGTGGTAATTTAAACAAAAGCAAACTTTTAATTTTCAAGTTTGACACCGGAACTGACTAATACATTGCAGTTCAAATCGCGCTCTTTGCTGAACTGTTGTCATGTAACCAAACCAATGGACAGCAACAAGCTAGAGAAGATTATTTCACATTTTCAGGTGACAACTGGGATGCTTTTCGCTTAGTAAAAACTTAGTTGTGTTGCACATATTTCCAACTACTAGCTTTGATATGTTTATGTATTTATTTTATTAGGAAAGTCGGCCTCTTTAGCTACTATGCTAACTCTGGGGAAACAGCTGTTAGCGTTGGAGCCAGGCTCTGGCGTCGGCCTCCCCAACTATTTCACATGGTTACTATGGTTGCTTCTCGCTCTCCTCTAGGCATGTGCACGTGGATACCGAATGAGGAACGAGGTTCGACTTGCGCGTGAGGACTTTGAGGAGATTGTGAAGGAGATTGACGGGAGTCAGTCCCATCTAAGGTGGACTGAGACAGTCATCTCCATTCCCCACTTCACAGACATTGTAAAATACATTTGTTAGTTGTGAGAGTTTGCTTTAATTTTTTTTTATTTTATTTTACTTTTTTTTATTGTTTGTTCTTAATGCTTGTGTACCATGCATTATCAGGGCGGTCCATGTCTTCATCCTGGCATCTCCTCGATGCAGCCGTCAGAACCAGGACAAGACGTTAACATTCACCTGAGATCAGCATCCATATCAGATAAGAAAAGAGATTACTGTGTTCTGTTGGAGAGAGAAGAACCAGAGAGAGATGATTCACATGACTGTGTATGCAGTAGTTCTGTTAGTTTGGGTGGAGAGGAACAGAAAGACAGCACTATGGAAAGTGCAGATGGAGAGGTGATGAAGAGCACAGGGAGGTCCTCCACCATCTGGAGCAGTTTGGAGTTAGACACGAACAGTTCCTCTCATAAAGGTAAGAGCTGCATACAAAACTACACCACACAGACTGCAGCATGTTCATGTAAAATAAGGCAAACATAACATATAATCCTCAAAGTTTATTATTTTTTTATTACTCATCTATAAATGATTTCTAAGTTTTGCGACTACATTGGTGTCATGCTGAAACATCCAGGTTAGCTTGATGTTAGACAAAATGATTGACATAACACATAGTTTCCAGCTTTATCAGCCTAATTTATGAAGTTTAGCACCAGGTAAAACCAGCATATAAAACAAATTTACCCCTCCGAACTAAGTACAGAGCACAAGAAAAAGTGCCAACATGGTTTTGTGATTGTTGTTTTAAATTCAGCTGAATTTGCAATACTAATATTTCAGAATAAAAGTTCAGTTTCCATCTTTTTCAGAACTTTTTTCACACAGCTGTAACAACTTAAGACATTACAAAGTGATTGATTGTTACCACACAGATCTCCGTGAGACTACAGTGGGTCTGAAAACGGATTACCTTAAATGTTTGAACTCTATTGTAATATTTATAACCGAGTTGCAACATATTGCCATATTCAAGAAATCTGCTTTCTTCTTATAAATAAATGGTATAAGTAAGATGTCAATTGGTCATTGATTGATTTGTTGATTGATTTAGTTGGATTGGATATTGTCAAAAAAGTAACAAAGGCCTAATGAGTCATTTAACATATACAATCCTTCTTTCAGGTCGTCAGAAATGTGACTCAGTACAAGAGGTGCCCCGTACCCCCGAGGCCCTGCGTCTCCATAGAAACACACTGACCATGGAACTGCTCTGGTTGCAGCAAGCCATTGACAGCAGGAAAAAGGTAAGAGCAAAGAAAAAGGACATGAAATGCTTCCTTGCATTTACTTAGCTGCAGTCACTGCTGTAATAAAACAGCCTCAGCTGGAAGACTGGACGGCTACGTGCAGTGGTAACTGCAGTGGTGGTAACAAAATTTTTATACTCTACAACATGTGTACACACACACGAACACACACACACATATATCTATCTATAGATATAGATATGTATGTATATATTATTCTGCATGAACATTTGCCAAGATTTAAAAAAAATAAATAAATAAAAATAAATTCACTGTTCAACTGAATCCAGAGAAATTAGGATCCACTTGTAGTTACCCTGAGTTGGATTCAAAATTGAGTTTAAAAAAAAAAAACCTTTGCTGAGAAGAAAACTGCGCTATAGGTTATATCTTCTTAAGCAATCCAACTTAAAAGTTTTTTTTAGATATGCTGCATGTACTAAGACTTTCCCATTCTGCCATGTAATATAGTTGAACTCTGCCACAGAATAATTGTTTTAATGTTTTTCTGTTCTCTCTTTCCCTTTTTTTCCCCTTTTACAGTATTTGTCTCTGAAGGATAGACTGAGTGTAGCTTGATGGTGTGGAAGTCCAGTTCAACTGTGAGGGATGATGACATTTAAGTGAACAGAAAATTGATTACTTTAAATGTTATGTTATTTATAATGTTATGTATACATTTGTGTATGAATATTTTGTATTTTTTCTACTATAGAACTGAATAAATTGTATTTTTTTATACAAAATTCTTTTTGTGTTTTCTGCTGATGTTTTTGCTTGAAGTACTTAATAGTTTTGCAAGAAAAAGGTGTAAAGGTCAGATGTTACAAACACATTGTCCTAGAAGCTCAAATTTCCTATCTGGATCACAATGCATAAGGTATCATTCATCGCTTACAAACATTCACATTAAGTCTCCTGTTAAACAGCTGTTGTCTTTGGATATAATGTTTTTACAGAGAGAAGCAATTAAAGCTAAACTGAAGAAATCAAATATAGCTGTATAATATATTTATACAGATGAAGAGTTACATCGGAAGATTTCTTTTTAGTGGCCTGTTCTGGGTAATTAGTTTGCATTATTTATTTGTCAGTAATGTTTGGTGAAAATACAGAGGTTATCTTATTGATTCAGTTTGAAACACAGGGACCCACCCATCCTCCCCTCCACTGCCCGTCTCTTTTGTTGTGGTTTCTGTCGATGGTTTTGCCCACAAAGCCAGTCATTGCTGGCCATGCTGCCATGGCAACCAGGAAATACTCACCGCCGTCAGTGTGGTAGTGTCTGTGCAAGAGGGGACAGAGAGGAGCGGAGTGTGGCGAGTATAGGAGTCAAGACGGACCATAACAGAAGACACTGGGTTTCCACCTTTGGGTTTTCTGAAGTCCTCATTCATCCTCCAGGTTTGTGAGAGATCAGTCAGTGTCTGTATGTCAGAGATCACCTGTTTGTATTTACGAGTGATCCATGAACATTTATGACGAAAAGAATGCATATATGTGATAGACTTGCTTAGTGAGGTTTCTGTGGACACAAACTTTTTTTTTTTTTAATTGAAAATTAAATGGATGTGACTTGCTTGTTCAGACATGGCAACCAGCACTGCTGCTACATCTCACCTGCCTCCAGTGAAGAGCGTGGTGGTGTATAGGAATGGAGACCCCTTCTACAGCGGACGAAGATTTGTGGTCAACCAGCGTCAGGTGGCCACTATGGAGGCTTTTCTGAATGAAGTGACCCAGAGTATTGGAGCTCGTCTTGCTGTCAGGAATCTGTACACCCCCAGGCAGGGCCACAGGGTCACAGACCTCCAGGATCTTAAGACGGGAGCGCAATATGTTGCTGCTGGCTTTGAGAGGTTCAAGAAACTAGAGTGAGTCCAAAAGTCATTTAATGCACTGATCACAGTATCTTATTTTTGGTTTATAGATCACATAATAGGAACTTTTCTCTCTTGAAAATGAATAAATTTGACTACTTGCAATAAAAGAAGAGCTTAACTTAATCTATCTGTCATCTTTATGTGAAGCTACCTGAATGCAGGAGCAAAAAAACAGCCTGCCACTCGGGAAGAAACCCAGGTAAAGTTTTAACTTCCATCTTCCTTTTAAGGTCACTAGTACAGTCCATCATTCATTAATCCCACATCAGCTAAGAGGAATTCACTACCACACTAATATGTGATCCATTTAAACACCGGGCAAAACAAACACTAAAAGAAGCTCAGTGTCATGATTTGGGTTTTTCTGTGCTTTGTTTTTGGGCTTCCTGTTTTATTTTGTAGTTTTTCCTGTCTTGGTTCTTGGTTAGCTTCTTAGATTTCCTGTTCATTGATTTGGTTCACCTGGGTTCATTTGTTTCACCTGTTTCTCGTTCGGTTTTTCCTGTGTATTTATACCACTCATGTTCACTCATTGTTTGCTGGATCATTTTGTACCTTAGTTTAGTTTGTCTGTTCTGAGTTCCCTGGGTTCCTCTGAGGAAAATAAATCTGTCTGAGTTCTGCATACCGGCTTCCCTCATCTCTGCAATTGGGTCCACACCACATCTCCACTGCTTTCGTGACACTCAGGGTTTTTCATTACTGAGACATGCTCACATTTGCCTGTTAAATGGCGGTATGTTGTTATGTTAGCATCAGCTGTACAAGGTTCACCCTTAAACACTTCCTATTGATTGTCATGTTATTTAGAGGAAAAAAATGGTTAATGACCGAAGCATCCATCATAATGTTTCCTGCAGCTTGAAGAATACTCTTTTAAGCCTGCTTTTTAACATTAGTATCATTAATTAAAGCTTGATATTATACATTTTTACGTGATTGTTATAAGGGATCGGTTAATCTATTATTGGAACTTGAACCTTGGGTGTAAACTGATATTGTGATGAGGGTGATAGCAATATTAATAAAGAAGCTCCATTTCTATGCATGCATATAAACACACAGAGCCTCTCATGCTGTCAAGTACTTGCTTTGTATTTTCACCAGCTGGCAGGAGTGACTGATTTTTCAAACGCAGAGTGTGTTCGTAGTTTTAGGCTGTCAGTGTTTTGTGAAAAGCTTAAAACAGTGGAGGGTAAATGTGTGTGACTTGGGTGTCTGCCATTTGGAAAGCAGATTTTTTCCAGAGTCTTTGGGTTTTAAAGACTTAAATGCCTGTGTTGTGGTTGCTGTGGAGCAATGCAGGAAGTGTGCCTGGATGTGTGTGTTTCATCCTGCTGGTGAAACAAAGCTTCCACGTAACTCTGTCAGGGCCATGTGCATGTCCGGGCAGGCTGAAAGTCCAAATGCCCAGCTTCCTGACTAGCTGTAAATTAATTAAATGTGTGCGTCCTTACAGGTGATAAAAAGATCTGCTTTGTTCAGACATGGCTGATCATATCCAACTGTAAAATTACTGATGTTGGACAAAGTGGTTAAGAATCCTAGGAAGATGTCTCAGATCAGACATGGCATGTAAATGTGCTATCTGAAGACTCTTGTATTGATGTTAGTTTCCATGGCTGCAACACTCGAGCTGATACAAGTGGAATAGTTAACCTGTTATTACACATTGGGGACAAGTGAGTTTGAGGGAGGCAGTGACGTAAATCTGACAAAGGAATTCGGATTGGTAATAAGAAAATGACAGCACTGATGTTCTACATCTAAATGTCTCAATGTCTCCCACCAGGCAAAAGTAATCCAGAGGCCAAATGTTTCAGCCAAATGGAGGAAGTTCGTACCGATGCCTTGCATTATACAGTGAGTTAGACTCATAAGCTACAAGCACACATTTATTTATTGTTATATTTAGATATCTGAGCTTATCTTTTTAATAGATTTGTTCACATTGGTTTCAAGCCTGATTAAAGAGTTTCATGCAGTATGCCCTTGTATAATAAAGTCTGAAATAAGCTTTATTTTCTTTAAAAGGGACATTTGGCATTTAAAAGTGTGTATATACAGAAGGTAACAAATGTCCTGAGCTTAAAAATACAGATTTCAGTTTCTCTCATCTTATAATAACATCAGTTTATCAGTTTAAACTTTTCAGCCATGGTTTTCTTAATTTACATTCCTCTTTTCATGTTGTTGCACAGTGTTTTCCGCAATGGAGATCTTCTGTGTCCACCATTCCGGTTCATCATTCCTCGGAGCATGAGACAGGATCTGGAACAGATCCTGAGTCTGATCACTGAGAAGGTCAGCTTACGGACAGGAGCGGTGCGCAGGTCAGGGACATGGTCAGGCATTAAGTCATACTTTCTCTCTGGTGAGTTCAGAGACACTGAGATCTTGTGCAAACCTTTTTATAGGTTGTGCTCTTTGGAAGGAGTGACTGTGTCCTTAGCTGAAGAGCTGGAGACCGGCCGCTGTTACGTTGCTGTGGGAACTGAGAGATTCAAGAAACTTCCATATTTGGAGCTCTTGGTTTCAAAAACTACAGAGAGGTATTGTAATGTTGGGTCCTGCGATGGTTACTCTGTTTTCTCTTTAAAACAACAGTAAACACACTCGGCTTTTGACTTTTCTTAACTGACAAATGATGCTGCTGTATTTTCTAGATGTTACCCCGGAAAGAGGAGACTGGTGAAGAGAGCGGAAGTAAATTTTCTTCTCTCTACTTTCAGTTATTCATTTTATTACCATGTCAAAAACAGTTCATCTGCAGCCTGTCAGGTCTGAATGACAGCTGTTGGAGGTTGAGTGAAAATCAAATGCAGAAAAAGTGTTTTTCCTCCTAGAACAGGAAAGCGGGAAGTGGTCCAGAAGACCAATACAGTGACTCAGCTCTCCTCGACTGCCCAGAGGTAAAAAAAAAAAAAACAATGCGAAACATAATCTGCCTTTGTTTTTATTAATGCTATACTGAGATTGTTTATTTGGTAACTCAATTTACACATCAGAGTAAAAACAATACTGAAATTATTTTTGTGAATTGCATACATCATCCTTCACATATTAAATCAATTAATATTAAGATGAAGTCATGAATTTCAGTCAGATGGTCGCAGAGTGAAGTCGACTGGAGATGAAGCTTCAGCTCCGCAAGACTTGCAGCTAATGAGCAGGAAAGAGGGAGCAGAAGAGACCTCTGTGTTATTTGCCAGGCCGGTCAAAGTCAGCAAGAACCGAATACAAACAAGACTTTCGCTCAACAATGGATATGGTTAGTCTTCAAGGAAAGTTCAATTATGTACTTTTATATAAAACATCTTCAGTATAAAAATACTTATAAACTTTTTTTTTTAACTGAAATTTTTTGATTTATATTAATGACAGCTCAGCCCAGCATATTCAGAAGGGCAGGAAGGAAGAGAAGGGAGGAGGTAAGAGGAGCAGAGGAGGTGCAGGAGGATGAAAATACAGCGACAGAGCTTCCTGTTGATCAGGTTAGCTTCAGCATATAAATAATTAAATGGTGAAACACAACAGTAGGAGTTTAAAATCTAACAAAGATACTGCAAGCCTGGATAAACCAAAATCTGATTCTATTTCTTGACTGAAAGAGAGTTGCAGAAATAGTGGAGGATGAAGACCTGAATAAGACAGAGGATCCTCTGCAAAACACTCGACAGGTACGTGCTTTTTAACGCCACGGAAACAAGCATCACATTCACGCTCTAATAGAGAGAAGGGATATTTTTTCAGCCTATTTGTAAAATAATCTTTAATTCCCTGCCACTGAGTCAGTCTGTTTTCCTTAAGGAACACGCAGAGATGCCGAGTGAGCAGCACAACAAAGAACACCGACACAACTGCAATGGAAAACAGGTAATGTGGATTTGAGTGGGTCTTTATATTTCGACAATCCTTAATGAAATGATTCATTTTACGTTTTTAATGTAACTTTTTTTTGTTCCCCTATGAGAGGCTCTACCATCTGATCAGGAGCAGGAGTCCACATCTAAAACACCGGTATATACACCCACACACCACAGCAAGTACATAATAATACATGTAATGGATTCTGATGAGTGCATGGACAGAAAAAAATTTTTTTTGCAGCAACCTGTTTTTCTTTTCTTTTTTTTTTTCCCATTTTAAAAGGAGGCTGAGTTGAAGCAGAAATCTTCAAAGTCAAGGCCTTCATCATCCCTCTCAGAGGGAAAGACCAGGGAACAGGCAAGCTTACCATCTTTTAAACACAGTAGCATGTCACATTTGACTGAAATCTTCGTTATGGCTTTTAGCTTTTACACAGATGAAATGTTTTGCTGTGACAGGAGAGGCCACAAGACGCCTCATCATCTACACCAGAAAAGAAGCACCATCAGGGGGAGGCCACAGTATCGTAGCAGCTTCTCTGCCTCAAACAGAGTCACTGTTGCTTCCAAAATGCAGCTAAAGGACCATTTGGTTGAACTGGTAGAGTTGTAACTATGGTAACAAGCCAAATAACATTAAATTATTGTCTTTGGTTTTCAGATGTTAGGTGTTGCCTGACAGTGATATTTTAGTGTAACTTAGAGCTACCCATGTCCATGTGCTCATCGTGTTTGATGGAGATAACTGATGCCGACACTGTATTGATGTTCAATGCTGCAATTCATTCTACATGTACATAAGAATCTTTATTTTAGAAAAGTTTTAGGCATGTGTGTTCTCATTTTGCCTAGGTTTTGTAACTGATAACAGATGAAGAATTGTACTGCAAATGAAAAAAGAAACAATCATTTTATTTCTACAATATGAACAACAAATCTGTACAACGTACATGTACAAATGAAATACTGTGAAAATAAAAAATATTCATTACAGTTATCTGCCCAGTGTATTTAATTTGTGCTTTAAACAAACATGTTTACAACAGGGGATAGTCTATTTTTAGGTCCTTTATAAATAAGAGTAACATTTACCAATACAACAATACAACATGTACCAAGGGCAGCAAAAAAAGAAGGGGGACGAAGAGCAGAAAATTAATCCTCCGGCTAAACTATCTGACTGCTTCAGTGTCCAACTCCCATTCAAAGACCAGCTGCAGGAAACCGAATGCAACTGCCATAAAATGCCCTTGTTAAACCAGAAGTTGACATCTAATTGGTCCATTTTAAATCCCTGTGTTGACTGCATGTTGTCTCTATAGCATCTATGCAAATGCCAGTCGCATGGAGGGCAGCGGCGTGTTTACCAGTAAAAGTTAACCACTGTTTTTATTGGGAACACCATAATTCAGCCTAGCCTCACAGTGAACCCTACATGAACCTGCTTCTCCTCCTTCAACTTTTTCTTCCTAGGAGAGGCCTTTTGAAGCTAAAGTGTTGTCGCCTGAATCTAAATTTTTCTCCATTCCTGCCTTGCTCCAGCTCTAGCTTTGGTCTTCTGTGCTTCCCTGCTGAGGAATTCCTTAGATAGTGGAGGAACAGTTTTCTTTAATCCAGATCGTCATTAGAGCACCACCTTGGTTACATTCTGTCACTTCAATGTCTTAGTTATCTATGGAGCTTATAACGCACAGAGTGATGCCGGCCATGGTGAGAAACATTCCCAGAACAGCTTCTGAAAGGAAAAAGAAAACAATCACTATGATATTCTTCCACAGCAACATTTGCTTATATTGGAGGAGAAAAACATGTTGCATTGCAATCACCAACAAAAGTGACTCACGTTTGCCTCCAAACTCTTCACCCAGTAACTTTCCAGTCAGCAGAGTGCAAAGGAACGTCAGAGAGTTGGCCACAGGAACAGCAAGAGACAAGTCTGAAAGACAACAATGTTGTTTTATTTTTTTAATTGATTTAAAGCCTATGAAGATATAGTAATTTACTAATATCCTGTCAGTAGTCAAACAAGTACCAGCACTGTTAGAGACCCAAATTCATAAATGCATTGTTTGTCTAAAATTACATTAAAATGGTTTTAAGTGTTTAAAATATGTGGGACAACCTGAAATGTACGCCAATCATTGTGTTGTTGTGTATTTAAACTGCAGTGAATAAAGAATTGCTTTGTGAAGTTAAAAATAGTCAAGACTATCCAGTGCAGCCACATTGTCCGTATGTTTCATTCATGCCACGGTGTTCTTTGTTAATCCACATGTCTTCAATCTAGTTAGCTTCATTGTGGTTGGTCTCTTTCAGGTTTAAGACAACTTTCAACCGATCATTACACAGCCAGCATATTGTTGTTTTGTCACTTTGTAAGACTGCATGCAACTCCATTCAAACTGGGAATTCTCACAAACATGCAATCTGCAGGAGGAAGCGCTCCAAACTCAGATGTAAAAAATTAAAACAAGGATCCTTAAAAATAGGATTAACTGAATTAAATTTTATTCTGGTTAATGGACTAAAATATTTTAGCGATTCATCACACCCTGGACAGGTCACCAGTCCATCGCAGGGTCAACACTGAGAGAGAATCATTCACACTCACTCAATTTAGAGAAACCAATCAACCTTACATGAATGTATTTGACTGTGGAAGGAAGCTGGATTACCCACACATGTGCAAGGAGAACAGGCAAACTCCACACAGAACATCACAACATAATATTAGAAGTATTGTAATAATTGTACATTATTAGTTGAGGTTTGGGTTCATTACAGGAAAAGTAGATGGTTAACTGATAATGCTGAAAGTAGTAATACTGGTGGTATTACATTTAGGTTAGTCACATTCAGAACTGGGACAATTTGCTGATATGTTTAACAGCCCTGCTGAGCTATAATTGATGTCATAATCAGCTTCCCCTGTGCTCATCACACAGAACAGAGCAGATTACTAAACAGTCTTTACAACTACTGAGGATCAAGACACATGCGCTCTGAAAAATTCAGACAAACAATCACAAACTAAGCAGAAAAGACTTTTGGATCTGTGTTTCAAGGTGTGTATCCTGCAGGTTGCACAAACCTTTGTTATACCTAAATATTTCACATGTTTCTCTTGTTTATTCCTCATGGTTGTTCTGTTGTCATATCAGTCATTTTTATTCATTCTTTGTATCTCTTTGGTCCCTCTCTTATTCTCTAAGGTCATTATGTCTTACGCTGGGATTACTTCGAGGCTCCTTTTCAATATTTTGCAGCTTCTTTATGCCATTGAGGTAAAGTTCATTAATTATTCTGTTATTTTGCAACTCTATCGGAAACCATTCCTGAATCAATCTTATTCTAGACCCTGAAAACCTTTTTTTAAACTTATTTATTTGACATTACCTTTGTGCCATTTCATCCCAGACTGTCATTCAACGTTAAATATCCTCATTTGTGTAAATTTTCTTCATAATGTTGGTTGATTTGTTTCTCCTTAGGCTCCTGATCTAGACCCCAATAAAATATACTAATACTCACTTGACAACATGTAAATATTAGACAGATATGGGGCTAAACACTTTTTTTTTCTTCCCCCATATAGATTCATTGTTTTTTCAGTATGCCAGAAGCTACAGACAGACCATGACAGTGGCAGTTAAGGCTGCCTCACCTGTGGTTGACAGTGTGTAATAGTAGACCAATGAGCCACTCTGGTTCAGAAGAAATGGGACCAAGTACTAGACAGCAATAGAATGGAGAAGGAACAAACTATAAGAAAAACAAGTTGATTCAAACAGGGAACGACATGAAATGTTAAAACAAACCTTCACGTTTAGGAAAAGAAACTTGATCTCAGCCAGTAGCTGTGAGACTCTATTGGTTTTAGTCACATTTTCAATCCCCTCTGTGCCTTTCTTGAGGAAAGGGTTGGTGCATCCCCACAGCACTGACACCAGCAGCAGACTCAACAGCTCCACTGCAAATGTACACTGCCGTTACATTACCGCATTATGTTCACACATGCAACTCATTTTGTAACTGTTCCACAGAGTCCAATCTAAAGAAATGGGACAAAAAGTATAATACTATGGTTGGCAACAAGAAAAACCTGTGGATATCGGTCGACAACAATTAGCCACCTCATTTCCTTAGCATGGGCTATGCTGTGTTAGATTTGGGCTAGCCACGACTGTTAATGCTTAAAAGTAAAAAGATAATATATTCTAATGAAAAACAAAAAATGTGACATTTTAAGTGTATTACAACATGGGATAAATTATGTTGTTGACACTTACCTACTGTCACCATTGTCACGTAAACATCCTGGAAACTGTCACGCAGCCGCATTCGAGTCGCATTCAAGATTTTTTGGTTTATGTTTTAAACAACATTTTGAACCATCACAATACATGCAGCAATACATGCTTTTTTTGATAATTATCTGAGGATTTACGTAAGATAGCCTCTTAATAATACATCGAACGTTTTAAGGCGATTTTCTAATATATGAAAGGCAATAATTTGCCAATATTTTTGTCTTGAATGCAGCTTTAGCGGTATCCAAAGTTGAGTAGTCACCAATGACCAGCAGAGGGCGTAATAGCTTATTAAACACCAACCTCCACCCCTGTTTTCAAAAAGTATCCACTTTTTTAAAAAATAAAGCATTTCACTTGCATTTAATTCATTTATTAAACAATCACAAACAATACAAATACAGGAAGTTTTGAAAATAAAGTGCAAAATATTTAAGTATCAAATTAAAAAGGTTTTACTACAGCATGTTATGCTGACAGATCTACACTAAAACCTCTGTTAAGACTTTACACTTTGTGGTTAAAAAAAAAAAAGCACTGCTAATTTATTTATTTAAAAAAATGTAAGTTGTTGAAGGAGAAACAGTGTGACATAGGTAAGCCAGTTTATGGTAAATATGACTGTTAAAAACAAATACAAAAACAATATTTTCCTCAGTATATCTGATACGCATTACATAAGTACTTATCATCTGTCATACTCTCTTTCACTAACTTGAAAGCTAATTCTACTTTGTCTTGTAAACCTAGTACGTGGTTTTCTTTAATACAGAAATGTACATATTGTTGATCAGTGGTTTTCAAACATGGAGGCAGGTTAATATCACAACAGCATCAGAACGGGAAAGTACAGATTTAACTAATAATGCTAAGAGATGTAAAGATGGGCTATACATGATTAAAGGAAAATTATAAAGGGACACAGAGAAAGTTTGAGAACCATTACTCTAGACCAACATTATTCAGCCATTAGTCTTCATTACACATTTCTTCATTGTATTAAAGGAGCAAAAAATAATAATGACTTCTTGACATTGAACACTGTATTAACTCCTTAAATAGAAAGTCTTAACCCTTCCATCATGCACTTTTCTTCATATCAGTTGTGTCTGGTTTTGGTGCCACTTTGTTCACAACTAATATTCTTGTACGCCAAGCAGACGTGCTGTCACCAGCAGTGGCTCAGTTGGTGGAGATTAACAGGGACAACATGAAAGTCAAATGTTTCCACAGGATTCAGTCAGCACAGTGTGTAGTCAGCGATGAAGACAACACACCAGTTAATGCCTGTTTTGAGAATAAGCTGCTGTCTCTACAAGTCTGTGTGCTATGTGTTTCCATATGAAGGAGCGTCATGTATAGTGACCACAGTGGAGTCGCTGGTGGTGCTGAATTGCTCTATATGATTTCCTTCCACACTGCTTAGCTCCACTCTCGGCAGCCGGAAGCCACCATCTGAAGTTGGGTTTGAGTTGATTACGCTGCCCGACACTGAGCTGACTCCCATGATGTTTAGAGGCATGTTGCCCTGGACTGTGGATTGTGACATCTTTGGACGAGGTTTGGAACCGCCCCTTGCTCCCAGAACTCTAGATGCATGTGTCCGCCTGGCCAAAAAGGATGAGATGACATGAAATAAAAATGAGCTTGGATTAGAAAGAGCCAGTGTATCAGACCGGAGAAGGTGCACATCGCAGGGGATACATAAGGAATTTAATTTACTTACAATAGGTGCATTTAAGTACAAGATACTAAAGTAGAATGTTTTTATTTTATGATTCTTGAAATTAAAGATGGCTTGCTAGGCAACAGGCTCCAGTGCAAAGACACAAAGCCCTCACATCTCCGTCGAAGGAGAAGGATTCTGATCATTCAGCATTTGTGCAGTCTGATTTGATGCTTACTGACATCTAAATGTTTTTTTTTTGTTTTTTTTCCAATTTAGTGTCTCCTTGCGGATGCTTTGGGTCTCTAAAAGTTCTTTTAATTAGTAAATCTTTGAAGTTATAAGTATTCTTGGTATTCTATTTATGAGTGTGTGTGTGTGTGTGATTTTCACCATTAGTTTTTTATAACCTCTTGATATTATGCAAACTTCCCAGCTGTTTGATTGATTTAGTGTTAAGAAGTTTAACATTATAAGCTGGAGTTCCAACTGAAGGCCAGGTGTGCGATCTATCCAGTTCGATTGCAAAATTAATTCACTTTTTTCTTTTTTTGGATAAAAAATATATTTTCATCCCAATTTTTTATTCCCTTACAAAGTGGTAGAATATCAAACCAAATAGTGAATGAGACACTAAATAGTAATAAATTCTTTTGCTGATAACAAAAATTAAGAAAAATAAGGGGGGGTGATGGGGTGGTGGAGGGTGGATAAATACGGGGAGAATAATCATGGTGCCAAATATGATGCTGGTATGTGGTAGAATGATGAAGGACACCAAGCAGCAAACCAGACAATGAGCAGCTGACATTATCCGCTCTTCACAAAAATTCCAAAGATTCTCTGTTGGGAATTATGTTTGCGTATCATATTTATTTGTTGATGTATACAGTATGATTAATTATTATTCCATTCTGGAAGCAAAAAATAACCCTAACTACAAAGATGTGGTGATAATTATCTATTAAGTACAAATGTGATTAGAAAAGAAGACTGCTTTATAGGACAGTATATCAGACAAAGCCTGATAAAAAGCCACAAAATCTCCGTAGGCATTTTGTTGTCATTGAAGTGGATAAAAATAGTACAGCTGCTGTATAGCTTGTGACATGCGGTATGCAGGAATGTCATCTCACCTGTTGTATGTCTTTAAGACGATGAGTATAATGGCAAGAATGATGATGATGCCTGTGACAATGACAGCAATCATAGCCCCAGAGCCTGAGAAAGAGACAGAGGAAGAATGAACCGTGAACACAATGAAAGGCTGTTTTTGAGATGCTTGAATGTCTCTTCTGAAATCTGTCATTTTTACACATTCCATCAGCTGCTAGTCAGGCAGTTTCTTGTGTCTGTAAATTCTGGCAATGTGTCATTGCTTAGCAACAGCATCACTCACAGGCAAATGGAAGGTGACAATTTTGGATTAAATGCACAGGTGCCACTCCCATACAAACTACTTAGATTGACCTGTATGACGCATCAGGAAATTATTAATGAGGCGTCTTCTGACATTTTTCTTTTTGTGGACATTTTTGGTGGACAAGATGTGAAATAACATGGTGTTTTATCATGTCTAACTGTAGGGGAGAAGATGACAAAACATACACAAATGTTTCCCACATACAAACACATACACACATATTTCCTTACTCTGGATGAGGATTTGTTCTTTGGACTTGGTGACAGTGGTTGTGTTTGAAGTAACTGTAGTGATGGGCACAGGTGAGACAGATGAAGACATCTTCAGCAATACCCTGCAAAAACAAAATGAATAAATAAATAACAGTAGCCAATATTACAAACTAAATCCATTGACTGAATTACCATAATAACAGAGATAAAGGTCAGTTTAACAATAAATATGAAGAGAAAGGAATGGGGAAAGAAGATCTGAAGACAAGAACAGTTTATAAACAGCAGATAAGAAAGGAGCGGTATTAACTTGTTGAAATATCAGAAATGAGCGCTCCTCATCACAATAATTTGAAGTTATTGGTGCAGATTTTTTTTTTTTTTTGCTCAAGAAGCATAGTTAAATCTCTTGTGCTCATTATTTATCTTGCTTTGAGATCACAGAGTAAGTTTGCACAACTGTTTTATGTCTGCAGACTATGAATATGTTTTCTGTGTTTTTTAGAGCAGTTATGTCAGACAAGATAATGAGAGTTAGACCAAAGCCACAAGGCTACTGGTTTTGTTTTGAGGAATTCAACATCTGAAAGACTTGCTGGACTCAACCCATTATAACTATGAATAGTGGCATCTAAAAGCAACTAAAAGTTATTGAGGAAATTGTTATTAGATTCATGACAGCACAAGTTTAAAAAAAAAAAAAAAAAGGGGGGTACATATATATATATATATATATATATATATATATATATATATATATATATATATATATATATATATATATATATATATATATATATATACATATATATATATACATATATATATATATATATATATATATATATATATATCTATAGTGATCATGGATAAGCAGCAGAGGAAAGCCGTAGTGATCGATGTATCCATTCCCAATGATGGAAGAAGGCCTGGAGGGTGAATGCAACACTTGTACCCATAGTGATCGGAGCACTGGTAGCCAGTAGGGGCCACTGGAGAAGTGGCTCCAACAGATACCTGGTGAAGCATCAGACATTTCTGTCCAGAAAAGCGCAGTCCTAGGAACAGCTAAGATACTGCGTAGGACCCGCAAGCTCCCAGGACTCTGGTAGAAAGATGAACAGCCACCCGCCCTTCCCTGGGGAGATGGGAGGGGTGGGTGAGGGAGGAGTTTATTTATATATATATATATATATATATATATATATATATATATATATATATGTGTGTGTGTGTGTGTATATGCATGTGTGTATTTTATGTATGTTTTGTTGTAATCAGATACAATCTAGAGGCCAGCATTTACAAATAATTCCTGTAACAAGCAACTTGAAATGTATCCTGAGCATATCAAAATCTTATTTGTGTATCAGAGACCTGCAGTATTGTCCAAAGAAATTAAAAAAAAAAAAAACTGTTTTCAAATTTGAGTTTGGGAGCAGACTAACACAGCTCTTGAGAACATTTGATATTATATAAAGCTGAATAAAAAAGGAATGAAATAAAAATAGCATACAATATCATATTTCTCCCAAAATAGAATCTCCTCATTGGCTCGCTGTGAAATTCAAAGCTTACAGCTATCAAACCTCTCCACTGTGGAACTTGATCCCAGTTTGCCCTCAGGAGGAAGATAGTCTCACTTCTATTAAGATAAGACTTCCAACCTTTCTTTTTGATAAGGTAGAACTAGCTCTGGTGAGCCTGAACCTCCTTTTAGCTTCTGTATCCTACTAAACATCTGGTCACTGAGAGTGTCGTTCTCTTCTTCTCCTGCCAGTCCTGTAATAAACTATCTATCGATCATATTGTGTATAATCATAAAAGTCTAATGTCTTTTTTCCTCAAATAGTCTGAATTACATTTTCCTTGTTGACTCAGTTCTACATCTGTGCGTTTCAGTTTTTACCCCTTGTAGCCCATTAATAACTGCTTTGCTTCTGTTCTAAGCATTTTGATCTGCATGCTTGTGAAAAAAATTTTTTTAGGGCTTTTTTGTTTCCTTGGTTTGTCTGTTCTGAGCAACTGTAAATAACCACTGCATATACACCAGGAAATTACCAACCCTGGTTATAAAATGGGATAACGATTCTCCTGTCCAGTTATTTTGTACTCACTGGAGCTGCAGAGGCGTATTATTCCAAAGCCAGAGAGTTCCAGAAACATTGTATTTACCTTTCTTCAAGTGATACTGAGCTAATTTTTAAAAAAAAATGAATGACTTTATATGAAACTTGGATCTTATCACTTAAAGGATGAAATTAGTAGAAATGACTGGTTTTTTAACTGACCTCTATTGACAAAAGTAGAGAATATGAAAACTACCAAGAGAATAAGCAGCACAGTCATGATTTTATCTGATCACTTTTCTGTCAGAGAAAAATGAATGCTTTTGTTTATTTGAATTGACTTCAATACAATATACTCTTCATCTAATCTTCCTTGTTCCATAAATGTCGTGCAAAGATCCTCTGTCTTTTAGGTGGATCTCTGATACTGTTCAGGAAACAATCTGCAAACAGCTGTAGGTCAGGGCTGTCCCTGCAACTGATATCTCCCACAGGTCAAGACAAAGACACTGTGACTTGCTTAGCACAAACAGTTCATGCAAACGTCATTTAAAGCTATTACACCTGCTGTCACGTTTAGGTTTAGTACTATAAAATATCTCTAAGCTTATATGCTGCATGTTTTCAGTTAGACTTTGTTTTTAGAGGGGTTACTTGCTCTTTCCGCTTGTGCTGCAGGGGAAAAAGAACAAACGTCATCAAGGGACTTCCACCTACTCGTTTACATCATGCAGCGTAAAACATAGAGTAAACGATGAGGTCACTGAATCATTCAGGCGTTACGGAGAGATTTGTGCATAGGTCATTATCTGCTACGCTAGGGCTTATTTGCTTCGCCTGATTTGTTGCCCCAATATAAAAGAATGAGGACTTCATTTGACTTTGTATCTTTTTGCTATCCTCTCTCATGTAGCAAAGTCAGTGATTAATCCTAAAATAAGAGATTACAGGCTTGGCCACTGTGAAAGGCATCTAATTTTAGATGTTCACATTTTAATTATCATGCGAGAAAATAAGCGTTCCATTAAAATGGAAGCATCAAGAGCAGTTAGTGTGTTTTGGTGTGCTGTTTCACTGTCTGTGGGGTTGGATGCAGTGTAACACAGGTGACACATGCGGAATGAAATTTGCATCAACTAAATAAAGCTGAAAACACTGACACACGGAAGAGCTGTCCCAATGATACACACCCAAAGCCAATGCCTAGCTGTCTTTCTTATCTAAATCTGAGCAGCTGGCATGTTCACACACTTACAGCTGAACATTATGCATTTTGTCAACGACAGACTGTCAGCTGAGGAAAGCATATTGATGCATTTTTACTGATTCACATACCAAACGTAAAGCAGTTTTCATGAATGTTTTCAGGTAGCCAGTATTTCAGTCTAAAATATATAGTCATAATTTTAAAAAAATGCTTAACCAATGGGGATTTTTTTTCTACTACTGAAATGCAAGGAATTAAATCTGATTTATCTTTTTTTTTTATATTATTATTACAGATTGATGACAGTCATGAAGCCAATATTTGATACTCTTGTGTGCTGTGGGTCTTATCCAGCTTCCTGCTCAAGAACAAATATTGCACAACGCACTCTCCAGGTGTTGACTTAGTATTAAGCAGAAAGATTAATAATGGCATATATCAAATTTGATGTTTACAGAGGTGACAGCTTCTGATAAGTGACTAACTGATCAGCTGGCAACACAAGTGTTTTGGTTACATACTACTGAATAACAGATGAAGCTGGTGTGGAGATAATATATGATCTGTTTTAAACTGTGCAGATTTTCACAATCAAAATAGTTTTCTGTTTTTCTTTATTTGTTTTGTTTTTTTCAGGCTTCGCATATAGTCAGTTGTTTCTGCTAATAAACAAACAAACCTGTTTAAGTTATGTAAAGGAAAAATTGCCATTGCATATTTGTGTTGGTGGATATGAGCCACCACTGTGAATATTATTTTGAGACTATTTCCCCAGAGCAGGAATTTATTTAGTTATAGCAGGTTTTTGATGGTAGAAATAGTGATACACTAGTAAGAAGCCAAGATTTGCCAAAGTTAAAAACTTACCGTTTCTCTATATTTTTTGGCAAAAAAAAAACCCAAAACAAACAGGCAGCAGGCATACAAAAGTTTGGTCAAATTGAGTTTTAGTATGAATCTTTAAGATGGTAAAGTTTCAGTAGAAAAGTTGGATAATATCCAACTTTCTTTCACAACATAACTCATCACTACACATATTAAGTTTTCTTTAGGACATAAAAAAGGTAGATCACCCTGACTGGTCAGTACAGACAACCTCTTTATGCAACAACATGCAGGTGCAGCTTGTTGCAGCTAAATGTTGTTCACTTACACTCCCATTAAAAGGCTTTTTGTTGTTGGATGTTTTGGCTTTCAGGCACTGCTGGTTGAGGTATACATACAAGTTGGGTCAGAAGTCAGTGATGGTAAATGTAAAATGATCAGCTTTGACCACTTGAGGTCCAAATATCAAGAGGTGTATTAATAAATCATCTTGTTTCAGAATCTAGTTTTTCCCCATCTTAATAAGACGTTTGACCCCCAGATTTGTATTTTATTCATCTAAATCTTTCTTATACTAGTGAAATATTCCACATGTCACTAGCTGGAACACAAACCCAAACATGATCAATAATAGCAATAATGCATGCATTGCATTTATACTCTGAATATATTTTTGTGACCATATCTGCAAACTTCTGTTTTAACTTTATCGAGCCACAGGAATTAAAAATGTGTCAAGTTTCTGTCAAGAGTTTGACAAACTTTCCCAAAGGCTTGTGGCTTGAACCTTTTGGACAAGCCACACTCAAAACTAGCTATTAAAAAAAAAAAATGACATCAGGTAAATGTTTTGATAGCACAAAAATTTCTAAAACTGTTGAACTCAAATGTGTTATGAAACATAGATTTTTGCCAGATGTGCCCAAACATCTCCATGTCACTGGACTGTATGATCATCATAGAATTGTTTTCGCTCAGGCTTTCTATCAAGACATTACGTAAGAAAGACAGATTGCATGTATTGTCCCACGTGCATATTGGTTTTCACAACCTACACGTTATTCTTCAGAACTAATTTTTTCTGAGTTACACTATATTCCATTCTATTCTACAGTCATTTAGCAGACGCTTTTATCCAAAGCAACTTACATATGAGAGAGAACAACACAAGCACAAAATCAAACCCAAAATCTGCTGAAAAAAGTATAATACAATGTAAAACTAACTTCTAAATCCTGCAAGTGTATGTAAGTGCACATGAATGTGTTTTAGTAAGTCTTGCAAATGAGTCAATTCAGACAGAATGGGGTGTGTGGACAGACAGACTGTAAGATAGGTTTGGTCCTGCATGCTAAAGGTCATGTTAGGATTAGGAGAGCCTCAGCTGAGGAAACATCTACAGTTGTCACACCTTGATATAGTTAAAAAAACAGATGACCCTGATGCTGCTCCTTATCTCACAGACATGTCATGAATCTTGTTACATAAGCTGCAATATTAACTACAATTACTTTACACTGGCTAATAAAACACACGCAATTGGGCCCAGAGATGGGCATACTGCCAAAAACATTAAGGCTCATTACGACACACACATGAAAGATGTTTCTTTTTCTGCCTTGTGCTAAAAAAGAGTTAATTTACTCCAGTATTTACCTACGCTGAAACCCTTGTCTTTTTCTTTTCAGGATTAGATAATAGGAAATCTGAGATGCAAAACTTTTTTCTCAAGTTTCCAGCAAACTACCCCAACTGGATGCTGTGCTTTTTACAGAGTGGCGCATCTCATTAAAACCTACCCATCATGTACTGATAAAACTGTCCTATCAGCTGATCAACTTACCCCCACGTTGGAAACACCATCAGTCATAAACATACAACCTTTATTCTTATGATAACAGAGGGAAAATGTGTAATATTTCAAGTTTAAATGATCTAGTTTTGTTGAGTAATTTTTGGTGGCTGATAACATGTCCGCTGGTGTTTCCTTTGAATATCAGGGGTACTCGGGCAGAATGACAGTATATACAAGTAGAGGAATCACAGTGGCACTACGCCTGCCCCCCAACAAAGAAACATTTGATTTTATCGATAAAATTATTCTTTTATTAAACATACCATTCATTTTCACTGTCCAATATTTGGAAGGCAGAGGAATTTATAACTATAATCAGATCCCTGTTCTGATGTGAAATTTATTTCCCCATTTGCCAGTCTCCTCCCTGTAATAACAGTTTGTTTGTTGTTCCACAAATTACAGCTGTTCAAGAAGTGCTACAGATTCAATATCCTTTCTTCCACCCTGAGTAAACAAATCATTTATTGGTCTGCTCAGACAGTCGACGCGCTGCAGAACAGTTCAGTTTCCTCTTTTTTTTTCTAGAGAGGAAGAGATCTGCAGAAGCGAGTGAGTAGTTCCACTTTGCTCATCTACACATGAAATTCTGCAGCCTCCAGCATACATAAACACTTTTAAAGTGTGGCCTTTATCAAAAGCAGTCAGTGTCAATATTTGAGAAGTTTAATGTGACAAATGTGTACTGTTTAGCTGCTGTGGAAGAGCAAGCATGAAGCTAGATTTCACAGCAGCGAGCTAATTTGTGTTAGGTCAGGTATAGACTTCCCTTATCATTTGTTTTCCAGATGTCAAATACTGAAGCAAGATTTAACTATGACATTTCAATCAGTCACTAAGGGATCAGCAGAAAGACCGACATTTCATTGGCTGGGAGCTTGTTGACTGAAATATGTGTGTTTGCTAAACATTTCCCATTGAAAGTCAATAGCAACTTCCCCCCAAAATGAGAATTTCTAAAAAGGATTTTTTAGCTTCTGATAGGAAATCCCAAAATAATGTCGACTTTGGTGTGGAAACATTCATATTAGTTGTATTTAATTCCTGCCTACTGTAGGGGGTATATCCAAAGTTACACACAAATTACCTGAATGATTGTTCAGTTAAAGTTCTTGTTATTTAAGTCAAGTTGAGTTTTATGTCTTAGGACCACCAGTCACTCATCAATTTAAAGCCTTGCAAAAAAAAAAAAAAAAATAAAAACAATTACACAAAAACCAGCATTGAGCTGAAGGACACATCCCAGCACAGTCCTTTCAGCAGTGTTGCTCTGTGGATTCTCAGTGTATCAAACACTTATCAACATGAGTAATTAATAACTACAGAAAGGAAAAAATGCTATTGTGTGGTGGTGCAAGCAAGGCTTTTTTTCAAGTCAAAGGATATATTTGACACATTCGTCATCAAAACTCGCAAGAGTCTGCAATCAGACAAATCGGTCAGTTAGAAGCGACAGAGAAATGTTAATAAGAAATGTAAACATGAATTTTTAATCATTAGTCAAATATATCACCAGTGGAGAAACCTACTCTCAGTGCCCCCCCCCCCCCTTTGAGTATCATGATCCAGTAACAGGACTATCAATTTATATTAGAAGTGTTGTCATATAGTTGGTTTGAATTTAGAGTTCAGTTTCTCTCCTAAGTTGTAAAACCTGATCTGTATCACAGCTCCTAATGTCAATGTTTTTCTTTTCTTTTGTGGCATGTACTGCATGCTTTCTATGACTTGTGAACAAAGCATATTTTCAATCAGTGCTAATCTGACTTACATGTGATAACCGCAGAACGATCACACAAAACAGCTGCACATACTATCTACAAGGACAGAAGAAAAAATGTGGTTTTAAATATGAAAATGGATTCTTGGGATTGTGAACTTCTCATAGTTCGATAATCAAAGAGGATGTTTAAGAAACATCCTGACATCTGAAGCAGATATTAATGAATGAACGGGAGTTTAAAAGAAATATCAAAGAAAGAAGTCTTTCTTTTCTCCACATACAGATGTATGAGCTATAACTTGGCACAGTCACATTTCCCTGTACGACATAGTGTCAACTGATGAGATGATGGGTGCTGCTGCTTCGTCACATGGTCACTTGTCAGTCAGACCCATACAGCTGGAAGGAACCTGAACTTTAGTCTTTGTAACGCCATTAATTCAGTAGTGACAATAATTTTGGATTCATGACTAAACATAACAGATTTTTCAGAATGTGAGCTGCTCCCCTGATCACCTGAGGCTCACCTGTCATTCAGCCATGTTGTCTGGGAGAAGCCTCCTGTTATCGCACAGCGGCAAACACACTCACACAGAAAAATCAGATGTAACAAGCAGACATACGAAACCATTCAAGAATAAAAGAAAAACATTCATAAGATTAGTCCTATTGACCTACCAAACAGTTTCCTCCTTAGTTTCAGCTCAAGCCCTCTCCAGATGGGAGCCAGAGCAGTGAAGAGCCCCCCCCTCCCTCAGCTGACTGAGGTGGGCATAGTACACCAGTGGAGCACAAGCAGCCAAAGCAGGTCTAGGAAAGGAGGCACACGGGGGTAGATTGGCATGTAACTACTCCAAAAGTGAAAAATAAGTTCCAGCTGCAGTCAAAGTGACAGCTCCACAGGCACAAAGAAGAATGACAGACACACAGTGATTAAAAACACTAAAAGAACCAGGGGTACCTCTGTGTGTTAGAGCTCTGTGGGAATCTGTGTGTTTATGTGAAGGGGAGGAGGAGAATGAAGAGGAAGGAGGAGACTCAATGCTTGCTCGCTTACTGCCCTGAGCTGCTCCTGTCTGAGAGTAATAATCCCAGGCAGCTGGTTTTTCAGGTCTTTCCACTCAGCCTTTAGGTGCGCCCCAGCTGCTGATCGAAAATCAGACATCCTCTTTGAAACCGTCTGCTCTCGCCACAGCCGATGCCTCTGAAGATCAATATGTCTGCATCTTGCATTGCAGACATGTGAGATGTAGTAATGGGTACCAGTTTTCTTTTACCAAAGACAGAAAAAAGTAAAATGTAATGTTTAACTTCAAGTGCTGTCATGAAAACAGGTTCTACACATGCACACATGTGAGAATGAGTAAGACTATTTTGTTCCTCATTACATTCAGGTGACAAAACATAATTAATAGGAAAATCCAGAACAGATTATTAATAGGACTCCATGATAATTAAGTGTTACTCATTGTTGCAGCAACGCGTCATGCGTATGTAGTTGAAAATTAACTATGTGCACTACTAGTTCAAAGGGTACAGGGTGTGTTAGGCGAAAAGATATGCATCACCCTTTCTTTTCTTTTATTCTATTGTATAACAATGCACTCTATACAAACAATCTGCAACATTAGCATGAAAGCTGTTCACAGCACAGGAATAACTTCACTGGAGCTACTCCGCCCCCCCCCTCATTTTCTTCACTGTCCCACTATCTGCCCCCAAAGGGGATATCTCTGTTAGCTCAAGTCTGGTTGTCTTTCACCCCGATCGGCTGCAGTGACACACCAGGATCAAGCCTCATGTTATCTCTAGGGTGTGGGTGGTGCCCATGACTATAAAGCTAGTCAGTGTTGTGCCTTTGTGAAAAAAGTCTAACTAAACTTCATCTGAGCAGAAACACAGTATCCTGCATCACCTACTGCACTGAGAGTGCCTGCATGTGTGTGCAGCACCGGTGTCCCCATGTTTAGCTGCGGTGGCAGGCTATTACATAAGCAGATAAAAGATGGAGGTCAGATTTCAGAGAAGAACAGGAAAAATTTTTTTTTTTTTTACAAAACTTGATCCGAGCATTGTGTTGGTTTTAGTCCAATAGAAATGGTGTAAACAAACTGTGTGGCACCATTAGCTGAGTGTGAAAAGGCAACATGGACCCACTGGTTCAGTTAAGCTATTCTTGAAATATTTCAGTCGAGACCAACAGATTCACTTGGTTTATATATCATGTAAAAACATGAACAAATTATGAAGAAAAAAAAAAAGTAAAAAAAACAAACTAAACTTTTGACATGTGACCTTTATAAAGAAAAAAAAGGCTCAGTATATATTCTGTTCAGTTTCTGAACTCCTGAAAAAAAAGAGTCTATATTGTATAAATCTGGAGGGTAACTTTAAAAGAATCTGCAGCTCTCCGAGTCCATTAACATCAACAAGAGTCACATTAACCTGAACTACCCCCCATTGTGCACACACATCGTGACGTTTAACAGAAGAGGTTATTGTGAAGAGGAATTCCCCATTCCCCACACCATGATGAGAGGGGCTTTTTGTGTCCTGGAGAGCACAGGGTATTGCACACTCTGCCTCATCGCACAGGTGTTGCACAGTCTTCCCTACCTGAGAGCTCCCCTTTGTTTTACCTCTCAGTCACCGAGATTGTCACCGGAGATACAGGTGATGTGTAATCTTAGACAATGTGTGCTGCTGCTTAAACGTGCAACGCTATGTAGATAAATATGTATCCACAACTGGGGAAACCTGGGTTTGCAAAACATATTAAGTAAAAAGTTTGTTTTGGCTTTGTTGCTAGTTTTCTCCTGTAATAATGGAGGAAATGGATGACAAATCTATTGTTACTGGACTCAAAAGCAGCTACCTATCTTCTTCGAACAGAGAAGAGGAAATTGCAGATGTAAAATTCAGTCGGTTGCTTAAACACGCGTCATATTGCCACGCAGTCGCCTCGGCTTTCATGCTGTAAATTTCATGTGCTGTGTTCCTCACTGGAAGAATCATTAACCTCAGCCTTGGAGTCTTTGCTTTTTGACTGACCAGACAGAATATTTACTGTTGTTTGGTCCTCTGGGGGATACGAGCTGCCATGTACAAGTGAAAATACACACTGCCCCATTAAACAGAGAAATGTAATTACATGCCACTGCGTTGATCTGTGTTTTATGGCTTTCTGTGGAGCTGCAGTCAATACCGAAGTAATGGGATTTCAAACAATGTGTGTCACTGTGGAACACAAAAGAAACAAGCAAAGGAGTGGAGGCTTCAGGACAGATGAATGGATACAAAAAAAAAAAAAAAGCTGATGTATTTTCATGTTTAATTTTGTTTTGGTCTGACATGAAGTCTCCCATGAGTCACTGACGCAGGCAACTGCTTCTCTGAAAAACTGGCAGTGTTTCAACCATGCAGTCTATAACCTAGAAAATATGTTATTTCTGACAGGCTTTACTTATTTGATAATAAATAAATGCAGCTGTTAGCAGGGGGAAATACTCCCACTAATGTTATAATACTGTAAAGCAGATGTAGGTTGAAATAATTACTTTGCAAAATCATGGACAATATTAATGCATAATCAGACAATCTTGTTATCATGCTGCATATATAAGTAATATAGAATTATTGCAGTCATCAGTCACAATAATTAACATTCCCAAAAATCATGTATTTAGAATGTTTTGCTGATAACCATTTTCAAGAAATGTCTTCCTGAGGTGAGGAGCCCCCCAAAAGTATTGGAGCCTGAAGCACAGCTATTGTTATAGTAACTCTGTTTAACCCAAATGGATCAGTGTTGAAAGAGAGACACCTAAAAAAACAACACTAAACATGGCTTTAAGAATAAGTCTTTATGTATTTTTTTATGTGAAACAAATGACTATTATACTACACAAATAGAAGCGGATACTGTCAGAGACAGAGACCATGTCTGAGAAATAAGTACAGAACATGTAAAATACACATACTGGTATTATAGAACTGTAAATTATTGCTTATTTTGCTACTTTGTTTTCTGGATTTCTACAATACAAGACACATTATTCAGATTTAAACAGAAACAGTACAACAGTGACAGTTATAACGGTATTATTGAGCTTTTTAGTAGACGTTCCCCATAAATGAAAGAAACATTCAAACCGAGTCCATGTTGAACACAACACCATGACAGTTTGTTTTGATTGAGCATCTTCAGGACTTAATGTGACACATTTTGTCCTTTTTTTTTGTTGTTGTTGGTGTTTTTTTTTTCTTGTTTTCATTACAACAGTGTCAAGAGAAGCTTAAACTGCACACTGGGACTGGTCTCAGCAACAGAAACAAAAAAAAGGACAAAAAAGGCATATTATGTACATAAATATACATTTTCTGTTCTACTGTGACCAAAGTGCACAACTCTGAAACACAATGACCACAGAGATTTAAAAAAAAAAAAAAAATCAAAACAAAACATAAAAAAAGTAACTTCACGAGTGTGTTTCCTCCTGCTTCTTCATCATCACCATCCACCACAAAGCCGCTTGCTCGGACGACTGCGACAGCTTCACTGCAGTGCCAGTAAAACAGCACACTGCATCTAAGAGAATCATGTTGCTTTCTCAGAGGATGAATGCTTCTCATGAACGAATGCAAAAAACAAAAGGAATCGGTCTTTGCTGTGTCATCCCACCTCGTTTCAAACCTCCAACTGCTTTGTATGTTGACACCTTTTCAGAAATACACTCACAGATCCAAAAGGCCTGAAAGGTTCACACGAGGCAGAAAGGAAGTGGAGTGCTTCACTCACTGTAATATGCTGGTGAAAAGGCTAACCAGGTGTTTAGCTCAAGATGGAAAAAAAAAAAAAAAAAAAATCACAAGGAAACCTAAAAATGTGCTTCCGACTTTGTCAAAAATACTTTTTTACTTAATAAACAAAGAAAACACTAAGAGTAAAGTGCTCACATGCACACACACTTGTCTTTTGCTAAGTAATATTATATAGCATAAAAGTATATTCAGATTTCATGCTGCTTAATGATATTAAAAATGTTCAGACTCATCTCTAACATCCAAAAGCCCAGTTACAAGCATGTGCTCATGTTGCTTCCCAAAGAACTGAAATATTTAATAGAACAATTTTAAGAATACACTGCAAAAAAAAAAAGAGCTATAAAAAAAAAAGAAACCACCATAACTGTGTGGGCAAAAGATGATTTCTTTGTAGCAACTTCAATGATCTTTATTAGAAGGAAAAAGGAATATGTTGCCATGACAATGTGAGGTGAGTGAATGCTTTGGTTGGAACGTCAGTGTCTCATTAGGAAATCTAATTTTCCCTTTTCTCTGTGAAATGCTTTTGAAGAAAGCTGAAATATCTAAAGGAGTACTTCCACATATTTTACTGCTCATCTATGTACAGCAAGAAGCAGAGCAGTGTTCAGGAGACGCTCGAGTGTCCTGCGATTGCTTGGAGACATCAAAAAATTTCTCAGTGCAAAACAAGCGGTAGATGGTTTCCAAGGAAACCTGACAGATTGAAGGTGAGTTTGATCAAATAATGAATTCAGGACATTAAAGATGTGAGGTACAGCAAACACAATCAGAAGAAAAAGAATAAACCATTCCAAACCCCCTTGAAGAAATGAGGGGGAGGAAGTGTCTCTGATCCATCAAATCTCCACGAAAGCGACGAATGCAAATTTGCCATCAAGCTGAAGAATGAGCTGTCACTCTTCTAAAAAACCTCATTCAGTTCTCTCCCCCAGAAGGACGTCACTTTAAACTGCATGGGAATACGCACATGCACCTAAAGCGTCACAGCATTTTCCTGTCATCACAAACAATAAACAAACAAAAGAACAAAAAAAAAAAACACCTCAGCTCCTCATCTACTGAAGTCACTAGGCATGCAAAAAGAGTCGGGGTATCAAATATGTAATTAGAATACACATCTAGTTTAGCAAAAGAAAAAACAACACCTCTCCAAATAAAAAAAAAAAGAAAGAGTAAAAGCAAAAAAACAAACGAAAGAGTAAAAAAACAAAGTCCAACCACCACAACTTTGTTAGTCACATATGGCGCTTCGTGCTGTGTGATGTTAAATAAGTTCCTTTATCTTCTTTTAACTTGTTAGTATTTCTCTTGCTGTATGATATTTTTTTTTTTAGTTCGTTTTATTGTTTTTGTAATACAGTATATACATGCAGACAAGAACGGGAACATCACACACTCAATCCTGATACAAGCAAACCAGCAGATATGAAAATGGATGAAAAAGAAGAAAAATAGTCCATTTTTATATATATTTATATAACCTGAAAACAATTAAAAAATAAGAAAATTAAAAAAATGTCTTTGCTTTGAGGTGTTGCAAGTCTGCAAGCAAATATTACTGTACACATGACTGTGATACCAAAGGAGAGGTACGGCTGACAAGCTAACCGACAAGCAAGCTACTGAGCAGGACTAGCAATGAGAGCTGAGTGTGTGTGATAAGTGACAGGTGCCTGCGTTGGGACAGGTATTTTGACCCCTCTTGCTGAAAACGAGGGGGGGCCACTCCCCACGCTGTCCCCAGAATGTGATGAGTGTATGTGTGTGATTCTCATCCATTCCCTTCAAGCCGCCTCATTCCATCGCTACGCTCCCCACAAACACCGTCTTTGAGCAATGTTTGTTGGTTTGTTTTTGCTTGCAGTTGAACTGAAATGAGGGGCATCGACGCTCTCTGTGAGTGCAGAGACGAGAGAGAGAGGGCAGGTGTGTTGCAGGTTTAAAGGGCGGTCAGGGGCCGCACCGGTGTCAGGTGGGTGGAGGGACCTCTCTAGTTGAAGACCGTTGGAGGCCCGTCGGGACGTCTGGTCTGGACAATCTGCTGCTTTGGCCGTGCCGCCTCGTCCTCCTCTGTTTCGCTCTCACACACATGGACGACCACACTGGGAGTTGATTCCGTCCCTGCGTGCAGTTCATACTTTTCACCTGAAGAGAAGAAGCAGGAAATAGAAAAGGGGAACAGTTAGCAAAGAAATATCTGCACATGGACTACCTATAACTGAAATGAAGTATTGACAGCATAAGGTAAAAGGTTTCAGAGCAGCAGTCAGGGCATCATTTCCAAAGAAAACAAACAAACAAAAAAAGCCCAGGAATAGACTTGCTATCTGTCCAGATTTCACGCTCAGTGAGCAGACATGCTAGATTGTATCACAGTTGCCATGGAGATGAGATCAGACAGCTGGCAGACAGGAGGAAATTGGTCTTGTAGCTGTTTCACAGTGGTGCCAAACACTTAGATGGATAGTGAATGGAGTCCTGCTGTTACCGCAGGGAGTTGACAGAGGGAGTCATCGCGCTGTGCTGCAGCCCAGCCCTAATCTGATTTCACATAACAGGATGTGAGGCGAAGAACAAAGCCATTTCCTGATGCCTCCTGTTTCTATAGTAACAGCAGAAAGTGGTCTTCTGTGCTGGACTGTGTGTGTTTGTGTGTGTGTGTTTATGTTGGTGAGCATGGAAAGTTTCTAAATATCTTTTGTTAAATAGTTTTTCCCATGTAATCAGCAGGTTTGCGCCCACATGTGGAATCATGGGAAGATGCTGGGCAACTGTTTTGTGCCGTTTTCTAAAGGTTGCTGTCAAAATAGCAGAAGGAGGCAGAGCAGAAAGACAACAGCTGATCCTGAGAAAAAAACATTCAACTTTCCAATTCACTTCAACACCCTTATTAACATTATGAAAGGACTGAAACTAAGACATGTCAGCAGTATAGTGAAACACGATAATCACTAAAGGACATTGTGGTATGTCGTTTCATGATTCCCAGCATATAAATATCACATTACTATGCTTCTTACAACCGTAACTGGTTTAGGAAGTCTACATCTGAAACAGTAACTCTAATCTCCTGTTCACACTTTATATCAGTGTTTCTCAGTTCAGGTCTTCAGGACCTCCTGCACTGCACTACTTTAACACTCCTGGTTTTGTTAACAAGCTGCAAAGGACTTGATAAGAAAGTTCAATAATCTGAGTCAGGTGTTTTGGAGAAGGAGTATGTCTAAAGCATGCAGGGCAGGGAGTCCCAAGGACCTATAGCTTTAGAAACACTGTTTTGTATCAAAATGCAGATTAGGAATTAAGATAACAAGAGGACAGTGTATTAGAACAGCTCCCCAACTGTGTTACAATCATGATTGCATCTTACAAAAGTTCATTTTACACTTCAGACCCAAGTAGACAAAATGTGCCTCTCATTTTGTAACCAGGATTTTTTTTTTTGTACGGCCAGACAACATTTCTTTTAAGAGAGTGAAGCTTAATGTCACACATTCGAGCCGAAGAGCCACAAAGATGTCTTCAACATAAATAAATAAATAAAAGCATTGTAGAGTAGCTGCAGCTTTAAGTATGACAAGGGAGAAAGTAACATAACAACAGGAAAGATAACCTGAAACCACACGAAATACAATAATTAGTCAATAATGGGCATAAAAAATACACAAAAAAAGACAACTCAGGCAAGCTTCTGCTCTGCATGGTCAGGTTCACTGTGATTTTATTGGTCAGTATTTACTGGGAGGATTTAGTGAACAATCAGCATCCATATAAATGCACTTATAAAGTATGGATTTAGTTTATGTGATTCAAGATAGTATTTATGTTGATATTATTGTTTTTCTTCATGCTCCATGACAATAACTTTGTGCAGCGGTAGGAAGTTGATTTTACCCAGAAAACTTTAAAACGCTGTGGCAGTCTTAAAAATTTGGCAAAATAAACGATCTTAGCTACAGTATCTTCCACATTAGGTGGTGTTATAGAAATATCCAATGATTTCCTGCTTGTTTCTGCATCACAAGTGATTCAATTTACACTTTAAGTCAGCTGCAGTAAAGTACTCACCCGGCCCTAGCTTGGCTACAGCACACAGCAGGTCGTAGTTGATAACCGGTGTAGCATCTTCACTTTGACTCCAGCCCACAGGTGGTGAGGCAGGGGGCGAGATTAGAAACTGTTTAACTGGCTGGGGCGGTGCCAGGTACGACTTGTCAATGTCCTCATCGCCGTTCTGGATCTGTTGGAGAGGAGACAGCAACTGATAAATCCTGCAGTCTCTGGACGGGAGATGTGAGCAACACAAAGCATTAGATCATTATCACATCTCTCTGGAAGAACATCATCATTCGGTGTAATCCTCTCATGTCTCACTGGTTCTATGCTTGGAAAGTATGAATCTCATGTCCCACTGTCAATAACTGCATCTTTACTGCAAAGGTCTACCGGGCTTTTATCCACATGCAACTGAGGGGCTCACCTGAAAGAGAAGTCACCGTTAGGGTCTTTTTGAGTCAAACAGCAGACTCGTTCCCATGAAGAGATTTGTAACATTTTGATAGCCGTCAATTTCTGTAATTACAATACCTACATGTGGTCTTTTTCTAAGCTCTAAAATCCTTAATCCTCTTACATCAAAAGTACAAAGAGGTGTTGCATGGGTCAGGACTGATGATGCATTTATGAAAAAGGAAACATCCGTTTAAATTAAGTTGATATAAATATTTCCAGGGAGCAGAGCTTTGATGCAAGTTATGCTAAAACTAAGCTAAACAGCGTTTCCCCGACATTAACACTGAAATCCAGCTGTTGTGTTCCTGATGAAATGATAGCAGCAGACTATTAACTTTTCGCTGCTGCTCTTATGTTTGTTGACATCAGTTAATATGTTGAATTTCATCAAATAAATCTTTCAGTTTTGAAGACATGCCCCTCTGCTCTTCCTGTGCTTCGTCTTTCTTTCCCTCGCTTTCCCCTCAAGCTGAATACAGATGCACACGCACACAACTACAAATAAAGAGAAATCCCACGTGTTCCTGCTTGAAATTGCATGACTGATGAGTTCTGACAGGAGGGTTTGTGGATTGAGGAAGCAGTCACAGTGTGTCTCAAGAAGTAAGGAAAAGGGGGGGCGAGAAGAGAGAAAAATGAAAAGGAACTTGGAGGAGAGTCAGTGCCACCGTCTTGGGATTTTTTGTCCATCTCCTGCTTGAACATGTATCTGTATGTAATCAGCAGTGCTTTTCCATCTCTCTGAGACTTTTTCCAGACACTTACTTGAGCAAAGTAGAGTTTCAGCTTCTTGCCGTTGAACTCAGATTCGTGCAGCTCGATGCGAGCGCGGGCAGCTGCTTCTGGTGTGCTGAAGTTGATTCGAACTCTCCTGAAGCTTTTGAACATCTGGAAAGTTGTGTGTTCATCGTAGATCCTGAACAACGCCTCAAATCTCTCCTACAGAAAAGATTTAAAAAAAAAAAAAAAACCAAACAAGTTTGATGAGAAATTTTTATTTTTGTTGCCTAATTTTAAATAAAAACACATTCATAATGTGGCCTAAACTTAAGTGTTTTTAAGAACAGCAGCTCAGGCTTTCTGCCCGCTACTGAGATGGCAGCTTGGTCAAGGCTAGCTTCTTTTAGCTTTGGCTTCTGGCTACAGTCAAACACTATCTAAGAACGGCTAAGAAGCTATCCCTGCTTTTATTACATCTCATTTGGATTACTGTAACTCTTCATTCATTGCAGCTGTGGTACCCACACTGTAGAAGGATTTCCCCTTTTTTGTATAGTCTGGAAATAGCCTCCTCACTTTTAAAATGCGTCTTAAGACCCACTTGCTCCCTTGGCTTCTGGCTGAGCGCTCACCTTAATGGAATCTTTAATCTGTTTTAATGTCTTTTTCTTTTAATCTTTCTTATTGTTGCTGATTATTTCACTCTAAAGCACTTTGAAACGTGCAAAATTAGTAAAGCTGGCACCGAGATGACATTTTAAGGTGAACCTGAAGCTGGGATAGGTAATGTTGGGGAGCTAGCATGATCTGAAAGTAGCACCCTGTCTTGGCTCCTCCCCCTCTGGTTTTGCTCCTTGCGTGATCCAAGGCTTTTCTTACCTCCGCCAAGGAGGTTATGTTTTTACCCGCATTTATCTGTTTGTGTTCAAGATAACTCAAAAAGTTATGGAGAGATTTTAATTAAATTTTCAGGAGTTGTTGGAAATGTCAAAAAGAAGAACTGATTTTATTTTGGTGGTGATCCGGATCACTGTTTGGAGCCAGGAATTTTTTAAAGGCCTTGGCGGAGCTTTTGTGCTCTCCGAGTGCTTTTGTAGTTCGCATTTTTTTCCACCAACAATTATCTCTTACACGGCTGTTTAGCAGGAGGAGGTAAATAAACTGAGCCGGGTCAGGAAATCCGTTCTGCATTTTCTCCGCCATGTTTGCCTTCCGAGTTTCTTGATCACTACTTTGTATTTTCATCCTAACACGCTATTAATATGCAGGGTATGCGCTGCGGGAGGGTTGAAGGAGAGTTGGGAGAAGAAGCTTATGAAATATAAGAAATCAACAACTTCTATTTGGACAGAACGTTTTGATTGATCAGAGTTTTCACAGATTTACAGTAAACTGAGGGTCTAACTCTGTTTCTTATTGTTCTCGGTTACAAAATGTATAGACTACAATCAGGATGAGGAACCGCTTCACCCAGAGTAAAAAAAAAAAAAAAAAAAAAAAAAAAAGTCTACCTACCCCAGCTTTGAGGTAACCTCTGCTTAATTTATTAACCAATACTTTGGTCTGAATAACTGCTTGACACCATCTGATTTGGTTATTAAGTTAATGGATTAAAGCATTTTCAGCCTCATGAAATTCACCTGAAGTGTTTGAGGCCATTATTTTCCTACAACCCTATTACCTTCTAACTTTTACCACCACTATTTATTTTTTTGTTTAGTATCTATACACATATACTGCATACCCCCCCAACTCAGTCCACTCCTTGGGCACCAAATTGGCCTCCTTAGCTGTGAACTCAATCAAGCAGCTCAGCAGGAGGGCAAGAAGAAGATGGCCACCAGGAGAGCTGATTTCTGGGTAATCAGTAGAGCAAGTCCTTGTTTCCTTGCTGACCAACTCCCAGCAGCAGCTACTTCACGATAAAACAAGTCTCCTTTCCAAGAATCAAGAGGGATGATTAACAATGTGCCATTCTGATACTTGGAAAGCTTGTTAGGAACAGTGCGAGCCTAACAAAAGCGACTTTTTTTTGTGCTGTCCTGCAACAACTATGTAACTAAACAATAACTGTACTTTTTTAACAAAACCATGAGATTACTATCCCTTGAATTTTTGCATAAAAACATATTTGAATATACAACCACCCAGGAAAAAAAGCAGAGTTGCCTCTCGCTTTATGTCACCCATGTGGCCAGTGTCCTCAGAGCCACATGCTTGCAATCATTGGCATGAATGTTAATTGGTAACCACTGCTCTCAGATCAGCCCCTAATTATGTTACTGTGTGGGAGCTTTTATTCAAACAGGTTCTGTTTTTCCTGTGGCAGTAGGAGACAGGAACTAAAATACTCCCACAACACTTCCCTTGTTCAGATGACACAGCAGCTCTCGCCAGGATGGAAAGGGTGTTTGTCACCTGAAGGAACCCAGGCAGTATGTCAAGATCTGCCTCTGGACATTAGTAACAGCGGGCTGATGAAAGTCAGCAGGTATTTGTAAACTCATTACACTGTGATGACTGTTGGGTTCGGGCTTTGACAGCTCCTGGCCTGTTGGTGAATGTTAAATGTTTCCATTATAGGATATGTATGAATTGGCTTGATGTGTATGTTGATTTGTGTACATAAGTGCCCTGTGACGACATTGTTGTGAAGTGGTGTGATACAAATAAAGCTGAATTGAACTGAAAGAAATAAAACTCTCACATCGACAAACATAGAACAACGTAACACTGCATGTCACAAAACTGGAAGCAACATTCAGTTCAATTCAGCTTTATTTGTACAGCGCCACTTCACAACAATGTTATCACAGGGCACTTTACATACACATCATTTCAAGCCAATTCATACATAGCCTGACATAGAGGTGTAGATTTGTCACATGTGCCAAATCATGATCACCGAGTGGATATGATTTGGACTATTAAAAACAAAGCTAAATTAAATTAAACATGCTTCACTTAAAAGCTGATATATGAAAAATTCATTTGACACACACTCATTTAATCTATTGAGTTATCCAAATGACATAGAAGACATGAAAAATCTGTTCCAGTCAGCCGTTATAACTATGTTTTGTTAGACTGAAACAGCTAATGTGTGGATCAACAACCTGAAAGCAGATTAGAGATTCTACCGTTTTTGTTTTTTTTTTTACTTTTTCCATTTCCACATGAATAAAATTAAATTAAATAATTTAAGCTGTTGCCCTGCGATGGACTGGCGAGCTGTCCAGGGTGTACCCTGCCTGTCGCCCAAAGCCGGCTGGGATAGGCTCCAGCTTCCCCGCGACCCTGAATTGGAATAAGCGGTTTGGAAAATGAATGAATGAATGAATGAATGAATTTAAGCTGTTGTTAGCAGAAGACAGTAACTCGCTTTTAAAACACAAGCTGTCTCTCTGCAGAGATATCGCATCATCACCTTGCCTGACACGCAGAGGCAGCAAATGCTTCAGCAAGCTGTGAACCAGAGCCTCGCTGCAATGTGTTGTTCACTCTGGTCAACAATCTGGATTTTTCAAAATAAGCAGATTAGTCATTGCTGTTCGCCTCTTCATCTAAATATCTCTGGGAATCAGGCTAAACTTACAGCCTCCATTTTACCATGTTCAGTTTGTATTTCCCCAAATGAGGAGGGTCCTTACACAGCAAGGAAAAGAGGTCAAGTTGGGCAAATCTGAATATTTTGAGAAAAAAAATGAGGACTCATGTTTTCTAAGAAAAAGAATCCCAAACTAGAGGAGGAAGAAGACTGACTCACCATGACAGCACTGCAAAAGTGCTAAGCGTGTTCATTCAAAATTAATCCTCTCGCCCCCATAGTTGTGTATAAATAGCAGAAAAAGCAACAGGTCAAAAACACAGAGGGTAGATTCTTATAAACGCCCTTTCTCCCGCTTTTCGTTTTAGTCCCTCAGCTTAATGATAGTATAACCAAAATGTGCTTTACTCTGCTCTTTTTTTTTTTTTTGCATGCGTGCATCTTTTCAGGAGGTTTCAGTCACGATCTGGGCCAACTGAAGACAGAAAAACACACACCCTGCTGAAAATGTCTTCATCATATGTGTTCATGTGAGAGCAGCAGATTTCCCACACTGCCTCAGACTTATCCAACAGTGTGGGTGGGTTGGTGGTTAATAACTACCAAAATGAAATATAATCAGTACTTACAATTATGAGCTACTATGGAGAAGGATGTTAATGACAGAGGCATCACACCCTCTGTCAAGGGACAGAGCCAGAAAAGGTGCAAAAACATGGGTTTCCACAGATGTGTCACGTCTACATCAGTAATGACGAGTGGAGGGTGTCCGAACCTGCGGCTGTGTCGGTGCACATGTGATGAAGCTCAGCTCAGCAAGTTGACAGAGGGATCGTTCTTTATATCATGGATGTACTAGTATTATTTTAGTTTTTGAGAAACATGAAGGAGGACAGGAAGAGCATGACAGAAATGTGGAAGTAGCCATCATTCCCAAAGGGCTCAACTGCAAGCTGAACGCAGCTCCACAAAACTGCTGGTGAGGAACACTGAGAAGAAGAAGAATGGCTCCAAAACAGACATTTTCAACAAAGTTAGAGTTCTTAAATGTCATTGTACAACTTTGTCATTCCCCATCAACCTATTGTTTGCAAGCAAATCTTCCTGATAGCAATGCAATCATGGTCAGCCTGAGAATGACAACAAAGCTCTTGTTTTGCTTATCGGTAGAGCCCACTTAAGTCCTTATTCACACTGTGAATTTTCCATGAGCTTAAGCCAGCTCCTATGACTCACATGTCATCAGATGCCATGAGTTGATAAGGCCAACAGAAACGCACAAAAGCACACTGTGGCTACTTCCTTAACGTAAATTGATGTTTTGGCATGAGCAGAGATGTGGGAAAGCTCTCAGATCATGTTCCATAATAACATGCACTGTTTGTTTTCAACCCCATGCACTGATGTCCATACAGTACACCCACAGCCAGCTGGTGTGTAACAAGTGAGCGTGCTGATCACTAATTTATGTGGTCTCTATGAACGAACATCCTGAGGGAACCAAAGGAGGAAGACGGGGGGAAACGAGGAAGAAGAGAGGGGTGTTGTGTTACACATGGCTGAAAAGGGGCCTACTCATCTGCCATTGCAGTGGTGACCTACTCCCTTTGTTCCCTTTGTGTATGTGCACATGTGTGTGAGGTAAGAAGTAAGTAAGCATGTTTGTGATGTAGACAATGACTTTAAAGGTTGTTTCCACAGTTAGTGAGCTGTAGGTACCAACACACATTCAGCACACTTATACTCACTAACAGCCATATAATCGCATAATGCGTCAGAAAGCACATTTAGAATTAGCTCAGCTGAAGGGCAACTGGACTTGTCAGCTGACAGAGACTGGTTTGGCCCACACAAATACTGCTGCTACTGTGTGCAGCGCGGGAGAGGATGGGGGACAACAGGTGAGATAGGAGACACGGCATGTTTGTGTTTTCCATTGCAAATAAAGCAAATAACATCCACCGAACAGACTATGTTTTATCGCTCAAACACCTTCAATAGAGGATTAAAAAAAAAAAAAAAAAAAAAGGAAATATCTTTTATTCCTAAATATAAAACATCCGCTGGATTCATTCTCACATTAAAGTCTGTTTGGTTCAAGGTTTTGTCTCTTCCTGTAAGGAGGGAAATCCAATTCGTTTAGGGGGAGACAAGCGGAAGGATGTGTGAAGTAACAACTATCAAGTAGCGGACAGCTTTAGTTTAATTGAATTGGTGAGTTTGGTCACCATTAGCGACCACATGTGGCTCCATGTAACCTTTACATAATACCCAGGGCATTATCTCTACCTGCCAGATTCCTTTCCAGATTGCCAATCTACCTCTGCCTTGCTGCTGCTCAATAGCCAGTCTGAGACAATTTGATTTGGATAAAAATATTAAGCTGAGGCAAACCTGTGAGCCATATATGTATAAATCTTTGTCAATAACAATATGAATTGTGTGCAATTTGTAAAAAAAAATTAAAAAAAGACTACCATTTTCTGCTGTCAAATGTTTATGGTTATGTGTACATTTGGAAAAGACAAAAAGAGCCAACCAGCTTGAGAAAAGACCAACAAAAAGAGATCCATCCTTCCTTCATCAGCCAGCCTCTTTGGTGATGAGGCAGTTATGCTCCTGAGGATAATGGAGAGGCTGTCATCACAGAGGGAGCTCGACTATGGGAATGATTCACAAGATAGCAGGCACACAGCCAGCTAGTGGTCCTGACACAATCATTTGAACAAAAGAGCAGTCAGTTTAGGGGATGAGGTTTATTCGGTCACGTCAACATGGTTCCATTTGGGAGAATTCAGGTGGCAGAGCAAAAATCCATAGTCATGGAGAGCAGTTTTAAGAGGGGGTGTCAACTACTTTACAATGTACATCACACCTCTTCCAGCTAATGAATCAGTCAAGTTGGTGGCTCAGGTGTTGCTCTTAACAGATGACTGGGACTAAAGCGTTTCCCCACCTTATGTAAAGGCAAGATTAGGTTTCTTTAATGTGCAAGGATCACTGACAGGCAGAAGACCTGCAGGTTCATCCTGTTTTGTTTGCCATTTACAACCATGGATAAACTTCATCATTCCCACCAAGTAAATGATAAACTGCATGTATTCTCAGCAAATCCAGTAAAATTGAGGGAAATGTATCAGCTCATTGTCAGCTCTTTGTGCAGCTTTAAAAACTAAATGAATTCATAAAAGATAGTAGGTCTGAAGAAGATCTTTCCGTTTGTTTTTTAATTTAAAGCAACAATAATAGTTGAAAGAATAAAATGCTTTGATCCAGAGGGCGATGGCTGCTGACAGGAATGATCACCAGTACTTTTGTCTTGCACTGGACTTGACAAAGTCTCACACACAACACACTCTCCAGGGGCTCCAAAGTTATCCCCAACAACACATAAGCAGTCTTGATTAGTTTGTTCAGTCTCTTTAAGTCTGGCTCTGACGCTGCTGCCCCAGCAGATGCTACAAAGCTAATTGCACTTTCCACAACAGACTTACAGAAGATATCCAACTTAAGTCTTCCTTAGGAAGAAGAGTCTGCTTTGTCCCTTCTTGTAGATACTTCAGAGTTGCATTTCTGGTCTAGTTTGTTGTCTAGTTGAACTTCAATGTACTTGTATTCCTCCACCACCTCCTCCTCTTATCCCGGGATGGAAACAGTGTTTTGTTCACTCCTATTCTACCTGAAGTCAGTAATCCTGTGTTTTATTTGCACTCAAGATGTTTCCACACCATCTCACAAACTGACAGATCAGTTTTCTGCTACTCAGCTTCCTGTCCATCACTGATGCATGCCACAACTGCCGTGTCAAATACTGGTGAAAATGGAAAAAAAAAAACAAAACAAAAAACAACTGGTAAAAGAGAGAAGTCATGACATGTCAAACACATGTCACATCTCTGATTCCTGAGTCATGTTTGTAAGAATCAGAAAAGCAAGACCTCAATCTTCATTATTAAAGTAAATGAAATCACTTTCAGAAAAGACTTTATACAGTCATTTGAAAAAAATATAAATGGCAACAGCATTTAAATGAACTGACTGTCACAATTTTCTATTTTCATCTGCTGTTTGACTCGACCCAGAGCAGTTGTTCAGTCTCGTTTGCTCTTGATACCACAATCCATGACCGTAATGCACAGGCTTGTTTATTTCGTTGAATTACAACATTTGGTGTTGGAGATCAACATGGAAAAGATTAACCAGGCCTAATTGGGATGTAAAGAAGGGTGTTTCTGTTTATTGTTTTCTTTCCCTTGGTGAATCGTTCTGCTGTCTCTGCATCACGTGCACGGCTTTAGTGCAGTCTAATCCAGACCCTCATGCCTAAACAGGATTTGGGTGAAAACCAACAAAGTAGGCCACGGAGCCTCTGAGTGAGTCAGGGGCAACGTTATGCTATAAATAGACTGCTGGAATAAATTTTTTTTTAAAGTTATGTGAACTATCCTGTTTAATTACCGACCTCCTTAATGGGGATGAACTTGATCTTATTCACTGGTTGCACTAGGAAAGCAGATTGCAGATATAAGGCGTCACAAACTTCAGCATGTGATTGTTCCTGCTAACATTTCCTTATCACATTTCATATTCTCTTTCCATCACTGATCCAGAGAAAACTTTCCACTGCGGTTCAGTCTGAGAGCAGTTACAGCTAACACTTGAAAATGTGAAATCATGGAAAAGTATTAGTCTTTCCTTTGCTTTTTCAGGTTTTCAGCTCTGGTCTGCACACAGGACCTGATGAGCATCATAATCTAATTCAAATATAACAAATGTGTGCTTGGTATAATAAACAGATCATTTATCAGAACTGGCTTCCAGTAGGTGGCCTCAGAGAGGCTCCTTACCTACTTTTTAATTTGGTAAGTAGAGATTTTTCTTTAAGTTGACTTCAATTTTTTTTTTTTTAAAGAAATCAACATTGGTTTAGCCCTGCAATGGACTGGCGAGCTGTCCAGGGTGTACCCTGCCTGTCGCCCAAAGCCAGCTGGGATAGGCTCCAGCTTCCCCGCGACCCTGAATTGGAATAAGCGGTTCAGAAAATGAATGAATGAATGAATGAACATTGGTTTATTTATAACAGTATCTCTTACAATGTTTATGTGTTTGGTAGATCTGAACTGTAATCTAAGCTGCTACTTTTGTCACATTACTTGAACCCTGCGGCCTGAACAACGACTCGGACAATTAATTGAGTTTTACAGGGTAACATTTTAAGGGGTTGCGTGATGAGGAGAAAAGCACAAGCTCTTGGGCGAATTTGCCTCAAGAGGAAAGTGACAATGAGAACGATAATGACAGCGAGGCTCAGAAAGTGTGTGACTAAGTAATTCTAAGGCTGTTGTTTTGTACAAAGGACAAAAATTAGGACAGCAATCATCAATGTAACCAGCGGTGTTGCAGTCACTGTTTTGAAAAAAAAAAAAACAAGCAAACATTTAATTGATTAAGTTTTTTAAAAAATTTTCAGTTTAAGCATGGAGCCCTGCAGCTCAGACAAGTGTGGCCTTTACATTTTTTTCTTTTTAAATTCAGTGGGTACGGCTTATATTCAGATGCGCTCAGTAGTCTGGAAATTACGGTAATGATCCTTTTATTTTTACCACCTTTTAGTTAGTCACAAATAGAAGGCATGATCATTGAGTTCGACTTATCTGTGTTTCAGAAACGTCTAATCACCAGTTCATGTCTGCAGTTTTACATTTGTATGGAGCAGCTGCTGAGCGATTCAGAAGAGATCGCTGATGGACCAAAAAACAAGCAATAAGAGCATCACAGAGTCTGCCTTTCTCTAGTCATGTTACACATCCTCTGGGCGCCTCTGTTTGTTGCTGTTTTGCAACCATTTTAATTAGATTTGGGAACCATCCAGAATTGGTTTCCTTTTTATCTTTGGTTCCGGTTAGAAACTGCTGCTTGAGAAATTTGTCCTGAAAATCAATTAGGCACTAACAATTTACCACCATTTTACCAGTGTTTTGATGTATTAGCACAAAAATGTGAAGAGCAAACATTTTAAAATGGTCTCTACACAAATATAAGAGATAGCTTGCTCATAAAAAACAGGCCCGATCCTGTCGGTGGTGCAAACACAGGAGTCCCTTTCTCCCCCTTTCAAACTAAACTTACTCAATAGAACTAGACAAACTCTGCATGATGACCCAACTATGGCAAAGCTGCGAAAACAGCTTTCAATATCAGTATAGCAGCAAATTCTCAGTATAACAAAACAGCAAAAACACCTCCTGATTAATTGCTTAGTCTGTACAGTGAAGGCTGCACAAGTGCTGGGCAGGACTCCGAATTGTCCAAGTGTTATTACAGAGGAATCAATAGTTTGAGCAAGGAGCTGTATTGATGGGAGCCGACGCTCCGGCGCTACTTTGCCACTCCCATGGGGCCAATGTGTACACGAAGGGGAGCTTGAAATCAGTTTATGGCATGTGGGGACACATTAATCCTATCACTACCAATCTGGTCGTTACAGTTTTTATAGAGGCAGATGCTTTTCCTCCTCAGCAGCACTTAGTCCTGGGTCAAACACACACACTCACATACAGACGTGTGTGTGCTGACACAAACTCAAACCTTCTCTGCACTGACGCTCTTAACATACATGGTGTCCACACAGGCTCCCACGCAGACCAGTGCACTTTAGAGGCAATGGTAATCCAAAGAGTTATACAACATTATGTAAGGTTGCTAAGAGATGCTACATCAACAGCCTTTAACTCCAGCCATCAATTAGGTTCTCATATTTACTTGCCACATTTCTGCCTCTGCCAGAAGATGCTGCACTGCTGCTGCACACATGTCAGGTTTCTGTAGTTAAACATACTGTTTCAGTATATTTATGACTTGCCTTAATGGGGTTCAATGAATCAGCTTTAAATGACATTAAACAGAGAAGAAAAAGAAGAAGAATTAAAAAAAAGAAAATTCTTGCTTTTTGGATGCTAAAATCTTCCAAGGTTTGCCATTTCTGCTCAATTACTTGGTTTACAAATTCTGCCAAGTGTAGCTGAAAGATTTCAGCCAACCATGCTTGAAATAATTTTGACAGTTTGCCTTCAGGTTGCAGCATGCAGCTTGCAGCATATATACACCACTGTCTTGCAGTCAGTTTGGACTGGACTGGAAATCCAATAGGAAAATTGGATGAGAAAAATGGTTGTATTTAAGTAACTCATAACAAAGCCCAGCCATTGTGCAATGATCCCTGCTCATCTTCCTTGGAGAGGAAAATTTGGGCTTCTACCTTGCCTTGCAAGGCCTTTCCTTTGCTTCTAATCTTATCACCTCATCTCTGTGTCGTTTTTATCACACCGTAACTAGACTCCCCACACAGGAGACCGTCCTTTTGTTCTACGTCACCATAACGGACTAGGCTCCAACCTTTACCTGACACCTGAGCTTGAATACTTCTCTAGAGTTTCAGGTCAATATGAACTGCCCATCTCCACCTGCCTACTGGCCAGACTAGGGGGAGCAGGCACACCTGAGCCCAACGCTCAGACCCAGGATCGCTCAACCCTGCCAAAATGCAGATCTGGTTTCCTACCAGCACAAAACACGATACTGTCACCGTCTACATGAATCCTGCTGCTGCTCCTGCTTCCTGCTGTCCCCCAACATCTGCATCACAACAGGGCTTTTAAATCGAGTGTGAGATGACATTAGCGCTCATATATGATCTACGTTCTTTCAGTATTTGAGCTGCAAAGCAGAGTAAGAAGATCACTAGCTATATGCTCAATTAGGTGATCAATCAGTTAAATGGTCTCTTAAAGGTGAGTCCAGCATTTTAGATGAAGGGGTAATTTATCTTACATAAAAGAAAACTCCATAACATGTAATGGTAGATTATTTCACACCATACTTTGCTAATTAAATTCTAAAAATACCCTCATAAAAAAAGAGCAGTGACAACATATTACATAAGGCTGCAAAGTAGGGAAAAATTAAAACAATACATCAGCAAAAATCTGTTGAAAACAAATAGCATATTAGCTATCACACATCTCCTTTCTACTAACCACCATCTGTGACATGAAAGCATAAAAACAGACACATGACTCAAGCGACAGACAAACGGGGAGTCAGGCAGACGGACAAGAGGACAAATGGAAAATGACCCAGGTGGATGGAAACTTCTCCCCATGTCCTCTGCAAAGAGTTTTGTGTGTTTGCTGACAGAGATGTTTGTCTGTAGGTCTGTGAGTCTGCTGACTCACTGTTGTGGAGAGTGTGACTGTGTTACTCCATGTCTTCTGCGTGTGGGAGAACAGGCATACGTTGAAACTGCAGCTTCTGTATTGATGGCATGTTCCCATGAAGTCCAAATTGTTCTTTATCTCGTAACTTTGATGAGTTAAATGCCTCACAAAAGGCACGTTTAATTTGGTGGCAGATGGAGGCCAGAGAGGCACTTACCAGGGGAAAGATGAGCTTGACTGCTTTATTAATTATTTATAAATATATGAAAGTCCAACTGAAATGGCAAGCAGCAAACTGGCAGATGAATAAATACATATCTAAGAAATGTCAGTGTCAAATCAAGCATGCAAGGTTAGCATACAAGCTTGCGTCAATCTTCATCGGCTAGGTTCACTGCCTGTCAACATGTGGTGACCTTCATCATGTGTCCCATGCCATCATCATGCTGATCCTGGTAGATTTTCCAGGTAGGTAATGATAGTGTTGTAACAAATATGTACTCACTACAGCATCTGTTGTCAACCAGCAACTCTGGCCTCGACGAACCTCAGTTTAACACCAAAAGCTCTGCTGTTTTTCTCAAAAATACATAAGTGAGCAATTTGGAATAAGAGTGTATCGGGACACCAGCATTGGCATTATTGTGACAGCAACCTGCCTTATCCACAGCTTGTTTGGTTCATTAATGTAACAACCAGCAGAGGTTGAACCAAGGCGTGAGCAAACCACTTCAACAGTGTGAAAACAACAGCTCTATAGCACCACAGCCACTCAAAAGCCTCTTTTCCAACTAAAACCTAAAAGCTGGTTACTTTCTTTATGTTCTCCATTCAGATAGCACAACATAATCTTTCTTCTTGAGGTCTGTGGTCCACATATTACTTTACCTATAGTCCTCTGCAACCATATAGGCTGATTATAGCCTCTCATCTACGGATTTAGGTATATGAATAAAAAACAAAAAACAAAAACTGGAGCCGTAGTTGAGCTCATATTTTGAGGAATGATAATAAAAATAAGAGCAGGCTGACAAGCGTGGTGAGCTCAATCAGAGTCCGTTCCCCACGTGCCCTGCTTTAATCTGCCCTATTCCCCGGCACTCTCCATTGCTTCATCTGTGCCAGAAACAAGGATTAGTAGTGTTCTTTGTGCCATTCGAAAGTCAGCCCTCTGTCTGCTCTTTTAATTGCGCACAAACTCATTTTCTTAAGCCGAGTCGAAGAGGTGGGATGCTAAGAGCTGTGTGGCAGAATGCTTTAGTGAAGAATGTCTTGTTGTAACTAAAGAGTGCTCAGATATGAAAAAAGTATGTGGCAATGAATTAAGTGATACAGTTAACCACATTCTCTCTTTGAAACATACAAAAAAAAAGTCATGTGATTTAAATATGTCATGTCATATGGAGTATTATCAGTTCCGCAGAGCCACTTTACAAATTAATTTTTCTTCCACTCACACTGAAATCTTGAGCTGATGATCCCTATAATTAGAAAACAACTGCAGGGTGACACATTGGTCCAGTTCACCTTGGCTGGTCTGCAGTGGTTAGAAGCTGTAATGAGAGTCTGGAGCAAACACAGCAGCTGCCTGGCTCACTGAGGGAATGCGCACACCAGGCTGAGTCAGTGGTCAGCTTGCATTGTTTGTGTGCAGGATATTTTCAGAAACTTCAAATAACAGCTACATGCAGTATGCCATCCAAAAATAGGAGAAAAATGTGAAGGATTAGAGTAAAAATATGGAGTTGCTAAAAAACAAAAGTGAGAAACAAGGTTGTTGAATGACTGGGAATTTAACTTCTGGGACTGAACTCAGCCATCATTACACCGGCAGACAATGAGGAATAGCCCTCCTCAGCATGGCCTGCACTGTAATGCACTGTTGGTAACATGCAGACAGAAGCAAATTTGTTCACTGAATTTACAAAGGTTTCAGACTTGGTAAAACATCTGTATGACGTTTAACACCCTCAAACTGGTATAATGCAGACTCAAATGGGATCCTCAGATTTCCTGGACATGCAACACTTCCTTGCCTTGTGACTAATGGGCAGCATAGTAACTTTTTATTTTGGAAGATTTGCCTAAAATAATGCTTTAGAATATTGTGTTTAAATAATGAGTTCATGGTGACGTAAATGCTTTCCATGTCAAACCAGTCTTGATTTAATATTTAGGGACCAAGAAAATGGTATTATGCAAACATCATTTTCATTTCCAGCACGATGCCTCTATAGACATAACAAAGAAAAGATAACATATGCTACTATAGGAGCATTGCATGCACTTAGGGAAATAAATAAATAAAGCTCTGTCTTTAGAACAGAGAAAAGAAAAAAAAAACTATGTCTTCTCTTCATTTAAGAAATGATCAAACAGAAATCATTTGTTTTATATAACATTTTTGTACGTTTGCATAGTTTCTTTCAAACGTTTCCCTTTAACTTCATATACAGGTATGAAGTCTAACCTGAGGCACCTGCAGTGCTGCTGTATGAGAGGGAAAACAGAGGAGATGGTCCGTCCGCCACTGCGTCTAAAAGCAGCCTCACTTCCTCCCTGCATGCCTTGCATGGACAATTCAATCACACCCACCAATACAACTTGCGCATCATGCCCTAAATCCTCGAGCTCATACTCGTCATAAATTCACCAATTCATATATCAAGAACCCGCCCCCGCCCCCCCCCCCCAAAAAAGAAAAGAAAAAAAAAATCATATGCCCCATTTTGCTTCGCAAACCCTCCCTCCTTAGCCACTTTCTTTCCTATATGTGCAATTCATTTAGCGTCAAAGCGCGCAGAGCCGGGCGTGCGTCTTCAGGAGCTGCGGCTCCCATTGATAAAAATCCTCGTCTGGGAAAGGCTGCATTCAACGTCACTAATGTATGCATGCACTTCTATAGAGAAGCATGCAGTCGGTCCTGAGCAAACTGCTGCACAGCAACACTACAAGGGCAAAGTAACGATTTGTTGCAACGTACGTCCCCCCCCCCAGTGGAAACCGTACCTGCAGTTTGTCTGATGTAAACACCTCGGTGTCTACTTCGCAGGCGATGATGGTCACCATCTCCAGTTTCATATTTATGGATGGCATTCCCTTGCGTGGTAGGGGGGATAAAAAAGAAATTCAGTAAAAAGCGGACTGCTCCTCTTTGGTCAGAGAGAAAAAAAAACTCTCCGCAGGGTGGTTGAGGGCTACGTCCAGCGGGGTGGCACTGGTCGCCTTTCGATGCCGAGAGAGTTGCGGCTGGACTCCTCACTGCACAGAAGTGCTGCTCAGTGTGATGCTGCAGCAGCCGCACAAACCCTCTCCGTCTCTGCCTAGCTCGCGCCCTCCCCCTGGCTCCACATTGACGTCATCACCATCCTCACGTTCGTCGTGTTTTACGCCACTACGGTGCCTGACGAACCGTGCAGGGCGCACTGCAGAATTCACCGGCCAGTTTATTCCGCTTTTTCTGGTGTTTTAGCATGTTTTCAGCTTAGCGATGTGCTGGAGAAAGATGTGACAAGCGTTTGGGAGGAAGAGGAGACTTGGGAAGGCTGCATCAAGGAACATCACCTTCACGTTGACTGATTTATATTCCAGCAGTCTGTTATTCATCATTCATTTTTGCTTTTTTTTTTTTTATTTTATTTTATTTTTTTTTATAGCCTACTCACAATGGACACAGTGGGCATAAAACAAACAAACAGGACAACAGAAACCAGACCCTTATTTCAAAATTATTAAAAGGTCCTCGGAGTCATCTCAGATCTTGTCCACCCATATGTTTAAAAAAAGCAACACATAAACAGCAAAACAAGACATGGGGGGTTTAATTAAACATCTAAATGTAATAAAGTATCAAAAGTAGAAACAGGTTGTAAAATTCTAATGAGACTTAGTATTTGTTGTGATCACCTTTATTCCTCAACACAACCTGGACCCTCTTATACAAGCTTTGATTTCAATTCTTTAAGTTGTCATCAAATTGTTCTTCATGCTCATAGAAGTGTATTACAAAGCTCTTACTTGGATGTTGCCGTCTTTTGATCCTTGTTGAGACAATCACTCACTGTTTTAATAATGTTTGGGTCTGGGCTCTGGGAACGATTCATCACTCCATAAGACCAGCAAATTTTTAGTTAATATTGTGCGTAAAATGGAATACCTCATGGAGACTTTAAGAGCACATTCACATCAGCCTTTTTAATTTGAATCTGAGTCCGTTTGCTTGGAAAGTCCACTTTGTTTGGGGAATGGTGAATGCGCAAAACAAATTCTGATTTGATCAAAGAAACAGGACCGTTTCGCCTACAAATGTAGGTCTCAGTCCGTACCAAGCAGATCAAATAAAGGAAGAGGAATACAAAAAAAGCCACTTCCTGCATTTGACGTAGCATTGCATTGTGAGTAAATACATAGTGTTCACTTTAAGAGTCCTCTGCCTCATCTGTTGTTCATACTGCGCTCATTGTTGCAGTGTATTTCTGCAGTATACTTGCATAAGACGAAATACAAAACCCAAAAGCAGCAATAATCTTTCATCTCCATGTTTAGCTCGCAAGAGGAGGGAACAGAGTTTTCCTTTCACAGGGGCCTGTCCTTTCTTTTGCTAAATACTAGTTCAGCACCACCTTTGGTGGGAATGTGGATATATTATTGTAATGGTTTGCCTCACTTGACCCAAGTGCAGCGTGAACATGATCTCGGTCTGTATGGAACACCACCTACAACTGAGATGAGACCCCAATCGGACCGAGTCTAGTGGACAATCCTGATGTGAATGCTTCCTTTAAGGTCACACTGAAACTACAATGACATGTCAACCAGAAATAGTCTACTGGTCTATTTTAAATCTTTACTTTTTCTCATATGCTATAAAAGAAATGGGAGCAAATTATGTGTTTTTAAAGCAATATGTAATAGGAGGTGGCTTCAAAGTACTGTAATCCTTATAAAGCAAGCAATAAGAGCTTCATTTGAGTAAATTTGCCCTCACACCACCATTTCATAAGCTTAGGAGAGTGGCTGATCCACGCCGTCAAAAATACACTGCCGGCTGAAGGCGTTTAGTGTATTTTTTTTTCCCATCAAGGCACAATTGTATAACCATGAATGTCAGCTACATGCTCCGGTAGCTAACTGCATTCAGTTGGCATGAACTGTGGCTTCATGGGTTAAAGAATAACGGCAAACAACATGACTCAGTGGCAGTCACGCAAATGGACTGAATGTTGAAACATGTCCTCAAGGCTCTAATACACTAATAAGCTGTCTGTCAAATTTCTATCTGAAATGGCTCAGACAGAATAAAAACTTTGAAAGAACTTCTTTGCAAGCTCAGCATCTCAGCTGCTGACTTGTTGATGGGAGATTAACTGTACTGTGGCTCTGATCGCTCACAATGAAGCAGCTGATGAAGCTGACTGCCACTGCAGCCACAGCCCCTTTCTCTTCATTATAACGATAATCTGAGTTTCCATTGCAGCTGAGGACCAATCATTTAAAAAATTCACACAGTCATTATGCCATTGCATAACAAATCATGTCTTCTTTCCATCACTCAGATCATCTCGCTCTCCCTCCCTTCATTTCATAATAGTAATATTTGCTCGACCAGCCGAGACAGCTAAGTCCCTATGAGCCATTAATATTGAGGCTCTAAGCAGCAAGGGCTATTTATGTCTGTGTGTGTCAGTCATTGTCCACATGAAACAGACGGAGAGCATGAGAAAGATATGTGTGGATGAGTGCGACATTCCTCCAGCAGACAGCCTCAATCAGTCACTCAGTCTGGAAAAATCTGCCTGTAAATGCCAAAAACCTGCCACACAGCAGACACTACCATGCTGACCTAAGTCTGAGCAGCTCTATCAGATGCTTCATCTTCTGACAGGGAATCTGGTTCATTTCTGTAAGTCACAGCACTGAGAAAAGGCAGTGCAGAAGATGTTATTTGACAGGTTTAGATATATTATTTTCGACTTTGTCTAACAGCTCATTAATCACTTCCTTAGAAGTATTAAAGCAGCAGGACTGTGTCGCCTTTTCTTTTGTATCTGTTTTCAGATATCTCATGCAGTCCTAGCTCTCCAAAACTTGTGATAATTTATTCATACCATGTTGGAAAATTCTCTTTTTACTTGACCCTGTTTACAAAGTCTTGGGTCAACAGAAGTTAGCAGATTTGCTTTCTTGCTGAAGAAAAGTTGAGCAGTTGCTTGCTGATGCTCATTGGTTTGCACCTTCAGGCTCAGAGCCACCTTCTTTGTTCTTTACCTGCCATCTATTCTGAACTGCTTTAGTCTGTGCAACACGAATAAACTGACCTATTCCACTGAGAATTCACTGCTGCACCATACAGCAGTAACTCCCAGCCTACTTGCACCTCAGGAAATAATTCAGCATCTATGGATTGTGCAGAAACACTGCAGAGTAGCTCAGCTTCCAAAAAAGGCAAAAGCCTGAAATAAAAAATTAAAAGAACAGTGGCACAGAAACAGAATAAAATATAGATTTTAGCATGCTGATCATTAATTTGCAAGCCACTCCTGTCTTAAACCTTGCAGTGTATTGCGTGAGTATTCAGCCGTTTTGGCTATCAAAGCTCTGCATCGATGCGTTGATCTGATCCCCTCTGTCACGCCTGATAAGTAGGATGGATCACCCTGGATGATGAAGCACTTTTCTTCCGCTCTGTCCTCATTTCCAAAGCTTTGCTCCGCCTCCTCCTCTTCATTCTCAATTCTCATCTCCTCATTCACAATTTCTCCTGTTAGATCTCAGTCAGCACACCCTAAACAAGACTATGTTCTGTTGTTAAATCCCTGAGACCAGCAGCAGCTCATTCATTAATATTTGGTTAAAACTCTGCTACCTTGTATGATCTGTGAGTAATACAAAAGTAGACATAAATGTAGATAATGTATATCTATCCTATGAATTCTGATTGATTTGTCACCAGGAGTTAGATGAGGCTGATGCCACTCATATCTGTAGCGTACAGTAAATGTGTGACTAAAGCCATATGACAGCTTTTCACCAAGATGGTGGAGAACAGCAAGTCTGACTCTCTCAGAAGCAAACAAAATATGTCTCAGAACCTCTGAAGTGCATTTCTACAAATAGAACTATTCCCTCTGGCATAATCCATTCGCTTATGCTGAAGCTAACTAACTAGTGGGGCAGTAAAAAGCTGAAGTACAATTGTCCCCTTTTAAGTCAAAAGACAAATAAACAATAAGTTAATGCATGCAAATACAAAAAGGAATTTAGATTAATGGAAACATTTTGGTCATAGTTGTTTTATTTATCCTTACTGTAGAAACAAATAAATATGCAGCATGAGTCATCAGGAAAGGCATGCAGTCAGTGGAATGGTAGAAATCCAGTCATTGCAGCCTTTGACATGCATGATGTATTTTATAGGAAATGAGAAGAGGAGAAAGCATGGAAGCAGCAGAGAGGCTCAAAGGCTGAGATGTGTTTCAGACTCAGACGAGCAGAATTTGTATTCTGTAGTGGAGCTCTGCAGAGGAGAAGGAGGGGAAATCAGGGCAGTGGATCATCGCGGTGGGCTGATTTACGCATGCTCGGAATATTCTCACATGCAAGCTAATACACACACAAACATAAACCAACAATGCATAAACATAACCACACAAAGATGAAGACTAGTAGTTATGTTTACAGCAAACCAGCTAAATTTAATCAAACTATAGCAAATATGCAGTTCTTCTCAAAGAACAAGTCTAAAGTGTTTTTTTTTTTTTTTTGGGGGGGGGGGTTATGACATGGAAAGTCTAAAATAAACTCCAAAGTCCACTCAATGTAGGCATGCAGATATAGCCTGAACTTCATTATCCCTGTGATTTCTATTCGTCCGCATCCAGACACAGTCAAACACGCATGCTTTATCTCTATGCTGCCAATCTCTTGTTACAACAACAGGCTACCTCTCTTCGCCCAGCCAAACCAACTCATGGTGCCAGCGCCAATGCAGCTGCTGTAATCTAGGCCAAGCTATTTATAAAGCATGCAGCCAAGTACAGGCGCAAGGAGCCAGGGGGAGACAGAGGGATGGGAGAATAAAAAGAATGTCTACAGGGCAGAGAGACAGATCTAGAGTATAGGCAAGGAAGAGATTTTACACAGAAGCAATAGGAGGCAGGGCAGGCAAACAGAGAATAAAATTACAGAGCAGGTGGATGAAAATTGAAAATGACACAAAAATACGGAGGGTCATGGGGGTTCTGTTAAGTGCAAAAGACAGTATGAATAATGTTAACCTTAAGTCGTCCACTGAAAAACACAAACATAACACATCTTTAAAAGCTCCGGAGTGGGTTTATGTGATGGTAAGCATTCTGCAGACCACAGGATAAAATGTAGCTGTAGCTGCTATGTTGGACTGGTTGGATGTGAAGAATGTTGATAGACTTTTACTTGACTTATGGTAATCAAGCTTTAATTAAAAGTGACGAACAACTCCCACAGGCCAGCGCTCACTGTAACTCCTTTCTGCTAATTAAAAAGGTGATGTAATGTTCTTACATGCAACGACCAGGATGTGGTAACATATCAGTTAAAACTAAATTTGTGGCAAGTGTCACAAGCACAAGACCTACAGTTTTATTTCATCGGAGAAGCTGATGTTTCATAGTTCTTTAAAACATTGATTCAGTAAAACTTCCTTTCGCTATGTTCACAACAGTACCGCCCTCATTTTGCAGCCAATTGAAGCTGAATTTAAATAAAAAGTAGTTGCTGAATAGTGTTGCCAAATACATAAATTAAATTTCAGGTGCATTTTCTTTATGATTGTATTGTAAACCATGTATTTTGTATTATTAAGCTATCAGAATTTGATTTACAAGCAGCATTGCAAACCCTTCTAAACCATGGGAACTGACTGCATTGTACGTTTCTGGTTCACAGGCCACATCTGTTGGGCCACCAGCAGCTGTTTAGTGTTTTAACTCTGTCCAGCAGCTTAGGAGCTGCAGAGATGAGCTGGCATATAACTGTGTGAGGGGGGCAGAGGCAGAGAGAAAGGCGGAGGAAGCGCAGACTGACACGTGCCGATTGTTCCACTGATTGCTTTCGTTTGAAATCAGGTCAAATGTTTGGATGGGTACGACAGACTCACCGGCCCGCAAGCAGGCATGGCAAATACAACAAAGAAGAAAAAAGAAAAGAAAAGAAAAATAAAACATGGGGTATGGAAGAACCTGAGGCTGCCTTATAGTTACAAAGACAACATAGTGCTCAGAGAAATGGGTGCCATTTTCTGTGGCACACAAACAAAGCAGAAAGAAGTCATAAGATTCTTTACCAGAGGATAAGAAAGCTTTCTATTCTTTCACTTCAAACAGCCCTAATTGAAGGCAGCACGAGCCTCGTGGCAACTGAGATGAGTAAAAATGGTGAGATGGAACAACGAGATTACAAAATTTAAAGATGGCTTTGGCCCATTTCCACACTAAAGAAATGTCAATAAACGTTATCATTTTCAGATCTGTCTCAAACAAACAGAAAACAGAAAGATGCTAAAACTGTTTAAATCAATAATGCAGAGTGCCACAACATTCAGCAGTTAAATGTTTGTCACATGCTTTGATCAACAGCTGACAAGGACTTTTGTGGTGTGTGCTTTACTTGATATCAACCCTACAGCTTTGCATTGGAAACAAATTGGTGGCATTACTGTATGACAGAACACATGGTTACCTATTGTAAAGCTCACATGTCTTTCTGCCAATTTAATTATGTTACTCTTAAATACTGACATTTTCCTCATCTGGAATCCAGCTACAAACACATAGTAGGATTAACACTTTTAGCTAAAATCCAGTTAGCTGATTACTATATTTAACAAAGCCCTACGTTGGACTGGCCCTGGTTAGAGATACACAGCATCACACAAAGAAACACTATCTGGTTGTGTAAAGTCATTCCATTGTCACATTTACAATGAATAAAAATATAGGCAACATGTGTTTTGTTTAAATAAGGCAAACACTAACAGCTACTTTTAATGTGGGCAACACCTTACAGATGTATAAAAGTGAAAATGGTTGGAGGGATAAACTGTGGTGAATTGTATTGGATTCGACAGTCACCTTTTGTAATATTAAAAACAACACAGAATTTAAATAAACTGAATTGATTTTCTCTGAAAAATAAAGAATGTGAATAATATTCAGATTTTCCATACATGATATAAAACATCACAATCTCCCTAAAAGAATTGCATGAAATGAACTAAACCTAGCATCAAAAGTTCAGTAGAACATTTATTGCCATAAATGGTGTTACAATAATAAATTACCAAACATGTCAGTACTCTTTGTTCAACGTTTATATTCAAATCTACAGGAAATGGTTCAGTAAGTTAATGTTTGTGCTATGTTGGGATTTTTTAAGATATCGGTCACTAGTCATTTCGGAGAACCAAAAATTCTCAAGCACAGAAAAAAAGTCTTGTTAAATTATGTCCCCTTCAATGACAAAAAGAAGCTAATAGGACAAACAAAAGTTATGTCCCAGTACAAGAGAGTCCTCTTGCATTGACAAATCATGTAAGGTGATCAACACCCGGCGTGTGAGCCTGCTTTGTCAGTGATGTCAGTGGATAAACCTGACTGGTGCAGCTGTTGTAGCAGCTATTCAATCAGCTGCTACGGGGAAAAAAAATACAATAAACAACTTTAAATTAGAACAAGGAGCAGAAGTTTTATACACTACCAGTCAAAGGTTTGGACACACTTTCCATTAAATCCAATGGGGAATGTGCCCAAACTTTTGACTGGTTGTGTATATTTAAATCATGTTGGAAAACACAGAAACAGACCTATTGTACTGTGTAAAGATGTGATTTGTAGATCTTTGCAACTACTACAGCCACATACACTAAAAGGCCCTTCATATTCTTTGCATTGATATCCAGGGATTGTTCATTTCAAGCAGCAAAAGAGGATTTTAAAATGGCAGAATGCAGTCAAAAGCAATTGCAGGCTTGGAACAGGAGCTGACATCTTGTGAGATAAACTAGTGAAATGCAGAGACAGACTTTAATAGCAGTGAAAAAAAATAAACTTGGAGGAAAATGAATAGAAGAAAGATTAGTCGGAAAACAAAATAAACAAAACTTAACCAAGGACAGTCACAAACACCCATACACACTCATGCAACAGTAACAGCAAAAGACAAGTACCGAGAGAAAAAAGAGAAAACCCACACAAAACAAATTGTAACACATCAGACCATCTTCAATCTTTTCCAATAACAGATAGCAGCAGAAATTGATTTGAATGCCGCTTTCCAGACTGCTTTCCTTACAAACGGCATTGGAAAAACCATTCCACACCACTGGCACAGCAGACGTAAGTGCCAGACACCATTAAAATACAAACCAGGTTATGTGAGCAAGCACAGAGGTGAGACAGGACACAAGGCAAAAAAAAAAAAAAAAAAAAAAATGCACCACATAGTTAGTCACAGTAGCTGAGGATAAACTTGCTCAGGATGCAAAGTACAGTCAAAATCTCTTTTACAATTCAGACTAAAACCACCTAACAAAACCTCCTGTTTTCTGGGGGCTTATTTAGGCTCCTTTATTTTACACTTCAATGCATAAAACCAATCATTTTCACAACAATTTTCAATTTCATGCACACCCTCATTGCATTCCTTTCTCAATTCATGAGACTCCATTTACTCTTGGCAGCAGCTAAAAAAGAGATTATACTCTACTGCTGTACTATTCTTAAAAACGCCCACAGAACATTTCCACTTTTAGACTGATTGAACCATAAAATAATCTTGATTTAAATAGAATCACAGGAGCACGACTGAGAACAAATAGCTCATTCGCTTACACAGCATCCTTAATCTTGTGGTTTCATAATCAGTAGTTGTGAAGCAGGCGGAGGAGAGGTTGAGATGTGTCTGTGGAAGACAAGCCATCATTTTTATCAAAGCAACTGTAAACAAAACTGGTCATAATCACACATAAAAGAGGCAAAAAATTCCTTCAAGCTTTTATTTAAAAGGTGTGGGGGAGGCGCTTTGCGAAAACAGCTACATGAGTTTTAATGTGACGAGAAAATGAGGACGCAGTGTTCAGATTTTAGAAAAAGATTTATGTAATCTTAAACATAGCTGTTTAATAAGCTATGTTTGGATAATTAAGGTAATTAAATATGTTGAATTAAAATAGCTTTTAATAATTCAGTGCAGAAGTGCAATGTGTATTCCAAATAAAAACGCAAAATTTCCCCCATCAGTGCGAGAGGATATCTGGACTGGAGATATCGGGGTTGGAGTTTATCTGCAGTTTGGATGCTCATGCAACTACTACTGTGTGAGATAAGTTTTCACAACCGTAAAAAAATCAAAGGTGGTAAATGGGCAGAGAATACTGCAAGCAGAATGCAAAAAGTCTGTCTTAAACCAAATTCCTCTTTTTGTTCCCCTTCATTCTTAACCAACTATTTTAACATACAGTTCCCCTCCTTTTATCAGATAAAAAACCTTAATGAGATTAGAAATCTCTTTTTTAAGATTGAGGTGGTGAAGAAGGCAGAGCCATCACAATAATATCTGCACTTGTGAGAAAATGAAAGTACTCAAAGCTTCTGGTTCTTGTTAGGTATACTTAAAAACAATCTCTGATAACAATGACATCACATGACTAATGAAGTGTAATTACTTATTTAACAACAACAAAAAGAAACTCATCAGCAGACTGGTAAATGCAACAACAAAGGACTTTTTGCCACAGCATTGAAAGGTCAGGCAAAAGTGTATGCATAAAAATAACTAATATAAAGAAGTATAATAATCTGTGGAAAAATAAAAGTGACTGAAATGAGATTTTTGGTTTTCTGATAAAGAAACAGTTTAATACATTACAGAAAGAAGACCTTGGGAGGTCAAGTAAATATAACAAATTCTTCATCCCCAACACCTCTGCTATTTTATGGCTGCAAATCCATTAGTTTTGCAGCAGGTAACGACTGGAATAATTTATAAAATACCCTCAAACTGCAACAGATTATCATTAATTATTACTTTAATCTCCCCAGGTCACACTTGTAGACATGCATACATATTTCTTTTATTTATTTATTTTTTTAAAAACACTCATACATGCACGCACACATGCACGCACACAAACACACACACCGACTTTTTTTCCTCCTATTCTGTTAATATAACCCGAATACATTTTCTTCTTGCTCTTGTCATTTTTATTGTTCATTGATTTTACATAATTGTTTTGAATTTAAAAAAAAATCAATGTTTTAACATGTGTATGTGTTTCTGTGTATTTTTCTCTACTGTGGCCTCTTGGTCAGGTCTTCTTTGTAAATGAAAACTGCTTCTCCAACATTTTATCTGAAAAAATAAAGGTGAAAAAAAAGGAAAAAACTATCACAAAACTAGAACATGTAAAGGATCTGAAGGAAACAAAATGTCTCATAAAACCTGTAATAAACTGCTAAATTAGCACACAAAAGAGCAATGTTGGACAGCAAACACAGACAGATTTTCTTAATTATGGGAAAAAAAAATATTTGTCATCTTAAGAAGGGTCAGAAAAAAGGTCAAAAGGGTTAAGATGTTTCACTATAAACATATTCACATGACACTGTGTGTCTGCATGTACAATACCAGACCCTAAAACTGAACCTGATAAATAAACTTATCCAGGAAACACGAACTGTATTATTCACACTGGTGGTGTTTGTTCAATCCAGCAGCAAGAGTGGGGAAGGCAGACATGAAGTCTATGCAGCAGATAAAGCTGTATGTATGACTAATAATGTCTACCAGCTGACATTTAAACAACAGCATGTGATATACTGGTGAAACTGAGTGCACACCGAGCTCACAAACTATTTCTATTCTCATCTATCCTTCAGTTTTCTGTTATACTCTTCATACCATGATTAAAAACTTAATATAAAATCTTGTATAATTAAATCTTCTTTGATTTCTCTTGAAGATGAGGGTCATGCCAACTTTTGGTTTCTTCAGTTGACATTTTTGTTCGTTTGAAGCATGAAGACTTTTTATAAATTGTTCTTACTGTAAAGCACGTTGTGTTCGTTGCCTTGTACACAGAGTGCTTCAGAAATAAGAATTTGATTTGATATAGATATTCACAATGTTAGCTGTTGTTACTCATCTGCATCCTCCATCTTAACACTAACAATAAATAAGATCTGATTGACTGATTATAGACTATAAATGAGTAAATCTCCAAATGTACATTAAGAAAAGTTCTTAAACTGTTGGACTATTAGCTCATCCAGTTGTTCACTCAAGGTCTTTACACAGATAGTTAAATTATTTCATCTAAATAATTTGCACATTAACATTTTTTGATCAGATCAGTGTAAAGTCAATGTGAACATCAGTAACAAAATTCTATCCGATTTTGAAAGTTTTATTTTTTCAAACTGAGGTTGATTTATTAAATATTCACATTCAAGATGTGTATGTATGTATGTAAGTGTATAACAGACCAATCAGAGAATGCGTGCTGATAGTTGTGCAGGTTTTACTTTTGCTGCTGTTTCATTCAAACTTTGTGTCAGATCCTCAAATTGTCCCACAGACATCCTAAAATCCATCCTGAAGCGGTTGTGGTCTGGCTCTAGCCTCTGAATTTAACAATGAAATTCCACGTTTTCCCCTCTTTTCTAGAATATGATGTACTCAGTGCCTCTTTTTGTCCTTTTTTTTCCCCCCAGCATCAGCACAATGTTGTCGGGGCTGGATGTGGAATCCACCTTGCGAGTTTGTTTGAGAATTTTTAGCATTTTTTCACAATTTTGCATCACAAATTCTGTGCATATGACAGAAACATTGATAATTTACCTATGAATTATTTGCAATTTCATGCCATTAATTTGTATCGGTCACAGTATATAATGGCCTTAAATTGTGAACCTTGCTTGCGAACAACTGAGCCTTTTACGGATGCTCCTTTGAAACCCAGTAATGGCACTCACCTGTTCCCAATTAACCAGTTTACCTGTAGACTGTTCAAAACAAGTATTTTTTGAGTATTCCTCTACTTTCCCAGTCTATCATTGCCCAGCTGTTTTTGAACAGATTTCAGGCATCAAATTTAAATTAACTGAACATTTGCAAAACTACAAAGTTTTTATATCGTGTTTTGAAGTGTAAAAAGAATTAGCAAAGCATTGTGTTGTTTTTATTTACATTTTTCACAATGTCCCAGCTTCATTGGACTTGGGGTTGTAATTACAACATGGTCTTTAACAGTATAACTGCAGCTTCAGTAGAGAAATTAATTTTACTGGAAAATCTGACTTAAATTTGAGATGCTCATCAAAATGCAATGAGTAAGTTCAAAATGTCACAGCAAGCAGAAGTGCTGTCACGCTGTCAAATACTTGAGTGCAGCACGGGCTCTGTTCAGCCATACTGTGCAATCTTTTCCTGTCAGCTTGCCTGAAAACTTCTGCTTTCTTCTGTATAATAAATAAAACAAGTACACCAGGCTGGTCAGTGCACCAGAATAATATCCAGGCCACTGCAGGAGCAAGAGGCCAGGGGCATTCACTCACACTGCTGCATTATGTCTGACCTTCAGTCTGCCAAGCACCCGCTGCCTCACGTTCAGCCCCGAGGACCAACGCCCAAAAATAGATCATAGTCTGACACATGCAAACATATCACTACAACACACACATGCACACATTATACTGCATGTGGACATTTTAGACACACACAGACACACACACTCACTCTCTTTTCACATCTTGCATTACGCTATCTTAAGTCCCTGATGTTCCAGCAGCACTCTGCAAAGAAGTTACAGTTTTATTAATCAATATATATGAGTTACTCTATCAAACACATTACACTTAAGTACATACCAGTGCATTTCAACTTTTCGCGTGCGTTGGGCACTCCATCAATGGTTAGTATGTTGCTGAGAGCAGCAGAACAGAAAATCCTAGAAGCTAATGTTAATATGAACTGTGTTCCACCCCAACGCAATAGATGTCCATTTAGAGAAGATCCGGTTCAGAGATTTCTGCTTGAACCACACATTTCATATGTGGTTTACCTCAGTGTTAAAATGAAGTAAATATTCAAATAGAAAATACATTCTGAAATTAAAATTAAGTTATTTTTCTGGAGGTAATGTTCATATTACTGTTCAGTGAATGTTTTGGTCCATTTCCTTTAGATTTACTTCTCAGCACAGTTAGTCCAAATGAAATCTGCTGACATGAGTGTCTTTCTGTACCAGACACATTTCGCAAAAAAAATTTTGCAGCTGACACAGGACCACGAATGAAAATCAATACTTTCTATATATACAGTGTGGTACAAGTACTGCCCTTAGAATGTGTATAGATGTTTTTTTTTTTTTTTTATTTTTTATTTTGCGCACAAAACAAAAAATATATTATCTGGAAACGTCTGCTAGTGCAAACCCAAACTGGGGTCACAACTTTAGCTTTTACTGGTCATGGGTTAGACTCTTACAGATATAGATTAATATGTTATCACTTACATGTAATCATTTTGAACATGTATGTTCTCCCCGTATTGAATTAACAGAGATTATACAAGAAAATTTAACATCCAACTGTAATCGATGCTGTATTAATGCAGGAACTAAAAAGTTCAGAAGATTCAGAACTAATTATTACAACTCTTACACATAGTTTTCACAATGCTGCTTTTTAGGCTGAGGTACTAAATTTTAGACATTTTCCCCCAAAAAATCCTGTTGACAACGTCCTCTGCGTGGCAGAGCGAGCTGAACACTTGAAAATGGCAGATTCTTCCCTTTTGTCTCAGTTTATTTAATTTGCTGTTGTGACCGTGACACTGGACAGTTACAAATTTACACAGACAAGATGATTAATAATAATAGTCAACTCATCTGCAAAACCTGAAGTCTTTCTGGCTGCAAAATGTCCCAAGTCTCTGTCTAATATTGGACTTTGTTGCCTTTTTGATGCTGGGTAGGTCTGGGAGTTTGCTGCTTTCTGCAGCTGGAAGAAAGGCAGATTGTAGGGGGAAATCTGAATGGAAAATGTGTTTATGTATTCATTTATTTTTAACAACCTTGTTATTAAAAACACCTTTGAAGAGCGCAAAGAGACATTTACAGATTTTTTTCTTCCATTAGGATAAGGGTTAATTCTCTTCAGCACCAACAGGTTCAACACAATATCACATTATACTGTAACCTTTTGCTGACTTTTGTGCCGCTTTTATTTTTCCCATAACAACAGAGAAAAACAACTTAAAATAGTTTGGTTTCCCAGTGAACAAGTGCTAATAAGTCCAAAAAACAAACCAAATCAAAACATTACTTTGTGTTGTCCTACACTTGCAGCAGCTGATTGCACTGATTGTGGATTGAGGAAAGTTCTGTCAGGCTGCAGCAGGAGCCCAAATGAAAGCCTTGCACAGCGCTGATTAGGCCTGATATACACCGGGCACTATGAGGAAAGATTTATAATGGCTTCTCTGACCTTTGTCTTGGCAAGCACAGAAACCTGTCCTTGTTACTCTACCCATACACACTTCTGTCCCTCAATCCTTCACTCCTTTTTTATGTTTTTCTGGGTGTGTTGTACAGTACATGATGTTTCATGTCTGAATTAGAAGTCACGCAACAGGAGCTGCAATGTTCTGTAAAAGGAAGATAGGATGCCACTGATACTGAAACATTTCAGAAAACAGGTATGAAAAAGACAATTCACAAAAAGATTGTAGGGGAAAATGTGTACAAAGTCCTGCAATGTGGTGTGTGTATTACATGATGCACGGAGATCCATGTTTCCAACCTGCAGCATAACAGCTTAACAATTCAACTCACTTCAGTCATAATTCCTGTCATCCTGGGTGACCAAATGTCCCTCTTTTATCCAGCCCAAAATATGTCTATATGAAATTTGGATTGCATTTCACTTTCCACACTTATCTTTTATCATCCACTCTCACAGCCAGTGAGAGGGAGGGGGATAGGAGGCATCTGCCGCACAGGCAGGACAGAGTAACTGGATGTTTGTACAAAACTCCATAGACATTGTGGGTGACTCTCCCTCCTATTAGTTAAACTTTTCCAAATGAAAGGTCTCAAAATCTTAATAAGACAAGGTGAATATGCAGTAAGCCATTTCAGTTAGATTGTTCTCTTGTTCAGCTACATCTCCACGATGGACATTAAACTTCTCAGTGTAACACGTGTTTCCAGCTTCACCTCCTTTGAGAGTTTTATAAAATACTGATTTTTCTCTGATGTTCAGGCTGTTGAGGAGACATATTTACCAACATGCATGCTCTACCCACTGCTTACTCACTGTACTTACCTGCATGTACACACGTGTGTGTGGAAGGAGACGGAACTCAGCATGTGCAAAGCAGAAAGCATGTAGAGAGAAATTACATGCTTTCTGCTAAATAACATCATACTGTTTAGGTTTTACTACAAGGACAAAATATAAACCTGATCTAGAGGACATGTAACCTGGCTTCATTGTTTTGGTCACAGGTTGCAGCTTACAGATAAATATGTACATATTTCAACTTTGCGTTCTTAAATTAGAGTATAAAGTAGGTAATATTTTGATATTACCTCATGTGCTAACCCGCCATTTCCTTTAACTTACATATTTGTGTGTGATTGGATGATTAAATCCCCAACCAAATCACAACATTTGCTCAAATAAAGCAGAAAAACAATCTGCATTTGAATTAATCCCCCTAACAAAACAAAAAAATCTTAACATTTTGTAAACACAAGCCAGTGGATTTAACTTAACTGCTGAATGAAACACAACGTTCAGCATGCAGACAGAATATGATTACCCTGATATCAAATAATTAAGAGCTCTAATGCAGCCAAGTTTCAATTATGGGAATAAATTTAAATTAGTAAATGAGCTATAACCCATTTATATCAGCTGGCTGATCTAATCTCAGCAGCTTCCCCTGGAAACAATGAGTGTATTTAAAGCTGGTCAGGGGGAGAAAACACTGCAGTTGAAAGTGAAAGTGTGCCACTAGGTTTTACAGACTTTTCACTTATGCAAAAGAAAGCAAAAAGGCTTTTACAGTGTGCTAAGAGCTTCTCATAAATATGGGGGTATGTCTTTCTTTCTCTCAATCTTCTTCTGTCTGTTCTTCCCTCTCTCTCTCTCACTTTAAGAGCATGTGATTACAGAAACAGCCCATCCTCCTGCATGCAGGCCTTTCAGAGTAGACACAGACGGTAATGTCGGCATTGGGAGAAAGCCAAGAGCCCAAAGACACAATAATGTAGGTTGCAATGTCCCTCTTCTTTAATGAGGATGTGGACAACAAATGTGAAGATGTTAAGATATTAGCAGGTAGAAAACAGCTGATATTTTCCTGACTGTGGGTGAACTTGTATGTTAAGGTAGAAAATTAAAAAGAAACCCTGCATCAAATGTCTGCTCATGCTCTTAAAATATCCCCAAAAAAAACAACCCTTTATCTTATACCCAATCCTTCCATTTCTATGAGTTTTTCCAAGTCAAAATGAATGCTAAAAGTTCTAATTTTAGCAAGACTTGTTTTACTGGAGCATACAGAGAAAGCTCTGTTGACATGTTTTGGCTGAAGAGTATGTGTGGGTGGCATTTCCACTTAAAAGCTGGAGTATGAATCGTAATGAAGAGAGGAGGCAAAACGAACGAAGGGAAGGGGGCGGACTCCGCAGCTAGGAGCAATGGGTGTGCAAACAGCAACCTCACAAAGCAGGAGTGATTCATTTAAAAGGATTTTGTGCATGCGCCAAATTTAGCCTGTTTTGCATTTCTGTTTTGCATTTCTATACATGGAGAAGATCAGTCAAGAAAACGAGAGACAGAAGGGGGGAAGAAGCATCACGAGCAAGTTTGTAAACTGTGATCACAAGCGGAGAGAAAACTGTAATGCAGGAGTAGCGTTGGTTAGCTGTGAGAAGCCGGTAAAGCAAGAGATGGATGGGCCTGACAGCAAGAGCCTAAAGAGAAGATGATGGGAGGTTCAAGGATGCCAGCTGGAAGGATGAGAGATTGCAGGACAGTATAATGAGATTTAGAGGGCAGAAAATTACTAGGTTTTTTTTTTTTTTCCACATACTCCAACGAACAGATCAAATGATCTCAAGCATTTCGATTCCAGGAGTTTGTGAAGAATCCTCACAACCTCAAAAGGGCTTTAACAGAAATGTGGATGCACAGCAAGAAATGTAACTAGTTTTTATGTCTGGAACACATATGTGTGGGAGGTTTTAATGAGGCCTGTTTACCAATACACTGCAGAAGCATAATTGGGCATGAATAACACACTGCACTGGATGATGATGATAATTGATTTATATGCACTGACATGTGAATTAAAGTTGGGTAGACTGTGCAAGTCATATTATAATCTGCTGACCTTCATTCGTGTCCCCTGACAAATGAGTAGCAGTTTCATCAGGTGTGTATCAACTGTGTGTCTGTGTGTGTTTTTGCAATCAGCAGCACAGCTTGAGAGTGTGACTGGACTCTAACAGACAGAAGCAGGAGCTGGGAATGACACTGCACACATGTTGCTGGCCTTCAAATCTTGGACTGCCAGACAAACTAAACAAGATGACTCAAATGTGAATAAACACATGCATGTATTCACACAAATGTGCACGCTTAAGAAGATGACCCAGAAATAATAATAATAATAATAATAATAATTTAAAAAAAAAAAGTTTGGAGCATCTCACCCTGTGTGCATCCTGTTCAAACACAGCTTCATGGACGCTGCATGCAAAGAGCGCTGTGGGAAGGTCGCTTAGGTCCATCATCTCCTCTGCAGTGCCGTCCTGATCACTTTCCCCAAACACCATGTCCTCTTCCTCTTCTTCATCCTCTTCTGGATCGCTGCTGTAGGCCTCTGAGCCATTGCTCCAGGCCTTAGAACTTTCTCGAAGCATCTTGAATCTTGTTATGATCTTTTGAGGCAGGCAGGAATCACAGCGGCTGGAAGCTGGGGAGAAGGAAATTAAAAGATAGAAAGATAAGAACACCAGTTTACACATTGCGATGTTTCATTCATGCTACAGTAATGACTAAGCAGGAATTGCCTATTAATTAACTGTTCAAATCAACCAGAAATAAATTTGACCATTACAGAAGACCAAAACAAAAAAATTCACACAAAGAATAGCAGCACCACAAGTCTATGAGTCTATCTTGTCATATACTGACTAATATTTTAATGCTAGTATTTTTTTTTAAGTTATTAAAGCAATCAACAAGTGATATTTTGTATTCCTGGGTGTCAGATTAAATGGATGGATGAAGGGTAACCCTACTCAGAAACACAATGTGTCACTCCTGTACTTACACATGGCGCCATCTAGTGGTAGCTCTGAACGAATGACGCTTATTATCAATGTTTTAAGCATAATAATATCTAAAAATCACGCAGATGACAACTAGTTAAAACAAACAGCACGCAAGAGATAAGTTCACATCATTATTTTAAAATGTTCCGTCTTATAAATAGAAATACAAAAAAAGCAGCAGAAGATTATGACATAACATCACGGCTGTCAAATGGCTGTCATGGATCATGCCAGAAAATCTCGGTTGCTTTTCTGAGAGAGCCATTGCTAGCTTTATTACACAGGGTGTAACACGTGCAACATTGAAGCGCGAGCGTTTTTCGGTAGAGTATAGAGCAAGGCTCGTGACAGTTTGTTCCCATAATGTTTTGAAGGTACAGTACAGCTGAAATTCACACCAAAGTTTCCACTGAGTCACAGCGGCGCGCACACGGATGAAGTTGCTGTTTTATTCTCCTCCCTGACGGGCTCAAAAGCAAAACGTTCATGTCTTTATTTTCACTCACCACACTTCTGTCAGCGGAAACGCCCGAAACGTCCCATTTCAAGCGGACAATGATCTGAAAATTACAAACTGGTGGTGCTTTGTTATTTTTAAAGCGTCTATTAAATGCGTGGGTGTTTGTTTTCAATGGATTATTGGGCGCTATTTGATGCAGCTTACTCCTGCGTCAGGACCCGCAGGTGAAACCAATGAGGCGCCGGCAGTGGCGCGCGCCGACCTATCAGGCTGCAAGGGGAGGATGCTCCGCTTCAAGATGGGTGGTGCTGGAGGAGCAATGTGGCACACAGCGCTCCGCTGGAAACTGCTTTAATTACTTGACAAGGACGTCCTTGACTCACGGCAGGCACCCTGAGAATCTGTTCACTGTCTGCTATAGGAAGATGCTGAGTTTGAAAGAAATAAATATTAGCAGACTGTTTTACGGTATTCTGGGTACACCTGTTGAATATTTCTATGTGTGCGTCACTGCATTTGGGAGGAAAATATCAAAGTCCATTTCTCAAAATGTAAGGTTTTACCAATTGTGCCGTACAGTAGGCTTAAAAACATCAAATTAAAGTAAGGTTTAGTATTTTACACCTTTTATTTATTTTCTGGCCCTATGAAAAAGGCAGTTTGGGGTTGTTGCGGTCTAGATCTGTGCATCAGTAATTGGATCCCGGAACTGCGTTGGTTATAATTAAAAGTTCCACTTTACTGTGTTGTGTTTTTAGCATGTGTTCAGTGAAGAAATAAATGTGCAGCATTCTCCCAGTGCTGATCTCCGTGGCTGAATCATCATAAGACATAACAGGGATGACTTATCCTCTAAAACGTAATTTTCTCCTCTGAACAGATCAGTTTTTATTTAAGTATCTAAATTAAACCACATCCCACCAAAAATATCTTCAATAATGCAAAATTAATAAACTCAAGGTGTAACATCAGTATTCTCATATTGGTAATTTAAGACTTTTTCTTTTTTTAGAATGTTTTCCAAACAACACCTGTTTTTTGTTTTTGTTTTTTTTTACAGATACAAGCATAATAGATCTGCAGGACTGTCATGCATTCTGAATTATGTGAGGTTTTGATATTTCTTGAGGCAGCTGTGAACAATTTATGAAATAGAGCTTAAACTTTCCAACTTTCCACACAGGTTGAAAAGATTTAACATGCAAATAACTCCAGAATTGGATGAGAATATATAGTTTTTTTTAATGGCAGTACACAATATTTACAAAGGTATCCTGGTATTAAGAGAATATGGAATAAATAAAATGTCCATATCACCACATCCTGAACTCTGTGCTGAGTCAATTAGCCCTTTTAAAGCTGTGCTCACTTAACACTGAATAAATGCATTGCTGCATGTGAAGAAGGCTATGCATGCAGCATTTTTTAAAGCTTAAAAAAAGATAATAAATTTCATTGTACGAGAGAAAAATGTGGTATTCAACATTAATTTAAATTTCTACTTTGCCAACAGAAGGCACTCAATTAACAGGGACATCAAAAATGGAAAATTAAATTACTACTTTTTATGCTTTCACATCAAACTATCAGTGCCAGTATTTTAAAGATGATGTTTTTTAACATTTACTTTCCAAACGCAGTTCGGTTTAAACAGGCATAAAAACAATACAGGTGAAATAACCGATCTGCCAGGCTAATCTATTAGTCACCTACAGCCTACAACATGCACAACCATACCTAAATTTTGAGGCACACTTAAGGCAATCTAGGGTAAAAACTTTACAAATATTTCAAGATAGATTTAAACCATTGAACACACAATTTGGTCACATTAAAAAAATTCAGTGAAACCCTAACAAGAGACAGAAAAGAGAGTTAAAACCTTTCTTGTGTAAGAGTCAGAGGCAGAAAGTCAAAATGTTCATTGGCAAGTTATGTAGCTATACATTACAAAATCAGTTGGTATAAACAAACAGTTAACGTGAGACATTTGTCAGCAAAAATCTTCAAACCACTTCCCAGTATATTCCCAGTCATGATTCACTGGGAACAAATTGCTTATTATGTGTGAAAGTTGCTGTTTACCAGATATATGGAAAACAGAAAAGTGTATTTTGCAGGAAGCTTCAATGTACACCAGTGTAGGTTCTTTTTCTTAACTCTGACCACATGTCAAACTCCACCCAGCTGATCTGAGGGATTAATGGGAGCCAGAAATGCAAAGATGGAGGAAGTTAAGCTTTTAAATGAGAAATACTTAGTGTGCTACAAATTGAAGCAAAATATTAATAACTAACCTGCTTAAATAAAATAATTTTGCATAGAATATAAGTATTTTCTCATTCAGATCCTCCAAAAAATTGTTGTTCCTTATTTCCTTGCCATCATATACATTTATAAGAAAAGAGCATGCAGACTATCCAAAGATGGCCAAGTTTCCAGAGGAGAGATGATGACAGGAAGAGTAAGTTGGAGTAATAAAACACGTCCAATCTTCATCAGCTTCAAGTTTTCTGTAGTTAATACAGCTGACATCTTCGTAAAAAGGAGGGGAAATTAATGTTTTTTCCTCCTCCTATTTTGGTTTAACAATTCCAAAAAGGAAAGTGTATGCTGGAATGTTAGGAAGGCAGGGTCAAAAATTGGTACCCATCATAACACTCCAAAGCCCTTGAATATGATTTATCAAATAACTGAACTAGAATAGGAGGTGCCTAGCTTCAGTCTTGTTTTAAACCAGGTTGGGAAGATGAATCTGTGGTTCTGGAAGTGACTGGTGGAAGCTCCAGGTTGACTGGTAAAGTAGTAGCAGTCACTCCATCATTGTTGACAAGAGCCCCATAGGAGAAGGAACCATTAAAGTCTGGCTGAACAGCCTGGCCATTATCATGGATCGTTGGGACGCCTGAATGTGGGACAGAAGAAGAAAAAAGAAGAAAATGAAAACTCTTCCTAAGAAACTCCAGAGATTATGGAAGGGAATGCCAGAGTAAATATATTAGAATATTACAGTAACATGTCAAATTTACAAATATATATATATATATCCATCCATCCATCCATCCATCTTCTGCCGCTTATCCGGGGTCGGGTTGCGGGGGCAGCAGCCTAAGCAGGGAAGCCCAGACTTCCCTCTCCCCAGCCACATTTGCCAACTCTGCGGGGGGGATCCCGAGGCGTTCCCAGGCCAGCCGAGAGATGTAATCCCTCCAGCGTGTCCTGGGTCTTCCCCGGGGTCTCCTCCCCGAGGGACGTGCCTGGAACACCTCACCAGGGAGGCGTCCAGGAGGCATCCTGACCAGATGCCCGAGCCACCTCAACTGGTTCCTCTTGATGCGAAGGAGCAGCGGCTCTACTCTGAGCCCCTCCCGGATGACTGAGCTCCTCACCCTATCTCTAAGGGAGAGCCCGGCCACCCTGCGGAGGAAACTCATTTCAGCCGCCTGTATACGAGATCTCGTTCTTTCGGTCACGACCCACAGCTCATGACCATAGGTGAGGGTAGGAACGTAGATCGACTGATAAATCGAGAGCTTCGCCTTCTGGCTCAGCTCCTTCTTCACCACGACAGACCGGCGCAGAGCCCGCATTACTGCAGACGCCGCACCGATCCGTCTGTCGATCTCACGCTCCATCCTTCCCTCACTCGTGAACAAGACCCCGAGATATTTAAACTCCTCCACTTGAGGCAGGACCTGACTCCCGACCCGGAGAGGGCAATCCACCCTATTCCGGCTGAGGACCATGGTCTCAGATTTTGAGGTGCTGATTCTCATCCCAGCCGCTTCACACTCGGCCGCGAATCGCTCAAGCGAGAGCTGGAGATCACGACCAGATGAAGCCAACAGGACCACGTCATCCGCAAAAAGCAGGGACCCAATCCTGAGGCCACCAAGTCGGATCCCCTCAACCCCTCGGCTGCGCCTAGAAATTCTGTCCATATAAGTTATGAACAGAATCGGTGATAAAGGGCAGCCTTGGCGGAGTCCAACCCTCACCGGAAACGAATCTGACTTACTACCGGCAATGCAGACCAAGCTCTGACACCTGTCGTACAGGGACCGGACAGCTCGTACAAGGGGGTCCGGTACCCCATACTCCCGGAGTACCCCCCACAGGAGCCCCCGGGGGACATAGTCGAATGCCTTCTCCAGGTCCACAAAGCACATGTAGACTGCTTGGGCAAACTCCCATGCCCCCTCCAGGACCCCAGAGAGGGTATAGAGCTGGTCCACTGTTCCGCGACCAGGACGAAAACCACACTGCTCCTCCTCAATCCGGGATTCGACTATCCGGCGGACCCTCCTCTCCAGGACCCCTGAATAGACCTTACCAGGGAGGCTGAGGAGTGTGATTCCCCTGTAATTGGAACACACCCTCCGGTCCCCCATCTTAAAAAGGGGGACCACCACCCCAGTCTGCCAATCCAGCGGTACTGCCCCCGATGTCCACGCGATGCTGCAGAGGCGTGTCAGCCAGGACAGCCCCACAGCATCCAGAGCCTTAAGGAACTCTGGGCGGATCTCATCCACCCCCGGGGCCTTGCCGCCAAGGAGCTTTTTGACCACCTCAGCGACTTCAGCCCCAGAGATAGGAGAGTCCACCCCTGAGTCCACCAGCTCTGCTCCCTCATGGGAAGACGTGTTGGTAGGATTGAGGAGGTCTTCGAAGTATTCCTTCCACCGACCCACAACGTCCCGAGTTGAGGTCAGCAGCTCCCCATCTCCACTGTACACAGTATTGATGGAGCACTGCTTCCCCCCCCTGAGCCGCCGGATGGTGGACCAGAATCTCCTCGAAGCCGTCCGGAAGTCTTTCTCCATGGCCTTGCCGAACTCCTCCCATGCCCAAGTTTTTGCCTCGGCAACGGCCGAAGCCGCATGCCGCTTAGCCCGTCGGTACCCATCAGCTGCCTCCAGAGTCCCACAGGCCAAGAAGGCCCGATAGGACTCCTTCTTCAGCTTGACGGCATCCCTCACTGCTGGTGTCCACCAACGAGTCCTGGGATTACCGCCACGACAGGCACCAACGACCTTGCAGCCACAGCTCCGGCTGGCCGCCTCAGCAATAGAGGCACGGAACACAGCCCATTCGGACTCAATGTCCCCCGCCTCACTCGGGACATGTTCGAAGCTCTGCTGAAGGTGGGAGTTGAAGCTCGCTCTGACAGGGGACTCAGCCAGACGTTCCCAGCAGACCCTCACAACACGTTTGGGCCTGCCAGCTCTGACCGGCTTCCTCCCCCACCATCTGAGCCAACTCACCACCAGGTGGTGATCAGTTGACAGCTCCGCCCCCCTCTTCACCCGAGTGTCCAAGGCATGTGGCCGCAGGTCCGACGATACGACTACAAAGTCGATCATTGAACTGCGGCCCAGGGAATCCTGATGCCAGGTGTACATATGGACACTCTTATGCTGGAACATGGTGTTCGTTATAGACAATCCATGACGAGCACAGAAGTCCAATAACAAAACACCATTTGGGTTCAGAGGGGGGGGACCATGCCTCCCAATCACTCCCCTCCAGGTCTCACTGTCATTGCCCACGTGAGCATTGAAGTCCCCCAGCAGAACAATGGAGTCCCCAGAAGGAGCACCCTCCAGCACTCCCTCCAAGGACCCCAGAAAGGGTGGGTACTCTGAACTGCTGTTCGGTGCATAAGCACAGACAACAGTCAGGACCCGTCCCCCCACCCGGAGGCGGAGGGAAACTACCCTTTCATCCACCGGGGTAAACCCCAACGTGCAGGCACCAAGCTGGGGGCTGATGAGAATGCCCACACCTGCTCGGCGCCTCTCACCATGAGCAACTCCAGAGTGGAAGAAGGTCCAGCCCCTCTCGAGGGTACTGGTTCCAGAGCCCAAGCCATGCGTCGAGGTGAGTCCAACTATATCTAGTCGGAACCGCTCAACCTCGCGCACAAGCTCAGGCTCCTTCCCCACCAGAGAGGTGACGTTCCACGTCCCTAGAGCCAGCTTCTGCAGCCGGGGATCGGACCGCCAGGGTCCCCGCCCCTTGCTGCCGCCCAGCTCACATTGCACCCGACCCCTACGGCTCCTCCCGCAGATGGTGAGCCCACGGGAGGTGGGGCCCATGTAATCCTTTCGGGCTGAGCCCGACCGGGCCCCATGGGCGAAGGCCCGGCCACCAGACGCTCGCTCTCGTACCCCGCCTCCAGGCCTGGCTCCAGAAGGGGGTCCCGGTAACCCGCGTCCGGGCAAGGGAACATTCATGCCCAGGTTGGTCGTCATCATAGGGGTCTATGAGCCGTGCTTGGTCTGGTCCCTCCCCTAGACACCTGTTTGCCATGGGTGACCCTACCAGGGGCATAAAGCCCCCGACAACATAGCTGCTAGGATCTTCGGGACGCACAAACCCCTCCACCACGATAAGGTGACGGCTCAGGGAGAGGATATATATATATATATATATATATATATATATATATATATATATATATATATATATATATATATATATATATATATATATATATATATGTGTGTGTGTGTGTGTCTAATTTTTTTTAACACAGGTGCATACAAACCATTAGCCATGTTCATCGTGACATATGGTTCAAAGAGCTTGGCCTTTTTCCTGTTTTTCGTCATTAAAAAGACTCCAAGGAAACAGAATGCAGACCTGTACAAAGCACAACATGGTCAGCAAACACATTAAGTAAAATAATGATAGTTGTTAAAGAAAGGCTTTATTATTTCAACTTCTCAATTGTGTTCAAGTTTCTTACTGAACCCAAAAGCATCATGCAAAACACAAAACCTATTCAATTCTAACAATGTCTCCATTATGTTCTCTACTGTGATGTGTCAGAAATGTAAAACGGGAAGTGTTTACTCACCCCAACAGAAACATGCAGATGTGAAGGATGTCTTCGTTCTTAAACTCCAAGTAAAACACAGCTCCTGAAAACCAAAGAAGAGATCTTTGCTGGGTCATGACTCTAAAGCTGGGTAAATGAAACATTTCACAAGATTTTAGCTTTGTCACACCTTTTTGTCACATGGAGGTAAAAAGCTAACTAATTTGAACCAAATGAGAAATGTAGTAGCAAACAATGTCATAACTCACCAGCCACTACTGCAAAGGTGGTGGAAAGGATGTAGTTGACACTGGCAACCAGAGAGGAGTCATGTAGTTTACAAGCTTGGGAGAGAAATCTAGTAGCAACAACGAACAAACAGGGAAAAAAGAAACAATGAAACCCTTCAATCAAGACAACATTTGCTGCTGAAAACAGTGGAAGATTCTTCTAGGATAACTTAAGTTTTTTGGGGTTTTTTTTATTTCATTATGGATAAGAAAGGGCTGGCAGCGGACACATATTCTTGTGGAGAGTGTATATCTTCACATTCACCTGGCCTGGAAGACCACTGATGCGACCATGCACACAAACATGACACTGAAGATCGGATAATCAAGCTGCATGGTGCCCTCAATGGTCAGAACCAACATGCCTGAAACAGCCTTCACTGTAATGACTGCGACAGAACCTGTGTACAAACAATTAAACAGAAAACAAGTGAGGAAATATTGTTTTACAACAGATTTGATCCTTTCTCAATAATAAAGCTCAATTGCAATAAAATATGCTTATAGTGTTAGTTTAAAGGCAGAAACTGACTAGCTTTAATGCAGGAGACTCACCTAGCAATGCAGCCGGCAACAGAATAATAACAAGGTAGTTTGTGCCGCATTGTTTGTAGAAGTATAAAAGCAAGCAGAAGGTGATAATCTCCAGGAGCTGTCCGTTAGGATGAAACAGCAACAATAAACACAAAATTAATAACATACAAACAAAACACTAACCACATCAAGTTCCAATAAGAGGCTGAGATAATGCGAAGGCTGAGTAACAATTTGGATAATGAAAATTTTATTAAGAGTTAGTTTGTAGATTATAACCTGTGTATAAAGTAACACCACATGACAGACACCCACAACAAACACAACATGGAACACAGCTGGTTAGTTGTTAATATGTCTTTGCAGAACATGGCAAGTCTGCTTAGTGTTGAGACTAGCAGGGACTCAAATCTAGCCTCTATGTAATGTAACTGATAGTTCATTTGTCTAACGTTTTGGCTAGTCTACATCTGCTGTTTTGTGCTTTACAAACAGCAGCTTCCAAACACCAAATTGGTTTGACACCTCCAAATGTCACAAGAAAAACCAGATAAACTTGTCCTGCAGGGCAGGAGAATTGCTTTTAAAAGGTGTCATATTGGGGATCAGGAATGATGGTGTAGAAGTCTTAGAAAAAACTATATTTTGGACCTTTATAGTTACTGAACTGTGAAGAACAAGATTTTGAATGTGGCCGGGGGTGGGGGGTGATCTTGGGTAGAGAATGAGCATGGTAATAGAAATTTTTTCTTTCTTTATGTGTAGAAATTAAAATATCTTACCATATACAAAAGAACAGGCCAACCCACAATATGTTTCACAATGTTTTCTGCTTGAAGTTTTTCATGAGAGTTTGGTCCAAATGCTACAAAGAGGTATGTTCCTCCAATTGTGAGGATGTAACCCAGGAAGGCCAGCCCATAGTACTCTGAAAGAACATAAAGCATACAACAGGTAAAGTATTTTTATAAGTTGTTGCTTTTGTAACAAACCCCACTCTGCTCAACAAACTTAATTTTAATTTTAGTACTCTGAGCAGCTGAGGAACAAGTGAGGATTTGCATACAATGGCCCAAGATCAGTGACACTAGCAAAAGTGTCTGTGCAACTTAACTCACACATCTCTTTGTTTTTCTTTTAACTTACTTGCAAAGTCCTTTGGTTTAGATTTCTCACGCAAAAATAAAAAACCCAAAATTGAGCTTGCTGAAAAACACAAACAGAAAAAATACGATTGTTAACTTCCTTTGCATCTTTTTTGTGAATTCACTTCAGGATGCAGCTGCATGTTAAAATCAGAATTATATACCTATAATTTGCTGCTTGTTTTTACAACAGTATGGTTCAATTATACTTTGTATTTATCATTACTCTCAATGGTCTTTGGGAATATATGGCAAATACTCACTCAGGACAGATACTGCATTAAGAGGTGCTATGAGAGCAAGAGGAGCAAAAGCATAAGAGACAAAGTTCGCTCCCTCTCCAATACAGGCGATTACAAAACCAGACCACCAGGTTTTTGTGTGATAGAAGGCACGCTGGTCCTTTGTTCCTGCTAATGTCACATGGCTGTATTTCTGGAGGTGAAAAACATGTTGGTAGAACACAGCGATGATGGAAAGTAAACACAGAATCTACTGCAGTACACACAGCTTACAGCCAACTTCTAAAGGAGGCTTAAACCACATTGTAAAGTAGGACTGAAAAATGTACAGTTTGAATGAAAAATTAGGAAGGGAAGTCCACAAAACAATGTTGTGGCATGATTAGATAACTTTACACAGCACAACTTATACACTCCACCTATCCCTGAGGGATTAGTCAAACAAGTGCAACACTTTGTTGAAACAAAGCATTGACATGACGCATAGAAAACTAATAACTGTAGAATTGTTTCACTTCTATAGATAGATAGATAGATAGATAGATAAATTCTGTAGTTGTGGTATAAACGTGTAAATAGTGGGAATATAAGAAATAGTTTAGTACCTGGATGCTTAAGGAAATGCTGACAAACAAATTTCCAAATATTGCGAGTAAAGTCCCAATGAGATTGTCCTGAAAAACAGTTAAATGTTGCATAAAATGGACTATTTCACTTTTCCATGAAGACAAAGTTTCATTTAATCACTGAAATGACAGTTTTATTTTCAACTATGGTCAAAGCAGGACTATAACATCTTGTTTGCCAACATTATGAAAATGAACTACATCACTGGGGAAATGCTGCTTAATTGTAGTGCTAGTCTCAATATGTTTAAAAACAGTCACAGAAACACATTTGGGTTGATTTTAACGTCTTGAAGGATAAAGCCAAGCCAACATACACTTTTAAAACACGGTTAAAAAGTAAACTATTGTCTCACCATGTACGAACCCCCCTGGATTCTATTGTAGTCCATATTGTTTCCTCTAGAGGCAATTTATTTATCATGAGGAGGTGGACATTCGGTTACCAAGTACCTCATTTCCTGGCTTTGCTTTTCTTTAATCTTAAAACTATGTTGAACATTTTTGAATTATTGTATTTAATTACTTGTTTGTTTACATTTTTAAGCTATACGCTGACGAAGGAACCATCTTCAGAACAAGTATCATCTCACTTCCGGATTGCATTCACCTGCTTCAGGCTACGCCTTGACGCACGACGCTGACGCATAGGTCACATGACTGTGAACCGACGCTCAGTTTTTATATTCAGATTTTTAGAGGTGTGTGTTTTTCTATAACATTTCATATACTCTTCCATTATGGTGCTTTTTTTTTTTTTTTTTAAAGCACCTTTACTGTTTTTTTTAAATGATTAGCACATTGACTGTAGTACTACGAGATAACACTAGATTGTGCTATTGAGCTAATAAAAACCCGACCCGAGAACATTCACAGCTGAAGAGCAACATTAAATAAATTGATAGTTCAATAATACTCTTGTTTTTGATTTGGTGTGATGCATCAACGGATTACCATGGATATGATTCCTTTAAATGAAGAGTGGTTGTTTATGTATTATATACACTTATTTTCTATGTTTATTTTTAATCAGTGTTACTATTTTCACATCCTCCACACAACACATTGAAGACACAACAGTGCGTTCAGTGTGAGGCTTCGTCAAGTCTAATGCAAGAAAGAAAGATGCTGGAGATCATTCCTACCAGCAACTATCACCGTCAAGGCAATTTTTTCTAATCAATCGTTTTTATTTAAATGTTTGGTTATACACAATGTCACCAAATGAACAAATTCACCTCTAGAATTTCGTTACTTAAAGCAGTCCCTTAAAACTGATTATGGCTTTCTCATTATGACAGTGAAATGTAGTATAATCCTGACTCACACTAATGGCATGTTCTTTGTTCTCTTTCTGTCACTGAAATAGCGAAAGACGAACAGTACATTACGTCAATGATTGTGTTACTATAAGAGGAGCAGTGGAAAAACTAGAGGTAGGTCAAAAGGGTGTGAACTGCTGTTTTAGCACTTTTAGTCTCCATATTTTTTTTCTCTTCATATTTCAAAAGCAGGGACAAATCACATTGTCATGCATTAATTGAAACATTGCAAAATATGTCGAAGCTGGAATGTTATCAGTGGATACTGGTTTCCCCAAACTACTCCACATACTTTTGTGTTTGTAAGGATTTAGAATATTCTTAACAGAAGCTAATACCAATTTTAAGTAGCATTTAATGTAATTTTTCCAGGGAAAACTTGGATATTAAGACTCAAACGAGGGCTGCAATTTCCAAACTAACTGAAATGAAGGTGACCCTTCCTTTGTTTGTTAACCAGCAGTGAAATGAACCAGCTGGGACAATATTCACTTTGTTTTGAAGCTGCTCAGAGGAAAGCCAAAGTATTTCTTTGCAAGAGTTTAATAGCAGTTTTTGATTTTTTTTTTTTTTTTTTTTTTTTTTTGTTTGTTTGTTTGTTTGTTTTTGGGTTGTTTTTTTTTTTTATGGATCTGATATTATAAATGTTTGGAGGCATAATGAAAGCACTTGTAGGGACAAAAACTCCCTTGTTTGGCAAATGCAGCATAAACAAGCTTTTCAGTTAACCAAAGATTTCCACTGTCAGAAAAGAACACTAAGATTAATCTGAATATGTTTGTAAATGGATGTTTCTTCCTCTCCTTTAAGCCTTTAAGATTATTATGAACTGACACGAGAACAATTGTAACTACTGTTATCTTCTAGCGGGACAACTTGTGTATGTTGGTACCCCTGCCAAGGAGGTGGCGGAGGTTTTATTTTTGCTGATGTTTATCTGTCTGTCTGTCTGTCAGTTTGTCTGCCTGTTGGCTAGCTGCTTTAAAGCAGGTTAAGTTGGGTCTTGGCCTAAGTTAGTTTGTAGCAAATGTTAGGGGCTATCCTGATTGCCATCGGGTTCCAGGGTTTTTTTTCAAGTATTACTTATTGCAAAATAAGGTAATTTTCAGTATACATCAACTCAACAAAAAATGGTCAGGGTGTTGGGCCAAGAAATACAGAAGCTCCTGGCAGGTTTTACAAGATATCAAAATTTTGGACACTATGACCCAAAATAGGAAAATCAGGGTATCTTTGGAATTTTCATTATTGCATGAGAACAAATTAAGATATAAGTATGCAACAAACACAACAATAGCCAAGACAGGATTCATTATCAGTGTATTGATGAATATACACAGTGTCTACAAACATAATGAATGTAAGACTTTAGTGGAAATCACATCTGGGTGGAATGAACTGCTTGGCAACAGTTTGTGTTCACGGAGTGCTTGCTCGTTGTTATTGCATCTTTCATGAATTCACATCTGAAGTTATGGAAAGCTTTTCAGAGGCTGGCTCCGTTTTTTTTTTTTCCCAAGCAGTTTGATTACTACAAACTCTAAATACTTTCTGCCCCTGCACGCTTTTCATGGTTTGATGTCCTAAATGGGTTTCTGGAATGAGACATGGTAGATATTAATTATGCAGACACTGATTACAGCTCTCAGATTGTGGGTGGAAGAGGTTAAATATGCAGGTGCTTCTTGCTCTTGGTGTTAACATTTGTATGCACCTGCAAAAGTTGGAATCTTTCCACTGTGTTTCTTTATAAAAGATAGAAATCAGGTTCTTACTGGTAATTATACAGCAATATTAAGAATATACATTTTTTTTTATTAATGATCAACACAACAAACTTTGCTCTGTTGATACTCTGGGAAATCTGTTTTGTTGGGAACTGAGTTTTTCCTTTTTATTGATTTTAATGTCTTATGATGTGTTTAAATATTTGTTTTTTGTTTAGTTATTATCTAATGCAAAAACGTATCTACTTAGCTTGATGTCTAACTACATTTTATACTATTCAGTAAATTCAAAGCTCTAACTTATATGATTTCTGTGTAAATTGAAATTTTAATCTCAAATCCCAATAGATACACTAGTTTTGCTTATTGTAACAATTAAATGAAATTATAACGAGAATCCCCTGCAACTCAGGCGTCCTTTTAATGTAATCACTGCTAATCTTAATCATTAAAATACCTTAAGAAACAAAAAGAAAAAAACATATTCATCAATCCATCTAACAATCCAAACTGTGTATAATTAGTTCATTTCAAATTATATAACAGCAATAATTAAAGAAAAAAAGCAATGTGTTAAAAAGGTTTCATTTATTCCATCGAACAATCTGTAAATGGCTATTTTGTGCCAAACAGTTTTTATTTTCCAGGTAAACTGTCTGATTTTATTCCTTCAGCAGTCCAACTTTTTATTTAACTTCTTTTCTTTTCCTTTCTTTTCTTTTCTTTTCTTTTCTTATTCTCTCTCCTTTTTTTCCAACTAAAGTAATAATTTTCTATTGACGTCCTTTGCGTTTGTTACATTTCTTTCCTCTAAAGTCAAGTGTAATTGATTTCAGATGTTTTCAGATCCTCTTATTTCCAAATGACAAGGTGCATTTTCAGTTTGTACATCTTATAATAGTAATTTCTCACCTGCAGCCACTTATGTTAACCCAGAAAAGGAGTACTATTCTCAGTACTCTGCAGTAAATGATGATACACAGTATGTGATAATTACTTTCTGCCCCGTATCAACATGGTTCTTTTGTGTGTGTGTCACGTGCGGTGCGTGGGCGCTGTCCTCCATTTCCAAAAGAATGCACGAACGTTAGTGACAGTGTGTATTTAATAACTGCCGAGCCTGTTTTAAAAACCAAACAGACCAGCATCTATTGGTAATGACTGAAGAATGTATGTACGTTAGATAGGAGAAGGGAATGAGGGGATGCATTCATGACAACACAGCTCCCCCCAACAGGAAGTCACCTCTCCATGAGGCAATATTCCAACTTGAAAGTTTGTTAACACGTTATGAAGTGGTTGTGGAAGAGCAAGCTTTTCATAAATCCTCTGCAAGTCCAGGCTTGAACACCTGTGCTCGAAAGTGACAATGACAACATTACAAAGAATGCTCAAATTAATGCATGCAATCTAACACAGTTCATGGGTGGATGCGTCATGTGTCAACAACAAATCATCAATGTTTTGGGCATCACTACAGAGCTCTGGTTTCGGTGACTTATTGTGCATTTTTATACATCAACCATGGAAAATGAAGATAGCCGAAAGTCAATCAAATGGTAAAGAAGCTGTTTCAGGTTGATAGACAATCTAAATAACTGAAGAATGAGGAGAAAAATGATAATAGCTTGTTCATTGTTTAAGTTTCATTTAGTTTTTTCAGGGACTTTTTCTCTGATGCAAATCATGGATCTCTATTGTGCTGCTTATTGGAAAACTAACCAAATTTCACTTAATAGTCAGTAATCCTTCTAAGAACAGCTTGTGGATAATTGGAAAATATTATTTCAGTAATGGCTGTGCTAGACACAGTTCCTGGCCAATTTAATTGAATATTTTCTTGTTTTTGTCTGTTGGATGAGAACTATATCCTTTTAACACATAGTTATTTTCCACTTTGAACAACCCAATTTCCCTACACCTTTTTAAATGGCTTATTATGAGACACAAAGAAAGCATGGAGCAAACGCAAAAACAAAACAAACTGAAAAAGGCTGTATTTGTCTTGTGCATCACCAGCCATGTGCAATTTCTGCTTAATCTGACCTGGTTTAGATTATTTGTCATTTCTGCTATGTTGTAAATAAAAAAAGGTGTTTCTTTTGCATAAATGGAAAATCACATGATTTAAAATAGAAATCTACCTCAACTTAACTGGAAACGTAATTTGGCCAACATCTAAGATACAATAATATGGACACTCAAGTTTATAATGTGCACAAATTATACTCAGGGTGCAGAAGTAACTTTAAATACTTTCTTGATGACTTTATTGCTTAATGCCTTGTGATACATTATTATAAAGCAATTCTGGTCTGTAATTAACTCAACAGCTAACTGGGTTGGATTTTCATTGTGAAAAAAATTAGTTTCAGGGAGTTGTTTTAACTAGTTAAAAGGAAATTAAGTTTGGCCTGAAGAGAAGTAAAATTTACACTTTAAATTAACCAGAAATGTAAAATGCCATAATCGAATTAAAAGAGCTAAATTAATTGCTGCTCAAAACATGTTTTTATGATGCACAATATTCCTTTCTGATGAGTTTTCTGTGATGCTGTGTTTTTATATTAAGCACTGTAGACAGCAATGAAAACAGAATTTTTTTCCTATTAATCTTCACAAAGTTTCAAGTATTTTTTTTTTTTTTTGTGAATAGCAATATTTTGTGAATTGGCATGCACAATACACAAACCCTGGCAACCAAACCTTAATAATAATAATAATAATAATAATAATAATAATAATAATAATAATTACTATTATTATTATTATTATTATTATTATTATTATTATTATTATTATTATAAAGAACTACTAGTGAGAACACACATTCTTCAGAACTTATATTTGTACTCTTTCCCTGCTCTTTATTGGAGACTTTTCTGCAACTGTTGATCCCATCGTGCTGAAAATGTTTGATTCACAGGGATGTAGTGATTTTGTGGATGTGTCTGTGTGGATTCTTAGGAAGTTTCCATTTGTTTCATTCCATTCTCATTTCACAAGCACACTTTGGATGCTACTGACAAATGACTTATTTTGTTTCATGCACTGAGAACACAATGTTTAGTTCATATGTAATCAGAGTAATCCACAGTGAAATAGTTAGTGAGGTTCTGAAACAGGATTTTGTGGGTGCATTCTCTGACAGTGCTAATGTTTTTTATAGTCACCTTTTTTGGGGGAGAAATTTAAATTTGATTTGATATTTACACAATTGTTAAAAATGTTTCTTCCGCTGCTCATCACCTGTATGCACCATATTATGTTCATAAGAACATTCATGAAAAGAGATAAAACTAATGTGAAGACCTTATATAGGGCCTTTCAAATGTTGCCCAATCCTGACTGTGGCATGATTTGAGGCACAGGCTTTATCCTGTCTGCTTATTACAGAAACTGAAAAGAAAACTTTTGGGAGAACGTTTGTCTGTAAATGACACAAACTGTTGTCAGAAAGGTCTTGTCAGTCTGAAACCTGAGAAAAGATAGTAGTGAACAAAGACCCATGTTTAATTTTCTTTTCTTTTTTTTCATGTTGTCTTTGGTTGTTCCTTCATATTTTCAGCACCCTGCAATCACGGCATCTTGTTAGCTTTGGATTCAGGTTAGACTTGTTGCAGGAGACGACAACTCCCTCCCTAACTCCCTCCATCCTACACCCCCAGCACATAAACACTCATTGTCTCCTTTACCCTCCTCATCTCCTCACATCTTCCCCAGTCTTCCATTCACACCTCTGCGTTGATTTGCATTTTCTTTTAAACGGTTGACAAGGCACATTTGTCTTTAAGGCATGACTGTCTCTCCCTGACTTCTCTATTATTTCTGCCCTTCCCTTTTAAACCCTCCTTCCCTGCTCTCCTCCCCACCATCAGAATAGCAGGTGACTTCTCTTTCAGTAGAGTCTTAGGTCACACAATAGCAGATGCATGTTTGCCGGATGTCATTCAAAAAGAGAACTTGTCAAATGAAACAGTTATAAAATGTTGCTCGTGTGCCAATCACAAATCCAGCTGTTTAAATCCATGCTCAGATTTTCAGATGATAAGTTAATAGTAAATCATAAACACACTTACACACAGATGAGGGCAATGTGAGGTTCAGTGTCCACTTCAACATGTGGACCAGAGTCAGCGTTGTGTTCCCCTCAAGCCCTAGATAAAGCAACATACTTATAATTGCTAGTACGGGCGGGATTGCTCTGACACAGCTAAGTTTTGAGTGTTTTACCATTAATCCAGTTAGTTTGTAACATGCACTCATTTTTGTGTGACAGTTTGCTCATTATTAATAATAATAATAATGACACTCTAAGGTAATTTATCCAGTGTACCCTTCACATGCGCACTTCAAAGATGTACACAGAAAACGAAATGTCATTTCTTCAATCACTATTGACCTGCTGGATTTATGCATACTAATATGATCTATCCTGCTCTTTTTAATTATAGTGTGTTCAGTCTTTGTTGTTTGAAGTGCCATGCACATCATGTAAAACTTCAGTCTTTTGTGTGAAACAACTATTAGGTTTCACAAAGAAAAAAACAAATAACATCGATGCAGCAAGCTCACCAGTCATCTTCGTTCTCCAGTTTAAACATACTGCTGCTGTCACATGACACAATTTACCCACAATTGATACAATATTTACTAAAATTATTGTTAGAAAGCTTTTATAAAGGAAATTACCACATTTAAAATGTGGTAATTGTGGTAAGATAGCAGTGTAATGAATTGTATCACTAAAGCTAAGCTGTTTTACTGCTACTATGAGGACAGATTGTATCTTAAAAACTATTAAATGTTTAAATGTTCCTGATGATTTCTAACAGTAAAAAAACAGTAAAAAGGCTGTGAAAGATTCTGAAGAAATTATTGAAGGAAATGCACAGAACTGCTTCGATGCATCCTTGCAACAGCACAAAAAAGTTGTTCACAACGCCTGCATCAGCTGACCAGATGCCTCCTGTGTTAAAATACTGAACACTGGTCGCAAGACTGTTAACAGCATCTTTATAGATATATCTATATCTATAAATATATATATATATATATATATATATATATATATATATATATATATATATATATATATATATATATATATATATATATATATATATATATATATATATATATATATGTTTATATATCAATATATATATCTATATGTACAAAAGTACAAAAGTACAACTCAACCAAATAATACTGAAGAAAACCATTAATATATATATATATATATATATATATATATATATATATATATATATATATATATATATATATATATATATATATATATATATATATATATCTCTGTATATATATGTTTATATATCAATATATATATCTATATGTACAAAAGTACAAAAGTACAACTCAACCAAATAATACTGAAGAAAACCATTAAAGACTAAATGAGAAAAATGCCCCTTAGAAACATAAAAGTGATTGCCAGTAAACCCTGCAGCTTTTACAGTGAAACACAATTATTTATCACCATGGCAGCAGACCTTGGCTATGGATCAAGCCTAGAGGTCACAGGGATTTTAAGTACGTCAATCTTCCTTGTTCCCTGTCTGCTACAGGCGCTCCCTGCTGCGGCCCTTGAGCAGGGCACTGTGATTGTTGACTGAGGAGAAAAGGAGTGTATGGTTCCTCCAATTCTTGGGCGAGCTGAGACATGTAGACTGAAACTGGGCATGAGGTGAAGAAAGGGGAAGGGAGGGGGAGCGAGAGAAATAGATTATGGGGAAGTATCACAGGTCTTTCCTTCACAGTAAATCAATCTAAAGTTTTGTGCATTTTTATGTTTTACTATTTATTTTTGTTTTAGAAAAAATTACATAAAAGAAACTTTATGGAAGTGATTACTTTTTTTAAAAATTTATCTGCAAAAACATTAAACAAAATATTCTATTAAGGGGTTGCATGACTAATATTAGGAGAGCAATGGTAAATAAAAAGAATGATACACTGCAAACAAGGAATGCATGTCGCAGGACATGCGAGCATAAAAAATGATTGTTTCTCTCTGAGAGTTTCGCCAGTGAAGGGAAAGGTGGTCTGAACATGTTCTCTGCTTTATTTGGGATGATGAAGCAACAAGCCCTGGAAAGCTCTCCTCCTCCACTATCCCACGGGAATATCAGCAGTCATCCATACAAAAAAGGGACAGAGAGGGATGATGGGTGGATGAGGAAGATGACGAGGAGGAGGAGAAGGAGGGAAAAGACTGGAGTAATGGGAAGGTGGAAAAGAGATGTTTATTGCCAGGGAAAGGTGAGCAGGTGCAGACACGTGTTTCCGGCTTTATTTGCGAATGATCATTGACAGAAACATATTTCTTCTTCTCCCTTCAGCTTCTTCACTTTCCCAGTGACTGAACAAACACACAGACCAAAAACAACATGGATGTCTGCTTGACTTAAACAACTTACACATCAGAGAAAATCTTTTCATCGCCACAGTTGTGTTTTTTCTGTTGGAGATGGAGGCCAGATATGTTGCATTGGCAGCCCGCGGAATTGTCTCATTGAAAAGCCTTTGAGCATATCTGTATCTGCTGTGAGCAAAGAGTGTAATAATACCGCCTGCAGGAGATTTTAGCCCAAATGTCAAACTTTGTGTACTTCATGGAGTTGGGAGCCTGAGGCTACAGTGACAAAAACCCTCTAGCAAAATGTTCCTATTTAACTGAAATGCCAGATCATGCAGTGGTCCGCTGATTCTCACCGATCCATTCATCACGTTGGACTGTTAGGAAAATAATGAACACTGTGTTGTGTAAGCTTGGTGGGACAACGCCAGGAAACATTTTTCATGGTGAGACAGTGTTGTTTAAGGAAGAGCTCTTGACGGAAATGTTTGGGTTTTTTTTCTTATCAATTATCAATCTCGAAGCAGGGTTCTGAAAAGCTTGTGGAAAAGCTCATTTTCCAGCACTGGTGGATTTTTGGACAGAGCACACTGGTGCACGTAAAAGGCAGTTCTACACAACGTAGTGATGAAACAACAGTGGGTGTTCAATGAGAAGCTGAAGAAAAGGAAGTCATCACCTTCAGGAATAAGAACATAAATGAATCATTTTTAATCACTTGTCTCATGTACAAATTTAGGGAATGTGTCAAACAAAGGCAAGCTAATGCTAATCTTAGCTGATGTGCTGGTTGGTATAAAAGCAGAAGTTTCATATTTTAATTCAGATTTATTTGTTCAGCACCCCTTCACAACAATGTCATCTCAGGACACTTTACAGATGTATCAATATGAGCAAATTTGTAATAAATAGCTTAGTTAAGGAAAACCAACAGATTGCATTGAATCTTGACTCCGATCCAATTCCCCATCCTGAGCGTGGTGACAGTGAAAAGGAAAAAAACTTCCGTTTAACAGGAAGGAAAAACTTCTGTAAGAACCCGGCTCACTGAGGGCAGTCATCTGCCTGGACTGGTTGGGGTGGAGAGGAGAGGAAAGAAAGATCAACTTACACTGCAACTTTTATCCAGGAAGACCTGCAGAGAGAAGAGAAATACGTTAATGATGCTAATACTGTCATATGTTTCTACATGGAGGATAAGAAACCAAGACATGAGAAAGAGGTGCTTGGGACGTCCCTCGGTATGGCTAAGGGATGACTAAATCCCCTAACTATAAGATCTATAAAAAAAAGGAAGGTTTAAAAAATGTAGTAGGCGTGTCTGCCTCCCAAACCCAAACTAGGAGCTGGTTCCATAAGAAAGGGGCCTTCACCATGAAGACTTTCCCTCACTTAATTTGAGACAAAAACATGTTTTCTGCTCAGGTGTAAATTTAGAGAGCTGCAGCAGGTAAACCAGATTAACTGCTTGTTGGTAATCACACTGTCTCTTTTTCTGCATTGATGCGCAAAGGCCCTGCAAGAAGTGAACCGATGCAGGTAGCCTGGCCTGAATGCAATGCTCAATGCAGCCCTGTGTAATAAGGGCCACACAAACCAGGAAACCATATGTGTGTGTGCGGGTGTGTCTGCTTGCTGTCACTAAGGTGTCCTATTGAGTATAGCTTAGCTGCTACCTTGCTGCTACTGCTACTGTGTACTGAAGAATATCCTGATATTTCTGAAAATGTACCCTAACTAAGGGTCTGAACTGGAGTTGGTACCATATGTAGTGAAAGTGCAGTGCACTGCAGGGTAAGCAATATGTTTGTTTTTGCTGTTAACTTGACAACATGTAGCCAGACCAGGTTAACACAATGAGCCAATGATTTCTTTCACGCAGTCTTAAGCATCAACCAAAGGTAGGCTGGAAAAATTTTGGGGGATGTGGCTTGTCATTGATAGTAGCTACAAGCAGACAAGCAGTGACTGAACGTGAAGTCGGTTCACCCGTCCTTCATCTTAACAGTTTCTTTTTCATTGGTCACATTTAAAGACATTTCAGATCAAAACTTACTATTGAACACAAATATCTCCCTCTCGGATTGTATATGTATATGGAGTGTATAACACTACCAGTTAAAAGTTTGGACACACTTTCCTATTAAATCCAATCTGAAAGCGTGTCCAAACTTTTGACTGGTAATATATATTGTATCTAGGATATATATATATATATATATATAGGTTATATTGAAAACCTTGTTCTGCACTTTAGTTTTTAATGAGAAAATTTTATACTAATAAACTGCTAAATTAAAAAAAAAAAAAGAGAAAATGAGAAATGAGAAATGAGAATATATATATATATATATATATAAAGGTTATATTGAAAACCTTGTTCTGTTTATACTAATAAACTGCTAAATTTAAAAAAAAATGTTTAGTTGTGTCCTTTATACACACAGACGAGGGGATGTTTCGACACCTCAAGTCAAGGAACACGTTTTTATGACTTGCTAGTTGCTGCAGATTAGGATATTCAAAGACTACCTATTAGGAGTGTTTGCATCTGCCTGTGGCCTGGGGGGTTCAGAATGAAACCTGATATGGAGATGAGCCAAACACCCACTCTCTGTGAGAGAGGGAACACAGACATGTCCCCAACCAACATGCATTTGTTGGGGACATTTTTTATCTCTTGCTTTAGCATTATTTTTAGTCTTTTTTTTTTTTCTTTAAATCCTAAAAACTAATACTTACTGTTCTGAACGCCTGTTCGTGTACTTGCAGTGTTTCGTTCTTGTAATGGCTTACCTTTGGATCTCAGTGCTTAAACTCAAGGATAAAGTTGAATTAACATGTCTTTTTATAGTACAGCAGATTTATTTTTTTAAAAAGTCACACAGTACTAAAATTTCAGTCCGCTTCCCAAAATCAAATAATGGCAGGTTAAATTACCATTTTAATTTTCCCTCACAGATCACGTTGCCTTAAATCTTGATACTCAAGTCTCATGTTTCCTTCTCTCTGACTGATGTTTCTTCATTTATTTGTCTGTTAGCTGATCTGAAGTCATGGAGAAAAACTCAGAAGGTAACATTTTTGTCGCAGACTAGACTATTACCTTTCGTTTTCCACTCACTATAGGTTTTGTGACAGGATGTGTTTATGCTAGATGTTTTCTTATGAAAGAGAAAGAAACTTATATGATCAGCTATAGATGTAAATGCATGTGTGTCAGCAGCCTGCATGTGTCATTTCACTGTTGTTGTAATCTGAGTCTTTGAGTTCTTTTCATACTGGAGCTCCATAAACATATTAAGCCCGAGACAGGCATTAAAAAGAAACAAATACAACACAGACTTCCAATATCAACAACTGCTCTTTTTAACAAATAACTCCTCTCTGCATATTTGGTCTAACATTGCTTTCCTACTGTAGTATTAATAAATATTTATTTTAGGATTATAACATCTGCCAAAGCAGAAATATTTCAGGCACAAAGTGACAAAGTTTAGGTCATGCAAATCTGAGTAACTTAAAAATCAGTTTACCAGTTATTTTTTATTATCTGCTGTTTCTTTTCTGATGTCATTTAATTGTCAATGAAGAAAAAAAAAGAAAAAAATATTAAACAAATCAATGCACAGAGCTTTTTGCATCTTTTCTGTTGTCATCAAATGAGGAAACAGGGGTCCCCCCCCCCCCCCCCCCCCTCTCCCCCAACCCCTCCCCATCCTGAAACACAGCTCAGAGAAATGCATGTTCATTGCGCAATGCCAGCACTGTTCAGCTCTGCAGCTTCCCCCTGCCCCAGGCAACTGTTATCCTAACCTCAGTCAGTCAACGGCTTCATGCCAAAGTGTTGAAATCTTTAAATGGCTTTAAGATTCCTAAAATTCTGCTGTTCTTTCCTGCTTGTTCCCCAATTTTACTGACTCAGTGCTACACTCTTACTATTATCAGTGCCACTTCATCATCCTTCATTTTCACACGTAACACCCCTCCACCCCCTCTCCTCTTGCTCCAATCCATGGTTCCTCACTTGGGGCAATGTGGAGTTTCTGGGAGTGGCTGTTGCTGCCTCGGTGGTTGGAACTGAACAGAGAAGTGGGGCAGATGAGGTGGGGGATTTGAGAGTCTTACCAGGCTCTTGGAGTCTCTTTAGTCCAGATCAAACAAAGTGATGGCAATGAATTCCTGAAGCAGAGGTTTTCATCCTCCTCAATATTGCAGGTGTAGAAACAAGGAAATTCAGAGGTCAAAAGATCATGCAAACACAAACATTTGCAAGCTTGTAGCATAGATTTCTGTTTTAATTCCAAACACTCATGCACACATTCTCTTTTTTCTACCAAATTTAAATGTACAGAAGACTTTGGTTTAAAAAGCTTAGGCCTGCTGTATTTATTGACTTTTTTTTTAGGATCTACCTAAATAAAGATTCCAAAGTAAAACTATTGATGCCAAATTCTTACTAATAACTAGGAAATCTCTGCAAGCAAAGTTTAAAAGCATGACGCCTGTAAGTATAAAGTATCATGAAATGGAAAATAACTAAAAAGTACTTTAATTGGATAAATGCATTTCCCCTTTCACCGAAAAACAAATTTAAGCCATAAGTGAAAGATAGTTGGTATCATGATATCAGAATGCACCTGCAATGCACAAAAACCTTTACAGGTGAACTTCATTTCACTCTCTTTTTAAAATCTTTTGAATGTACATGTACAACTTTTGAGAATTTAATAAGTTATTCCTAAACATGACATTGTCAAACAAGGTGATTGGCTGCAAAAAAAAAGAAAAGAAAAAGAAAAGACCTGTCTAAACCATGAGCCTACCAATAAAAGTTTTGGTTTATTGGTTTTGGTTGTATTTAAAGTCTTCTTCTTCACATTGTCCACATCTGGACACCATAACACCAAGATTAAATCTAATACATCACAAGTTATTGACACATTGACATTTTATTTACTGACCACTGTTGTTGGATTTTGTTTCAATAAATTGTTTGAGATTTGGGAATTACCATTGCATTAAATGTGTCTATAAATCCCACCTGAATGCTGAATGTCCCTATTTCTTTGTGAGGTGTGTATACGCACTTTTATGGAGACAATGAATTTCAGTCCTTTTTAAAACAATGTCTCATAGATAGTTTTATTAGATACGGAGGATAACCCAACACTGTTCTAACGACAAATGCTGTTTCGCAACTGAAAGCCTCCCAGTTCTGCTGATGCTTATCATGGCCGCTGAATTGATCGTAGCAATGATGTCTGGCTCCAAGCAGATATGGTTTCTAAATTTTTGAGAGTTTTGAGAAACTACAGTTAAAACAAACAAACAAACAATATTTAGTATCTCCACAGCACAGATGACAAGCAAGAAAAGATACTGGTCAGGTTATGTTAGATATTCTATATTGTTTATTTTCTTTTTTTCTTGGTGAATTTTACGTGTGGGACACAGTGGGATGAGAAGAGAAGTGGAAAAACAGCTGTACTGGTGGTAATGGCGGCGCAGTGCAGCTGAAATAAGTATGACAGGGCATTCGGATAACAGGTGCATTCTGTTTCCACAAGGCCAAGTTTCCTGTTGTATGAAGCAAAAGAGTGCAAAGTTTGCCCCAGGTATCTTGTATCTCTCTTAACTCTCAGAACACATACCTCCATGATTAACCTGGCACTGCCATCGATGAAAAGATAGCAGTAGAGGAAAAAGATGTGAGATATCTGAAGTGTGGAAGAGTGGATGAGAAGGATCTACCACAGAACAAAAGAATTAACGTCTCTTTGCGTTGTTTCTTCATCTTGCGTGTCATTGGTGTAAGATTCTTAAAATGAGTTGAGGGTTTAAGGCATGTTGAAATTACTCTCAAGTGGTGAGAGCAGGAAAGACATAATGAGCCAAACGGTATTAAGGGAATGGAGGAGGAGAAGGAGGTGAAAGGAAGAGTGAGTGGAAGACAAGGGGAGGGCAAAGAGGGACGCATTGGAAGGAGAGAGGTGATGAGAGCAATCCCTTCTCAGCAGCAGCCGAGCGTAGAACGAGTCCTGACGTCTGTTTATGTGCCACCATGCATGGCCGGACGCGCACAGTCACATGCACACTAACAGTCACACAACAGGCAGAAGGGGCTCGGTACTTGAGTCTTGATGAGTTTTCAAGGCAATTTCAGTTTGAGCATCTTGTGAAATTCATCTTTCTTTGCTTCTCTTGTTGTTTTTCACCCAGACAGACCTGAGGTTAGCATGCGACTTATATCATCTATAAGTCTGATATGAAAACAGATATAATAGAGGGAGGACCGACTAAATTTTAACGACAGGCTTATTAAAGGTATTCATTTTCTACCAGTCTGTTGTACAAAAGCATCAAGATTTTTTGGGCGACTTCTAGTAGCAGTAAATTGGAAAAGAGAGCTTAATTTGAAATTAATCTTACCGTCAAAAAATATCATTCAGAAATAAAATCAAGATTCTTGTACCTTTTATCTCAAATCAGCTAGTTAAGTTCATATTTATTAAATGAGTGATGAACGATGTCTAAAGTAACTGTATGTGATCACACAAGTTTTTCATAGGTAGCTTTGTAGGGCATTTCTGGGTCTGTTGGAAATTTCATTTTACTTTTTTGTTTCTTTAATGAAAACTGGAGAATAAAAGTATATGAGGTGCCTTCTGTGTTTTTTTTTTTTCATGTGTCCAAACAATGGGTTGCAAAATGGTTAACATTTATTTCACCATTGAGTAAATAATTTTATTTTTTTTTTAAATCAACTCTTATCTTAAAACTACTTGTTTATATAAAATAACATTTTCTACTAAATGCAGACATTTTTGTATGCTTGTCTATTTCATGAAAGGAAAATCAGGTTTTGAAACTTCAGTTTCAGCTTGTGGTTTGGTACCATTGCAATACAGTATGCATTGTTGCTTTTTTCACAGTAATTAAAAATTCATTGTAAACAACATGGGTGGTGATTAAACTAATGTCTGGACGATCAAGACACCAAACCTTTAGAAATAAATGGTTGTATAATGTCTGAAAATACATATCAAATGCCACACTGATGTGTGACAAATAATAGAAACAAATCCTTCTGACAAACTAAGTTAGAACTTCATGTTTATTTAAAAATGAATCATGTGGACTGTTTGCTCATGTTTTCCATTTTACAAGTCAAAGTAAAAAGTAAACTTTGAAAGCAAACACAACATTTTCTGTGAAACTACTAAAAACTAAAAATGGAATGAGGCATGTAAGAGTCTAATCTAAGCATGGACCTTATAAAACAACTGAATGCAAACATCTCAAAAACTGAAAGCGTTTCACTGTCGCTACAACGTGTGTTTTAAATATTGCTCTTCTTCACGTACTGACTGATGTACTGAAGTCTTGATATTAGATGAATGAATCTGGATCTTGAAGTATTTATCTTCTGGTTTATCAGAACAGAGACAACAAGTGATAAAAAAAAAAAAAAAAAAAAAAAAAGAAAACAGCCATTTAAGTGTGTTCATTTTATGGCACTAATGAAAGAATAAGAATCACCGAGATGTTGATCCACATCTAAACGTGCAGTGTATTAGTATTTATGGCAATGAACTAGTTAATGAGAATTATCTAGAATTTTTTCCAGGACACATGTACTGCAAGCTGACGAGGGTAATGTCATACATGAAATGGTTTCTTTCTCTTTCTTTCTCTTTTCATTTAAAACCAATTTGCCCACAGGGGCTCTGTGTGTTTGTGTGTTTAATATTCTTTACGAGTGTGCGTGAAGGTGTGGGCAAGGCGTGCAGCACGCACCCATTTGTGTTTGCATGCCAGATTCCCTCAGGAGTTAAATCGTACATACAAGAACAAGCAGATAAACACCAACATGCATTCATTCACTTGCTGAGTGTGTGTGTGTGTGTGTGTGTGTGTGTGTGTGTGTGTGTGTGGGTGGTAGGTGATAAGACTTCATAACGCAAGTTACAGGCAGCCAAAGGTGCAAGTTGAGGCTTTCCTGCATAGGAAGAGTTTCTGTTTTAGTTATGATTTGCTCATTTGTTTCACCTCAGTTCTACTGAAGCCTTAAATCGAAAAAGTCTCATTTTCATTGCATAACAAAATTATTTTCAACATGATTTAAATCATAACTGCAAAGTGCAGCTAACTGTGCATCTGTGATTCATTACCTTTATGAAATGATAAAGCCGTGAAAAGGATCATTCTACAAACCTCTAATAGGAGTTTACCGAATGTTCCTTTGCACTTTTGTATAATCATCTATTAATCATATATTGGTTGTAGCACACATTTAAAAAAAACAAAAAAAACCCATGATTTTGTTTTTTTAAATAAATACATTAACGTTATTCTTTCTTCTTTGTCTGCGTTTTGTATTTCATGTATTTGTGCTCTTATTCTGAAGTGAGTAAGCTGGAGTAAACGGTTTGACATAGTTTGTTGTGGAGATTTAAAGTTAGACATTGAAGGGAAAAAGAATCCCAGTGCATTTTAAAAAATCAGAACTTATACAAATAAATTCACATTATTGTGCTTGTAACTTTAACTTGCATTTAACTTTGCTACTTAAAATTGAGCTTCTCTTCAGGACTTATCACTCCGAGATAGGAAAGAAACCAAAACTTGTGTCTGAGATGGAAATGAAAAGACAGTGAAAAAAATGATACTGAGAAACCATTAACATGTGTTAAAGTGTTGCCCTTCCTTTACTTGTCTTTCTCAGAGTCATTACCAAAACTTCCACACATTAGGGATCCCCAATCTCACTCTTTTTTGTCATTCAATAATGAGATTCAAAACACTCCTGCCTTGGATTGTCATGCAAAATGATCTCCTGGCTGCACACTCTCATACAAGTTTCCCCCCACCTGTCCTATCAGACACCTGTTGCACAGCTCTCAGCCAATCAGAGAAGAGAAGAAAGAATCTGTGCTGACATGAAATAAATTTGGGCCCTGTTCAGAGGGAATCACACCACTTGACTCATCCGTGTGTCACTGTTCGTCTCTGCTAGAGAGACACAGAGAGAAAAGTACACAAAAACAACAAAAGAGTTGATTTAACAGGACCCTGCTCAAGGTGATTTGGACTGGAGACATGACCAAAGAGACTGAGTAAGTTCTTTCAATTTTCTTTTATACTACATTGATTAAAAATCTGAACTTTGTTCTGTTTTCTTCCACACTTAACCAGTAACAAGCTTCTGTTAGTAACAAACTACTCTTTGTTACTAGTTAAGTGTGATTTAATACAGCAAATGACTCATAAGAGGCTCCAAACCAGGGGATCAGAACCCCCCTCTAACCTTTTATGCAATGAAACCCAAATGTTAAAAAAAAAAACCTTTTTTAGGGAGGTCTTTCACTTAGAAAATTGATATGGATAGTTGTAACAAACACACACACTTTCACACACAGCCGGAACTGTGGTTGTAGTGAGTCTGTTTCGGCTTGTGATGTTACTAACCCAAGGGGCTACAGATCACAAAAGGAGAATGGGAAATAAGAATCTCCTCTGGAGGTGTTAGATAGAGACAGAAAGCAATGACAGCATGTGATGCATTGAATTACATAAAGTTGAAACTGCAGACACGAGCCCACCTTAATCCGTCTGTGAAGAAGACAGATGCTCTCGGTTGGTTTAAGCCGGGGATACTGTATGTTTAATGCACCTGTCTGAGGGACAAGTGCAATCATGTGCAGGTGTGCGAGTTTCATTTGCGAGAGTTTTAAACCTCAAGATGGAATTTAAAATCAAAGTTTGATGTCCAAACACGTTAAAATACACTCTGTGCCTCAATATTAGCTTTGTTTAAAAATACTTAGCACTTTTTAATTAATCCCTGCTAGTGCTCTGGTTCTGCTGTGCTTTTGAAAAGCTGTGGTCTTTTCTTCCTGTCAGCACATTTGATTAACTGTTTATACAAGCTAAACTGCAGCTATTTGTTCATCAGCCACCTCAGACTAACTCTGAAGGGGGTTTATCCTGGCAGGCTTCATGTTTACAATCCAGTGTCACAGTGAGTCTTTCCAAACAAATCAGACCCTTAGAATACCACGCTGTAGCTTTCGATTTTTTTTTTCTTTTTACCTTGCAACTGAAATTAAAAATGGGAGCTTTCCTCAGTGGCAATTGCGTGTTTGTGTTTACAAAGTAAGTAAATCTTCACATGTACTTCCTGCTCACCTCATGTTGCTAGAAAACTAACTTGTATTATTGTGCTTATTTATGTGCATTTTTAAAAACCTTTTGGACACTCCTGCACTGGAGGGATATTACTCAGCTGTAAGGTTTTGCAATCGAAACCCTTCATGCTAAAGGGCAAGTATGTGCACTGCTCCGAGGCTCAGGCACTGCTCTACATGGAGTGGATTACTCCGTCAAAGTCTGTGTGACATAAATGGGGAATCAATTATTCATCAGGCATCTTTTACAATATTTTCTTCGTTTTTTTAATTGTTTTTATTTTAACTGTTATACTCTGTTATTACTTTAGGACCCTGGGACTGGTCTTTCAAAGTGAGAACTTCAACTATAATCATTACACAAACTACATGATGGACTCCTGGTCCTACCTGGAAAACCCTGTTTCTGAACAAAATCACTCCAAACCCAGACTGCATCCTGGAGACAACCTGGCAGCTCTAACAATGCTTCAGGAACAGTGCAGGGTAAATAACCAAGACTTTGTACTTCTGAAGAAAAATCAACTCCATTTATCTTTAACTTCAAGTATTACTTTCTTATTTTTCTTTTTCCAGAACCAAAAGGAACAGAAAGTTGCTCTTGGCAACCGTGCTACCGGCATCTGCAAGCCAACAGAGAGGTGAGCCTACTGGAAACAGTACCAAGAAATATGTTTATTATCCAAAAACATCTCAAATATTAGCGTCAAACTGAAAGAAAAGTGTTTTCTTCTTGTTTCTAGTTGTTTCTAAAGCACTAAATTTGTTTAATTTTTCTGTCACAAAACCGAATTTGAGAAAGTGATTGTTAAAAAAAAGAAAAGGTTGTGATTTAGGAGGCTATAAAATCACGAGTTGGTTATTCTTTTGTCAAGCAGTGGAAGGGACTACTGACCACCTCTCCATTTCTCCCAATCCACTGTTCTTTCTCTACCACCGTCTTCAATTCTGAGTTTCACAAGATATCAGATTGTTGTCTTTTCCTCCTTCTGTCCTCCCTCGTCCTCCCTGCTGTTCCGAAAAGCCCATTGTTGGGGCACAGTGTTGTCCCCAGACATTTTCAATGGAGAAACTCAAACATGGAGAAGGTAGAAAAAAGGCTGGATTAGGAAACAAATAGTTCCCACCCAGGCTCAAACCCTGCCTTCTACAAGCTGCTTTTTGCAGTAGTTTTGTGTATTGAGACACCATTACTGCTTTTACTGACTGCTCTATGTATGCACAGCCTGTGTATGCTCCAGTTGTTAGTTCTCTTTTCTCTGTTGACAACCAAGCAGTGATGACCTCAAAAAGTTGTATTTTCTGGTATCATTAAATCTTTTCCCTCTTTCCAACCTGGCAGGAGTCTGGCCAACATCGGCGACCTCGCTGCGCTTGAGGCATCTGCCAATGTCATGAAGATTTTCTCCGAAAGCGTTCCCACTTCCCATTCTCAGGAAGAGCTGGGATCGAAGCAAATAACCTCGATGCCCATTTCCACCACCTCAGACACATTTGCCACCCTAACCAGTGTTGTAGCAGACACGTATGACAAGCAGGAACTCCACAACATCTTTGACTCTTTGATGCAGAAGTGGCCAGAGACTCAAGCTTACTCCGACCCCAGCACTGTGGTAGGCTGTACATCATTATCTGGAAGCTGAACAATGTTTCCTGTGCAAATGGTCACTTTCTAAGCTTCTTTCATGTATTTTACTAATAAGTATACTTATGTGGATTTCAGGTTCTTCCCTACGGTGACACATTCCAAGAAAACCACTCCAGCCCAGTGTATTCAGGCTCATACACCAGCTCCCCACCAGAGAGATTCAGGAATGACTTCCAGTTTTTCATTGGAGCTCCTGCAGCTTCCTCTCACAAGTCTAGTGAACTACCTATGGTGTACCTGAACAAGGGTCAGTTCTATCCCATCACTCTTCAGGGGATGGACAGCAGTGCCTGTCCAACAAGCACAAAGCTCAAGGTGAGTTAAGGATGCTAAAAGTGATTTTTCTTTTTGTTTTGTTAGTCTTCACTTGGAGAAACAGAAACTTTTTGTTTTAACTTTCCTTCAAAGCTTTTTAAAATGTTCTCTTTACATAAGTAAACAAAAAATCTTTGCGTGCCACCAAACAAACCCTTCCCAAATGTCTGTCCCTCCCTTGAAGCCGGCTCCTCGTATGACTAATTCTCCGCTGACACGCTGCACACTGAGCTTGCACTATTAAAATGACAGTGTCCTCCTCTGTTTAGTTTATTTTTATGGCAGTTAAATGGGGCCAGAGTGCAGCACAGCTCAGCACAGTTACATTTATCTTACTAGTTTTTTTAAAAAAAAGAAAAAAAAAGAAAAGGGGAGTGGACATGGAGGTGGGAAGGTGTGGTATGGTTTACAGCCTTTTCTTTGTCAATCGAATCAGAGGATAATACGACAGACAAACACATGCTAACTAACTGCAAATAAGCAATGACAGTCATGGAGAAAAGAGGGATTTGAAGTGATGAATGAAACATATTGGTCTTTAAAGGAGATTTGGTCATTTGGGAAACTTCAGCAGGTGGTAAACACTGTGGATAACCTGACAAACGGATCTAATATAGATGTTTTTCTGTCCTTTTTCTTTGTTGTTGTTGTTGTTGTTTAGACAATGGTGATGGCTGTATTTGAAAATGACAAGAGCCCAGAAATGCAGCTCCGTTTCTGGAATCACTGGCATGCACGCCAACCAACTGTCAAGCAGAGGGTCATTGACATTGGTATGTTCCTCACTTGCCAAAATACACATGCAAAGTGATTGCACATATCCACACCAGCATGTACGCTAAGCAGATGAAAAGAAAGATTTCCTCCATTATTGTCCATGTTGCATGATAAAATAATCACCCTGATAACAACAAACTTGGTCAAATTGTTCTGCAGAAACTAAAATGTGCTTTTTTTTTCTTTTTCATTTTTAACAGCTGACTACAAAGAGGTGTTCAGTGGCATCAGCAACATAGAAGAAGTGGCCTTCAATGCTCTCTCATTTGTGTGGAACCCTAATGAGGAGGCCAAGGTAAATAAAAGTCTGTGCATGCATCACTGTCACATATCCCATCTAAATGTCTTGACATCATTATAAAAGAGCCCGCTCTGTTAGGCGGCCTACGGAACAGGTGGAACTTTACAGGAAAAGAGAGGGAAGGTAGTAAAGTGGAGTGGAGAGAAAGGGAGTGGCTGAGGAGGGAGGGTAAGAATCCTAGAAATGTGTTTGCCCCCAGGGTTTTGTCACCGCATCTCAGACGAGTGCCACTATGGCCTATGCAAGTTTCTCTGTGGCCCAAAGGTGTCTAGGTGGGGCCACCAAACCTGCTGTAGAGAAGCGGGGGGGGGGGGAGTTTTATATGTATAAACCAGAACTTACATTGGAAGTACACCACCTGTTCTTTAACATATTATTACTGTCTAAAACAGGCGTGTCTTGAAACATGAATGATGAAAAAAACACTGTGGCATATTCTTATTCCCCAGGTGTTCATTGGGATCAACTCTCTGAGCACAGACTTCTCCTCTCAGAAAGGAGTGAAAGGCCTGCCGCTAAACCTTCAAATTGACACTTATGACATCAGCTCAGGAGCCAACCAACTCATACACAGAGCTGCCTGCCAGATCAAGATCTTCTGTGATAAGGTACTTGTTTCATTCATTCAGTATAAACTTTCCATTTGTGGACTCAGTGGCATTTACATAACCATGTGCCTGTGGGGGTTTTTTTTAGGGTGCAGAGAGAAAGATGCGAGATGAGGAGAGGAAGAGATCAAAGAGAAGGGGAAAGACCATTAATGATGCAAACAGTAAGTATTACAGATCAACAGCATCATCATCTTTGCAGTATCAAAGAAAGTGCAATCTTATAATGTTTATTTCTGTGCTTTGCTCTCAGCTAACAGGCCTTTGGTAAGCAGCTCCAACAGCAATGAATGCACCTTCTTCAAAACCCTGGACGACCATATCACCCAGCCAGTTCTCTTCATTCCAGAGACACACCTCTCCAGCTTACATAGGATGGTAGGTCCCTCTTTAACCACACCGCTGTTTGCTCGCCTCTCATCTCTGCTCCTGCGGGCGATGGGACAAGCACAAGCGGAGCGGGAAAAAACTGTGGGAAAGTATGTAGCAGGGAAAAAAGAGGGACTGGGAACCGGGGGCGTGGTCGTGTTAATGATGCCAGAGAAAGTGAGGTTAGACACAGACCTCAGATCAGATGAGCTAACTGGAGTCGAAACCAGGCACAAGTTCAAGCCACTGCAGCTACCGACACTGAGATTAAGCTGCACAAACACACACACACACACACACACAGACACACACACACACATACACACACTCCCAGACACCTGGTGTAATTTCTCACACCTGATATGCAGCACACCACCCTCATATTCTTAATGTCTCTCACTCAACACACTTACAAAAACGTGTGGTGAGAGTGTTGTTCAGACAGGTCAGATTTCCCACACTATGGAGTCGTGAAGAAATCCTCTGCGAGCGTGCGCAGAGGCATCGCTATTGGAAAATGAGAATTATCATTATGGACGACATATTAAATCTAGAAGTATTTTTCATGCAGCAATTCCTGCTTAATAATATGTGAAGATAATTTTGAAAAAAAAAAATGGTACTGAATAGAAAAATAAAAAGAACATTTTCCTGATCGGACAGATTAGACATTGGATGGTCCTATCTGTGTCTTTCCATCAGTGTCCACGCTCATGTGGCTCTGTTAGAGGTCATGGGAAATGCCTAGAGCGATAACATTCTTCTTTTAAGGTATAATACAGACAATGAGGAGGGGGGAGGGCATTAAGCAATGTCTTTATCAGTTGAGTTGTGTCTAATCAGATCTTTGGTCTCTCTGTTTTTCTGTCTCATCAGCCTACTCCCATGATGGATGAAACTGAAAGGTAAGAAGAGTTAAATACAAAACAACACCTGACTATTATTGTCATTTTAAAATTCAAGAATGGTGACTTCTTTTGTGTGACATGGATGTTGGTTTGTGCTGACAGAAGTTGTCTCAAGAGGATGTATCCAGACAGAGACCAGAGCAGCTCTCCACTCAACAAACAAGCCCGCAGAGAAGACCCACAAAGAGGTAGAATTTTAAATGCCTAAAAACAAGATAAAAGTCTGCTTTTTAAATAAATAAGCTAATATAATGTTGCTCGTCTGTTCTGTGAGGATAAATCTTCTCTTTTTTTTCTCACTTTGACAGTCCTGCTGTATGTGAAAACAGACGCTGAAGAAGTGTTCAATGCGCTCATGCTCAGCTCTCCAACCCTGTCTGGCCTACAACAAGCCGTAAGAATCACATTTTTTTTTAAAAAAAGAAAATGCTCATAATTATGATCTTGTTAAATCCAATCTGAGAACATCTCAATCTTTTCTATTGTCAAGAGGATTTATTATAACTTTGACCTCAATTTACTTTCCTTCCACAGATTTCAGAGAAGTATGGGGTGCAAAAAGACACCATTGGGAAAATCTACAAGAAATGCAAAAGAGGGTGAGTTTTTATCTTATCAAGCCTTTGGTATGTCTTAAGCACTGCTGTGGTTAAACTGATTTGACACAAAAGTTCAATGAACAAAGTCCCTGTGGGGTGAGTGATTTGGATAAACTCAGGAATTAATTTGTAGCTCTAAGCTGATCATCTTCTCAGCGAGCTCATGTTGATAGACCGGGTTGGTAGGTTAGTTGGCCCAGCCCTCTGGAATGTGTTAATTGTAGCTCTTCCAAAAGAAAGAGGATGAAAAGATTTTGCAGCTCTACAGATGAGTCATCGGTGATTGTTCCACTTATTTATGCTTTCATAACTCCATCTCCTTGGAGCATCAGGAAATGGTGTTCAAAGAGATGTTTCTTTTGATAAGCGCCTCAAAGGCCATCTATCACCCACTAAAGGTTGTCTATCAAGTTAGAAGTTACCGCACACCACACAATAGTCAGATGACTTTTTGAGAGGTGGAAGTGGATTGAGTTGGGAAGAAAAGAAACAGAAATCCTGTGTACTTCATTTCCTTTAAGAACATCAGAAAAACTTAAAAAGTACTGAGAAGTTTACAAATATCAGCTCTCAAAATAATATCCACGGTGTTAGGCAGCATGAACAACAAGCTGAATGTGAAAAAGCATGTTTAATTAGAGAAATTTCCATAAAGTCTTTTATTTTTTAATTAATTGAAAAAGACACAAAACATGTGCTCACAGCTAAACTTTTTCAACTTGAGTTTAGGCATTTTTTCTGTATGACATCAGGGCAGATAGAAAAGTCCTTTTTCTGTGCGTGCTTGTATGACCTTTTACTGGAGCTCAAACACCTTTGGGTGTTTTTCCTGCAGCTTACTGACAGCTATCACTGCAGGGAAGCAGCCTAATCTTACAGGTTGGGTTGCATTCCCCCTTGCAGTTTCCTCCCTCCTCTTTTGCTCTTGTTTTCAATCAGCATTGTCCCTGCAGGCTGAATGCGTGAGCTTCTGTTTAGTGCAAGCATTAAAGACTTAAGCATTAGTGTTGGGAGAGAGAAAAGGGACAACAACTGAATATATTACCCCTACTGATGCATCATGGATCAGTAGGATTGATCATGCATCACGTTGATCATGTTTTTTTCTGACCCTGTAGACATTTTTCCTAGTATCCTTGAAATAACACTTTTTTTTGTTTGTAGGATCTTTGTCAACATGGACAACAACATCATTGAACACTATACCAACCAGTCAGCCTACCTTATTGAGATATCTGAGACGGTCAGTGGTCAGGTCCAGATCACACTCATTGAAGTATAAAAAGGAGTCTTTTGAAGGATGAACAATCACAGCTGCCAGGAAAAACATCTCTAAAAGCACTGCCCTGTCAGAGACTATAAAGGCTGTGGACCATCAAAACCAAGAAGGAATCTGGACTGAAGGGACCTCACCAGATTTTCAGATTTTCCATCAATTTTATTCCAAATTTTTTTGCAGCCTTTTTATTGTTTAATTTGAGTTGAATGTTTTAATGTTAAAGCAATTATGATGTGTACATATACATGTAAATAGAATTTAATATCACAGTGTTTTATAAACAGCTAATTGCTATAAATTTCAATTCTTTTCTTTCAGCTCTCTAAGTAGTTGCAGTTGGCGTAATTTGTCTTCAAATGTTGTTATTCTTGCTGCTTTTAGTATATTCATCATTTCCGCTGTAAAATTTATCGGTGCGTTTTCATTCCCCACAAACAGTTTTTATCCTTTTTTTTTTATTTCACTGCCAAAAGTATCCTCCTATAAGGTGCCTGCTAGTTTCACAGATTGATCAACTTAAAGTCAGACATTTCCACCCATGAAACCACACAGGAACTTAGTTGTAGACATTATCTAGCCCAAAGTTGTGGACATTTCTGTATGGTATAACCACAGAGTTTTTTTTTTTTTCCTGGGAACAACTCTGGAACTTTTTTAATTTCCTATTGCATAACGCATCATTTCAAAGCAAAAATGTATCTTTTTTAACTATTAATGCATTGTTATACCATGGCTAGACTAATTAGTCATTTGTTGCCTCTTTTGTACTAAAATTAAAAAAAAAAAGCAAAAGGCAGATTTGGCGTTTGTCTCTTTTATTGCATGCTAATTGACAAACTGTGCACTTACATGTTGTTCAGGATGTATTATTTATGAGAACAAAATAAAACCCCACTGATGATAAGAGTTGTTTGCTGTGTTTACGTGTTTAGTTTAAATTGGCATTTTCAGGTTAAGTAGGAGATGGAAATGATAAAACAACTGAATGCAAAAGTAACTCTAAGAAAACCCCAAAACTCATCCACATGAAAAAGGTCCAGTTAATTTTTTCCCCTGAATTAGTTAATTGAACAGTCAGTGGTTTAGGTGTTGTTTTTTTCTCTTTTGCTTTTAACTGCATAAAGGGTGAGGATGTGCTTTAAGGATAAGGTGTTGAAATAACTGCACTGATAGTAATTAAGTTTTTATGAACAATGTTAAGGTTAATATGGGACTTAATGTTCTTCCCAAGGGCATTTTGACATGTGGACTGGATAAGCTAAGAAAAGAACAACAACTGGAGGAAGGCTTCTCATGCACATTAAAACCAAAAAAAAAAAAAAAACCCAAACAAACAAAAAACATCCCAATTTTTTTTCCTCTCTGCACTCTAAAGTAATCACTTGTGCACGTTCCACAGAGAACTCACTTCTCCCTGTCTAGTAACACTGACAAGGAAAAGGACTCTGTCCTAGATATTACACAGACATCCTTCAGCAAGTCAGAGAGAGAGGGGTGCACACAGAGAGAGGCAGAGGAGCAGACAGACAGGGTGGCAGGAGGGAAAAAGTGAGGTACAGACACAAGGACAGAACCACGAAGACGGAGAGAATTAGAAGGCAGAGGCAAAGGCAGGCATTGAAACTGAGGGGGTAAGTTGGGAAGATAGAGGGAACACAGATAATGAGGCGGTGACTAAACCATCTGTTGCCAAACAAAGAAAATTATTAGCCATTCAGGCGTAAGCAGAGAGGCTGCCGGCAGTCTGCAGTGAGATGTGCACAATCCCTCCTGAATGGTAAGTGACCGACTTCACAGACTGCATCGATGTGTGTGATGGTTTTTGCATAATGCTCTGAACCTGCATGCTTGAGATGTTCTCTGCAGATGTCCCAGTACTGATTTTCTTGCCATTTTTGCATTGAAGCATATGCTGCTCTGGTTAGATGCTGTGATTTTTGGGAGTCCCTGCATCTCATTATGAAAGAGACATCAATTGACTTTCCAACTAGAGCTTTGACACATTTTTGAAGGATCTATAAAGCTCAAACTTAAAAAAAACCCACAAACTAATTTAACCATAAAAATTGAACTTGATATACGAAGACATTATGAACACGGTTAGATTAGTCCAAACAAAAACAGACAACAATGTCAGATCCATGTGTCTGTCATCTTCTCTTGTCTGTCATGTCAGTGCACTACAAACATTCTTGTTCCATAACAAAAAATAGCCATCAATTAGCATTACACACATCCACAAGTATGTGTTTCTGGAACTACACTGTTATTCATTCTGGTATTCTCTTCTTGCTTATTCTGGCTTGAAATCCATTTTTTTCTGGTGCATTTGTATGTATCTTAATCTAACATGTATGACCTGTTCATGAAGGGTTGCGTAAAGGACGTTAGTCTTCTCAAGCGGGATGTCCTGGGTGCTTCTGCAGTGGCATTGTCAGAGCAATTATGTGTATTAGATTTCCTAAAAGAAAACAAAAAGAAAGATTATAAGAACAGATTAAGAATTTGGCTCTACATTCTCTTGTATGGTGGTGGAGGACATTTCCATTTAATCGACACTGTCATGGTTTGCACCTCCACTTGGGTCCTCACACCCAGGTGACAGATATGCACATATGCATACCCATGAAAAATGTCTAAAGTAAAATCTTATTCCAATCAACAACTTTCATTTTAGGCTGCACGGTGGCATGGTGGTTAGCGCTGTGGCCTCACAGCAAGAAGGTTGCTGGTTTGATCCTTGGCTGGGGTGGGGTTTGGTCAGTGGCCTTTCTGTGTGGAGTTTGCATGTTCTCCCTGTGTATGTGTGGGTTCTCTCCAGGTACTCTGGCTTCCTCCCACTGTCCAAAGACATGCATGTTAGGCTAAGTGGTTACTCTAAATTGCCCCTAGGTGTGAGTGGTTGTTTGTCTCTGTGTGGTCCTGCAATGGACTGGCAAGCTGTCCAGGGTGTACCCTGCCTTTCCCCCAAAGACAGCTGGGATAGGCTCCAGCTTCCCTGCAACCCTGAATTGGATAAAGCAGTTTGGAAAATGAATGACTGAATGAATGAACTTCCATTTCAGTTAACAAAGTAACTTTATGCAAGATGGACAAACAGTGATATCAAGGTGCAAAAAAACTTTTCACGGATTTTCATCCCAACAGGTCTATTGCCAATGCACATGGCACATTTTATAGCTACAAATTTCATGAATAAATCTCATAACTCCCAAACACAATGTTAGTTTGTTTCTCTTTCTTTTACTATCAGTTCTTCCTTTTTATTCATTGCCAATAGTAAAATATACTTTTAAGGTTAAAACACAACCAGAACAGATTTTTTTGGAAAACTTTCTAAAAGCATTCTTTTCTTCTTTCAATGCATTTATTATTAGGTCTTAAAGCAAGAGAAGAATTTATCATAAATAATATATTATCATTCTTTCCAGGATGTTGATGTGCTGCCTATATGTCTACAAAATGACAGATAATAACGCAAAAGGGATCTTTTGCATTGGAAGAAAGATGAATGTTTTAAATCTGCTGAATAACAGTACTGATCAGATTTTTTGAATGTCAAAACAGGATTTTTTTTTTTCTTTAAATGAAGTTCCTTATTCCGTGACCCTGAATTTGACAAAGTCGTTAAGAAAATGGATAGATGAATGGTCTATTTTTATATTCATAAGCAAGAAAAGAGGTTAACATGAGACTTTATAGCCTTTTTAAAAATGAAGCTCTTGCCTTCTGATGTCACAGCCTTTCCAGTACAAATGTGCCTCTTTCCACAGAGCTTTCATCTTGATATTTTTGTTTGACAGAGATGTATAGTGATTGCATCTGCATGACTTGCACGACACGTCTTCAGGTTGTTTTGCTCTCTGTACCTGAGGGTATTCTTTCCTTCCTCCTCTGAGACACTGGAGATGAACTCACTCTGCATTCAGACACTGACTGTGATTACTAACTCAACAGAATTGCTCCAAGGTCATATCTGTCCATCTGTCATCAGACGTTTAGACAACAGCTCCCTCCTGTGCAAATGCACACAGCTGAATGCAGCAATTCCAGTGTTTGGAAACAAAATCACACAGAGAGGGTTCTAGCAAGGTCTCATTTATACAGCAACACATACACACACTGTCACATTGAGACTAGCCAGGTTATTGTATCCTAGCAACAGAGACAGACACCGACCATTGGTCTTCTTTATTTCTGTCCAGTGCAGGATTAGTGAAGCAAGTGATACCTCTGCTTTTACCTGCTCCTCTTTACTCTGATGTGTCTTTATGGGTCTCAGTTTTCATCTTGTTTTTTCTGACTGAATCTTTTTCTCCCACTCAGACACTGGGGATGAAGAGTCTTGAGCTGAAAGAGGGGCAAGCTGGGATGAAGAGGTATGGAGAAGCTTTGATTGATCTGTTCATTGTGCTGATTCATTTTGCTTTTACATTTTAAGTTCTCTTGGCTCTTGCAGACTGCACATGACAGTTGTGATGTCTTGTGTTTTTTCAGAGTAGATCGACATAATTCCTACCGCATCAATATCTAACCAGCAGCCTTGTTTGATTTTTGGAGAATTCCCAAGGCATTTTCAGAACTGGTGAAGTTTTATTTTTTTGTGGAAAATGAAATAACTACATGCCCAGAAAGTTTTTTAAATTAAATCCAGATTTCAGAATAAAATGATGCACACTCCAGCTTCCATGGTGATGGGGATTGTCTTTGCCCCTTTGGGATTGGTCCTCGTCTTCACTGCTGCTATCACACCACAGTGGCGAGAGGGACACGCACGTCTGAGCATATCAGGGCAAGGATCCTTTCTTCGAGCTGGAACCAAAGGTCAAGGGATGGGTTCCAGGTCTGGGTCAGTAGAGGCGGTGCTTTTGCTGCGTTCTGATGGCCTCTGGGAAAGCTGCCTGCAAGTTGAGCAGTCTGAGCTGAAACAGTGCTGGCCAGTAGCTGGTCCATATCAGAGAGATCCACGGGTTCGTCTGGCGCAGGGCTTAGTACTCACTTCTTTGTTTCTGTGCGGCATTGGCATTGTTCTGGCCTGTATCGGGGTCCGTTGCTGGACTGATCTGCCTCTGAGAGGCGTAGCAGCCTCAGGAGGACTCTTGGTGGTGATTGCAGGACTGCTGAGCTTGATTGCATTAGGAGTGTACACCCACAACCTTAGAAAACTTGGGGTGGATCCAAGTCAAGGGATCCGTAACCCCAGGTTTCCCCAGCTCAGCTTGCATCCAGCTGGCTCGCTCTACTTTGGATGGCTGGGTTCATGTTTGCAGTTGCTGGGAGGCAGTGCGTTGCTGTTCAGCTTCAAACAACCAAGATGTCCAACCTGCCCAACCTGCCCATCCCGCGCGGAGCAAACAGTCTGCCCTGCCTGTCACTCATGCCCAGAAATTACCAGCAAGACAGATGTGGATGTATATGAAGTCAGCTGTTAGAAAATGAACTCATATTCACAAAGATGTTGCCACTGAAAGACACTTATCAGTTCACATATCTGTCAGCTGATGAAATGAAGGTTACTGAGTCCACTTATGAATAGGAGTGAGCCATAAGGCTGTTTATGAATCCTAATTCAGATGTGAATATAATGGATGTAGCTCTCTATTAAACCATTTGAGCTGTAAATAAAAAGTGATGAATGTTTGACAAAACAAAAAAGAGAAGTACGTTAAATGCCTTCAACTGCAACATGTAGTGAAACATGATTCAAGTATTGCATCGTGATGCCTTTTAGCTTTGTACTGTTGACAAAAATGTGGTATTTTTGCATCTGAACAAGACTGAAATGTTAAATATTTGTGATATATTATAAAAGTAAGTTTCTTAGAAAATGTGATGTTAAATAGGAACGGTTTTAGATCCTACTAGAAATCATCACAAAAAACTCCTATAAGCTGAAAATGAGATGAAACCAGTAAACATGATATTCCTCGTGAATTAAGAATAAAAGTCTGAAGTATATTTGTGATCCCTTTATAAAAGTTTCAGTAACATTAACGAGGTTATACATTTTTTGCAGATAGTTCAACTTTTGTATAATGCCTTTATCAAGGAGCGTAATTTGGTGAATGTGATATTTCCTATTGCGATAACATTTGTGAGAAGCGGAGTATTGCAGCAGGATGTTTAACTGTTTATATCTCAAAAATAACTTGTTGTTGTAAAGCTTTTTCAGTGTGTTCATACTTGTTGCATTGTGCATTCAATAAACTATTTCAGTGATAAAACAAATCAGTGTTTGCTGCTTCATGCTTTGAGTGCCGTTTTACTGATGTTAAAAATTTAACTGAAATCAGAGAGAAACATATATATATATATATATATATATATATATATATATATATGTATGTACAGTCATTTAAAAAAGATGAAATTTCATGTATGAGGACATGAAGAGCAAAAACTCTGTAATGTAATCTTAAAACAAGGTAAATACATATTCAAATAAAACATGACATTAAACACCTTATCATTAAATTAAAAGCCAAATTACAGAATTGGTGCGGGGAAAAAATATTTTTGTTTAGGTCTTAACAGCAAATGTGAAGCAGCCATTAGATGCTGCTATAGTAACAGAGGTTTGGGAAGTTTGCTGGTCTGCAGCATTCAAGTGTGTGTTAATACATTGCAGAGGAGGAAGGCCATCAGCAATTATCTGAGAGAAGCATTTGTTGCTCCTCATCATTCAGAGAAAAAATGAGGACATATAAAAAAAAAAATTGTTGAGATGTGAGATGAAAAAGAAAAGAAAGAGATTTTTTTTTTTTTTTTTTTTAAGTAAAGTTTTACATTGTAAATAAAGTTTAACTGGAATGGTTACCGACACCTATCACAATGTGGTTTTATCCTCTAGATCACAATTAAACTTCATAAACAGAGTAGAGCCACTGTCACTTTAAAAGAAAAAAAAAAAGATTGTCTCAGCAGCTCTTTTTTTCTTTAAATAACTACAGCAAACGTTTAATGAACACATTACATAAAGGCAGGCTGATATTACTTTTGCACTCAATGTCATTAACATATTACTGTCACTGTTTGCATACGTCTGTGCAGTCTATTTGATGTGGAAAGAATTTCAGAATTTTTTTCAGCACAAAGCTGAGAGGCAGAAAGATCATTTCAGTAAATGCTCTATAGACAAGGTCAATCCAGCCAAACAAGATGATTTAAAAGAAACAGCCTTGCTATGTGAACAGATTTTAGACATGCTTGTAACCAAGTTAAGTCAACAGATGAGCAAATGAACAATTCAGTTACAAACAAAGATATTCAGCAAGTTAGTGCAAACTTGCAAAATTAACACATCAAGGTTGACAAAACAAAGGACAGCAAACGTAGGCAGTACATGGGAGTGTAAATTGAAAGTAATAAAGTACACAATATTAAAAGATGGTCAAAATTTTCTGTAGGATTTAAAAAGTTCTCAAACCTTAAACTGGACATAAAAGTAAAATTGAACCATTTTCTAGTCGGTTGTGATGCAAGACAAACGTGACGTAGGGACAAGCCATTTTATTATTCAGGTGAGCTGACCTTCAGCAGACACATCTGAGAGCACTGGATGCAAGTAGATAAAAAAAAGTTTTGATGACAATGAATTCATACACACTACTTCATCAGTGTTTGCCAATCATTTTCATGTTACTATAGTCCAGTTGATGTAAATCATATCTCCCAACCCATATTATGGATTAACACTCATCATTTATATCCAGCTAGCGAAGCTTTTCTTGAAATAGTGCAGGCCATAGCTGATCTTTTAACTCTTATGGAGTCCTCATTCCTCTTTGCATGCATGGCAGACATAAGGGACAATGTCATAGAACTCTGGTACATTGTTCATATGTGGATAAATTAACATGTGAAGTGAAGTCCAAAGCGTTCAAGGCCAAAAAAGGCTGAAAAAGAGCACAGCTTTTACCAAAAGGAGCAACAGCAGCACATCTGGAGAGAACATTCTGTTTAAGAGCGTTCACATGTACCTTTATTAAGGCAAAATTATTAAACAAATACAAACAGTATTTATGATAAAACTATATTTACATATTACAAAAATTTCATGCCTTACATTAGAAATTCTCAATGAATTCCAAGTCCTATTCGATATTACAATTTCAAGAAAAAGCTCAGAATTTCATAAATACATGCTGAACCCAGATAAATTGTTTATGTTTCACTGATGTAAACTTGTCAAATATTTCATTTTTGTTTCATAGAAAAGCAGATAAAAGTCTGCTATGATAATTTTCTCTGATATATTAGATAAGAGCAGACTATCAGTTTTTTTGACCGACTGTTTAAGGTTAAAGTCAGCAGAAAATATGGTGAAATGGGCCCTTATCAGACTGCTATATGGCAATTTCTTTCCTGTGTTTCTACTCCAGTGTTACCCTAAATGAAGAAGTAATGATCAGCTCCTTCTCCACTCTCTGCCATTTCAGTCAGCTGTTTGTTTATGGACTCCTGCAGCGACCCCAGTGAGACATCAAAGTCGAGGTTCTTCTCTGCACCCTGAGAGTCCTGTGGGATGTCCAGGAGAACATCTGAAGGCTTTGCATCAACAAGCTCCTCACCATCGCTCAGACTTATAGGTCTGTCTAGGTCTTCTATCTCTGCGGCGGCTGTTTCCTTAGCGACAGTTTCCAAGGCAACCTCCTCTTCAGGCGTGTCCTGCACCGGCCCAACATCCCCTCCTGCTTCAGAGGATTTGAAGCCAGCTTTTTCGATTTCCTGAACTAGTTCTTCGTTGTTCTTCTTCCACTGACGGTACTTTGAAGCTGTCAGGTCGGGGTCATCCAGGATCTTGCTGAGCTGCTGCAACTCTGCTTCTTTAGCCTAAAAGACAAGCAAAGCAGCGCAATTTAACCCTTTCATGCGTAAATTAATAAAAGCAATGCAACATTTTTTTAAATACAGTATTTTACTGACATATGCAATGACACTTATTAATGATATTTAGAATTGATCATGATTTATTTTAATGTATCTCATAAAATATTTATACAATAATATATAATCATAATTATATTGTGTAAATCTTGTATAAAATATAGGTGTATCATTTTCTTTTCCTATTTATTGCAAAGTCAAACTTGCATAATTACATTATGTTCAATTATATCCTATATTTATTTATTCTCCAGTGAGTGGAAACATATTGGATGACTTACTAAAATTCACTGAAGCGGTTAATCAGCAAAAATATCAAACTCATTCATAAATATGCAAGAAAGAAGGCCACTCTATGGCCACTGTGCATGAAAGGGTTAACTAACATGCAGCTAAGCTCACAAATGTATCTATCTGTATAAGAAAAAAATGTATCTTCTATTTGAAAAGAATTTACATAAGTTTGACAATTCCACTAGCCAGGAGTTATAAAACCAAACTTCCTGATAACTAAAACCAGGAAATACAGTATCTTAGAGAGCAGAATTTGATTATGTCTTCCTCACAGTCCATTCATTGGTCAAGTTAGAAATGTAGACGCCTGCATTAAGTTCACCTGAGTCAATATTTAATCTTGTGCTTTGTGTTAGGACAGGGAAAGGTAACCCGAGGCATGTGTTGGACTCAGCCAAACAAACTGTTGAGACTCTCTTCCCCTCACCTTTAGGGTACTTTGCAGAGCCCGCAGATCGTGCACCTTCGCATTGATCACGGGATTCTTGTTGCGTCGAATGAACGATTTCCTAAAGTGGTCGTGCGTAAACGGCTGCTCATGGCCTATCAGGGAAACTCCTCCTTCCTTTATGTTGGTTAACATCCTCCCCATCTCATCTTCTGGTCCGCCTTCCCACAGGAACAGAGAAACAGAAAGGGGAGTAAAGTGAGAGCAAATAAAGATGGAGGCACAGGAGCGAGTTGGCGCTGAATAGAAACAGAGCAGTGGGGATTCAATGATGGCATTATTTTTTGAACCAAGTCATTTTTGACAGTGATGGTGGAAGAATATCCAGAGGGTGTAATAAAGAGAACAGCACATTGCAACTCCGGTCTGCACTGATTAAAGATATTAATCATACTGATCAATGTTTTTTTTTAAAAAAGCAGCAGAGAAAGTGAGACACAGTTGAGAAACAGTCCGCGATCCATACTTGTTCCTTTGCTGCCCTCTGTTGTTGAACTCGATGATGGCACCTTGTTAGTTTTCCCCTTGGGTCGAGGCAGAGTGTGAGACTGCATTTTCTAAGATACATATGGAAAAACAAATGAGCATCAGCGGTAATACAAAAAAACATGTCGTGTATTAAATGTCATTGGATATGTGAGTGTTTAACTGCACCTTGATTCTCCTGTGAGGTGGAGATGATTCACTTTCGGAATCAGTTTCACTGTAACATTCTGTCAAACATAAACAACAGTGTTGGGTTAATGACATTAACCAAAACCTGTCAATGTTTCTTAGCCGGCTATCAGGTAACCATAGCAACAGCTATGTCCCACTCTGTATTAACAGTCAACTCTTCAAGTGAAATTATCATAAACATAATTATGTGTCAACAATTTTCAAAAACAGAGGACTATAATTTATTTTGTTCCCACTGGTGTTGACAGCACAACCTCAGCATGCGTTAATGCTGAAGCGGTAGAAAATGTGTGCATAAAACTGCAGGAGCAAAATAATTTGGATGAAAGAAATTGTTTTCGAAGTGCATGTTAGTGAGTATGCAAGAAGTCTCTCCTCACCTTCTTCACTATCTGGATATTTAAGGAACTTATTGTGCTTCTGTATGACTGCAATCAGGGAATTAATCCACCTGGAGAGAAAAATATGACAAGTTGTGTACCAGCTTGGTATCCACTTGATCAGTTTATCAAGACTGGAAAAACATATGTTTAGATTTTAAAAGTAATAATGTCCGCCAGCTTTAAAACAGAATAAACTGCAGAGGGCAGTGCAGATCAACACCATGATAGTGTCATTTAACAGCTTAAATGTACTCAGTGCTGACAAAAAAAACATTAATGAATGAAAACATTATATGGCAACTGGGGTAAAAAAAAAACATACAGATCCTTATCTAAAGACTTCAATCCATCACTAAACATCATTAATGTTGGAAAGGCTTATTTTGGATCTTTGGCTTCCATCTTACTTGCTCATGTCGCTGACGTTGTCAGCTGCGAAGATGAAGTTGTGAAATTTCTTGTGGCACATTTGGAAAACGCTAGTAGAGACAGACACAAGGTTATATTGCGAGTGTCCGCAAATGACAGAGACATTAAAACATGTCACTGACACACATGAACCCGAGAAAAGTTCCACCTCCATTCCCATCTGGGATTATACTCCAATATCTTTTAACAGAAAACAGGTTTTTACAAAACTCTGAAAACAGCAAAACAGCTTTTTAGATTTGTCAACAGAATACATGGGTATTGTAAAAAACAAAAAAACAAAAAAAAAACCAACATATATATATATATGTATATATATATATATATATATATATATATATATATATATATAATGTTGACATGTCTGAAATAAATTAATAATTAAAAAAACAGCTTGGATTTAGCAGATGTCCTTCATTAAGTACACAGTATAACTTATAAAAGCAAAGGGGACAATAAAGTACCTTTTTTAAAGCTAAACTGTCAGTGCATCTTTATTATTAAACGCAACAAGAAAAATCTTTCATAAAGCAGATCTGTTTTCAACTTCATTCTTACAATTTTCTCTTGTGTTGTCCAGCACTCTCTATGCTGTAGCTACATATGTTAAGCAGACCTTCGGCCTTTTCATCCTACAGAAAAAGTGTATAAACACAAGACAAGATTAAATACCCAAATTTAAGTACATGCAGCCTAAAACAAAATATCTTAACAATTTAACTATACATAGTAAACAGCGACGTTTTAGAAATTATTAAAGCAGAAGTTAAACTCAATCTAGTCAAAGAATAAAACAACAACATCATATTAATTTGTGCCCACCTGTTGGCTTTTGTACCAGTAAAGACAAGGCCCTTTGAGAACAAACCAGAAGCGCTGCCACTTCTGTTTGATGAAGACACTGCTCTCCTTTCTTTTCTTATAGAGCCAGCCATCACAATCCGGATGAGACAACTCCCAACAGGACACGCGCCGCCGGCTCAGAGCAGTCGTCATTCCTGGAGTGACACAAGAATAGGAATTTAAAAAAGAAGCTTAACAGGTAAACTCTGCTGGTTTGGATGTGATTCTGAATGTTATTAACATAAAACAGCTAAATCTACCAAATTATTTTCTGGTTTAAGCTTCAAAAAGTAAGGAGACCTCAATTTAAGCACCTCTGTTGACTTAGCTCAGTCTTCATTTTTGTTTTGTTTTTTTTTGGACCTTGACTATCATCTCTGTTCCAGGAAGCAGCCTGCTGACATTAGTCTATACACGGGTGTTTGTTCAGCCTAGTATGGTCAAAACATCTGTATGAAGATCCAAAAGAAATGCTTACCTTTCGTAGAGCTGTTTTTAGTTTCCTTACTTGACTGTAAATGTAACCAGACAGAGGTCAATCAGTGTGTGAAATAAAGTTTTACACAATCCAAAAAAAAAATCTGACTGAGTGCATCTTTTCCACTCACTGTGTGTCCCACCATTTCAGGGCAGGAACTGACACTCCCCCTTTCCTTAGAGAGTCTGTGAGGTGAGGGGCTTCTGGATGAAGGTGACTGGTCTCTCATGAAGTTCGACGGTACTTTCAAACTTTTCGAATTCTCAAGTTCTGCTGGAAAGCAAACAATGAGGTGAAGATTTTGTGGCTATAAACCGCAGTTGAACAGTGTTTTCTATAAATAGACTTAGTTTTATTCATTTTTGAACAAGCGCAGCATTAAGGTTGGCTTTGGTTAGTTACTTCCGATGCTACAGGTCCAGGCAGCTGAGGCAACTGAGCTCTCTGCACTTTTCTCTCCTATTTGATGTAAATGTCACCAACATGTGCTTCCCCTTTTGTTCCTCTTCCCATTAAATACAGCTGCTCTAGCGTTGTGGTGCTCGTTGTCCCCTCAATCCTCTTTCCTCTCCTCTCCACCTATAAACGGCTAAGTGGATGGCGGCCCTTCCTGACCCTGGTTCTGTTGGGAGATTTACTCCCCACAGTCGCCCTGTGCACACTCTGGGATTCGTATGAAGAGAAGAATTAATGCTCAGGTTCAGTAACTATATAAATAAAGCTGAACTGAACTGGAGGCAATTTTAGCACTAATGGAAGCATTTAAATGACAAATATCTGTAAAAACAAACCACGATGACAAACACGAGTAGTCAGCGACCTTTATTAATGACTCGATTATACAATCATCACTTTATCTGGGTTGAACATTTTTCCAATGTGCTTCATTCTAAGATATCTTTCTTTAGATAAGGGAAATCTTTTAATCGAAGGAGGCATCAAGCAAATAAACAAAATTCATAATGACAATACACCCACTTGTGACAACCAATGCCTGCAGTGGTTACAGAAAGGTCTCAGTTCTAGTTCAATTTGTTGCAGTCTGGCAAATAAATTTATTGGGTTTTACTTTTATTTCTTGAAAAAGTCCCGTTTTTATAATATAATATATAGCATTTAAGGAATTTTAGAGAGTTATTTTGAAGAAAAGGGAACAGACGAGCCTTCTCTTTCCTGTTCATACGCTCTCACGCCACGACCTACCAACAGCTAACTGAGTGACTGTGATGTAACAGTGACATTATAAATAAAAGTATCACTAATATTCAGCAGAAACTGTGATGTTTTATTGCTCGTATTTGTTTGTGAATCAGTGTCACTGTCTGAGGTGTTTTAGTAACAGCCCCTTATAATAGAAAATGAACTGAGAGGTTTCAGACTAATTTCCGTTTATGCATTTGTCTGATGTTGGCAGGCAACGTAGGTGCTCCACTTGAAAAAAGTCTGTCTGTCCCTGAAAAGCCAATTACGCTACATTTTGTTTTTAGAGCTAAAATTTCACTATTAAAAACAGCCTTGACGTATGACGGACCTCAAAGAAAAGCTCCTTACCTGAGGCTGACAGAGTTGGTAGGCTTCTCTGTAGGTTTTTATCTGAAGTAAGAGTCGGCCTCCCTTCCAGCTCCTTGTCAGAAGACAAGTCCGACTCTTCCTGTCCCATAGGCTGCTTTACCTCTGGCCCTTGAATGGCTCGCCTGTTGCAAAAGAATATCACTCAGAGAAACTTATAGCTGTGGATTTATCTGACATTTGTGCTCAAAATCCTTGCAGCCTATAGGAAGATGAAAACCGTACATGTTTTTCATGTTTCAACATCCCACAAAAGTGACATAAATCTTTTTTTAAAGCTTCTAAAGACATTAAATATGAGTTCATATTCCCTCCCTTCTTTAAAAAAGAATCTGTAGTGTAACAGAATGGGACGGCATTAATTACAAGCCTGTGCCACCCACTCCCTCCACTCCCCTGCCTGCTCTCCATCAGCACCTGTTGTCCTCTAATCACTCTTAATTCCTCCCTTCTCCTTTTTTTGTCTTTTTTCCCTCATCTTTAATACAACTCCCTCAGCTATTTGTGTGTATTATCATCTATTCATCTATTTTCATTTCCAGTCAGCTGTGGGCGTGCTCAGTGGAATTCCTGACATTTCTACCGTGACCTCACTGTAAACCTATCAGGCTGGAGTCAATTGAAAATCTTGAGTTTTACTGAGCCATTTCTCAGTTCTAAAGCGAACCAAATTTATGCCCAACCTGTTCTGTCTGTGTGTTAACACAACGTGGAGATTAACGCTTATTAACAGATTCCCAATTTCACACAGATCAATTAACTTTATTGTTCCCTTTGCTGGATATAAAGATTGAGAAACTTGATTATGATGAGAACACAACGCTTCTGGGATGACAGATTTATACAAGATGATTTGCTTTGTAAGTGTTTCGATTATTTTTCTTGCAACAATCATTTGGGATTTAAAGAGAAACAGATTATCAAATCTACAGTCACAGTTTTATTTAGTTAGTCTTCATCTTCAAAGCGACTTCTTCTTGGGTTTTGGGGGTAAAATAAAATGGGCACTTCTTAAAATGACTAGTTTATTCGGAAAAGGGAATTAATACTCTTACCTAAAAGACAGAGACCTGACAGACGCTGCAACCCTCTCAAATATGGAGTGCCTTGGATTTTCAGCTACGTCCTCTTCATCCTCCTCTGATCTTTCTTCTGTCTCCTCTTCCTCCTTCTAAGCAAAAATCATACAAACCCAAGCATGTGAATATGCACAAGAATATTTTTCTGTGTATGTGTTTTTTGTGTATTTAGGGTTTAACACAGGGGTAAGAAAGCGGATGTCATGTGGACAGTGATGGCAGCTCTCTCCTCGGGTCTCCATCTGCACACTCTGCACACTAAGCAGATAAGACAGCAGCACAGTCACACAAACACACACCAAGTCTGTGAAAGTAAAAATCAGGGCATCCGCTAAGGGCAATATGGAGTTGATACACATAGCTGATTCACATCCTCTGAAGTGCTCTCTCACCGCAAGCCGCCAGCTAGATCCGAGATTAACATGGTAATGGTCACAAGGGGGTGTGAAATGCACAGTGTGAGTGTATGGATGAGTGTGTCTCAGATGCATCACGTATTTCAGGGTGTAGTTCAAAGACAACAGACATAGTGATAGCTCCCGAGAGTTCATGGAGACAAATCCCAAGTGATGCTGAACGGAAATCAAAGCGAGCGTCCACATGAAGGAAGGGTTTAAGTTCTGTTGACAGAAACGTGTAAACAGCCCACTTTCTGAAGGAAAGATGATGGACTTTCATCCCTGGTTGTAAATTACCTCAAATATCCTAAAAAGTATGAGTAAAACTGCACAGAGATCTAAGTTTGTTTTAACAAATTATATTTCCTAAGTTTATAATAACTAATCTGAAATCAGTTGATAGAATTTAAAAACAAACCTTAGTGGAGGAGAGGTGGGCAGAGTGTTTGCGCCGCTGTGATCCAGGGATCTTTTTCAAGACCAAAGTCACTCCACTGGGATTCTCCTTCAGCTTCTTTATCAGGTTATCTCTGCTCCAACCCACCTGATGCAGTAACACACAAACACACACACACAAAAAGAAAAAAAAACATTCTAGCATGAAAGGCTTTAGAAGAATAATACTGACATGAAAGCCTTAGACTGATGCAAGTATACACACACACTGTTGAATGCAATGGTCTCTTGCATATTGCATCACTCACCACTATCTGGTCATTGACTTGGACCACTTCATCACCAGCTAAGATCTGCAAGTAAGCATCGGTGGAAGGCTGCAAAAAGAGACAAACAGCAAAAATAAAACCTCCAATCAAACAAAACCTGACCAAATGTAGTATATACTGTAACAATCATAATTACACAATGTCGTGTTATGTCATGAGAGAAGTATTCTCTATCCAGCTACATTGGATGTTATAAGATGATACAGCATTTTCGACAAACAAGACATCCAGTACTTAAATGCTTGATGTTTAAAAGCTTGATAAGCTTGTTGTGACTACTAAGTAAAAGTATTTTTTCTGGTCAGCCAGGTGAATTGAATAACTGACCCAATATTTACTATGGCAATGTCATAGTAAATTAAATACAAAATAAATAAGTATTAATAATGTGATGTCATGATTATGTTCATAGTTTTTGTTTTTCTTGGTAAAGGAATGTTTTTCTCATGGATGCTGATCATATCAGCATGTCTCTTATTAGTCAGCCACAGCAATGTTGCTGCAGCAGCAGGAGAGTCTAGGGGACTCTGCTGTTGACATCATGGAAAAAAAAACATCTTCATCTCCGTGTCCCACAGGAGAACTACCCTTGTGCTCAATTTATAAGCCATGCATTCCTGTTCTTTCAGTGATCGCTTGTATATTTTACAAGCCCACTGATTAAAGTGGTCTTTTTATTTTCCCAGAGAAACTTCTCCATTTAAAAATCTGTTTTGAAGCATATAAGGAAATCTATTCCCTTCTGCAGAATTTAAGTGTTCTTTATAAGTATAAATGTACAAACACAAATCTTCAGAAAGTATACTGTACTTTTAAGCAACTTTTTTCTAACAGCATGCACAATAAAAAAAAAAAACTGTTTCCATTTACAAATAAACAGTAATGTATTTGCAACACGTCGAATACGACTGATTTTAGTTTTAAAGCAGTGAAGCAAAGCCGTGTGAACAAATACAAATAGCGTGCCACACATAAACACTTCCAAGGGGATTTCTGTCTAGAGAGCATATCCTTCTATAATAAATGAAGACAAATTAAAATTTCATACTTCAGCTGTGCATGGTGGAAAAAAGATACTACTGTGTAGTCGTTCTGCTGCAACTTAATGGAGATTTTGGTTGCATTTGAGCAGAAGAAAGTCTGCTTTAAAAAAGTAGAAAAACAAAAAATGAAAAGTTGACAATAATCTTGAATTTGTTGTTGGTTTTTTTTTTTTTTTTACTTTTCATATATGAGAACTTCCTGCTTCTATGAGATAAGAAGGTCAAGCAGACACCTGGGATGTCTGTGTTTAGCAGAACGCAAACTTCAGACAGAAGAAGTAAAAATAAGTATAAAATGTTGTCTGTCTGAGAAAATGCAAGACAGACCACATGCACAAAGAGAGTTTGTTGTGTCGAAAAATTTAAAAGAAAGTTAATATAACCAAACCACTGAGGTGATTCACCACTGTGAAGCTGATTTTCCTGAGATGTCATGCCAGGTCACCGTTTCACTAAACAAGTTTAAATAACTAAAAACTTTTAAATCTTTTTTGGGCACAGCTGTTTTTCATGGACTTCTTATGAAAAGACAAGCTGGAGCTACTGTTAACCTCTTGATCTGGAGCTCATAGGGAGCAGGCTGAGTCACTGACATGGCAGTCATGGTTGGCTCAGTTAGTGGGCTGAGTCAACAGCAGAAAAAAAAAGCCAGTTTGAGTGCCTGACCTCAGCAACGGCTCCAGTCACGTAGTGGTTACTGGAGCTAGTGGATGTTATCGCAATCCCCTGAGAAAAAAAAAGGAAAACAGAATAAAGTTGTATGCATTTGTAAATGATAAAAATGCTAATGCAGGAAATAATGCCCAGCCAAAAAAAATGTTTTACTTGAGTCAGGCTGTTATAATGAGCATCGGGAGAGCCACCAAATTACACTCAAGAAAGTTTAAATTACTTAATCAACACACACTGAACATTCCAAAAACAGGTCTGGGAGGAGATCCCTCAGGAGAACGTCTGCCGCCTCATCAGGAGCATGACCAGGCGTTGTAGGGAGGTCATACAGAAACGTGGAGGCCACACACACTACTGAGCCTCATTTTGACTTGTTTAAAGGACATTGCATCAAAGTTGGATCAGCCTGTAGTGTGTTTTTTTTTTAACTTTCATTTTGAGTAAAACTCTAAATCCAGACCTCCGTGGGTTGATAAATTTGATTTTCATTGATAATTTTTGTGTGATTTTGTTGTCAGCACATTCAACCATGGAAAGTATTTAATAAAAATATGTCATTTGTTCAGATCTACAACGTGTTACTTTAGTGTTCCCTTTAATTTTTTGAGCAGTGCACATACCCCTGCAGAGAGAACATGCAGAGGTAAGTATTCTAAAAATCATTTTGAAAAAAAAAGCAGCATTTTAATGAGAAAAAAATATAACAGTTCATAAACTACTGAGATCCATATAAAATATTCCCATAGCTGGAGACAGATAGCTATCATGTATAATTTTGAAATTAAAAATATACAGTTTAAGTAAAATGGTACTAAAATAAAAATTCTCGACAGCTTAAAACAACAAAAAATGTTAATATTATGGAATTTCATGCCAAACCCTTGTGACTAACATCTTTCCTCCTTCTCATCACCTCCATTTCTCTCAGTCTTTAGTATTAATTACTCTCAATCTATAGGAGCCAGACTTCATTAATGCTAATGGGTTTTAATTACTTAGGGTTAACGATAATGAAGTTTTGCTTATTTGTAAATAAGCTTGCGCACTGTCAGACATAGATAATAATCTAGACACACAAAAAAACATATATGCTTTGAATGAAAGGAAATGTATTATTGCATAAAAATGCATATAGTTTTAAGTAGACACTGGAGATCTGATTAGAAAAGAAATCAAAAGAAGAAATGGAAATGCCATCTAACATTATAGACTTTTACTTAATGGACTGAGCTTACAAAAGGGAAGGATACTGGGAAAATGTTCAGAAGAAAATGGCTCTTTAGAAATGAACACTAAAAGGAATCTAGATTATGGCGATAACAAGCAAAGATGAGAGCTATAATTATAGACCCAAATGTGCTGACTAGAAGGCAAGAGGAGAGGCAGGATAAAAGTACTTTGTTTGTGACCAGCTAAACATAAGAGAGGGTTTCAGAGACAGGAACAGAAGTGGGTTCATAGAGAACCTTGAGCTGGATGAAATAAGAGCAGAATGGAAACAAATGGTGACAAACACCCCTGGGCAGAGATGAAGGCAAGGAAATAAACACTGGTAATGATGGAAAAATGGGAGAAGAGAAGAAACAGACAGTGAGACCTGATTCTTAAGACTTGATAAGACTTGATAAATGATTGCCAACTGTAACCAGTTTTTTGTTTTTTTTTTGTGATTCGTGCTGCTAGAGAGCCCCTATTTCATACTCTTGAGATGCAGCAATGTATTAGAAGACAGACTTTACAGTAGTTTAACACAAACTTTAGATATTTATCAGGAAAATATTGAGAAACGGTCAGTGTCAGGAAAAACAAAGCTTTACCAGCTGATCACCAGGTGACGCGGGGACCAGGTCAACACTCTCCAGCTGAGCTGTATGAGTGAGAAGTGTTTGAGGGCTGGACTTCAGGATCTCATCACAAACTGCCACCAGCTGACGGCACTGCAAAATTAAATACAACCAGTCTCAGTTGATGCTTTGGAACATAATTGTCCCAAAAGCAAAAATATCTCAAACAGTTATTGTAAAGCTGAAATGGCTTATGGAAAAAAGACAATTCAAGAGCAAACCTACAACAGAGATGATGTCCTTTTCCTTTTCATAGACTGTGGTGTCCTGTTGGAGGAATAAAACATGTCATAAACAACACTGCAGTGAAATGACACCACTACTTCCTACACTCGAAGGCTATTGATTTATGGAAATGGAACGAACTGGGCAAAAAGTCATGTCCTATTTCCTCTTCACAGTGTGAGTCAGAAAGCGAAAGGGCGCAGGTCTCCAGAGGCAAAAGGGAGTGACATGCCAAATATTAATTGGTGTTTTTTTTATAGATTTTGCAGAAGAAAATGAAAAATATACAAAATAAAATATGCAAGATGCATAGAAGAGGTGTGACCAGGTTGTAAATGTTTCTACTTTACATTTTCCACACTCATTGCCCTGCTTCATAGTTTATCTTCCACAGTGCTTCAGTTTGTGAACATTCAGTCTGACTTTAAACTTGATGCCTTGATGTATTTTCTCATTTAAAAAAAAAAAAGCAAGCAGCCCCAGACTGTGACGTTACCTTGACTAGACCAAAACTTTGCACTTAGGTTTTCATGCTGTAAAGCAGCACCCTATAAATACTACAGTGCATATACTCTGTCCTTACTTTAATCAGTCAAAAAAAAACATTTTGTCAAGAAGTGTATTGAAGTGTCATGTTCTGCTAACTTCAGGTGCCTTGGGAGTTCTTGTTTTTTATCAGCTCCCATATGGTGGCATGATTAGGCATGAATAGTTCACAGCAGAAAGGTTAACTTATAACTCTTTAGCTTTGCATAGTTGGATAAATTAAATCTATGATCCACACCCTCCTATTTGTTGGCTGGACCTCAGTTAGTAATTATTTATTCAATAAAATAAGTGCAGTATTAACCTGCAAGTTTCACTATGATAAGATATGAACTTTTAATGAAGGTGGCAATTGAAAACTTAAAGAGAAAAAGAAAGATGTGTATAAAACCTAAACTGACCAGGGACACGCAGAACTACTTTCCTAAGCTAATTTGAAATGCCTAATGATGTGATAAGTTACATAAAGGATTGCAAAGTGAAGCTAATCCCTGTGAAATGTAACAAGGGAACAACATGAACTCTGCTGGACGGAGCTAATTAAAGGCCATGACACAAGACTGAAAGAAGGGGTATGCCATGATTACTGGCAACTTTGAACCTTTCTGCTGGCGTTTGCTGCTTTTATCTGTGTTGCTGTTCCTGTTATTTCTTGGATAGTGTGAATCCTCAAAAGAACCACTGATATACCAATTTATACCAAAACAAACTATTAAAATGTGCGTATAAACATGGATAAAGATGTTTAGATTTTCATCTTGATCCCAGCTTAAGAACTAACGTAATCTTGTCATGGTGCATTGGCTGTGTGGTAGAAACTTAGCTGGTCATTTAGTCAGACTTGACTCACAGCATAATAGCCTTTCAAGATAAAAAATAAAAAAAAGCCTGACTTAAAAAGTCATAATGCACATTACTTGCAGCGTCTGTCTTGCAGCTAAACAAAAGTTATTTTCAGTACAAACAGAACTCCACTTGTGAATAGATTAAAGGGTATTTTAACCCTTTTACAAGAAGCTTTAATGTAACACACTACCAGAAGAAACTAAGGCAGATAATATAAAGAGTGTAAGTGAAGCGAATTTACATGTTAATAGATTTGTGGGGCTCTATATAAATAGTTCACTTTGATCTCAGTTCTGTTAGCCAGCTAACAAGGCTAATTAGCATTCAAAGTAGAGTACATTGTAGCTGAAACTCAGGTTTTCAATAAGCTTTGTCAAAAGACTAATCAATGGTAAAAGTAATATTTATTTTAAAAATCGGAAAAGTTCAGAGTATGGCTGTCCATACTAACTTTCACAGCAATCATCCATTGTAGATACGTTGAAATTCATGTATTTCCTATTGTCTAAAAGGGTTATGAATGCAACCTATTAATAGCAGAACACAATTACTGTCACACTTGAGGAAAAAAACACGTCCAACTACTTGGATGAATTAAATGCAATAAATATGCATTTACCACCACTAATACCAGCCATATTTATAACAAGATCTAAATTCAGGTCCATTTACAACATGACATTAACACAAGCTGGAATTGACTGACATTTTCATTATGATGCCAGTTTTGTCTGGAATCTAATGAAACGGCAAAAAGTTAATATGCAGTTCTTATGGAAGTAAAGACGTACATATCCAGTAAAAAAGGAAATTATTGTAAGGTAATAAAGAATAATTTGATTTTATGAATTGACACAATCATTTCAATAAAAAGCCATTTGAATAGAAAAATGTGGGGTTTTTTTATGCAGTTTTTAATGAGTTCTTTAGCAGACACATATCTCTGCAACAAGGCAGCGAGGACAGAAACTATTATAATATGTAGTAAACCCCAAATCACTGCAGGTGACAATAGTAGCTGAGGTTATAAAATGTGTGCACACATAGCAACATTGCTGTCATTGCGTTTTTCTGCTTTCTGTTGGATAGAAGCCAAGATCTCCCGCAACAGCAAAACAGTACAATCTGTTTTACGTATCGTTTAATCACTGGTAAAAAATCTGTAATTACATATTTATTAGAGGCGGGAAACAGAAACCAATCTGAGGTGGGAAAGTAGAAAGCAAACTTTACCCTAGTTGGCTTCATATGTGCATGAATCACAAATGAATGGATTCCCACTTTCTGATCCTTTTTGAGTCCAGAGAAGAAAAAAATCAAACAAACAAAACTAAATAAATCACAGCTCATTCACAAAATCTCACTTTACTTTATATCTGTAAAAAGAGATTTGCATATGCACAAGGGTATACAATGTCTGATGCGTATGACAGATGTGAGACCTCAGGTAAGATCATGCCTGTTTCATGTCAGTGATAGAGATACAAGGAAAAGGAAGGGGCGGACACAGGAGGAGAAGAGGTGTGGTACAGAAGTGTTTAGGCCTCAACAGCCTCCAGCATGTTGGTGCTCCACTTGCAAGCATTTCTATTCATTCTGAGCTCAATGAGATTTCAATGAAAATACTTGAGTTGCAAACAAGGGACACAGTTTTTAAAGGAGCCCAGAGCTAAAGCTCAAGATATATCAACCAATGCAGTTACTCTACAAGTGGTCCACCTTTAGTTCTACTGTTACTGCAGCAGCAAAAGACCCACAAAACCTGAAATATTCCCACTTATTTTACTGACCTAAGTATAATGTATGAGTTTCTAAAACATTGTCACATACATCATCATTATCTTGAGTATTACTAGATAAGTTCTAATACTGCTATAAATAAATGGTAAAAAGATCCCAATCACAACAAACTGAAGATAGTTTGAGTTCATTAAAAATTGGAATTTTCTCACCTTTCACGGACACCAGTGACAAATGACACACACGATTCATAGCATTTTCAAACACGTTAAAAGTAAATAATTTGTCCATCTGCTGCTCTTTTGTGTTCTGCTGGGATGCATGGTGTTTAACTCGATCAGGTAGGGAGCTAACTTTGTGGCTAATTTGCCTGTGCGCTGTTCCTTTAGTTGTTGTCTAAGAAACAAAACACTGCTTCATTATGTGGGTGTAACATTCAGAAAAGAATATGGGGGGGGGGGGGTTCATGAAGACGTGTGCACAAAAAAAAAGGACTGAAACTAATGCAGGAAAGAAGAATGACGACCACTAACAGTCATGAATGTAACACACTTGACTTCAGCTGCACTTCAACAAATCTAATTCTATTTTCTTTCTACTTATATCTGCAGGTCAACGTATGCAGATATGAAAATATCAAATGCTAATATTACCTTGTCTGGTAAAAAGCTATTCATATTCTGTTTATTTCTGCTTGCATGACGACATACTTGGACTTCCCCACTAAATATCACCTCTTGCCATTAGGTCAGACTTGCTAATAAAAGGCAGGGAGATATATTTATACTTTATCACATTAATACAAGCTGCTTTACATTTGATATAATGACTTTTCTTCTTCCTTTCCATAACATACCACGCTTTCTTTTGTCTGCGTTAAATTATAGCCGCATGCTTTACATAGTTTACTCGTCCTCTTGTCCATCCGGCCTGTCTCTATTTGAACCTCTTATGATTTTCTTCTCTCTGCCCTTTTAATAAGTCATCCAGTAGTAGCTCAAACTCAGTGAACATGTCAACCATTACTAAGTCAACAACTGCTTCTGCACAGCAGGTTTTTCCTGTGTTTTGTTGTTTATTCTCACATATTTGCAATCAAACAAAATTATTACATAACACACAAACTGCACATTTGAAACAAAGCAGCTGTTATACGACGGTCTGAGAAGCCTGTAGCTCTTAAAATAAATACTAGGTATTAAAATCTCTTCACCTTGAGGTTATTATGCCAAAACACCAATGAAATGTTAGATTCAAAGTATGCGCTTTCCTTTTTTTGTTAGATTCCTAGTTAAACTCACATACCTTGTAATACTGTTTCCCAGTTCACTACAGTGAAATCCAAGTTCACAGTTCGCAGAGCTTTTTCTCTCAGTCCCTGTCTCTGCCCTCACTTTCTTGGACTTTGCCTGCTGCTGCTTGGCTGCTTCAAAGCAAACTGAGCCTGCGTACTGTGAAACTTGGACTTGACAACTTCAGTGTGGGATCCCAACAACACCAGCTGACTACTGACCCTGAATGCCCCTCGGGCTGCGAGAAAAGAAAAACACATAAATGCTCAAACACTCACAAAGAGACTGGAAATAAGAATCCTTTCTTTTGTGTGAAGGATGTGGTGCAGCTTCTATGGAAGTTGTTCCGCAGCAAAGACGTCATGATTAAGCCGTGGCCTCCTGACAGCACATATGTCACGCGGGGGGATGACACCAGCCTCAATTAGCCACGAGCGAGGTTTAAGCAGCCACAACCATGCTAGTCTGTGATGATTAGGGACAGACACCAGCTTGTGTAACGCAACTCAGCCGCAACATTCATCCTACAACAGGATATTGGTATGATGACAGCTACAGATGCGGCCTTCTCTCTTGTGCATGAGGATCTTTGTTGAATTTCTCTTGTCAGTTAAAAAAGTTTGACATCTGCTAAAAATTGACCTTTAAGCTCAACTGTCTCAAACTTTCAGTAATAATTACACCTGTCAAAGCATGCAGTGTTGAGTTTACATTTACATGAAATTACAGTATCTTATCACACTATTTTTATAAATATATTTAGTTACTATTTGGTAATTGACAAAGTGGAAACCCAATCAGTGGGTTAAATTTACGGACAATAGTTGATAGCTGTTTAAACAATTCCTAAGTGTAATTCCTAAGTGACTAAAGTGTTGTGATTTTAATTAATCGTTCATTCAGCACTCTGCCAACAGTGAATGAAAACAACAGTCAGCAGGGCCGTCACTGATTCACTGTGTAGGAGCAAAAACATCCGATCTGTCAACAAGCTAGACACTGAAACCTCACACGTTTTTTTCTTACTCTGTTCCTACTGGTCCATTAGACTACGTCCCTGTTTATGTACACTATAAACATAAACCACTACTTTCATTTTTTAGGTGAAAGTCCCATGGGCTTTTGCAACACTTCATGTTGTCCTTATATGACCAGTACCTGTTTTTTAACCTCTTAGGAGCATACTCTTTCATAGAATTCAGCACTGAAAGATCTTCAGCTGAACAAGACAGAATATTTATTTGTTTTATTCAAGAGGCTGCAGCCATTCCAAGAACACAAGCAGAATCCCAAAAAAAAGCAAAAGAAGGATGACCTTGTGAGGAATTATCCAATCAAAGAGGTGAGAACAGTACCTGTTGTGCTGGGCAGCAGTCCAGAGCTGGCTATATATAAGCTCTTCTACACAGGTTCTCTGTATTGCTTACTCTGTTTCTATCAGCTGTGTTTTCCTATGCCTTCTTCTCCTCTAAACTTCAGTCAGTTTATTTGTCTCTAATGTCTCCACTGGTACAGAGTTAATAGCTTCTCTCTGCCTGTTGCTTTCAGCAGTGTTCACTCCCCAAGAGCCAAAAGTCATTTAACAGTGGCAGAGCAATCCTTCTCTCAGTCTCCTCCCTCCTTCTCTGCCTTCCTCTTCACTTCCCACTCTGCCCTTCCCAGCCTCCCTCCCCCAGCTAGCACAACATATCCAGGCCTGTCTTCTCTGCTACAGTACCTGTGCACACTTTTCACCCACTTTACATGCATCCTGTTATAAATATTCCTCCTTCCTCCCACTTCTTTCTAACACTGCACAACACTAAGATGGGATAAACACAAATAAAACCCATCCAGATATGTTGGCAGCTGTAACAACCAAAGCTTCCTCAAGGTACAACTGCCTCCAAATATGCCAGGAATGTACAGATAAAAATGCATTGCTCGGGCTTAGCTGAGGAACAGGGAGTTCTTACATGCTTCTGTTTTCCTTGTTCAGTTTTAGTGGCTGGTGTAAAAAGAAATGGGGACTCGCACAACAAGTTGTAGTTCTGCTTTGGAAGGTTAGCGTGCCTGACAATAAAACTAGAAACCACATTTCAGTCGCGTTTGGTTCCTCTACTCATTAAACATTTCATGTGTTCAACGTCTCGTGCTGTTAAATGTGTCAAAACTCACAATGTGGGTTTTCTAATTCTACAGTTTGCAGCAATGCAGACAGACAAAACAATTGGACAGATTTGTGCACGTCAGATTATAATGAGATAAATGGGAGTCACACAACTAGATGACAACCGATCTTTTATGCACTTAAGTGAAATGAACAGACCTACCTTGTGTACTATGTCCCCCAGTTCTCTGCAGTAACTGAATATGTTCTGGGTTGCAGTGCCTCCACTGAGCTGGGACAACTGATATCTGCAAAGACACAGATTATGCTACAAATATTGGCTAGAGAGGTATAGAAAGGACTTCACTGCAAGGCAACTCAAGTGAACAAAGATGAAGACAAAATAAAAGAGCAAACAGCAACAGGGAGGAGGAATTCATACACCAAAGCAGTCCTAAATAAAGACAATGCCTTTAAATGATGATGCAGCTGATGTAGTTATGACTATATTTGCCAAGTGAAACAGGATTTCAAGCACTGCATGTATAACTTCCTCTCTACAAACCTGTTGAGCAGAGAGAAGAGGCCTTTGGCTGATGTGATGAGGTCAACTACAATCTGCAGGACTTTAGCAGGCATCTTGGTGGAGGCGCATCCATCATAACCTTTGAGGCGCCAGCGGTTCTGGATGCCCATCTGCAAGGTGTGGGCAAGGGCGCGCAGCTTCTCTGTCAGGCCTTGTAGGTTCTCTCCTCCCATGCCGTAAGTCTAGAGAGAACACAGAACTTAACTGATAAATTGTCTATCACACTTTTTGTCATTACTTTACAAATAACCAAACAGAAGGGCTAAGTATCACTTATTTGATATCAGGCAAGTTATTATTGTCTACAACATTTCAGTTTGAATACAGTCTTTGAATGCCATAACATTCTCTATCATGGTATTGCAACATAAGCTGGGATTTTTCCAAAATGGCTAAAAGACTTCCAGGAATTTCAGCACACAGATCTTTACTGACATGTACTGCTGACAGATATAAACAAAAAATAAGAATCATAATTTAAACTATGAGAACATATATGATATATACGGTTTCTGAGACATTTGGCATCACTTTATGGTACAAACTTTGCTGAAAATCCTGTGGAACACAATCTGATTCTTGTCTTCTGCCCCTTCATGGACACTAGAAAGCAGAAGATTAAACCATAAAAAATGTTGACGTATCACACAGTAATAAATGGTAAATATCCCTAAAACTGTAGATACTTTTTTATTTTACATTTTGTTAAAGAAATAAATTAAGACTCCATATTAAAAAAATGACTTAACATTTTTTATCATAGGTTGAGTCTTTATGGGTTAAAAACAGAAAAAGTCATTGCACAGCATTAAACTACATGAATCATTTTGTTACTGACTGTGAGGATTTGAGTCATACGGTCTGTATTCTGCTTAGCTCTACTTGAGCTGCCTCTTCCAAAAGATTAGGTTCGATAGTCTAAAAAAAGCACATCTTTGCAGTGTCCTCAACCAGCCACTATTAAGCAGTTATTAATAAATAGTGCTTTGTGGTAATACCATGAAGTAAACAAACAAAATCTGTACCACGAATAAGTTGTTGAAGTTCAAACTGATCTCAGATCAGAATAAGTAATAGTTACCCAGATCCTCTAAAGCGTTGCTGAATGAAATAGACGTAGTCTGTACAAATAACTTTTTCCAGGTGACACATTTTACATCATGACCTCACCATGTGGGATTATGTCATGACACTGATGTTTGACAGTTTATTTATTTGTCCACAAACCCTTCAAAGGGGAAAGTACAGATTGTGAAAGCATGTGAATGCTGTCACACATTAAAACAAAATGTTGTTGCATCTAATGATTTCTAACCATGTAAGGCAAATTTTTGTGAAATGTAAAAATGCACCTGCAACAGTTACTTCTGTGAAGCTTGGATGTTCTTTTTGTTCCAGAGATACTTATTTGAGACTTGTTTCGTTAAACAATGCAGATCTTTTTACATGCACAGAATGCTATGATGCACAGAAGATCATCTACAAACCCGAACCCAAAAATATCACCTTTCTAAGAGTCCAATGACAAGAATGAGAAGGATATCCAGGACCACACATAGCTGTTTTCAGCCAAATGAATACCCAATCATGAAAAACCTCCATATCACACTCTCATATCGTGTAGAAAACAACTGCAGGGGCTCCAACAAAAACATAAAAAGTTACACAAAATTTACTGTATGGCTTGTCATTTGTTGACCACTGTGATGCAACACGGCAATGGGGCAAAAGAGATCACTAAGAGCATCTCTGAACATACATGCTAAGATGACGAAAGCATACCAAACCTTGTTTTCGTACACTGAATATCATATTATCATAATAAAGATGAACTGAAAGCTTAATATTTTTCTTTCAATATATTGTCCTTAATCTTACACATTAGAAAAGGAACAAATCATGTTACACAAAGTTCTTACACTAAAACTAACATACCCCAACTATTTCTCATTTTGCCACCTGTTTTGAGTATGAAAAATCTTCTTCACCTGTCTTAGAGATTTGATAACCAACAATATACACTAAGTCATTTGTTTGGCTAATTTATCCTGAACAAATTCATTAATACAAATCCATTCCGCTACAAGTTGATAATCTCACAGTGAGCAAATCAAAGAGAAGGAACAGATACAGGGATAACCTTAAAGGTCCTTCAACAAGACTGTTTTTCATGCATCGTTTATATGCCTGTCATCACAATTTTCTGCACAGCAGCATGGGACATGGCTCTTGAATGTGCTAAATAAGCAGCTTTTTTTTTGTCTACATCTACTCATCATTGGTCAAGCACTTCAGACTGGTCAGGCTTTGTTGGTTCAGATGATACAGCCGGAATAACAAGCTTGTCAACAAGTGGCCATGAATCTTTTATGGCCTTTTCAATGCTTTATCTATTAATTATGTGGCTATGTACTTGAATGAGTTTGGTTTGCTCGATGTGAGCATCTGATGGGTGTTTTTTTTTTGTTTTTTTTTTTTTTATGAATGAGTACAGTGTTGGTGAGGGTGGAGAGGAAGAATGGCAGACATATGCACCCACATGCACACTCCATTCAAGGTGAAAGCTTTCACTGCAAGAAAAGTTTACTCACTCATTCATGCAGACTTTGGATTAGAGTCTTAACATTATTCAATCTGGATCACAATTATTTCAGCAACTCAGCTCCCAACTGCTCAACAAACAGTATACGCAGTCTTAGCCTGATGCTTACAAGCTGTTACGCCACCAGAGCTGGAACTTTGCCTGGCACTGTCCTGCTCTATCAGTCCTTGTACTGAAACAAAGGCCAGTCTGGAAATACACTAACACCCCCACACACCAACTCAACTATTCCAGCCCGTAAAATCTCCTCTAGAAATTGGATAGACAGTGAATATAATTATGCAACAGAAAAACCCAGATCAGAGATTTAAAAGGAGAGGGGAGGTGTTTTGTGAAAACCTTCCCAGAAATGTGAGTGGTGACCATTAGGGCAGAAGTTTGTCATCTAAATCTACTTTGGTTACAGCTGAGCTATGACTACTCTTTTGATGGTGGCTTTTGGGGGTATTTTTTTTTATTTGCTTGTTTGTTTGGTTTTTTTTTTTACTATGATAGCTTAGGTGACAGCAAAGTGGAAAGAAGTCAATCTTGCTGTATGCTGCTAAAAGCTCTGAGTATGTCATTCAGGTAAGGCTTGTATGGCAGTAAAAGCAGTGATGCTTTAAATTCTGCCTGGATTTTTGAAAGGCTGTCCAAAAGTTGTTGTGCAAACACACACACGGTCTAAAAATGTTAGCAGTAATGGGAAAAAAAATAGATCCCTGCGCTGCAGTATCAAAAAATACACAACACCTCTGCAAGAGATGAGGACTGTGCAGTTAATGCTGGGATCATAGTTCTCTTCACACACTACTTCCACAATAGGCTCAACTAAAAAGCCTTGCATATTTGTTGTAAACAAACACACGATTGTGCATCCTGACTCACCAAGGAGCAGAGTTTCTCCACAGCCTCCAAAATGAGCTCCTGGTGTCCAATTTTATGGACTCCCAGCTCCTCCAGGTGCTTGGAAGTCAACTGCAGCAGATCCATACCTGATAAATGCCAGTCTGAGATCAGGTACTGATGAAGTGGAGCATCCAGACCTAAGCAAAGAGAGATAGAAAAGCACAAACATAAATGCTTTTGCCACACACAGGGCACAAACTTAAAATAATCTCTGGCTGACAGAATATCATATACCGTAGGCTACATGTACGAATAAGAAAAAAAAAGGACTTCTGCTCTGCATCATGACAATTAGGTTTCTAAAAGGTTAAGCTGCTACTGCAGAAAAAGTAAGGATTTGTTTTCCTGCATTTACACAATATTACAATAAAAATATTTTACCCAAAAAACATGCTGGATGAAAATGTGTGACTGTCGGTTTCATTTACATTACTTACATCAGTAAAACCATGAAAGATGCTCTGCTATTATGGTAATAAATAAATAAATTAATTAATTAAATGAGGGAAAGAGGTGGCAGCAAAATGTACTTTGGTGTCAGCTGTGGAAAAAGGTTTTACATCCGTTCATAACAACTGTTATACAACTGCAAAACATCCCTGTGTAATAACTATATTATTAACTGATAAGTAATTACGTTAAGTGTCAGAGTTACAACATAATCTTAGATATAAAAAATGAGTTTACAAGATGAAGCTTAAAGTTCGGGTAATTCATGCAAAAACTATCTAAAAATTGTCGTGATTCTTGTTACTTTGCAGGAACAGAAATAACACCCATAATAACTCATGATTGTAAAAAAAAAAACAAACAAAAAAAAAAAACAAATCTCCTCATTTGTCTGTTTAGGGAAAACAAGTCATAAAGCAATCTGTCCATCCAGCTGAGTGTACCTAACATGTCATGAAAGTGAAACAGGCAGCCATTTACACGGTTTCAGAGGTTTTCACTCCAGCCGCTGTTGACACAAATAGGAGACACATTGTTGCGGCTTCTGTCTCACTAAAAGCCACTTCCTCATTCCACCTCCACCTTTCACGTCCAATTGGATTTACGTGCTGTTTCTATTTTGGACTTAACTATCTAAGATAATGTCCTCATAAGAGGATAAAGCCTTCGGAGGGGTGGGGAGTGGGGGGGTGAAAGGAACTTGCGATGATGTTGCTCACCTTGGAGCCACTCGGTGACTCTCTCCTCGCTCCATGAAGTTATAGGCTCCATGCTCGGAGTCCTGCTGCAGTCGCTCGTTCACTTCCCGGCTGTCTTGGCCGACTTCTACCTCTCCGGACTGTTAGAAGAAGCAAAGGCTGGTCCTGATTTGGAGTCGGACGATGACGAATGGCACTCCTTCCCACAGGTACAGGTAGAGTCCCACCCCCCCTACCAGCGCCATACCACCACCACCACCGCCGCCACCCCCAACACCTGCTGTCAGCCAATAGCGCGGAAATGTCAGGCTCCTCGGAGCAAGGACCCCACCCTCCTTTACCTCCCACCTTCCTCCTTACCTGAAGGACTGTGCTCGAAAGTTTCTGTAGCTCATAACTCGTAACTTTCCTCATATTTGCTGTCACGTTTTTTAGGCGGCATGTCTGCGTGGGAAACGCGCGAGACTTAAAAGACGGCAGAGGGAGGCGAAGCGGAATAGAAACACCTGTAATATTATACAACAAATCCATAACAAAGCTGTTTATTACAAGGATATTGAGCAGGCTTGTAGCTCCCCTTAGTACCCACCTTCCTCCCTGTGGTCTGCAGTAAGCTGTTTACATTTTAAAGTCTCCATTTATCATGTCAGACGATGTCTCCAGGTGATATTCTGATCCATTTCCCACATTAGTTGACGCTGGAATTCACGAATTTTCATCATAATCCAAAGGAACAGCTGACCTAATCCTCTTTACCAAATCCAGACTGGTGTCTAAGAAAACAGACTCCCTATTTATCCTTTCAACTCTGTTGACTTCCAGGCTGCAGTATAAGAAAACATTAGCTTAACACTATTTCAATAAAGTCCAGTATGTTTACAGTTTGACAGCATTTCTGTTGTTAAATTATTTACTGTCTCAATATAGCAGAGCAGCACGTACCATGATGAATTTTACAGTGGATAAATTTTCAACACCTCTGTTTAATGATACGAGAACATAGATTTCTTACATGTTTGTGCATTGCAGTTATCCATCATGGCAGGAGAAATGAACAGCCCTTTGGATGTTTTTTTTTTTTTTCATTCTTCATCAGCCGTTACATCAAAGAAAAAGTCAGTATCTTAAGATTGATAGAACTATATAATTCAAACCTATGCACAAAGTCCCTAAATGAATTAAAATAGCATTATATTTGTTCATCTGAGTGATATTTTTGAATCACTGTGTTCTCCATTCACACTTGAGATTTTAGGTCTAGCACCTTCTGTGAATGAATCTCTGCTGCTATCCCTGAGCTACTGTAGGAGCTCTTTGTTAATGTCTAAATTTACCATCCACACAGAATCTGCTGCTGAATGCTTCCCAGCAGTAAAGGGCATCACCTGATCAAAAAGCTGTATTCATAAAAGAGCTGCCCTCTGATATTTGGCACCCCCTGCTGTTTCTCCCTCTGAACCAAGAGAAAGAAAGACAGGTAGTGTTGTGTTGGGGGGGGGGGTTAAATTTACTGTCAACAAATAAAGTGACATGTGCATCTAGTTCCTCTCCATGTATGGTTATGTAAGTTGATCAGTTTACATGATAACCAAATGAAAGGTTATTATAGTTGAGATAAAACTGAAACCAAACTAATCAGAAGAGCTACAGCTTGTTTATTGTAAATAACTTAGACTGCAGCTATAGATAGTAGCAGTGGAAATATCATTATCAATGCTGAGCGAATTGCTATTGATCTTCTGTTGAACTAAGACGTTCTCTGCTAAAAGTGTGGGTGGGAAGTAACTGATCCGGTGTGTGTGAGACACTACTGCACTAGCCTGACAACTCGACACTTGATCTCCCATAATGGAAAATCAGTGATTTGCGAAATTCTTGTTCACTCTTGTTGAAAATTTCCATCATTTCTCCGCACCCTCAAGCTCAGTTGGGGTTTTATGCCCCTCATAGCAGCTCCATATGTGTGTTGTGTTCCGACTAAAACTAACCTAATAGCAGCATGTAGCATCCTGACTTTTAATGTTTTTAAGGGTCGGTCCATATTTTAGAGAATATCGCTGATGTGATGATATGTTACTGTTTTTTGTGCTGAGATTAGTATCACAGGGGTTGTCTTATAAAAGCAGTGTTCCTGCTCTGCCTTTTTTACCAAGCCCAAATACCTGGGATACAAAATCAAGCCTCAACATGCTGTTTTTGCTCAGCAGTGCAAAGAGTCAGAGTTCTATGCTTATGTGGAGATTGTATCAGTTTAGGGGCATTACTGCAGACAATCTAACATTGGTAACAAAAACAAACCATTTGAAAAATGTGATTACAATATAAGACTGCTGCTTGTCGCCCCGACTCTCACCCTTATTTTTATTTTTTCATGACCAATCAATACCACCATCACAGTTCATCTGCACCCAGCCTGTCACGTTAGCTATTTCTCTGATGGATGACAATTCCCTTGATGGTTGAAATACAATAACACTGTTTGTGCATCATCTCTTTATGGCCCAGAGCCAGAGTGACGTCTGAATAATTACATTGCCATCTTCTCTTTCTGTAGTCATTCAGCTAAGGTCGGATAATTACCCTTGCTCCTCTACTGAACAGCTAATTAATTTGTTCTCTGTTACTCTCTTTGCATGGCAGACGTTCACTCATTTAGTTCACTTAAAAGGAAATTATTACCAAATGTCTGAAAGTGCTTCAACAGAACGCTGACACGCCCAGGGGTTTTGCTTTTACAGCTAACATTAGATATAGCTACTTCAACAAAACATAGTTCCTCTCATTGGTGGTTTATGGTGTAAAGTGCATGTAAAAAAACAGGACTTCTTGTTATATTTGCCAAACATTTTAAATTAAATTGTTATTTCAAGAATATGCAATGTAGTTGTGACATATTCAGACACACTTAAAATAAATTAGTGCAAGCAGGTCTGCAAGAAAAAGTTAGAAAGTCAGCTTCAGCAGAAAAAGATGAGGGATGTGTGGTCAGCTTCTAGTTAAAAAGGGCTCAGATTGATGGTGGACTGGACAGAGCGGATGAGCTGAACATATTCTTTAATCGGTTCTGTTCAGAACATTATTCAACGACATCCCCCTGCTTCCAGTCATACAGACCACCGAGCCTCCATGGGCCCACAGCTTTCCTGTCACACCTCCACTCTGTCACCCTGCAGCTCAGTCATGGACCTTAACACAGCCTCATCTGCCTCCACATCTCCGGAGACCTCCCCTGCCTCCACCTCTAGCCTGTATGTCTCCTGCAGTCAGGAGAAGAAACAACTGGAGAAACTGAACCAGAACAAAGCTGCAGGTCCAGACAATGGCTCCAGGGTTCTGAAAAGTCAGACAAGAGTTCTACTGGTGTGGAAAACATCTTGCTTTCTTCCAGAAACTATAAAATCCCAACATTCTGAAGGACCAGACTACTGATCAGTTGTCCTGATGTCTCAGGGAAGTCTTTGTGAGACTGTTATTAATTCACCTCAGTGAACAAGTGAGCACCCATTACAGTTTGCTTATTGTAAAGGACTTGGGTTTGAAGACACCGTCTTACACCTGCTTCAGAGCACCCAGTCATCTGGACCAATCAGGCAGCCCTATCCTGTTCTTCAATTTCTCAAGTGCTTTTAATACAGCTCAGCTGCTCTGTTATGTGAGAAGCTCCATAAATTCCAGGTGGATACGTCCACAACCACCTGGTTTGTAAAACTGAAGGGTTGTGTGTATGAGATGGTCGTCAGCAGCACAGGAGCACCACCAGAATCTATACTCTCACCACAGGGTGTACATCCCAGACTTCCAATACAACACAGCTTTGTTATTTGCAGAAAAACTGAGATGACTCTGTAGTTGTGGGATGTATCAGTGATGGACAAGAAGCTGAGTGGAGAACTGCTCAGTGAGTTTGTGAGATTTGTCGAAACAATCACCTCAACCTCAACACAAGCTAAATAAAAGAGATTATTGTTGTCTTAAGGAGGAACAAGAGTAAACAAAACACTGATTACAAAAGAAGGTATACTGAGCACAACTCATATAGAAACAACAGAGTGTGTTCAGTATGAGGCTTCGTCAAGTTCAATGCAAGACAGAAAGATAGCAGAAAACATTCCTGTCAGCAGCTATCGCCTGCGGAACCATTCAATATTATTTTCTAAGTAATCAACATTGGTTTTATTCTTTAAGAAAATAACATAAAACCTACTACAACATTGCAATTTCACTTTAGGATTGATACCGTTCTTTTAATTTAATTTAATTTAATTTCATTTCATTTCATTTCATTTGAACACATAAAACCTTATTTTGTCAACAGCAATAGCATCGAGTAGGATGAGTAACTCTGTGGCTTCATTTTGACGGAGGTTTCCCTGTTCATAGTTTCCGTCTTATTTAAAAATCCAAGTTAGTAATCTAATTACACAAATCCAACTGCTACTATTATAAATCATATCTGAAAAGCATAATGTTACTGTCGGAGGGAAATTGAGCATTAACCCCCAGATATGCAGGAAATAAGCATTGCTGTAGGAAAAGGAAAAAAAAAGACTAGAATATGTGCAATATTTTATTAAAAAAGGAATGAACCAGTGGAAATATAAATAAGAGAAAAAGCAAAACTAAGAATCACAATTGACAGCCACATCACATTTGGATTGTGCTGTGTTTGCATTTTATTTCCATCGGCATATTATGATTCATTGTTTCTTCTGCTTATCCAGCATCACTCAACCTGTTATACCTCTGTGATTTCCACTCTAGCAGAAAATGAGATGAAATAATGGTGTCATCTGTGGCTCAGATTTTCTGATTTGCAAGCCTCAGCTAATGGACCTGTTTAACTGCTCCTCAGAAAACACATTTCAGCCATGTGACAGTAAGCAAACACATCTAGGTGGAGTTGGGCTTTATTGCACATCTATGTAAAGCCAGACTGAGTCATTTTCCCATGATGCTTCATTTTCAGCTGAAGGTGGGGGTAGGCTATCCCTGGAGTCGCAGGGAGAGGGAGACCTCTGAGTCAGTGTGATGACAATGGAGTATTTGATAAATGATCCTCATTCAAGGAGAATTCCTTAAAGTTGCTGCAAAAAACATTTTCCCACCATTTTTAGTCTTTTTGTCATAACTTGTTTCCCTTCGTGAACTTTTCTTTATTTCTCCTACATTTCCTTTATCAAGCTTTATTTTTCACTATTGGTTCATAGTTAAATCCTGAAATCCATCAGAAGGAGCCACATACGTTAAATATCAGTCATCTGGTATCCTTGATGGGCATAAAAAAGGAGAGGATGGGACCAACTCTGCACATATAGAACTGAGAAAAATTAGAGGCAATAATGAATAGAGACGTGACTCAGTTGTAAGTTTGTGCTGAATAATAAACCCTGACATAGTATAATGAGGTGCTGTCAGTGTCCTGCAGCTGCTTATCAATGATGAAGACATGGGTTCATATGAGTTTTGGAATTGTCCTTACAGCAAATTACATGCAACTTGAGCATGATTTGTAGTCATTCGATTATAGCAAGAAGGGTAATCTCACCTCTTGACTTCTCATTGATGGTATGGTTTTATCAGAAGATGAATTTACCAAAAGGAATAAGCAATCTACGTGCTGCCTCTTTTTATTCACTGGCTTCCTTCTCAGCCCCATGTGCGTGGGCATTCAGACATGCATGAATTGTGATAGTTTTTCTCCGATGTGAAACGACAAGGTGTTGCATAGCAGCTTGAATTCAGAGCAAAAAGGAAAAAAAAAAACACACACACACACACAAAATGTGATCCATTTATAAAATCAAAGAAGGGTTAAGGTTACTACAATAAGCTCAGACAGGCATGGGCAGTTCAACTTGATAAGTAAAGGAAGCACCATTTTGCTTGTACACTTCCATGAAAGGGGCCAAATCATAAATCATTGTCCATTCCATTCAATTTCTAATGTTCTTTTCTGCCAACCATCTTCATCTGAATTTGAATCAAAAATTGATCAGATCCACAAAGAAAGGCGGTTGTATGCTCTCCAGTTGCCAATAGTAACCAAAGCTGGCCAAGAGCAGAATCCACTCGGCGGTGAATGAAGCAGAGAAGTGATGCGTGTGGATGGGATGCATTATGTTACTGAAGACTACACGAACCTTCATGAGAGCTATTGTCAATGAAAAGAGTGCTGCATTAGTACGACAGAACAGCACCAATCACAACCTAGTCTTTCTACTAAAGTAGCTTTTACTCTCAACTTGTATCCTTTACATCATAGTTATTGTGTAATCAGAAATGTTATATAATTTTGGCAAGAGTGTATCATTTTTAGACACAAAGGAAGTGGAGATGTGGGTTCAAATGCAACACGAGCTGTCTATTTCTGAAGAAAACCAAACACATTTTGAGGAGGCAATCCAATCTCCATCAGTTTACAGGCAACTTAACACAAAGTCTTTGTTTTTCTTGAGCTTTTTTTCTGCTGATGGGGATTGACTTGCTTTGCAGTGGAAGTTGGGGATCCGCTGCACCTTCTGCTGCACCAACAAGCATCAAAAAGAGCAGGATGTTCGTTAATATGAACCTCCTGCTTGCATTACGTATTTGCAGTTCATCTCTCCACCGGATGATGGCGCGAGGGGACTTGGGCGGAACAAGCAGGAAAGGGGGCTGGATAAAATCCTGTTGAAGTCTGCCAATGACAACTCGAGTTGGAACCTGCTCGTACTACAGAACCACAGAGGTCTCCGCGCACACCGCGTACTGCTGGGAAGCTGGCGGATAGAGGGAAGACGTCCCCCTTCTGACCAGGAGAAAATCACGAGTACATTGGAGTGAAGACGTGAAGCTCTGTGACGACGTCGACTGCAAAGACAGCTCAGGCACCGGCTAATTCCTAAATGTGGCATCAGAGTCTTGTTCAGCCCTGTTAATTAAAGCAGCTTGGATCTTACTGTTGCCAACTGCGCTTGCCAGACCCAAAGCTTGAACTGCAAACGCTCTTACCTGCTCGGTGTTTGCGGTTTTTCTCAGGATTTTTACTCTTAGCAAATAACGCTCAAGAGGCTCACTGACGCCACAATCAAATCAAGGGGATTACTGTTGTTTGTAAGCTGCTGGCCCCCAGCGTCTGTACGCGCGTCTTCTTCTGTGTCTTGGTGAGCAAAGTGCTGATAAATCTGTACTAACTGGACTTGGGACCTGAACGAGGAGCTTTCCAAAAGCTGCACTTGCCAAGAGCAGCGCCGACAGATCTGTGGAGAGCAGATTTATACTTGAGCTGAAGAGAGAGACCGCAAATCCATCCAACATGCCTCTTGCACAAATTGCGGAGCCATGGCCCACAATGGAACTAGTGCAGCTGGAAACGGAGGTAATGAGAGGTTCATGTGTCCATTGGGACTTTTTAAAATAGCTATATTTTATGACGTATGCATGTGTTGTCTGCTTGATTTTAGTCCACTTCTATTGGACGCGTTTATTTAACGTCAAGTGATTGAAGTGGCTCGTTTTTATGAAGCTACAGCCAAACACCCAAGTTAGTCTTCTGTCACTTTAGTTGACCTTTGACTAAAGTTACTTATAGTGATTGAATGGCTGCACTTTGACAGCTTAGCTGGGGATGTTAAGAGGCGATACGACCTGTAAATGATCTTTACAGAGTGGCTCAATGTGTCACATAAGAATGAAATCATTTTCTAAAGGACATCTTTATCTACACACTTCTATGTTGAGAGCTTTAAATGAGCCCTAAATGTAGCTTAAAGACTAAAGTATGATATACCTTGGCTTATTTGTCATTTGAAATATAATAAAGCTGAATTTAAGAGCTTAAAAACCTAAGAAGTCCATTCCATCATCCAGTTTTCATCCTCATAATCACTGTTTGCCACTTCTCTCTCCTGTAAAACACTTCCTAGGCTTTTCTTTGTGTTACCATTAAGAATAACTTCAGGAATGAAGTCTTTTTCTTTTTCTTTTTTTTTTTTTTCTTAATCTTTATGAATTACAGTCTAATCATTTTGTGTGCAGGATTTTTAGGGCTTTTAAAGTCCCCATAGCAGATACAATATCAGACTGTTGAGCATGAATTTTCACAAACATTCATTCTCTCACAATGCACTCCTGAACAAGTTTGAGTGAGACATTAAAGCTGTGATGTTGTCCAGACCAATGTTATCTGAAGCCGCATCATTATTCATGAACTCTTCAGCTGCTTTCTGAACAGGCTGATTGCTTCCTCATGAATATGCACCCACCACATTAAGGTTATGATAAGCAGATATGGGTGTGGAAGCAACCAGTGGACCACTAATTCTTTGAGGCTATCAAGCGAATTTGCTCCTTTTGAATTATTGGGCCAATTAAGCGAGTGAGGCGACTATGTGATACCCATGTTTTAGTGCGTCTGATCTCACTAATGAATAGTTCTGTACACCACATTGAAAATGTCTTCAATCAGTTTAGCAGGGGATCAGCATGAGCCATGAATGAAGCTCATTTCTCCATCTCCCGGCCCAGATAATCGAGCTGATTTGATTAGAGTGCAGATTTAAGTGATGGGTTGTAATTTTTGGTGTCATTTCCAGAATGTCTAAATTGGAATCTAACTAATGAAATACAGAAAACAAGTTTTATTGTCAACAAATGAAAGTATTATTAATAGGAAAAATGTTAAACTGATTTAAAAATGCTTGCTCAATGAGTGGGAAAACCTGAAAAAATCAAGAAATATTAGATATTGGGGGATTTATAAATGGTGCCACCCATACTTAGGCATAGAGTTTTCACAAACACTACAGCATTTTGCAGCATGTTAGCTGGGTGAGTAGCATGGCTCAGCTGAACAGATGGTGGTGCAGAGTCTGTGAAGAGCGCTAAGTTTGAGACCATGAAAATGTCATGCTTTTTGGCACGTGCAAGAGTTACACTCTGTTATCCATATTTGTGCCATTTTTGATGGAAAAAAATATTTTCTGTTATGACAGCACTGGTATATTTAAAAAAAAAAAAAAAAAAAAAAAAAAAAAAAAAATTCTAGTTTCTGTAATGAATTGAATCACACAATTCACTGGCTGTACAAATGGGATTTTTGCCATTTGTCTCTGTCACTGGCCTACTAGCCAGCTGCACACTTTGCTTCCTGATGGCAGAGAGAGACGCTCAGGGCTCAGATTAATTGTGCAGTGAACATGTTGGGGAGAGTGAATAGGGAGGCCGAAGCATGGGAGAGTCTTAACTAGTCATATGCACAGATGGGACAGACAGAAACGCCTTTTTTTTTTTTTTTTTTTTTTTTTTTTTGATGATTTAGAGACCAGAAGATGGAGGATGAAAGTCCACCACGTGGACTACAATTAACCATTCTCTGCAAGTTTTAAGCAGCAGAAAATGAAGCATTATGATACGTCAGCAAACGAAAAGTCACTTTTTCCGCTTTACTCGGTGTGTGAGTGCTTGTGTTTGGAAACCAAATGGTTTTTGAAAATGAAAAAGAATTTGGCTTTTTGTCCTTCATGGAGCTGCACAGCAAGCAGATGAAAAGTGCAAAAATGTAGTTCTTTGCTTTAATTCCTTTTATTCGTCATTGACCCACAACTGTTGTAAATTAACTTATTCTCTGAATCATATCTGATAAATGCGATTCAGTAATTACTCTCTTCCTGTAGCAGCTGAGTCAGCACCACCACCAGCATCAGTTACCCTCACTGCCAGGTTATGGCATGTTTTCAGAAGTTCACTTTTTATGTTGTGAATACCAAACTCAATCCATATCTTTGAATAATTTTCCATTCATTTGAAACACATATTTAATAGTGAGTTTACCTTCAATTTACCTTAAATTTGCAATTTTCCTTTTCTGCTACTTATATCTGAGCATTGTCTGCTCAGACAGTGTCCCAGTAGCAGTGTAACAGCTAAGTATTAACAGAATTACAAATCCCGTTTTAAAATGGACTTCAATCTGGATTTAGAAGCATTTCAGTCCAAACCTGAATCCCGATTTGCCATCTAAATGCTGGTTAAAAGCACACTTATATGATTCCTAAATGTTCCACATCGTTTTAACACTACAGTGTTACGTAAACAGAAACCATATGTCTATTTGCCAGACGTCAGATGTGTTTTGCATTTTCATGATGAGAGCTTCACTTTATGATGCAGAGTGAAACCAATTCACTGTTGGATCAGGTGAATTTCTACATTTGGATGATCTGCGCTCAAACGTGGGTGGTTGATCTGGCTTTAGATGCACAGTCGTGATGGGAATGACATTTATTTACTGTATTTGGCCTGGTTACCTCCCAGCAGATCAATGGCTCCCTTCAGCAGTGTTTCATTCAGCTGAGGCATTGTGCGAACATCTGAGAGAGACTTCACCCTGTGGTCGTTTGATAGCCATGGACCACACAGCTCTTGTCAACTTTCTTGATTATTTAGCAGTTCTCAACAGTGATTTGTTTTGTGAAACAAATCAGTTAAATGGAACAGAAGAAATTTCCATTTAATGTTTCATACTTGTGCTGCAGTGAAGAAGAAAAATGTTCTTTTTAAGATATATCTATTTAATAGGTACAGTGATGGATTTTAAGTCCCATGAGTATACTTTAAATAACTGCATGCTAATTCAGAATCCTGACTTAATTCTGCTTTCTTGATGTTGGGATCAGATGGATCACAATGAAAGGTAAAAGTGTTTGTATTTGCACAACAGGAATGCACAAGTCAAGAAGGTGAAGGAGAAAGTAGGGTTAACAGCTGGAATGTGTGCCATGTTTGCTCCCCAGGCGTGGTCAGCAGTGTACAGTCAAGTGCTTGAGTGTATGTGTGAGTGTATTTCCACTTAGCTGCAGCTAATCTGGGTGTGCACCAGTTGTGGATCACCTGAGCAGGGCTGCAGGTGTGGAGGATTGGGCATGTGATAACACAACTCACTACTTAAGAAGGTTTACATCTTTGTTTTTGCATTCAGAGTGAATGTTAGCCAGTCAGAAAGGATATTGTCCAGTCAGGAATGCAGAAGGTGATGCATATATGCTCGTGCTCTGACATGGTTCTTCTCTTTACTTGTTTTTTGGAAAGAAAAAAAAAAAAAAGTCCAAGTTTTCCTTTTTGGCATTGAGCAGGAGCTGTCGATCTTGGCTCACAGAGGAGATTACAAGAAATTATGTCAGATAGTATTACAGGCAGAGGGAGGAGGGGGGAAAAACAGTGGTTATTGTGTTTCTTGGTTGCTTAGCTACAAAGCAGCGCCAGATTCATCTTTCAAACACCCTCAAAGTGTTGATGCTCTGAGAGCATGTTCTTTGTCTGATCATGTAGGAGTTTAGGAGTTCCAGGAGGAATTTAAAAGGTCTTTTCCTGTCTGGCTCAGGTTCGCTTAATCCTGTTTGCATAATCTGCTTAAAACCTGTTGTTGTACATTCATTTTTAGAAATCACATCTGTTTATTAATGCAGTCAACTTTCAGCATATTTATGTGGCGGCTTGCAGGAGTGTGTGTGCATGCCTTTGCTTTCATTGAGGAAGTCTACTGGGGAGGAAAGCGCCATTAACTGGGCCATTTGGATCAGCCGTGCAGAGCTAATGAGGGTGAAATGTGTTGAGCAGTAATGTGAAGGAGATGATCTGGACCACAAGCAAAAATGCATAGACAACAGATGATGACTTATAAAACGGGGAAATCTGGGCGATAAGTGAGGTCGAGGGGCTTTTATTGAACTTCCAGGTCAGCCTTTGTAGGTTATACTGAAATTGAATTTCTTCAAATTAACACCCCCTAAATAAAACTATTATTTCTGACTTCAGTTAAATTGTCTAGCTTAAAAAGAGACGTTTGGTAAAGCCCATTCAGGTGTTTCTGTATGAAACTGATCAAATTTGGTTTGTAGATTTTTTTATTTATTTTTTTTTGCTACAGTCAAACTCTGTGGGAAAAATAAGTATCAACATTCGGTTGGAAAACACAAGTCTTGCTACCCAGAGAATGTGCTTTGAGGCATCACACTGACAGTAAATAAGATCCTCCGTCTGTGTTCTTTTTACACATCAAAGCTTGTCTCCTGTCACTGCCTCTGCCTCCCTCTACAACTCGACACACTCAGTGGCTTTTTTGTTTAATGTTTGATTGTTAAGGCTGCTCCTTGTCATTGTGCTGACTGCCTGTCTTACTTTGTGCCGTCTAAGGGAAGAGGAAGAGGACATGGAGGAAGTGAACAAGCGGGGTCGGCCCTCTGTCATGAAAAACAAAGTAAAAAACGGAAAGGGGGTAGGGAGCTTATTAGCGTTATCCTTCTACTAGGCCAGATAGACTTTTACAATTAAGGGCTGTTCTTTGGTCACTGGAAAGGCTTGTGTTTTATCTTTGTTTTATTGCCCAAATCTGTAAAATTTATAGGCTATATACAGAGAGATGATATACAGAGAGATGTCTGACTACCTGCAGGTTTTGCTGGACTGTGAAGATTAAAGTCAAAGCATGGAAGAACTGAAATGTCTTAATCAACAAGACAGTCAGCCCTTTTAAACTGTGCTGCATGCAAGATTTCGTTTTTTTAAATTTTTTTATCAGTTCCAGTGTCAGCTCGACCAGTGGTCCCCAAGCTGGGGTTCTTGCCATGTCAGCTCTAAGGTCCTCAATCTGTACGGGTTGTAAAGATAAGATTTGCACATGTAAAAAATCATAATGCCCTTTTTAATAACTGCATGTACAGCTTATTCATTTCCCCTGTCTAATGTGTTCTTTGTTTTTGATTAAAGTGGCATGCATCACAGACACCTTGAGATCAGAGGAAGGGTTCTGCTTCAAACTCATTCCAATCTCATGCACAAACTCTACTGCAGAGTTGTAAAAATGTGCAACTGGGAGTAACAGCATTGTTCACTGCAGAGAGAACAGTCTGATGTTTTTTGTCTTTCTGTTCTAATTTTTGCTTTGGAATGCTTCACAATGAAATTAAGTATTTTATTTCCACCAATGGGACAGTGACCTTTCTGTGCGGAGTTTGCATGTTTTCCCCGTGTATGTGGGGGTTCTCTCCAGGTACTCAAGCCCAATAATTGCTGGGATAGACTCCACCTTCCTGTGACCTTTAATTGGACCAAGCAGCTATGAGAATGATGGGTCTTGTAGATGTGTATAGCATCCTAAACCTTTTTTTTTTTTTTGCTGATATTTATTTCTCACATGGTCATACAAAGGTAACACAAGATTTTACAGTACAAAGCAAACAGAGCACCATGCTCGAAAAGGAGCAGAAAAAAGAAAATTTCATGTAATATCTTCCCCCCCCCCTTTTTTTTTTTTTTTAAAAGAAGCATAACGCACTCTTTTCATTGAGCAATACTCAATGAAAAGAGGAAAAAAATCATTGTCATAGCATAGCATGCCATATGTCTTAAGTTGTTCACTTTCTAAATAGATAATTGATAAACTTGATCTCTAGATTTCCAGTTTTGCCTTTGTTGACTTCAAAGCTTATTTCATCTTGAAATAAATATTTCCAGGAAAATGCAAATAAAGTTGTTGGATGATCATTGCCACTGCTAACCACTGGGCTAGCAGTGATCTGGTCCAGTTACTCTGATGTGTTTATAGGTCTGTCATCTCATCATCAAAAAAAGGCTGAAACACAATGCAACCCCTCTATTTAAGCTTAGAAAAAAAAGACAATTGAAATGGAAAACTTTCTTTTACTTTTACTTTTTTAATTGCACAGTATATACTGAAACTTTTTTTTACCATAAAGAAAGAAAACATATACGTATATGGTACATGCATCATTGAAATAGTTGTAATAGTATAAATAACTTCAAGGCAAGTCGAGATGTGACAAAAATAGTTTTTGTCCCCTCTGTGTGCAACAGGATAAAATGCAATCTGGTCACCTAATCTGACTCCCATTGTATTTTATGTTCAAAGTTAGTATCCTGAAAATGTCGTTTTTGACAAAAGCCATTTATAAGCGATTGTTTTACAAATAACAGTCATTACCCTTTCCAACAAGGCACACCTACTGGAGAATGGACAAAAGATGCACATTTGTGTGTCAGGCTCAGATTATTAGGTTTGCCTGTAGAGGAGCAGAGTGGACTGTTGCCACCCACACAGTCTTGCAAAGACTCTCTAGTATCTGCCTCTTCCTCCGTCCTTCACATTGACGCTTGTGTTGCGTGCACTGTTACGCACACTGACTGTTTCTCACATCTGCTTCCTTGACAGAATGGCCAGAGCACTGCTGAGGATGGAGTCACAACGTCCGTCAAGGTATGTGGCATCTCAGGAACAATGACACACACTCGCAGATACAAAGACACATTCAGACGAACACACGCAGATGTGACTCAATGTTCGTGCTGCCAAACATCCGGTAAGTTAGACTGAGTACTCAAGACACAACTCCTGTATTAAAGTCGCGGCTTTTACCTCTGCATTTCTGTGAATGCGAGTGCCTGAAGGCTCGCTTCATCCAAGGGCAAAATTTGTGTTAATCTTCATTTTCATTTAAAAAAAAAAAAAAAAAAAGCCATGCTTTCTCTCCATGTCAGACGCTTAAAACTGCGTGGCTGCTTTGATTCATTCATGTTACAGTTTCAGGGACAGCCCTCTGAGGGTATTAGCTGACCGGGGTTTAATGTGTTGAATATGGTCTGAGTGGGGCTGATCGAGCGGCACCCCGGCCACTCTGTACAGTAATATGTCTACGTCAATACCAAAAGGCCACAGAGTTACAAATAGTGCATGTCCTCATCTGGTCTGATTATGTCAACACGTCACACAGACGAAAATACATGCAAACGCACACATACAAAAACACATTGAAAATCACTGAGTCAGCTCTATTCGTCCCCTATTTGGCCTCTCCGCTTCTTTGTCCAGTCCTGAAACCTGATCCTGTTTCCTCCTGAACTGTGTTACCCTCCAATCATGTAGCAGAGGACAAGGAAATGGTTCTTCTGGCATAGCTTCTCTTTTTCTTTTCTTTTTTTTTTTTCCCTGGCTCTGCTGTCAAGGGAAGAGTGTCTAAAGAGCATGTCATCTCTTCTTTCAGCTCAGAACAATGGGCTGTGACTGAGGGAGAGCTGAGTGCGCTGTAGGAGACAGAAAGGTTTCAGTCAAAGTAGTTGTCACACAGGAGCCAAACTGGTCAAAGGCATTAGTGTAAAAGAAAACAGAACTTCATCAGTGGAAATTGTTTATTTACAGGGACATTTCTCAGTATTTATCAATGCAGTGGTATGCAAAATATAAGGAAAGGACTTAGTAAACTGTAGTCTTCACAAATGTAAATATAAATGCCACTTGTAATGATTAAATCCACAAAAGACTGGTTCTGGTGGTGGGACTACTTTCGTACATCTCTAATCATTGCATCCTCATCTGATACTGCTAAGTCCTAATATTTAATTACCTCTCAGGCCTGGGCAGTACAGTAATTATGTTGATTATATTTGGTGTTAACATGTAAAATATTTCTGTAATCTGATCATTTATCTAATCTTTTTAACCCGGACATCCTCAGAAAAGGCTGCCTGACGGAATTCTGACGGAATTCTACAGTAGCTATGAGAGATTATCTGCAGGATGTGGGATCTTTTGACTGGAATCATGTGAAAAAGACGTATGTCTTGAATGTCAAACTGCGAGATGTTATTTGTTTTTCTTCAGGGTGGTTTGTAAATCTCATCCCTAGACTTCATGCCGGCAGAGCAGTTGTAAGCAGGCGCTGCAGCGATCAATACAAAGCTGCTGCTTAAATGCTGGGAATCTGATAATGCCGGCTGTTATCTACTCCAGCCATGGGAGCTACCTGGCTCCAACAAACCTAACGGGAGGAGCTGAGATAGGGGGGAGAGATCAAAGGCAACAACCGAGACAAGTGAGGACACAGAAAGGAGGAGAGTACTGGTCGCACTATTGTCTGCATCTGAAAGAGCTTTTACACGGTTATGTGACGATCCTCCCTGATTTTGTGTGTGTGTGTGTGTGTGTGTGTGTGTGTGTGTGTGTGTGTGTGTGTGTGTGTGTGTGTGTGTGTGTGTGTGTGTGTGTGTGTGTGTGTGTGTGTGTGTGTGTGTGTGTGTGTGTGTGTGTGTGTGTGTGTGTGTGTGTGTGTGTGTGTGTGTGTGTGTGTGTGGATTTTGGGGCAGTGAGGCTTTGCCATTCCCCTTGTGAAAAATCCACAGTACTATTGAGACATCTTCTTTTGTTCTTACTCTCTTGTGTTAATGAAGTGAAGGTGACTAAATGGAACGAACCCAGGCTTCCGCAGATGAAACAGGAAAATAACATGTTGCCAATGGCATGTAAGAGTTGATATTTTCCATGTGATTAAATAAATCAAAGAAAATTTTCATGAAAAATAAACTAATGTCAAACAAATAGTTTGCATGCAAGGCTAAGGTAGAGACTTCTGGCTCAAAGAATGAAGGAAAAATTGAACTGAGAAAAGAAAAAAAATAATGCATTCTGCTTTGTTTTTACTACAATTTTGGCTTCAATGATCTCGCAATAATTGTATTGTGGCAGCTCTCATGCTTTTCCACCTTTGTCATTATTGATAAGTTAAATACAGTGCCCCCCCACCCCAGGGAAGTGATCAGATCCACCGTGTGAACTGAGAAATATAAATTATATGCACACTTATTAACTGTTGAGACTCTTGAGTGATACTACAGTAGTAAACAATCAGCCTTTGGTTCTTACGTGATGGGCAAACAGCCGTGCACAGTCACCTGAGAGGCCACTCAACTGATGTCTCGCCATGGGGGGATGATATTACCCAGCAATTTACTCCCTGGAAGGGTGCCAGCATTTTACTGATCCGCTTCCACACAAGAAATGTGGCATTTAGCCTATTTCTAGAGACAGCGACTTTAGCCTCATTGTCCTTGATGAAACCTTGGCAGAACAAGCAGTTAAAAAGCTAAAACAATGAATATGAAATCTCAGCTGGTTGCAACAGAAAAGTGTGTTTTGGCAAATCACATCACATCTTGTATATGGTGACATTATCTGTGCTATTTAAGATGGAAGGTCTCCTGTGTACGACAGAGCTGTCAGAGGGAAGTGGTTCTTGTGTAAAATTAGGAAGTTATTCAATAAAGAAGCAACAGAAACTGTTTAGCAGGGATTCAATCCAAATCCCTGCTAAACAGAATGATAGATGATCAAATGAGTCATTTAAGCTTGCTGTGGTTTCTGCTTCTTGGATGTAAGAGTTTGTTGCTTCTCACTTTCAAAACTGAATCTAACAAAGCAATGCTTTAGCGCTGGATAGTTGTGATGTCCATTATCCAACAAATATTCAAACCGGTTGGTACTCTTCAACTTATGATGTATCATGTTGCACTAATTCGCAGGTGTGAAGACCGAATTGTTCATGTAAGAGATGATGAATAAGCTGAATTAACATTATCTTAAGCAGATGAGCCTACACATTTAAAACATAAAAGATTGTCTGACACATGTCGTGCATTTACACACATTCGATAAAACATGTTCACAGTGATTTACTCAGTGGGCTTTCAGTGTTGGAGGGCCTGTGTAATACCTCAAAGTGAATTTATCAAAGCAGAAAGACTGTGGAAGATATATCCCTCAAATGCGCCGATATTTAGTCAATTCATACCCGTTTGCAATAATAAGGTAAAATGCATTTTGTTGGGATCATACCAGTCATTACAACTTTGCAAATCTATCTATCCGTCTATCCAAATGTAAATGATCTTTATGTTCATACACCAGATAAAAAGATATGGGGACTTACAAATGCATTGCCAATAAACAGAAGCCAAAGAAATGAAGCATTTCCACATGAATATTGCTAAGAGAACCCATGGTATTGCAACAAAATACCTGTGCAGCCTTGAGCAAAACATCATCAGTGAAGTCTTCAATTTGTAACATCATCATTTTCATACATGAGCCATATTTTAATCCCATTGAAATTTGAGAATCAAATTTTAAGGTGGTCCTACATGTGATGGAGCATCGATTTTTGTTTTTCGGAAGGGAGGATAGGGTGGTTGCATAAGTGAAGCAAAAGGATTGGATTGGAGCCTCATTGTTTAGCTACTGGTGGTAGTGTAGCAAAGCTGGGAGGTGCCACATATTTCAGATGAGGCTCCTCTGGTAAGAGGAAGAGATGGACATCGGCGAGGAGGCGGGCTGAATAAAAGTCAGCCTGGACGCATGGGAAAACGGAAGTGAAAAAGTGGAAACAATGAAGCATGGCAGGATAAAAAGCCTAGACACCAGATAGAGTGAGGTCCTTCAAGTTTATTACAGAAGACTGCCTTATTGTGTTATCACTGCACTTCAAGGAGATGCAATATTGCTTCAGTGCATTGAGAGTTGGTTGTCATGGTTTCATCAAGGAAAGAGATGAAGCAAATGCACGGAGGGTTATAACTTAATAATAAAGGATGTTTTTGTGTCCGTATAAATGCAGAACACAGATTTTGTTTGTTATAGACATAAATCCAACTGCAAGTCAGTTGCAAGGACTGACCGTGTAAGACAAGAGAAATATTTTAATGCATTAAGCATGACTTTTGAAATGTTTTTTTTTTTTTTCATACATAACAAAACTTTTAACAGTTAAGTCTTTGAATCTGCTCATAGAGAACTAATTTTATATTTTTAAACCCTCTTATGTCTAATTTTTGCACTTCAGAATGAACTCACACTTACCAAGCCTTAGGGTAAAAAGCAGAACAAGGTAATGCCTTTTCCATTGGTGACATTGGCTTTTTGTGGTCCCTAATGTAAGATAATGGTTTTTACTGCAGCTAGGTGCTGAGCGAGTGGTATTTGTGCTTCAGTGGCATAGCGACAAAAGTGCACAGCAGCGTAGCGGTAAGGTAGGAGCGAGGCAGTTGTCTGGAGGGTGAATGGAGGGATGGAGTACAAAGAGACGTGTGGAGTGGGAGAAATTCCAACAGTGTCTAGCTTTATGACTGAGGTAATGATTTGGTTTTTACTAGTCTGATGAAATATTAACAGCAGAAGGAGTTTGTGAGTTGGTGGTGCAGCTTTTATGATGGGCTTTTTGACCTTTAGCCCTACCGTAGAGCACCCTCAGGACAGACAAGTGAGGAAATGAAAGTAAAGACTGTGTAGCCTTAGTGGCATGTATTTGTGTAACTGTAAGACTCTTTGTACATGCAGGTTGTAGGCATGGCAACTCATCTCCCCTCTTTCACAAATCTTGCTTTACTCTTGAGTTATGTGGCATTGCTTGCTCCCTACACATTCCACTGTGGTACACACTGAGCCCTGAGTTCCTGAGGAGTCATTCTCTGTATGGCCAATAAAAAAAAATCACCACCAGGAAAAAAAATGGTCCCAGACTCTAGTATTTCATTCGATTGCTTTTAGCTTTGATTATGGCAGCATTTACTGTGGCATTGTTTCGATAAGCTTCTACATTGTCACAAGATTTATTCCCATCCAGTGATTCATTAATTTTTCACCAAGATCTTGTATTGTTGATGGAAGAGTCCAAGCACTTCTCCAGCTTATTCCAAAGATTATCAATAGGGCTCAGGTCTGGACTCTATGGTGACTAATCCATGTGTGAAAAGGCTCTTTCATGCTCTCTGATCCACTCTTTCACAATATGAGCCTGATGAATCCTAGAATTGCCATTTTGGAAAATGGGCATGTCATCAATGAAGAATTTAAAAAAAAAAAAAAAACCGCTGATTGAATAAACTGCGCATTCAGTATATTCAGGTTGTCAGCTGACCTCATTCTCTGAGCACATAATGTTGCTGAACCTTGATCTGAACCTAGACCGGACCACCAGCTGCATCATCCTACCGCTGCTCCCACAGACTTGCACTGTAAGTACTAAGCATTCTGTTCTACAGCCATTTAGTCGACGCTTTTTTCTAAAGCGACTTGCATCTGAGAGTGAGGACAACACAAGCAAGCAATCAAAGACGAGTTGCATTAAGTGGTAGTCAGATTGCTGTGAGTCTAGCTGGACACAGGTGCTGCCCTGTAGTGCCATAGGCAATGCTATTATTTTTCATTTTTTTATTTATTTATTTATTTATTATGAGCATCTGATCACTTCATCTGATTCATCACTCTAGAACAGGATAAATCTGGACTCATCCGACCGCATGATCTTCTTATATTGCTTCAGATTCAGATTTTTATGCTCCCTAGCAAACTGAAGACTTTTTCTCTAGTTAGCCAGCTGATCATTGTTTTGTTTTGTTTTGTTTTGTTTTTTATTAAGCTACAAAGCTGTTTAGCCCCAACCTTTTGTTTCCTTTGCATTGTACATGTGGAAAACACTCTTATTTTTAATATTAAACATAGCCCTGACTTCTACTGGCATGTTTCTTCCATTTGATGCCACCAAAAGTTTTAAGTCAATACCAATCACCATAATTCAGGATTTTTTTTCCAGTCATATTTCTTCCTCCAATTTGATGGTTCCTCGTTATCCTCTCAGTTCTTGATAATATATTAAATGGTTCTTAACCAAATTTTAATAGTTCTTTTGATGTTCTTAGGTTTTTGTGCTGCCTGACGCCAGTGATTTAACCCTTCCCTCTATCCGCGAGATGTGCATTTCCACATGGTTGTTTTAAGAAAAGAGAATCACTCATTGCATCAGTTGGGGTTAAATAACTTGTCAGCTGAAATATGATCCCCCATGCAGTAATTATCTACCAGGAAGATTATACCTATTTTACTTTGTTAAATCCAGGTGGATTTCTTTGGACCAGGCAGTCTGTGCAACTGTGATGCAGAAGCTGGTCTAGTTGACGGTGCACTCATGTTTGCAATCAGTTTCCTGCAGTGAGTAAATGCTAGCTTTGTAGTTCTGTTATATAATTTTGCTAGTTTCATGATTATTCACCTTGTATTAAGATCAGCTTTAGTTGGGAAGTCAGTTAAGGAGACTTTTCACAGAACATCCAGATATGATTGGATTTGTGTAAGAGTAAAATTGAAGTAAATATCTGCCGCTTGCTGAAGTCTAATAGTTGTGGTTGCTTAGTGACCAACTCATCAGCATGTCATCAAGCTTCTTTATTGCAATCGTGTGTGCTGAAGCAGAGAAGCAAGTAAAACACAGAGGACAGGTTACAAGGACCAGGACTGAGAATCTGTGCTCTCATCAATGTCTGCGCCTGAAAACAAATGAGCATATTTTTCTAAATGCTGAAACGTTGCTTAAGGGAACAGATCCTCACACAGGATTTCTCTGCCCCCATTTTCTTTGTGCCTGTCAGTTATGTGGAGTGTTGTTCGTTGTAGGCTTACTGCAAATACAGTGCTGCTCCTTTGAGGGTTTTCAGTCTTGTAAACTCACTGAACTCTCCTCAGCAGGCCAGAGGCTACTAAGACAGAGATGAGAAAGTCAAAATTACTCCTTTTCTGCACTCTCAGTATGTCATCTGTTTCTTTTTCCTCTGCAAACATCTATTGGCTCCCATGCCTGCTGTGGCAGTTTGCATTTTTCATCTTGATGCGATGTGTCCTACCATTTTTAAACTGCCCCATTTCCCTGCCCCATTGAGCTTTGGAGTCTAGCAGTTATGTGGAGAAACTGGCATGTGCACCCAACAGATTTGCAGTGCGTCTGTGGTTTTGCCCCAAGCTTCTGCTGATGCGCTTGTTCACACTGGAATGTCGGGCTGCATTTTTGAGTGCCAGATAGTTTAAGACTGCAGCATGGACCTTATCAGTTTACTTGTGTTTGTTAAATAACTTGACACAGTATTAATAATAGTCACCAACCATCTGTTCCTCTGCTTCTGTTTTTTGCCAAATTTCACAAAACGTGAAGATTTTTTTTTTTGCAGTTGCTACCATTAAATTAGTTTACCTCAGAACCGACTGAGTTTTGGAGCCGTTGCTGTACAGTTTAGTCATTAACCATATGTTAAGTTTTTTTTTTCTGACCCCTCTTTATTTCTCGTCACTTTAGAACTCTCCATGCAAATCCTTTAATTCAATTCAGCCTAATATGTATAGCACCACTTTACAACAATGTCATCTCAGGACACTTTACAGACACATCTACTCGAGCCAATTTGTAACCCAGATAAGCAAAACCAACAGATTGCACCGAATCTTGACTTCGATCCAATCCCTTCAAACAAGGCAACAGTGGAAAGGGAAAAAAAACTCTCCTTTAACAGGAAGGAAAGACCTCTAACAGAACCCAGCTCGAGGAGAGGAGAGGAGAAGAGAAGAGAGGAGAGAGGAGAATTTTGTAATTCCAAGTGTCCAATTTCCAGTCAATTAAAAAGTTTAACAAGGTACCTCTAATGTGTCAGTAAGATGAACCGAATGGCTGTACAACAGGATATTACTAACTAAGTTGCATGACTCCTCTCCTGGCCCTCCTGAGCTCAATAAACATTAAGTAAATATAATAAAACTTGCTCAGCAGCCATCATAATCATTACTTCTGCTTTACTTCCTTCTTGGACCTACATTGTTGTTTTCTTCCTTGTCTGCTCAGCATCGTCTGACTTCTTTATGCTGGAGAGTCAAACTTTGTCTACATAACCAGACCACCATATTGCAAAGACTAAACAGAACATTAAACCTTACCAGAGGAGTAATGCGTTTTGCCAGCATCTGCTTGGTTGTGATTCCCAGTGAGCAGAGACCTGTATCAACAAGGTTTGGACATGCCTTGTAGTCCATAGAGCCTAATGCTTCACATTCCACTACAGGGCTAAAGGGAGGGGTACCGGCAGTGAAGAAAAGAGATAAAGCAGTCTGTCACTGGTTATATCATTTCAGAATGTCATACTTTGTATAAAATCCTCTGTGTTTCTTGAAGTCAGTTGAATGTGTAGAAATTTGCCTGAATTTGAATGTAAAGCGGAGTTTGTTATTCCTCTTGCTTGATAAACCCTGAAATGCTGAAGCTGTTTAGATTTATTTGTTTGTAATTGTGTCTAGATATTTTGTGGTTGGTACTAGAACAGTGTTTCTTTGCAAGCACATGCACATTTTACAAAACTGGCTTTGGACAGGTCGCAACAAACAGAAAAAGCCTGGTTCTGATGTTACTGTCTAAACAGAAGCCTGCATGGCTGATTGCATTTTACACAACAGACTTATAGAAGATATTCAACATTTTAGTGCAGACATTGAGTGATCTCAGCTTCCTTAAGAAGTAGAGTCCTCTCACTCCTTTCTTGAAGATAATTCTGTTGCATTTCAATTCAAGTCTGATGTCTAGCTGAGCTCTGAGAAACTTGTATTTCTCCACCCCTTCTCCAAGGATGTAAACAGTGTTTACTTCCCAAAACTACAGAGTCATCTGAGTTATTCTGCAGATGACAGGACTCAGTGTTGTATTGGAAGTCTGAGGTATATGGTTTAAAGAGAAAATGGTGTGAGCGCAGTTTCTTGTGGTGTTCCAGTGCTGCTAACCACCGTCTCAGGCACAAGCTGTCAGGTATCATAAATACAGGTGGTTGTGGGGTATCCACCAGGAATTTATGGAGCTTTTTGCATAACAGAGCATCATAACTATTTTAAAAGCACTCGAGAAATGAAAGAGCGTCAAAGTTCTGCCCTAATGGTCCAGATGAGTGGGATCTCTGAAGCAGGTAGATGATGGCGTCTTCAACCCCCAAGCCCAATACAATAAGTAAACTGTAATGGATCTTGCTTATTAAGAGGGGGGGGGGGGCAATAACGGTCTCTCAAGAATTTTAATGATGTAACACGTCAAGACAACTGGTCTGCAGTCTTTTACTTGAGATAATTTGGGTTTTTTAGGCAATCTAATGAGGCTGGATATTTTCCACAGGAGGAAGGAGCTCTTTTCTGACTCAGGCTGATGTTGGAAATGTGTAGATGAATCCACATAATTTTTCAGAGCAGGTTTTCAGAACCCATTGGCTGACACCATCCAGACCTGCAGCCTTGTTCCCTTTCAGTTTCTCCTGTTGTTTCTTCACCTGACTGCAGGAGACAGACAGGCTAGAGAGGGAGGCAGCGGACGTCTCAGTAGATGCTGAGGAAAGGGGTGACAGGAAAGCTGTGGGCCTGTGGAGGGTGTATGGTCTGTTGGGCTGGAGGAGCTGAATCTAATGAAGAAAATGTTCAGCTTTAACAGGGGTCTTTGTAATGGTAGCATTATTGCACATGCTCAGTGGTTTTACCCGTCGAAATGTGACTATGGCATGCATGTTTATCCACAAAGACGCTGCTTTCCAACAAGCAAATCATGCAAATGCTTGGGCCCTGTGTCTGAAGAGGATCCTCCGAGGACCAACCCACTTTGAATCAGGACAGAGTCATGACAATATAGAGAATTAGCAATGACAGTGCTCGACCACAGAACTCCCTAAACAGGCTCCACCTCCATTTCTTGATCTTGCTGTGAGTGGCGGTCTCTGATGTAAACATAAAAGAAAGAACGAAAAGAAAAATTAAAAGTTTTATTGTGGCAGCTACAAAAAAAAAAAAGCAATGGAAAAAACAGGAAGAGTAAAGCAAACACTACGATGGAGGTAAGTAGTGCAGATAATCCAGAATTTAATTTAGCTCAGGGCAGCTCAGTCTGTCCTTCTGAGCACTTGTTGGGTTTCAGGAGGCTGGGGAAAAAACAAATAAAAAAAACAAAACATAACTTGGACAATATTTAAAAAAAAAACTGTGTAGTTTAGCTTAACAATAAAGTTAAGTATGATAAATTACAGAATTCATAGCCAAGGAGTCTGATACGTACTAAAGTGCATGGATGGAAGGTGTTGTGTGCATTTGGGGTTTATATTTTATCTTCCAAGTTCCGTGGGCTTTATGCATCTAAAAACTCCTTGTGCTATGTGCTATACTAGCTGTAAATGTTATCCAAGGGAGCCATAATGCAGGTTTTAGCTCATAGTTTAATATTCGGTTTTGGAACTACATTAAATCACATTGCCCCTGTTTGGTTTAATGAAAATAGCAAATAATGAAGTAGAAGTCAGTAGAAGAAAGGAAAGCTGCAGTTGAAGAATTAAATGTTGTCACTAAAGTGCCTTTGAAAATGACATTATTAAATTGTCATTGTTAGACGTAGAACATAATAAAAGGACAATACATGCAGGTTGGAGGGGCCCCATCTGAAATTTTGCTTGGGGCGCCAGGACACACAAGAATTGCTTTTGTATAGCTACAAAAATAAATAAATACATAAATAAAAATCCAACAGCAAAACTGTGATATAAGCTCAAGAGTTAGATGTTTTTACAGCATTGTCTGCCTTTATTTATCTTTCAGCAGTATATATGCTTGGACTACAGTTTGTGGCAGGACACCTATAAGAGGCAGTTTCCAGCAGCCAGATGTCTGTATAGGACCCAGATATAGCCCAGACTCAGTATGTTGTGTGCTTGTCCTTCTCTGAATCATGAATTTTTCATTTTTCTGTTTGTTTCATTTGGGTTCCCCATCGTATCCCCTCCTTGACTCTTTGGAGTCTGCTCCCTTCCCCCTTCATACATGATTCAGTCAGCTAAACCTCCGGAGTAAAATAATCTGAAATGAGTTTTGTACTTTTTAAAAAAAAATCCTGCTATAACCCATTTTATTTCATTTTTAAGATTTTCCTTTCTTGGTAAAATAATCTCCTTTTGGAACATTTTTAAACAGTGTAATCCTAATATTTTATTTTAATCATTCATTCATTCATTCATTCATTATTCTTTAATAAAGTCACCATCAGGGAAAGTTAAAAAAAAAAAAATCTTGGGAATATTTATGAGGAAACTTGTGATGACACTGTTCACAGGCTGCTTATGTAGTTCACTTCTGTTTTATGCATGAGCACAGTAAACCACAACACCTTCTGTTTATAGTCATTATAGACCAAGTATTAGAAAATACTAATCTTTTAGCCAGAGTAGTTAGAATAACAGTTATGCTTCTCTAAATAACATCAGCTTGTCAGTTTGTTGTTGCATCCTTTTCATAAGCTTTGCTCGTTTTCTTAAAAAAAAAAAAACTTGTCACAACAACAATGGACGAGGGTTATGGAAAGCTGCCAAGGATCAATTCCAGGTTGACCTTAAGCCACAGGTGTGACCTTGTGTCAGGCTGCATTAACATTTTGAGGTTTACTGGTGAAATTTAATCATTACAAATGGCAATGTTTCGCCTCACAAAACTATTCATGGTTGTACGTTTTTACCTTCTTTGGAGAAGGAATTGTTCATATTGGAGCTACGGAGCTCAAAATCCTAAGGTTCTCAAAAAAACTTAGCGGCCAGTTCATTAAAATCTTTTATATTCTTGCTTATATATTCTTTGTCTTTTGTTTACATGTTTACAGTAATGTGATTCAACCCAAATATGATGAAAAAGAAAATAAAAACAGTGGAAGATAATGTAGGTTGTGACGTGAATGCCCTGTTGGCTCGGAGATTAAAGGGTTTTGTACTTTGGCAAATTGATTAAATGTTTTTTAATATCTGCATTTCTGCTGTGGATAAACTTAATTCATATTATTGTTGTTTATACACTGTAAATGTCCCTATTATAAAATTGATTAAAAAAAAAAAAAAAACTGATTTATGTATTGTTATTGCTATAAATGCCTCCCTAGGGAAACAATATGCCAGAAGAGAATTTATTCTTGCTTCCCACCAGCTTCTGCCATTGTTTTATTTCATGAGCTTTCTTATTAATGTTCTCATCTCTATGTGTCCTAGACAGCCTACTGCATCTATGTTTTCTATTGGCTGCAGACAAACTAAACTCCACTGTGATTCTTTTCTCCTCAAGTGGTACAAAGTGGTATCTCCAGGGATATTCATCAGTGATTAAGCCAAACTGTCAAATACAGGCCAGTAACATGTTTTTGAAAGGATTTGATGGAAAACCATCATGTTATTAATGAATTAAAAGAAGCAGTGCCTTCCAAGACTTTATTGATCAACTGTTTTGGGTCTATTGTCAAACATGGAAGTTACCCTGCCAGCCTGCTGACAAATGAAAGACTAAGTGCCAAGAAGGGGAGGTTACTGAGCCAAAAATTCAAAAGAAAAGTAATGTCAGTTAAAAAAAGGTTTTGAGAAAAAATTAACATGCAGACTAAATCATGATCTCATTCATTAAGAGCAATAAATGCATACGAAGCCGTGTACTGGAAATATTACGACTAAATTCAATGGATCTGAAGGAAGTTGAATATTAATTGTGCGAACCACAAAACTGATTAGGAGATTAGTTGTTAAAGAAAGAAACTGTTGAATTCTGTGTTGAAAACATCTTGAAGGAGGGCTTTTAAAATGATCAGTGTTTCTGAATCAGCAGTGTTGATGTTCTGCCACATCCTGACAGCTGATCTGACAGTTTGATAGTAAATCTAAAAGAGGTAATGTTTGCTAATAATGACTACAATAATTCTAATAAGTTTTATTCATCGGTGCTTCTCAAAAGCTGCCACAGTTACCTCATAGAAACAAACAAATAAATGATGCCAACAGTGACATAAAAATAAAACAAATGGACAATACAGTAAAAAATAAATATAAAATAAATTTCATAAGGATTGAGTCAGTCTGAACAGGTGTTTTTTGAGATGTTGTTTTAAGGATGTCTTGAGAGAGTGTTCCAGAGTTGGGGGGGGGGGCTAAATAATTTGTTTAAATAATTTGGTGGAGGAGTAACATTGTGGAGGGTCTTAAAGATTATGATGAGAACTTTAAATTGGATGGCAAAGTGAACCTGAAGCCAGTGGAGCTTTTTAAGAACAGGATTACTGTGATGCTGTGAACGGAGTTTTAGAGATGATAGGGGTGGATGAGTTGTGGACCAGTTGGACTTTCAGGAGGGACTTATGGGCCACATTGCAATGCATTGCAATAATCAAAGCAAGACATAATAAGTGTAGTTACCATCCTGGAAGTATGAGTTATAGGTGGAGACAGATGATGCTTAAGTCAAACCTACAAATCATACGAGGTTTGTCTGAAGCGAATGCAGTTTTTTGATGGGACAGCAGATACCCTTGATTTAAAAACAAGTGGTCATTGCAATAAATGGGAAGTTAGATTGAGAGTTGTGGAATGAAAATTCAAGTATTATTACATGAACTGCATTTTAGTGCTTTATTAGTTTAAATACGTATTTCCATAACTGTTAATTCACACTATTATCTTCGTTTTTAGCCTTTTCTGAAGAGATGCAACAAGTTTATGCTACTGATTTGGATTAACCAGCTCTGCAGGATTGTACTCTGAAATGCACTAAGCTCATTTTCTCACGTTGCTAACGATAGATGTGATTTCATCTCACTCATGAAATGTCAACCAACAAAGTGCCAGTTTCATTTTTCAGTGTCACGGCAAAGTTATGTGTTTTTATGTAGTAGTGCTGTTTATCTGAAGTTCATTTCTTCTTTGAGAGTTGTATCTCTTTGTTACTGCATATGTGATGCAGCGGATGACATTTAACTGGGATGGAAAGCTTCAAGTGATAATATGATTTGAAATATTATTTGCTGTTGTCCATCCCGTTATCAGCTTTTAACCCAGATTTGTCACAATGTTTAAGACGTGATATTTTGAAGCGGCAGCTCTGGCAGTCAGCGCTTGACCTTCTTCCCTGTGGCATGAAAAAGTCTGCAGCCCCTTGACCATTTCTGTCCCTGTTAATGGCTAAGTGAGTAAAAGATAACCCAGTATCTAAAATGAGCCTGTTTAAATATCACAATGCTCTTTAATATCAGTTATTAGTTTTAAATTTCAATATTTTGCTGTTTCAAAATAGCAAAAACAGAAAAATGAGTTCACATGAGTACTCGCAGAAGCCATTTTTTACTTTGGTCAGAAAACCCAGTAATACCAGCTCACATTTAGCTTCGAGATATATATCGGGTCCAGCTTCCTCTGACAGCCATCATAGCATAATGATGAGAAGCACTGCTTCTCACTGAGGATGCTGCATTCAGAGTGCTCCGAGAATGGATGTAACTTACTTTCTCTTTACAGAAATGCATCTTTACCAACTGCATGGTCTCACATAGAGGCGCTGCGACTGATGCCAACTTCTCATGGACAAAAAGACAGGAAACTGATCAACTTTTCTGTCTGAAAGACAGCTGACAGCTCACCCTCAGTCCTGGTGTGTGTGTGAATGACATCTGCAGTCCAGTCATGAATATAAAACTAGTCTAATTATATCAGAGAGCTGTGATTTACAGAATTTGTCCAACACAAATCTAATCTGAGGGTAGATATGCTAATATTTACTGTGGGAAATAATTTAATCTGCTTGTTCTAACAGCTAAACACTACTCAAACATAATTATTTAAAAAAAAAAAACAAGTAGATTAGTGAGCTAATGGTGCTTTAAGACTTACGTAAAAGTCTGGTCTGTTGTGGGACCTAAACATTCACAATACTCCCTTCTTATCATCTGTTATTAGAAGAGCTCCATAGATAATACACAAATATATTTTTAAGTTTTTAAAAAGATCATTTGTCTTCATGTAGGCACTCACCGTACTCCTCTCGGCAAGGCAGTTTGTGTACAGCACATTTCATGTACAAAATAATTCAAAGTGCTTTACATTAAAAAAACCAAAAAAAAACCAAAAGCATCAATGGTGTTGTGTAGGAAAGACAGAAATAGTAAAAATCAAATGTACACATTTTACTGTTCATAAACATGTAAAATTTCGTCCAGCCTTTCTGCAGGCCAGTGCATGTGCACCCTCCTTCCTCGGTCCTGCTCAGTCTGTTTTAGTGTTAATCTCTCCCTCTCTACCTCTCCATCCTCCTCCATTACAGCCGATAATGGGATTGAATGTGTCAGTTTCAAATGTAGCAAGGTCTGGCTCATTTGATTATTTCACCCAGCAGGCTGACAGTTAACAACCAGACCTCCCAGTTACCACCTTGAATGGACTCTGGTGTTTCAGTGGCACTGAGGACAATGACAGGAAGGGAACCCTGATGACGTACCCACATACGCACACGGACAAACACACTCATTCTAAATGAGAAAAATCAGCGAGGCTTGAAGATGCCCTCTTTCATACCCTCCTCCTCCCTGCCCCTCATCATTTTACTCTGTACATTCCAGTACATCATCTCCATCCTTTCTCCCTCACGCCCTATCTTCCATCATTTCTCTCTAACTCACACTTCCTAAAGTCTAATTCATCATTATGTCTGCTTGTCCAGATAAAGCCTGGCTATTTAACGATTTGTTAAGCAGGCGTCCTTGACTCTTGTACTCTGCTTGCTTTTGCTCTTGCAAAGTTTTGGAGCCAAACTTCTCCTCCTTTTCAAAAAGTTCATCACTCAGAAAGCAAGGCCAGTCTCTAAATCATCATAATGTGGAAGCTTTTGTGAGATTGTGTAGCTAGTTCTTCACTTATTCCCTACCAAGGTTACTTCAAGTCGTGCAGAAATTATGCTTGATATAGCGATACTTGACTAAATGGCGTGAAGAGACTGAATAGCTTCTAGTGAATAGTTTAAACTCCGTTTGGTTCCCCTGCCATGTATAAACAACTTGGTGTTTGTTCTTCAGCACAGCAAGTTAGTCAGTTAACAGAGGTGTTGAATGAAAAACCGGCTTCATTACGCAAGTTGGACAAGCAATCATTCAACCTCTCAAACATAGTCTTTCAGGCGCAGTAAGATCAATTATGTAGACTCAGACAAAAAAAAAAATCATAATGAGTGTGAGTTAGAGATGTGTTTATGCATCGGGTTAATTGAGGCTCTCCAGAAGGGTTTAACACAAATTAAAATGACTCCTTAGTCTTTGCAGTAGCCAGCAGTCTTTTTTTATTGCTTCTGTTGGCCCAGGAGGGATGCATTGAGTGTATCTGTGTGTGTGTGCCTCTTTGCATGAGAGCCAGGTGAGGGTAAATCAGGACAATGTTGCTGCTTGTATCGTGTGTTTGTTGTATGGTTTGAGTAAAGGGTCTGTCAAGCAGGCATCCTCTTATCTGTGTTTGCCATCAGCAAATCTGATGCGGGTTGCAGCAGCAGTTTGTGTCTTTGGGTGCTGATGGATGCACAGCACAAACACACTCACACATACACAGACTTAGCAATATGTTTTATTGTCCAATTACC